>NC_137901.1:38513693-39208693 GCF_963455335.1 Martes martes | reverse complement strand
AAATTCATCTGAATAAAGCCTAAAAAATATCCTACTCTTAAAGGACCTCATGGCTGGATTCGGTCAAGTTGTATGATAAAAATGTCCTATGAGAACAGTGAAAGGTGACAGAAACACTTGTTAAAAATGAGAATATCACAGATATACAGAATATTGAAGCAATCAATGGACTAAAAATATAGCTGTCTTTTTTATCTTGAAACATGGTCATGTTTTACAATTTGTAAAAATCTGTCTTGATTATGGGGATAGCACAAGGGAGTGATGACGGTGGCTGAAACTTGATCTTTGAAGTAAAAGACGGGACATAGGAAAAATTCGTACATAATTTCATTTTGTAACCAGCATTGATAACTCGCATGAGTTGAGGGGCAAATAAAAGCATGGTGGATGTGTTTACTATCCATGCTTTCCTACTTCAGACACTTGTCAGTAATCAAACTTCAGCTCCTGTATACCTGAGATGCGTGGGTCTGTATACAGAAACAGATATTGTATTGTAATTCAATAGATAGCCAAATGGAGAAACAATGGATCTAAATCTTAATTTTGTATGATCGATCTAACTAGGCTAAGTCTTGCTTTAATAAATAGCTAATTACAATTGATATGTGATTTGCATAATAAAATGCCAGTCTGCATTCTGTTAATCTTAAATTAGCATATAATTACATTCCTGATGTGTAGGAGTGTTTCTAAGGTGCTCAAATAGCCCATTTGCTTAAGATGGTAAATGTTTCTTTCATATTGTGTTTTCAATATTGATTAGGGAAGTAAAAATTCTTCCATGATGAAGATCAAATCCAATGTTAAACCAACCCCATATCAATTATTAAGAAGAGGGCCAATTTTGAGGTAAAATTTGAAATAAGATTTATATTTCTGTGAGTGCATAAAGTTTTGTATATGGTCACATTTTCAAAGTTTCATTTTTATCTTTTCTTTTGCATCTTGCAAACTTCATAATGCAGATATTATATCTAGTAATATTATTTGTTGATTGATATCGGAGGGAAGGATTTTTTTTTGTTCTTATATTAGGATCTTATTTGTATATTAGTAAGAGTTGCTATGATGAGCTATTTTAAATAATCCATTAATATGTAAATAGGATTGTAAAAAAAAATCCAGGTTATCCCCATTCAAACATTGATCAGAATGAAATCAGAATAAACTTCTTTTCTAAAACCCTTTGAATTTGCTTTATGTAGAAAATGGTTTCTGGAGTGTCCTGTTACTTGTGTTCTGTTACTTGGATGCTGTGGGTAGAAGTAGAAGGCAGTGGAACCTCTTAGCACCGTCTAAAGTGGTAGATGATAAAATGGGTTTGAGGAACAGGGAATGATATTTGAAGGGACAATGAAGTACATCTCTCTCAGACCAAATAGAACTTTTGCAGTTTATTGATTTCTTTTGTACCCTAAAAGACACTTACAAAGTTGCTTTAGAACTCACAGTCCCAAGGACAAGACAGAACTTAACTCTGCAGATCTGTAATGTGACATGCAATTAATGCTCTATGAGCCGTTTGCCAGAAAAGAGTTCAATGGTCATCAGTTAAAATACTGTGATGATAATTTCAATTACTAGCTAATTTCTAGATTTGAGAATATACTTTATTTTTAAAGTATGATTACACTCCTTTCTGAGTCCTCACATGAACTGAGAGTGAAAATCTTTGGCACTTGGTTCTTCAATAAGAACCTTTTCACTGTGGGGAAACAAAAGTAGGTAACTGTTGAATAGGGAAACATTTTTCAGGAGTATTGTTTGGAAAGATAAGCCCATTTTTAAAGGGGATATAGTGGCAAATTAGTAAATAGCTCTCCTAATAATTTATTAGAGGTGGGCGCCTGGGTGGCTCAGTGGGTTAAAGCCTTTGTCTTCAGCTCAGGTCATGATCCCAGAGTCCTGGGATCGAGCCCTGTATTGGGATCTCTGCTCAGCAGGGAGCCTGCCTCCTCCTCAGTCTCTGCCTGCCTCTCTGCCTACTTGTGATCTCTGTCTGTCAAATAAATAAATAAAATCTTTAAAAAAATAATTTATTAGAGGCTTTATTACATTTCATCAAGAAGGAATCACTGAGGTCACTTTTTAAATGAAGCAGTCAAGTTGACTTTCAAAGAAATCCAACACAAATAAATCTAAAAGGCATGCTATTTCATCTCCTTGATCCTTCAGACCAGAGTCGCACCAGCCTGCCTGAACAGCAATGGGGTGGGCAGGACAGATGTCTGTAGAGGTACAGAAAGTTATGTCAAGCTATGAGACTTGATACAATGTAAGGATGCATTATATTGTGTCAGCTTAGTTTCTGAATTGCATGTTTTTGTTCTGCCTAGTGTGATCACATTGATAATAAATTTACCCTAGAAAAAAGACAAACTTCCTAAAAGTAAGGACTGATTAACTTCTCGCCAAGAAACTAGTACAGTGACCTGAATATAGGTCCTTAATAAATTCTTACTGGTGGTGACAAGAGTTAATCCATATGAGGGTGCCTGGGTGGCTCAGTCAGTTGAGTGTGGGACTCTTGATTTTGGCTGAGGTCATGCTCTCAGGGTTGTGAGATCGGGCCCCAAGTTAGGCTCTACTCTCAGTGTGGAGTCTGCTTAGGACTCTCCCTCTTCCTCTGCCCCTATCTGCACTTGCACGCTCAAGCATGCATGTGCTTCCTTTCTCTCTCTAAAATAAATAAATAAAATCTTAAAAGAAAGGATTAATTCATTTGAAACAGGAAGGTTCGTGTTTCAATTTCTATTTCACCCAGCTGGGTGAAATTGTTACAGAGAAAATGGGGGATACTCAGGGATCGGTTAGGTAGCTATGGTGATATTTTCTCCTAATGTAGTAAATATTTGGGTTTGAAGTTCACACTGTTTGAAAAGCCCTGTAGTTTTCTAAGAGTAAGTTGTTGGCATATTCAGTGAGAACACAAAGAACAGAATGATATGCCAGAGCTTTTCCCTCCCACATTTACTTCTTTTTGAATATGTTGTCCTGGGATTCCCTTTAGAACTAGCTAAGATGAGTAGACACAGAGCTTGACAAACATACCACTTCCAGATCAATCTTCACGGCTCTCTAAGTGAGGTGTAATCACTGTAAATCTCTTTTTGCAGTTGATTTATATTGTAATTAAGGCAGAGAAGAAGCACATACAAGGCCAAAAGTGGAAAAGTAGCACACATTTTTCATGGAAAGTTTTTCCCTCATAAGTCAGAGCGCAAGAGAGTATTAGAAAAAAAAATTACAAGGAACTAGTCACGCTCAGTGACATGATATGGGAGGATGCTAAGTCATCTGTGTTTTCTGTTTAAATGTATATATTTCAGTTGATTAAAAAAGCACATGGTGAATTGATCTTGCAGCTTATAAAAGCAATATTTCAGCTTCGGTGTTTTTTATTCTTTTTTTTAATCAAATTATCTCCCAAAGCATTTTGACTGAAGTTTATTAACAAGGCAATGCAGCTATTAATGCTCTGCAGTGCACTCTTGCAAAGTGAAGTAAGAGACATGACTTTTCCTGTGCATACTGATCATACCTTCTGAAGGTCTAAAAGAACTAAAGATTGCATAGCTGAGTGGTTTTGAAGAAAGAAAATTGTTACTCTGTCTTTTTTTTTATGCAATGTTATTAGATTTTTGGCGGGGGAGCATTCATAAGAAACATTATATTGCTAGATTTTAACTGGTATCTCAAATATTATCAGATTTCCAAAAAAGTAAGTTAGAAATTCAGAGAGACCAAAGCAGCTACAGGCCTTTATGCTGGGAGAGAAGAGACTGGGAAGAACCATGAACCTTAGGTGGATAACTAGGCAGCCTTTCAGAAAATGTGGTGTAATGTAATATATATTTACCAGGAAAATAGTCCTATATTTGGCAACACATCAAATGATAAAGAGAAAGTGATACTTTAATTTTGCATTTAACATAGTAATTTAAAAAGAGGATGACTAACCCTAAACCAATATATCCTGAGGGAGGAAAATTTTTCAAGGGTCTTCTTCTAGCCATTAGTAAAATAAAAAGATGAATGACCAAGTTCTGTGATCTTGCTAGACTTCTTAAAAACAACAACAACAACAACAGAACAAACTGGGGGTAATAGTAGGCCCTGTTTTTCTTTTCAGGAAACAAAGGTTTGTCTACCTAGAATTCAGCATGGGAAGTAACCTCTCCCCACATTATTCCTGTAAATAAAATTGGATCCTACTTCATTTTTTTTCTGTTCCCATATTTATTGCTAATTTAATTAGCATAAATTTAATCCTATGTGTGCTTTCCTTCTCAGAAGAGAATGTTTCTTCTGCTGAAAAATAAAATGTTCTGTGGTCAAAAATCTGGTAACCCTTGAATATTCTACCCCACTCTTCCAAGAGTTATAAAGCACAGTAGCATATTAAATAGTCTCAGATATGCTGACATAAAAAAAAAAAAAGAAAACTGGCTTAGTGTTTTAATATCCAGCATTTCAGAAATGTATTGTCCACTTGATCTCTCACTTGGAAGCACCTCTTAAAATCCCAAAGGATGTACTGTGGAGAAACTGTATTGGTGGGAAGAAAATAAATAAGTTAAATTGAGACTTGGTGCTTAGATTTCAACCTTTGCATGGACAGTGTAAATTACCTTTCTCTTTCATTTATTCACTGAACAAACTCTCATTTTCATTTGTTATGTTTAAGGCATCTCCTTTTGGTACCATGGCAGATACTGTGGTCAGAAGTGGAAAAGTAGTACACTACCATCCTCTTCTCACTGCCCCTCCAATCTCTGAAGTTGGAACCAAAATACAGTTTGGCCTCAAGGAATGTGGAAATAACAGTTTATCACGACATGGAATGTGATATGGCCACAGATGAGCCGTGGTTTTCAGGAGGGGAATGCTACTTCTAGTTATGGATTCAGTGATATCTCACGAATGAGATGCCTTGTAGACTATACCTAGAAAGATGAACCAGGAGTCAGAAAAACATGGAATCTACTCAGGGACCACTGAATAAACAAACACGTGTTTCTAGGGTACTAGATAAAACTAAAAGGATAAATTTGATCTGTATTACCGAAGGTCTTGAATAGTACAGTTAATCATTCATTTCACTCATCATTCTGGACTCTGAATTTGTTTTGATTGTTCTAAAAATCTAATCTACACAAATGAAAGAGACTTGGGATTGTGGTATATGCTCCAAAGTGTATGATGAGGGTTCTAGAGATGATTCCAAAGCTGTTAGCAATAATGAGACCTCACAGTGATTGGTAAATGGTTTGCTTATAATGTATAAAATGTTTAATGGTCATGTTACTTAAAAATTTCATGAGTTTTCTGATGTAAACCATTTGTGAATATGAACAAAGTCCCAAAGTTTGAAACTTTGTCAATTAGTCTAATTAATTTTAGATTGCTGACTAGATAAAGTTTGACTTGGAAAACAGGCTTATGTGAACCAATTTAGCACTGTATTTTAATTTTGTTTCATAAGAGTACTTACAGTTTCCTTTACATTGTATTTGAATTTCAGCAATTTTTAAACCAATGTATTTCAGCTCAATATGAACTTCTGCTTCAGTAAAAACATGATTTGGAATCCATGCAGCATAAAATCATGAAGCATTTCAGAAGCCCAACCAAATGACTATTTGCCAGGAAATGACCTAAATGCAAAGGACCATGCCTTTTAGAATTTTTACAAACTTGGATTTCTGTGTAGCAGATCCTGTAGTTTTGATGCGTCTGTATATTGTTTTTACCATGTTGGTGCAGAGACATAACTGGTTATTCTACATTTTTGACTTGACATCATACAGTGTGGGATGTTAAGAGCAAAAACGCTTAGGTTTCCTAGATGTTAGTTTATTTGGGTTTGATTTTAAATGAGCTCTAAATATTCTCTTGGTTTTGTTACTCTTTTACACAGACTAAGCTTAAATTATCTTGCTCTTGTTTTATTTAAAAAGCTTTAGGAAAACTATCTCTTGTGCATAAAAGTAGCTTCGTTCTGTGCCATTATGAACTTTCTCTCATTATGTTAGACTTGATGATTAGAGTATCAACAAAGATCTCCTAATATTGCACACTATCTTGTTGTTTACACCATTAGAAATCTCAGGTAACCTATTGTCAGTGATCCTTTTGTGCTCTGAGTGACTTCCTCATCAGAGCTCTCAAAGAATCCTGGGCAGAGCGAGCATGACACTGATGATATGCTAACCTTGCAGGGGGATAGGTTTGGCTCCAAATGAGTTACAATCTCTAGAATTAGTCCTAAAGCCAAAACAAAACCTATTGTGAATTTGGAATTTGCTATTATTTCAGCAAGACTAAAATAAGACATCCTTTTACATACATCATCTTTTTTTGAAATTCTCTTCACCCTAATTGCTTTCCAATGAATACTGAGGGAAAACACTATTTGAAAAACGTTAATTCAAGATATTAGGACTAAAAATATCGAGACTATGAAGGGAAGATGCATTTATATAGAAAATACAATAGATGCTGAATTTGCTTTGTTTCAGCTTTACTGGGGTGTAATTGACAATACTGTAATAGGTATATTTAAAATATTACAATGTAATGATTTCATATATGTATATATTGTGAAAGGATTCCCACAATAGAATTAATTAATACAACCATTACCTTACAAATTTATCCTTTTTGGGGGGGTTAAAAACACTTGTATTCTACTTTCTAGCAAATTTCAGTTATGCAATGCAATGTTATCAAATATAGTCACTATGTTTTACATTAAATCCTCAGACCTTATTTATCTTATAGCTGAAAGCCTGTGCCCTTTTATGAGCTTCTCCCATTTCCCCTAACCATACCTGCAGCCACTGGCAAGCACTATGATTTCCATTTTTAAATTTGGTTTTTGATTCTACATATAGATAATACCATGCAGTATTTTTCTTTCTCTGTCTGGCTTTCACTCAGCACAATGCCTTCCTTCGTTGTTACAAATGGCAGGATTTCCTTCTTTTTAAAGAATGAATAATATTCCATTCCATACGTGTACTGCATTTTCTTTATCTATCCATCTGTCAGTGAACACTTAGGTCATTTGCATATTTAGCAATCATGAACAAACCTACAATGAACATGGGAGTACAGATATCTCTGTGAAATAATTATTTCATTTCCTTTGGATATATACCCAGAAATAGCATTGCTGGGTCATATAGGAGTTCTATTTTTAAATTCTTGAGGAACCTCCATACTGTTTTCTGTAATGGCTGTACCAGCTTACATTCTCATCAACACTGTATAAGGATTCTCTTCTCTACACCCTCCTCAGCATTTATCTCTTATCTTTGATGATTGATATCCTAAGAGGTGTGAAGTGATATATTGTGGTTTTGAATGCTTTTTCCTAATAATTAGTGATACTGAGCACATTTTCATGTACCTGTTGGATAACTGTATTGGAAAAATATCTATTTGGGTCCTTTGGCCATTTTTAATTGGGTTATTTGCTTGTTTCTTGCTATTGAGTCAATACAAGTGCTTTGTGTATTTTGGATATGAACTCCTTATTGGATATGTGTGGTTTGCAAATATTTTCTCCCATCCTATAGTCTGCCTTTTAATTTTGTTGATGGTTTCCTTTTCTGGACAGAAGCTTTTTAATTTGATGTAGTCCCATTTGCTTGTTTTTGCTTTTGAGGTAAAATTAAAAAATAAAAAATTATTGCTACGACCAATGTCAAGGAGCTCATCCCTTGTGTTTTCTTCTAGGAATTTTATGGTTTCTGGTCTTTAATTCAAGTGTTGTTCCATTTGGAGTTTTTCTTTTTTGTGTGTGTGTGATGTAAGATAGGAGTCCAGCTTCGTTCTTTCACATGTGATATGCAGTTTTCCAACACTACTGAAGAAATTGTCTTTTCCCATTGTATATTCTTGGTTCTTTCGTCAAAAATTAATTAACCATATATACATGAGTGTATCTCTGGGCTTTTAATTCTGTTCCATTGATCTATGGGTCAGTTTTTATACCATACTCTTTTGATATTTTTGTAACATAGTTTGAAATCAGAAATATGCTGCTTCTAGTTTTATTCTCCTTTCATATGGTTGTTTTGGCTGTTCGTGGCCTTTTGTAGTTCCATTAGCATTTTAGGATACCTTTTTTCTATTTCTGTGAAAAGTAAAATTGGAATTTTTACAGAAATTACATTAAATCATCACTGCATTAGATCATTTTGGGTAGTATGGGTAATTAAACAAGAGTAACTCTTCAAATCAATGAACATGAAATATCTTTCCATTTATTTGTGTTTTCTTTAATTTCTTTCATCAATGTTTGTAATTCTCAGTATACAGATCTCTGCTCCTTGGAAAATTTATTTCTAAGTATTTTATTCTTTTTGGTGCTATTATAAATGGGATTTTCTTATTTTCTCTTTTTGATAGTTCATTGTTAGTGTATAGAAACACAACTGGTTTTTGTGTATTGATTCTGTATCCTGCAACTTAACTTAATTTGTTTTAGGTCTCAAGAATTTTTTTTGGTGGAGTCTTTAGGAGTTTCTATATATAAGATCATATCATCTGCAAACATAGAAAGTTTTACTTCTTCCTTTCTGATTTTGATGCCTTTTATCTCTTTTGTTTCATTGCTGTGACTAGATCTTCCAGCACTATGTTGAATAAAAGTAGTGAGAATGAATAAAAGTAGTGAGAAAAGTAGTGAGAATAAAAGTAGTGAGAACCTTATCTTGTTCCTGATGGTAAGGGAAGAGTTTTCAGCTTTTCACTATTGAGTATGACATTGGCTGTGGGCTTGAAATATTTGACCTTTATTGTATTGAAGTACATTTGATCTATACCTAATTTGTTGAGCATTTTTTTAAATCATAAAAGGATGTTGAATGTTATCATATGCTTTCTCTGCACCTATTGAGACAACAATATGATTTTTATCTTTCATTTTGTTAATGTGGTACATCATGTTTATGGATTAGTGTGTGTTGAACCATGCTTACATCTCAGAAATAAATCTCACTTGATTATGGTGGATGATCCTTTTAATGTAGTGTTGAATTCAGTTCACTAACATTTTGTTGAGAATTTTATATCTACATTCATCACTGGTATTGACCTGCAATTTTTTTTTTCTTGTACTGTCCATATCTGGCTTTGGTATCAGGGTAATGGTGGCCTTGGACCTTAAGTTTGGAAGCACCGTTTCCTCTTCAATTTTTTGGAGGAGTTTGAGAAGGATTGGTATAAACCCTTCTTTAAATGTTTGGTGGGAGTCACCTAAAGTCATCTGGTCCTGGATTTCTCTTTGTTGGGAGATTTTTTATTACTGCTTCAATCTCCTTACTAATAATTGGTCAGTAATTTTCTATTTTTTTATGATCAGTTTTGGTGAGTTGTGTTTCTAGAATTTATCCATTTTTTGTGGGTTACTGAATTTATTGGCATATAATCATTCATAGATTTCTATGATCCTTTGTATGTCTGTGGTGTTAGTTGTAATGTATCCTTTTTCATTTTTTAATTTTGCATCCTCTCTTTTTTTTTCTTGGTAAGCCTAGCCAAAGAGCTATCTTGTTTATCTTTTCAAAATAAAATAGCTTTGTTTCATTCATCTTTTCTATTGTCTTTCTAGTCTCCATTTCATTTATTTCTGCTCTTATCTTTGTTTATTTCTACTAATGTTAGACTTGGTTTGTTCTTTTCCTAGTTCCTTAAGGCATAAAGTTAAATTCAAGATCTTTCTTTATTCTTACTGTAGGCATTTATTGCTATAAACTTCCTTCTTAGAACTGCTTTTGCTTCTCCCATTAGTTTTGGTATGTGTGTTTCCATTTTCATTTGTCTCAAGGTATTTTATCTGATATCCCTTCCAATTTCCTCTTCAACCCATTGATTGTTTAGGGATGTTATTTAATTTCTGTATATTTATGAATATTTTAGTTTTCCTTTCATAGGTGATTTCTGGTTTCATATCATGCGGTTGGAAAAAATGCTTGCTATGATTTCAATCTTAAAATTTTTTTAGACTTTTCTGTGGCCTCATATATAACATATTCTGCAGAATGTTCCTTTTGTGCACTTGAGAAGAATGTGTATTCTGCTGCCATTGGATGGAATGTTCTATCTATATTTGTCAGGTCCATCTGGTGTAATGCATATTTTAAGTCTAATGTTTCCTTATTGATTTTCTGTCTGGAGAATCTACCAATTTGCTCTTTTCCAGAAATGTTTCTGTATACTAATCCTTAAATTATTTATGGATTACATGCTCTTTGAGGGTATAAATTTTATCTGTTCATCTTTACATCTTAGAACCTGGCCCACTGCTTGGCCTATTATAGGTAGTACATACTTGTTGAATTGAGTTATGATTGTTAGTAACAAATATAACAGATATTTGAATCTTGGTTTTTTGATCACTAGTGTCTTTCTTAAAACTGTCTATTATAATGTGTCCATGGGAAGGAAAAGGAGGAGGATATTGTTTAGGGTAAGTCCTTAGAGGTAAAGAGTACATGAAAAGCCCATGATCTGGACCAAGAAAAAGACAACATGAGGAGGTAAGGAGTCTGATGCCCTCTAGGTTGTCATCCTCTCAAAGGGAGTAAATAGTTGAAATAACCAGGTGGAGTAACATAAGAATAATGTTATTCTTCTTTGAGTGTAACCTAGCAGAGGCAGGAAGAAAAAGGTCTGTATAGAGCTATATAAACTGGTATCATAATAATAAGGTAGCCATGATCAGGAATTGCTAGGTCTGGGTAAATACCTAGGCGTATAACAGCCAGATGTTATGGTAGTCATATGTTTAATTCTTTAAGAGATTGACAAAATATTTTCTAAAGTGGTTGAACCATTTTACATTTCCACCAGCAGTATAAAAATTCCAGTTTCTCACAACCCCCGTCAACATATACCATGATCGACTTGAAAACTGTAGCCATCTTGTTGTGGTTTTGCCTTTCATAAATAACTAATGCTATCTAGCACCTTTTCATCTGCTTATTTACCATTTGCATATCTTTTTAGGTGCATTGTGCTTTCAAATATTTTGCCAATTTTTTGTTGGGATATTTATTTATCTAACACAGAGTTTGGAGATTTTTTTCAATGTGTATTGTGGGTACAATTTATTAAATACATACTTTACAAACGTTTTCTTCTTGTATGTGGCTTGCATTTTGATTTTTTAATACTGTCTTTAGAAGAGCAGAAGTTTTACATTTTGAAGAAGTCCAATCTATCTTTTTTTTTCTTGTGCATTTGGTGCTGTGTCTAAGAAATATTTGTCCATTCCAATGTCACAAAGATTTCTTTCCAATGCTTTCTTCTAGAAGTTTTGTGATTTGAGGTTCTACATTTAGATTTATGATACATTTCCATTAATTTCTGCATATGGTCCAAGGTAGAGGTCAAATTTCATATATCTGAATATACATAAGTTGAAAAGACTATGTTGAATTGTCTTAGTAACTTTGTAAAAAAAAAAAAAACAGTTGTCAGTAAATGTGGGTCTATTTCTGTACTTCTTGTTCAGTTCCATTGATTTATTGATATATGTTGATCCAATGCCACCTTATTTTGATTACTATATCTTTATAATGAATCTTGACCTCAGATATTATAAAATCTTTAATTGTATTCTTCCTTTACAAAGTTGTTTTAGCTGTCTATTTCCTTTGCATTTTTTTGTGGATTTTAAAATATGCTTGTTAATTGCTTTCAAATGATTGGTATTGTGTGGAATCTTTAGATCAATTGGGTAAAAATGATATCTTAACAATATTGAATCTTCTGATCCAAAAACAAGGCACATCATTTTCTTTATTGGACTTCCTTAATTTCTTTAACAATGTTTTGTAGTTTTCACCATACAGGTTTTGCACTGACTTATTTCATATTTTTATGATATTGTATGGGCAACTTTTTCCTTAACTTCAATATACAATAATTGCTAGTATATAGAAATATTTCTCATACTAGTTTTGTATTATGCAAACTTGCTAAGTTTATTTATTAGCATCTTTGTTAATTTCATTGGATTTTCTAAACAGATGATAATGTTTTGTGCCAATGAAGACCATTTTACTTCTTTTCCAATCTGTATCTCTTTTTTCTTTCTTTATTACTTTAGCTGGAACCTCTAAGACAATGTTGAATATGTCTTCAAATGAGTTACTTCACATGTAATATAAATTCATAGAATAATATGTTTCTTCTCTCTTGGTTTTCATGCTAATGTAGTCATACATTTCCACTTACAGATATCTATAAACTATGTACTGTATTGCTATACATTGTTTGCTTAAACAGTCACTTGTCATTTACAAATGTTTTAAAAATATGAAAAAAATCTCATATGTTCCCTCAGGTAGTTACCATTTCTGGAAGTGTTCCTTTGAGCAGTTTCTTATTTTCATCTGGTGTCTTTTTTCCTCTGCATAAAGAACTTCCTTTAACATCTCTTATAGTGCAAGTCTGCTGGTGATGATTTTTTTCAACTTCTATCTATCTGAAAAAGTCTTTACTTTGGACTCTTTTAAAAGACTTAACTGTGTATAAAATTCATTTCACCTGTGTCATCCTGTGCCTCACCTTCTTGGCTTCCCTAGGCCAATTACTTTAAATATGTTACTCCACTGTCTTTTGCTTTCAATCTTTTGTCAGCCTTAGTTTTGTACCTTTGTATGTAACACGTTTTTTCATGTCTGGCTGGTTTTAAAATTTTCTCTTTATCACTGGTTTTGTGCAGTTCGATTACGATATTTGTTGGTGTAGTTTTTTATACTTCTTGAGGTTGTGGTCTGTTGAAATTTTTGTACTTTTTTTTTACAGTTTCCATTAAATTTGGGAAAAAAATCAGCCATAATTTCTTTGAATATTTTTTCTGTTCTCTTCTCTTTCTCCTGTGGTTTAGGGAATTACATGTTACATATATTTGGCTGTTTGAAGACATCTCATACCTTACTGAAACTCTTTTCATTTCAAAAATTATTTTTCTTTGTCTTTCATTTTGGATAGTTTCCATTCTTTTGAATTAACATTCACTAATCTTTTTTATGAAATAGCAAATCTGTCATTAATATTATCCTATGCATTTTTCATCTCAGGCATTGTAGTTTTTGTCTCTACATTTCTACTTTGTGTCCTTCAATGCTTCTACATAATTTATTAACATATGGAAACAGTTATAATAATTGCTTAATGTACTTGTCTGCTCATTCTAACCTCTGTGGCAGTTCCATGTCAGTTTCAACTGACTGATTTTTCTCATTATTCGTTTGTATTTTTCTGCTTTTTTGTATGCCTTGTGATGTTTTATTGGCTGTCATACATTTTGAATTTTACCTTCTTTGGTGCTCGATATTTTTATATTCCCATAAATAGTCTTGAGATTTGTTCTGAGTTACAGTTAAGTTACTTGGAAACCCGTCTGATCTTTTGAGTATTACTTTCAAGATCTGTTAGGTAGAGACAAGAGCTATGTTGGTCTATAGTTAATTAATCCCCTATCGAGACAAGACTTTTCTGAGACTACAAATTGTGAGGTTTTCATTCTGTTTTGAAGGAACATGTCTTGTGTAACAACCAGATACTATTTTAACTTTCCTTGGCCTAAGGTAGTTTTCTTATAAGCATATATTGCTCAACTAGTTATTTAAGGGGGAATCTTCTGCAAATTTCTAGGGTTCTCTGCAGAATACTCTCTCCTGTGTACTGTAACTGCCTTGATCTTCTAAAACTCTGAGCTCCATCCACTCAACTAGGAGTCTACAGAAATCTGCCTCTATTTATTTCCCCCACCATCAGCTTATATTATGGTCTATAAATTCTCTCAGGGTACTAAGCTGAAACAATTTATAGGTTTTGCTTTGTTTGTCTCATGTCTTTCTGAATCATTATCCTTGATTTGTCAAATGCCTTGAAAACTGTTGTTCCATATATTTTGTTTGGCATTTGGCTGTTTTAGGTAAAAGGGTAAATATGACCTCTGCAACTTTATTTTGGCTGTAAGTATCATTTGATTTCACGTATTTTTGATAATTTCTTATGGTTTCCAACAGTAAACAATTACCCCAAGAAACTGGGTGATGTGAATTATGTGACTCCCTTGTGCGATCCCCTTACAACCTTGATTGGTAGAGTTTAGAAATGTGATCAATTTAATAGGCAAGTTAAAGCTAAGTAAAATTTTCTATTAGTAATTCTAGGAAAATTTTGGATATATACACTTTAATGGAGGAACATTAATGAAGAAAATTTAATTTATAATACTGAAACATATTTGTGGTCAATGCAGATTTTTAGACTTGTGTACCTGATACCTATTCCTATGGTATAATTGAATACCTTCCACATAATGTCAATTACCAGTAATGTCCTTATGAGTTCTAAAATATTCTTTTTAGCCCAAGGATCTTCCTGAGCTCAAGACTCATCACCTTACTACACATGTCTCTAGAATCTCCCTTATCTAAATAAGCCTCAGTTCTCTTTAATTTCAAACTTGAAATCAATCTCAGCTAACATCCTTCTTTTCCTTCTGAATTATTATCATGATGTTCTTATACCTCTATGGATTTATACATGCTTTTACATTCAATTAGGATAATTTTTCTATTGTCGGTTCCCTACAAAATTCTTCCTTGTTCCCAGCTGTCCAATTTTGGTGTATACATTGGTTTAATTTATCATAAATAGCTTCATGCCTTTCTCAAAACTATGAATTCCTGGTATGCTAATGCCCCCTTTATCCTCTCTAGCTATAATGTACTATTTGGGGGTCATTTCACCTTACTGAGTGTTATCCTGTGCCTCACCTTGTCAACTTGGCCACAGAATTTATCTCTTTTCCTTAATTTACACAATAAAGACCAAACTGAAGATTTTATGTATGGTAGCAGAAATTACCAGGGGTTTAGAGAAGGTGGGTAGTGGTGGATTACATCATTACAATACAGAATACTAATTGAACATCCTTGTTCCTGATTATACCTTAGTTTTTTCTGTCAACCTGACCTCTGGCCTTCCATCATGTCAGCCCTTGAGTAATTCTTTACTATTCCTTTCACACAACAATTAAATGACAAATTATGAGAGTTTTGCTTATTGTTTTATCTTCTTTCACATCCTACCTCAACTTGCCTATCAAGATGTTTTTCTAATAGTTAAGCTATTGTTGATAACGCTGCTACAAACATTGGGGTGTGTGTACCCCTCTGAATCTGTATTTTTGTATCCTTTGGGTAAATACTTAGTAGTGCAATTGCTGGATCATAGGGTAGTTCTATTTTTAACTTTTGAGGAACCTCCATACTGTTCTCAAGAATGGTTGCACCAGTTTGCATTCCCACCGACAGTGTAAGAGGGTTCCCCTTTCTCCACATCCTTGCCAACACCTGTTGTTTCTTGTGTTCTTTCTTTTAGCCATTCTGACAGGTGTGAAGTGCTATCTCATCATGGTTTTGATTTGTATTTCCCTGATGATGAGTGATGTTGAGTATCTTTTCATGGGTCTGTTAGCTTTCTGAATGTCTTCTTTGGAAAAATGTCTGTCTATATCTTCCGCCCATTTCTTTTTTTTTTTTAATTTTTAAATTTTTAAATTAGCTTATAATGTATTTTTATCCCCAGGGGTACAGGTCTGTGAATCGCCAGGTTTACACATTTCACAGCACTCATCATAGCACACACCCTCCCCAATGCCCATATCCCCATCACCCTCTCCTGTCCCCCCTCCCCCCAGCAACCCTCAGTCTGTTTTTTGAGATTGAGTCTTTTATGGTTTGTCTCCCTCCTGATCCCATCTTCTTTCATTTTTCCTTTTCCTACCCCCCAAGCCCCCCACATTGCATCTCCACTTCCTCATATCAGGGAGATCATATGATAGTTGTCTTTCTCCGATTGACTTATTTCACTAAGCATAATACCCTCTAGTTCCATCCACGTCATCGCAAATGGCAAGATTTCATGTCTTTTGATGGCTACATAGTATTCCATTGTATATATATACCACATCTTCTTTATCCATTCATCTGTTGATGGACATCTAGGTTTTTTCCAAAGTTTGGCTATTGTGGACATTGCTGCTATAAACATTCAGGTGCATGTGTCCCTTCGGAGCACCACGTTTGTATCTTTAGGATATATACCCAGTAGTGCAATCGCTGGGTCATAGGGTAGCTCTGTTTTCCGTTTTTTGGGGAACCTCCACTCTTTTTTCCAGAGTGGTTGCACCAGCTTGCATTCCCACCAACAGTGTAGGAGGGTTCCCCTGTCTCTGCATCCTCGCCAGCATCTGTCATTTCTTGACTTGTTAATTTTAGCCATTCTGACTGGTGTGAGGTGATATCTCATTATGGTTTAGATTTGTATTTCCCTGATGCCGAGTGATGTGGAGCATTTTTTCATGTGTCTGTTGGCCATCTGGATGTCTTCTTTGCAGAAATGTCTGTTCATGTCCTCTGCCCATTTCTTGATTGGATTATATGTTCTTTGGGTATTGAGTTTGATAAGTTCTTTATAGATTTTGGATACTAGCCCTTTATCTGATATGTCGTTTGCAAATATCTTCTCCCATTCTGTCAGTTGTCTTTGGTTTTGTTAAATGTTTCCTTTGCTGTGCAAAAGGTTTCGATCTTGAGGAAATCCCAATAGTTCATTATTGCCCTTGCTTCTGTTGCCTTTAGCGATGTTCGTAGGAAGAAGTTGCTGTGGTTGAGGTCAAAGAAGTTGCTGCCTGTGTTCTCCTCAAGGATTTTGATGGATTCCTTTCTCACATTGAGGTCCTTCATCCATTTTGAGTCTATTTTCGTGTGTGGTGTAAGGAAATGGTCCAATTTCACTTTTCTGCATGTGGCTCTCCAATTTTCCCAGCACCATTTGTTGAAGAGTCTTTTTTCCATTGGACATTCCTTCCTGCTTTGTCGAAGATTAGTTGACCATACAGTTGAGGGTCTATTTCTGGGCTCTCTGTTATGGTCCATTGATCTATGTGTCTGTTTTTGTGCCAGTACCACACTGTTTTGATGATAGCACCTTTGTAATAGAGCTTGAAGTCTGGGATTGTATTGCCACCAACTTTGGCTTTCTCTTTCAATATTCCTTTGGCTATTCGAGGTCTTTTCTGGTTCCATATAAATTTTAGGATTATTTGTTCTATTTCTTTGAAAAAAATGGATGGGATTTTGATAGGGATTGCATTAAATGTGTAGATTGCTTTAGGTAGAATAGACATTTTCACAATATTTGTTCTTCCAATCCATGAGCATGGAACATTTTTCCATTTCTTTGTGTCTTCCTCAATTTCTTTCATGAGTACTTTATAGTTTTCTGAGTATAGATTCTTTGCTTCTTTGGTTAGGTTTATTCCTAGGTATCTTATGGTTTTGGGTGCAATTGTAAATGGGATTGACTGCTTAATTTCTCTTTCTTCTGTCTTGTTGTTAGTGTAAAGAAATGCAACTGATTTCTGTGCATTGACTTTATATCCTGACACTTTACTGAATTCCTGTATAAGTTCTAGCAGTTTTGGAGTGGAGTCTTTTGGGTTTTCCACATATAGTATCATATCATCTGCAAAGAGTGATAGTTTGACTTCTTCTTTGCCGATTTGGATGCCTTTAATTTCTTTTTGTTGTCTGATTGCTGAGGCTAGGACTTCTAGTACTATGTTGAACAGCAGTGGTGATAACGGACATCCCTGCCGTGTTCCTGACCTTAGCGGAAAGCTTTCAGTTTTTCTCCATTGAGAATGATATTTGCGGTGGGTTTTTCATAGATGGCTTTGATAATATTGAGGTATGTGCCCTCTATCCCTACACTTTGAAGAGTTTTGATCAGAAAGGGATGCTGCACTTTGTCAAATGCTTTTTCAGCATCTATTGAGAGTATCATATGGCTTTTGTTATTTCTTTTATTAATGTATTGTATCACATTGATGGATTTGAGGATGTTGAACCAACCTTGCAGCCCTGGAATAAATCCCACTTGGTCGTGGTGAATAATTCTTTTAATGTACTGTTGGATCCTATTGGCCAGTATTTTGGTGAGAATTTTCGCATCTGTGTTCATCAAGGATATTGCTCTGTAATTCTCTTTTTTTATGGGATCCTTGTCTGGTTTTGGGATCAGGGTGATGCTGGCCTCATAAAATGAGTTTGGAAGTTTTCCTTCCATTTCTATTTTTTGGAACAGTTTCAGGAGAATAGGAATTAGTTCTTCTTTAAATGTTTGGTAGAATTCCCCTGGGAAGCTGTCTGGCCCTGGACTTTTGTTTGTTTGGAGATTTTTGATGACTGTTTCAATCTCCTTACTGGTTATGGGTCTGTTCAGGTTTTCTATTTCTTCCTGGTTCAGTTTTGGTAGTTTATATGTCTCTAGGAATGCATCCATTTCTTCCAGATTGTCTAATTTGTTGGCATAGAGTTGCTCACAGTATGTTCTTATAATTGTTTGTATTTCTTTGGTGTTGGTTGTGATCTCCTCTTTCATTCATGATTTTATTTATTTGGGTCCTTTCTCTTTTCTTTTTGATAAGTCTGGCCAGGGGTATGTCAATCTTATTAATTCTTTCAAAGAACCAGCTCCTAGTTTCGTTGATTTGTTCTATTGTTTTTTTAGTTTCTGTTTCATTGATTTCTGCTCTGATCTTTATGATTTCTCTTCTCCTGCTGGGTTTAGGCTTTCTTTGTTGTTCTTTCTCCAGCTCTTTTAGGTGTAGGGTTAGGTTGTGTATTTCAGACCTTTCTTGTTTCTTGAGAAAGGCTTGTACCACTATATATTTTCCTCTCAGGACTGCCTTTGTTGTGTCCCACAGATTTTGAACCGTTCTGTTTTCATTATCTTTTGTTTCCATGAATTTTTTCAATTCTTCTTTAATTTCTTGGTTGACCCATTCATTCTTTAGAAGGATGCTGTTTAGTCTCCAAGTATTTGGGTTCTTTCCAAATTTCCTCTTGTGATTGAGTTCTAGCTTCAGAGCACTGTGGTCTGAAAATATGCAGGGAATGATCCCAAACTTTTGGTACCGGTTGAGACCTGATTTGTGACCCAGGATGTGATCTATTCTGGAGAATGTTCCATGTACACTAGAGAAGAATGTGTATTCTGTTATTTTGGGATGGAATGTTCTGAATATATCTGTGATGTCCAGCTGGTCCAGTGTGTCATTTAAGGCCTTTATTTCCTTGTTGACCTTTTGCTTAGATGATCTGTCAACTTCAGTGAGGGGAGTGTTAAAGTCCCCTACTATTATTGTGTTATTGTCAATGTATTTCTTTGATTTTGTTATTAATTGGTTTATATAGTTGGCTGCTCCCATGTTAGGGGCATAGATATTTAAAATTGTTAGGTCTTCTTGTTGTACAGACACTTTGAGTATGATATAGTGTTCTTCCTCATCTCTTATTATAGTCTTTGGCTTAAAATCTAATTGATCTGATATAAGGATTGCCACCCCAGCTTTCTTCTGTTGTTCATTAGCATGGTACATTGTTTTCCACCCCCTCACTTTAAATCTGGAGGTGTCTTCAGGTCTAAAATGACCTGAAGATATATAGGCAGCATATTGATGGGTTTTGTTTTTGTATCCATTCTGATACCCTGTGTCTTTTGATTGGGGCATTTAGCCCATTAACATTCAGGGTAACTATTGAGAGATATGAATTGAGTGCCATTGTATTTCCTGTAAGGTGACTGTTACTGTATATTGTCTCTGTTTCTTTCTGATCTACTACTTTTAGGGTCTCTCTTTGCTTAGAGGACCCCTTTCAATATTTCCTGTAGAGCTGGTTTGGTGTTTGCAAATTCTTTCAGCTTTTGTTTGTCCTGGAAGTTCTTTATCTCTCCTTCTATTTTCAATGATAGCCTAGCCGGATATAGTATTCTTGGCTGCCTGTTTTTCTCATTTAGTGCTCTGAATATATCATGCCAGTTCTTTCTAGCCTGCCACGTCTCTGTGGATAGGTCCGCTGCCAATCTCATGTTTTTACCCTTGTATGTTACAGACTTCTTTTCCTGGGCTGCTTTCAGGATTTTCTCTTTGTCGCTAAGACTTGTAAATTTTACTATCAGGTGACAAGGTGTGGACCTATTTTTATTGATTTTGAGGGGCATTCTTAGCATCTCCTGGATTTTGATGTTTGTTCCCTTTGCCATATTAGGGAAATTCTCTCCAATAATTCTCTCCAATATACCTTCTGCTCCCCTCTCTCTTTCTTCTTCTTCTGGAATCCCAATTATTCTAATGTTGTGTCATCTTATGGTGTCGCTTGTCTCTCGAATTCTCTCCTCGTGGTCCAGTATTTGTTTGTCTCTCTTTTGCTCAGCTTCTTTATTCTCTGTCATTTGGTCTTCTATGTCACTAATTCTTTCTTCTGCCTCATTTATCCTAGCAGTGAGAGCTTCCATTTTTGATTGCACCTCATTAATAGCTTTTTTTATTTCAACTTGGTTAGATTTTAGTTCTTTTATTTCTCCAGAAAGGGCTTTTATCTCTCCGGAGAGGGTTTCTCTAATATCTTCTATGTCTTTTTCGAGCCCGGCTAGAACCTTGAGACTCATCATTCTGAACTCTAGATCTGTCATATTACCAATGTCCGTATTGATTAGGTCCCTAGCTTTTGGCACTGCCTCTTGTTCTTTTTTTTTGTGGTGAGTTTTTCTGCCTTGTCATTTTGTCCAGATAAGATTTGCTTTCTCCTCCTCTGGAATTCCACTGTGCTCCTTGGTGAGTGAAGTTGGTCTTGGCTGGGTTTCTTGTTCACCTTCTGGGGGAGGGGCCTATTGTAGTGATTCTCAAGTGTCTTTGCCCCAGGCGGAATTGCACCACCCTTACCAGGGGCTGGGCTAAGTAATCTGCTAGGGTTTGCTTTTGGGAGTTTTTGTTCCCTGAACGCTTTCCGTAGAGTTCCGGAGGACGGAATGAAGATGGCGGCCTCCCAATCTCCAGCCTGGAGGAGCCAAGAGCTCGGGGTCCCACTCCTCAGTGCGCCCTCAGAGAAAAGTGCCCAACCGCCCCCGTCTCCCTGGCCTCTGGTCGTGCTTGGAGAAAAGCGCTCAATCGATCATGCTTGGAGAAAAGCGCTTGGTCGCTTCCATCTCCCTGGCCTCCAGCCGCGCGCTTGGAGAAAAGTGCTCAGTCACTCTGTCTCTGTGGCCTCCAGCCACCCTTCAAGCTCACCCAGCAGGTGCCTGGTTCAAGGTAACCCCGAGTTGAGAGCTCACTCCTCGGCTTTATCACTGTAGCCAGTTTCCCCACTTTAACACCTTTGAGCTCTGTGACACTCAGATACCCCAGGTCCTTCTGTGACCCCGTGGGACCTGGGGTTATGCTGACCCCGGTGGGCTTCCCCCTGGTTTAGCCTCTGGAGCGATGTCTGTCAGTGGAGCAGACTTTTAAAAGTCCTGATTTTGTGCTCTGTTGCTCCACCACTTGCTGGGAGCCGGCCCCTCCCCCTGTGGTCTATCTTCTTTGGATTCACTTCTCTGCAGGCCCTACCTTTCAGAAAGTGATCGATTTTCTGTTCTTCTGCCCATTTCTTACCTGGATTATTTGTTTTTGGGTGTTGAGCTTGATAACTTCTTTACAGATTTTTGGATACTAAATCTTTATCAGATATATCTAACAAAAATGTTTTTCTAAAAAAAAATTAAAAATTTTCTGGTTAGAGAAATTTGGTACTAATATGATAATTTTTCCTCTACTTAAATTCTGAATATGGGAAAGGAAAAATGTATACTTAAAATCATTAAAATTTGTAAGCTATTGTTGATATTGTGATGAAAATATATGATACATTATTCATTATCAAAAGAGGTTGAGGGAAATCAAAAGTACTTGAATATACCTGAATTTTATAGCTGAAAATAATTTATTTAATTTATTTATAACTTTTGTCTTAGAAAACTGTTTTCTTGAAAAGGTAAGGTAAGTCTATGTTTATCTATGAATAAAAGACAACACCAGAATTGATAGAAATCAGAGACATTGATAAACACAAAAATATAATTGAGCTTAATGGTTTTGTGACTTGATTCCTTGAAAAGTAAAAACAATATGAAAATATAACTAAAATGTAACTGCAATATGAATAAGGCCAGAATTTATTGGTTATTAAAAATATATCATGTTGCTGCTATAATAAAGTAGAAAAAATTGTTATATGGTGTAAGATATTTGAAAAAATATGAAAGTTCTCTTAATTAAGGAATATTTCATGGGTTTCATACACACTAGAAAGAAAACTGCTACCACTTTTCACAAGATTACAAAATTTAGCTGCAGGAAATCAGGGCTGATTTTAATAAAATAAGTATGTAACATATTTTGTAACATATTTTATAACATAAGCAGAAATTTAAAAATTGTTACAAAATTTACAGGAAAATAGCTGAAGATCTTAGGTACATATTGTCTGCATAATTTGGATTTAGTGATATTTAAGTTCTTGTATAAGTAAGAGAACTAGAAAAAGCACTCAGTATGATCAAATCTTTAAATAAAACTTCAAAGTTGCATGAAGAATATCTTGCAAATTGAAAATAGACTGAGGTTCCATGATCAGAATTCATACAAATAATTGAATTTATATGTACTAGTAACTATTAATAAATAGAATTCTTAGTTTAAACTTTATTTATTCGAGATTATTTACAAATATAATAAAACTTATTTTAGAAATATTATTTAAAATAATTTATATTTTAAAGTTAGCTCGTATAGTGTCATTTGTGATAAACAAAACTTACTAAATGTATTAAAATTATCTGTTATGGGAATAAAAATGCTCTGCTCTATGGCAAGTGTCTGAAAATACAATATTTTGAATTGTGCCAGAATATAATGGTTCCTCAGTTCTGAAATATGTACAGCTAGTGTACCTAAAAGCAACTCTTAATAAAATGATTTACTGTTCTTTGTTGTTTTTGATGCTAATTTTTGTTTTAGCACCTTTGTAAAACAAGCACATTCTTTTTCTTATATAGATTTTTGTTGCTTTTACTGTGGTACAGTTATGTTTCTAAGACCTACAGCTTTTTTTGTTTTATCAGAAGAATTCACTTTATCAGTCTGTGAAACTGAATTTATTAATATGGCCAACAGCAGTTGTTCTACAATCTAGTTATAGATTCATTCTTTTTTTTTTTATTTCATTAACACCTACGTAAACCTATGTTTGAAGGCAATTTGCTAGTATATAATCTTACTGAAATTATTCTGCCTTGTGGGATAATCTGGGGGAACTATGGGACCATATCCTAACAGTTTAACTAATCACATTCAGTATTTTCTATACCTATTAATTGGCTTAGCTGGTAAAGCCACAGTGGCAATGGGCTCTCGTTCAAAACTACAGGCTTGATATCTTTAGGCAGTAAATCATATTTCTTATAGAAAAAAAACTCATGTCTATAGATTTCATCAATATCTTGGGTCATTTGTCTTGCAAATACAGTCTATGTGTGCCTTGCCACTGGCAAACTGTTGCCTATCTTGTTTAATAATAATATGACATGTTTTTCCCATTACTGAATTTATCTTTGTTATCAAAACAATAACTGGTCACCTGGCCCAACTTAAAAATGATGAACAAAATGCCCTTTTAGAAATGCTACCTTTAGTAACAAAAGAATTAAGGAGCCCTTCATAGTTCATACACAACTAGATACTTTTTCTTCTCTCTTGTCAAATAATATAGTAACATAATCTTTTGTGGCTAATTTCTAAAGCTTTGAAATTCTTTTTTTCAATGGACTTCCTTATTTTGACTGAACTTTTTGCTATTGTATATTTACTTGTAAATAATGAGCTCATAAATAAATGCAAATTAGTTTTTTTACATAAAATTTTCTAGAAATGTGAATTCATAAGCTTCCTTTTACATATATCATCACTTTGGTTTTATAAAATTGGTTTTATACAATTTCTTGATTTTTTTCTAGCCTCCAGGGTAGACTGGAACCAGGAAAATTAATACACAAGAGAACTCTCAAATATTATTTTAAAAAATAAATTGTACTCTACCTGCCTTGAAAAATCTACTGCCTCCAGGGCATATCTTGTAAAAAAATAAAGATTTCTTCAAGTATGAAAAAATTATATCTGATATTGTTCTTCACACTGCCCTGATATGTCTATTAACTAATTCAGTATCAGATTATTTCCTGGATACTACCTCAGATAATCATTTGATAAAGCTGTCCATTTTCTTCATTAAGCATTTATACAGAACCTATTAAAATGTATGTTCCTCAACACTCTACAGAGTATAATGGCTGAACAAACCACAAGCCCTGCCCACAAGATTTTAAAGACTTTGAAGAAGATATGTGTGTGTGTATATATGTATATAGGTATATATGTATGTATGTGTATATGTATGTGTATGTATATATATACATATATATGTATATATATGTATATATATACATGTATATATACACATATATACACACATACATATATACATGTATATATACACACATACATACATACATACATGTTGTAGGTATATACCCAATAAATACCATATGTACATATTTGACATATATGTCAAAACATTGTGCATTCTACATTGCCTTTAGCACTACTGGGAATATACAGCCGAATATGGCACTGTTTTTGGCATCCCAATCTACCTGGTGAAAGAAATTCAAGAATGTCAAGCTTTAATAAAATTATTACCATAAAAGAGGTATGAAAAAACAATCTCTGAACTTATAGAAGCAGGAAGGATGGTCACATTCTTCTTTAAGAGTTGAGGGTATCAGAGAGTGGGAGGCAGTGATGGAGATGACTTCAAAGAAACAGGAAGCAGTATAAAATAATGTTCAGAAGGGAAGGAGCCACATCAAAGAATATTTGTTTCACAAAAAAGAAAGAAGAAAGAGAAGGAAATGTGGAGGATGATGTTTTGTTGATGCCCAAACCAGGATTCATAGAGAGGTAAAAAAGAGAACTATGGTAGAAATCAAGTGCTACATCCAGTTAAAGACAGGTGTTGTCTTTGCTGTTTTTTAATTTTCTCTCAGATACTTTGTCTATCTCCGATGACATTACCTTGTTTGAGGCCAAGAGCTATCAGAACTGCAGGAATGTCCTAATCCATCCCATGTCTGGTCATGAAATCTCTTCTCCATCTCCCCTTTTCCCCGTCCACCTACTATCTACTTTCTATATATCCACCCAAGAAATCTTTCTAAAACTCAGATGTTATCATTTCCCTCTCTTTATATTTATCAATCTCCCACCTCCCACCCAATATTTTCAGGATAAGATCCAAGATCTTTTCATGGCATGCAACTACTGGCAAGATTTGGCTCCTGCTTATCTGTACACTCACTTATAGCTCTAGTTCAACTGAATTCTATGTGAGTCATCTGGACATACTATAATTTCAGTAATATGCAAGGTTCTTTCAGGTCTAGCTTTAGTACTTCCTTTGTCCTTTGGCTGAAAAGCCGTCCCATTTCTTTCTTTTACCCTGTCTTTGCATTTATCACACTATATTGACAATGCCTCTTGTCTTTTCTACCAGACTAGATTTTTCATAACAGCACGAACTGAACTTTGTTCATCTTTATACTTATATTGCATACATGTATATTTAATGAATATTTATTAAATTAATGAAAAGTTTCTATTTTTCATGCACACACACACAAATTTCCCCAGATCTTTGCTATGTCTTAGCATTTTCAGGATTTTTAGGAACAACTTGTCTGTCTATAACTTGGTAAGTTCATTATCTATTCACAGAGTTCTTATAATTTCTGTCATTTTAAATTTGCTGATTGGCTTCTGTTCACATTTTCTTAGTGTTCCCTACTGTCTTTTGATAAAACATAATATGTACAAGTCTTCATTACCTGAAGATATTCTATAATAGGTGCCATTCTGTTCTCTTTATTTTTAAAAAAGATTTTATATTTATTTATTTGTTTATTTACTTATAGAGACAGGGAGAGCACAAGCATGGGGGAGGGGCAGAGGGAGAGGGAGAAAGAGATCTCAATTCCAATACAGGGCTCAATCTCAAGATGCTGAGATCATGAGCTGAGCTGAAATCAAGAGTCTGATGCTCAAATGACTGAGCCATTCCAAGGGTCCCTTTATTCTCTTTTCCAATAAAAGGCTAATCACTATTTTTTACCTGAGTATCTTTCTTTTATCTATTTGCTAGACGTAGACTCTTCCTTCACTTACTAGATGGTCTACTTTCTCTTCTAATGTACATTTAAAAGGTCTTTCATTTGTCTACAACTAGTACTAATTTATATATTCCCCCCTTTTGTTTTGTGGCTTAATATATCTTTTTACTGTCCTGTCTTTTTAAATTTCTACAAACATTCATAAATGAAAAAGATCAAGGAATCATCATGAATAGTTTCTGTTTAATAAAATCAGATATGTGGGAGAGGCCTTTAAAGACTCAGATACTGAAGAAGAAGAAAAAAATTCAGATACTGGCCATCCCTACATTTCTTTTCATGCCTGATATTTACATATGTGCATGATAAGTTTAAATGTATCCTGGTGGATTTTTTTTGGCAGATATTGAACCAATTATGTACATTTTATAAAAAACTCAAATACAACACAAACTGCTTCATGTCATAATGACTTTAGTCTGGATGAATGTCATATTGTATAATATAAACAACCATTTAGCTTAACAGGTGCCATGATTATGGAATGTTTTCCACGGTAAGTTAGTAAGATATAAAATCAAATGCACAAACTCTCCCATCTACTGTGGATGCTCCCAAGGAGGCTATGAATCAGTAAAATTCCAAGCTAAATTTTCAAATGCCTAAGTAAAAAACATGGTATTTTGAGGCCATTATGCATTCTGCAATGGAAAGAAATACACCTCAAAGATACACCAGCTCTTGGTGGTAACTGCAGACACTGATGACCAATCTTAGAACTTTTTTCTCATGATTTTGTTATATAGTATATTCTTAATTTTTCTCCTAGTTCTTGGTCTTCTCTTCTTTCTCTTTTGATTATGACATGCTTCTCTCCAGTAGAACCCAGGAATTTGCTAAGGTATTTGTTGTTGTTTCTCTGATATATATATATAGATAGATAGATAGATAGATAGATTTTTTTTTTTTTGGTAATTCACTGACATCCTCGAATTACTAAATGTCTGGCTTTAAGCCCAGACCACAAAATGTGTTGTTATAGCCCTTCTTGGTCTTTTCTGTCCCAATCAGGATTTCAGTTGATATAGGTCCCACTCTCATTCAGTTATGTATAACCTAAATGAGATTCTTCACTTCATTTGAGGTTAGGGCCCTACTAATTCTCCTTTCTTTTTCTTATTATTTTGGTTATCTTCAGCTTCAAAATTTAGAATCATGTTATTGTTTGTTTTCCTCTATTTCACCTAAGTCCATTTTTCAATAAGTCAGTGTGATTATGCCTTTGAAATGTTCATTTCCCCCCTTTTCTTTATTTCCTTTGCTGTTGCCCTACTTTAGAATCCTGTCATTGTAGGCCTACATTTTTTAACGGTAGCTTCTCAGCTCCATTTCTCAGATATTTGCACTGAAAATCTAGTCTGGATGAGTTAGCTTTTTAAGATGCCATGTGTGTACTATAACTCTCTTTAAATGACTATTCACTATTATTTAGTTGGCGCCTTTGCTTAACTTTCACTGTCTTCCACAGGAGGTTCACAATATATATACATCTTTCTCTCTCTCTTATTCCAAATGTAAGCACTCCACAGCAGCATGTTTCATTTGCATAGTATGGACTAAGAATCAGAAAATCTGGGATCTGGGGCGCCTGGGTGGCTCAGTGGGTTAAAGCCTCTGCCTCTAGCTCAGTTCATGATCACGCGGTCCTGGGATCAAGCCCTGCATCAGGCTCTCTGCTCAGCAGGGAGCCTGCTTCCCTTCCTCTCTCTCTGTGCCTGCCTCTCTGCCTATTTGTAATCTCTGTCTGTCAAATAAATAAATAAAGTCTTAAAAAAAAAAGAAAAAAACAAAAAGAAAATCTGGGATCTAAATCTGGTTCTACCACACACAGGCTATGTTATGGGGGTGTTCATTTAAGCTCTTTGAGAGTTAATTCATCTGTAAAATGGGCATAATAAAATCTTCCTTCCCAGGGTTTTTTGTGATAGTCAAGTTAAAATAAACACAAATTGAAAATGTAAAGTGGCATGGAAATATCAGCTAGTGCAATGATGTTGGAACTCACTAGCTACCCTCCAAAGCTATCTGCACTGATATGGTGCAGCTGCCTCTACTTCTTCACAAAGGACTGTAGACTACTACGAACTAGCACTGTGAGATAACTAACTCCTTATTCATTATGTTTGGAAGAGTTTTTTTCCCCCTAGCTTAACTTTTATAAGGTAAAGAAAAGATAAAGAGGGCATGAGAAAGATTTTCTGTAGGATCACTGTTACTTAGTGTCTGTCAGAATAAATATTTCTAAAGAAGGAAGGAAAGCTAAAAGGGGAGAGAAGATGAAATAAGAGAAGTAGCTTGATACAGAAAAGATAACATTTTATAATCCAACATCATCCCTGGATTTTGACTTTCGAATGAATCAGCTGGCTGAGAACTTTTTGATCCAAAACAGGGAAGCATGCCAGCTGGCAAGTCTAAAGGCTAAATGCAGAGATCCTCCAACTTCTATCAAAAGGTTTTAAATAAGAAACATGCATTTAATTTATTACAGAAGAATCAGGGAAAGATCTTGTCATGCAGCCTTGCCATATTTGCAAGAAATTATATGTTTGAGGGCCTATCACAGGAAAATTTTGATATATATATAAGGAATTTTGATTTCCTGCTTTGCTCACATTTTGCAGATGTTTTTATTTATTTATCTGTTTGTTTGCTTTCTGCATCCAAAATGGTGTGATATTACACTATCACTAGGATGTGGGATCAACTCTGGAAAATGAAACTCTTGTTCAAAATAGTGTCGGCAATATATAGGCCTATATATTGTGTGTGTGTCATGGCAAGTGATGAGAAATTTAAATGTACTGAAGTACAATTTGTGGATACTGGGGAGTCTTACACTCATTATTAACTAATTTTAGCCTATTTACTTAACCCTCAAATCAATTTTAACAACATTAGGCTATTAGAATATTGGATGTCATATCATAGGTTTGGTAAGAAATATGCCCAATGGAGTAAATCAGGATATAGGAGAATGCTGCACATTTCATAATTTTATACTAAGCAGTCAAGTTTTCATTCTGGTAGGTCATTTGATTCTCTGCAGGTGGCTATGCCTGCCTCTGAAGAGAGAGCCCTGAGTCACATGTTACACAAATGAAACACGATTATCTTTGTGGGTAGCATCGTATGATTTGGAACAAGTCTTTAGGTCTAATATAAAGATCCTTCAAATAAATCATCCAGCTAAGCTTCTGTGGCCCCAAACTCCTAATTTAAAAATGTTGATAAATGAAGTACCTCTTTAGTTAATAAATGAAGTATCTCTTTAGTTATCCTTTGTCAGCAACATTCATTTTAATGGAAAGTGAGTTTACAGGGTTACATGATTGAACTACTGAGCCAAGTCAGTGTTGGCAAATGATGGGCTAAATTATTGATGTTACACACTAATGAATTCTGATGAGAAATAAAACACAGACATTACGTTTCAAGTGGTTCATAATTATTTTTGTACTTTAAAAGCAATTTTATTCTTTTCCAAATCATACTGGTTCTGTAAAACAAAAACATAGTTAGTGATTATACTAAAATTATTGAGTTTGTGACAAAAAATGCTCTTGCAAGTTTTCATTTCTGTGAAGATAATGTTATTCACACTAGGTTTTTGATTTCCTTATATACTTCTGGGAAAAGATAATTAAATTAAATGTCTAAATTTTAAAACCAGTGTCTTTAAATAAGATAATCTGCTTTGCAACCATGGTTAGCATTTCAATAGATGCATTTATAATCTATGATATGTCTATCAACACATTTACTGGAGCTGTGTTGAAATATCATAATTATTTCAGGTAATGACAAAAACAGAGGGATTTCCATGAAGGAGCTTTGTTTTAGTAAAGAAGCTGTCTCCAAATGTGTGATACAGAATGAAATGTGTACAATAAAATGATAGATGTTTGACAAAATCAGGGCCTGGTGGCAATAATTGAAGCAGGTTCATATTCACTAAGGCACACAGAGGCATATACATTCCCCAATATAATTACAGTGTTCTGTAATATTTCCTCATGACTTTACTGTCCCAGATTGACTAAGTATGTGGGTCTGTGACTTTCCTTCTTTTTAGTGGAGTGACTCAAACAAAGGCTGACTCTGAAGAGATCTTAAACTGATTTTTAGTTAAGAGGGATCAGAAGTAGAAATCATAGACAAGGTATTAGTTCAAAGATTCATTAATTGCTGGTCATGAGTCTTTGGACAAATCTCTCAGCCTCTTTACAGCTCAGTTACCAATACCCCTAAATAGGGCAACAAGTCCTCATCTCCTATCAGGGTTGTTATAATTCACAAATCAGATATGCATGAAGAAATCTGCTATGTAAATATAATGCAAATTTGCTTATTATTTTTGTATAAATCCAGTTTATTTAGGGAGGTCATCAAATTAGTTCAGAAAAAAATATAAAAATATTTATTTACTTATAAATACACATATGTATATTTCTTAACTAATTCTGATGACCTCCATAATGGATTAGATTTATACAAATATAATAAGTAAATCTGCATCATATTTACATAGCAGATGTACATATACTATATATGTTATATATAATATATATGTATAAAATTTCCCCCCCTTATCAGCAGAGGGATGTGATGCAGAAGAAATGAATGGGAAGAGTTTTCAAGTCAATATTTAGTCAATATGCTGGATTATTTTCCCCTTAAGATAATATGTGCAGATCCATACAAGAATAAATGCCCAAGGGTAAAACTTTTTTTACTGTGTTGGACTGAGATAGGAAATGCAGTGCAGTGTAATTTAGTTTTTACTTCTTGTACACTTTACATAAAATAAAGAAAATAGGAGTGCCTGAGTGGCTCAGTGGGTTAAGACTCTGCCTTTGGCTCAGGTCATGATCTCAGGGTCCTGGGATTGAGCCCCACATCAGGCTCTCTGCTCAGCGGGGAGTCTGCTTTCCCCCCTCTCTCTACCTCCTCTCTGCCTAATTGTGATCTCTCTCTCTCTGTCAAATAAATCAATAAAATCTTCAAAAAAATAAAGAAAATATTGGGAATTGTCTTAACTCTATAATATACTGTTCTCACGTTAAGGTTTACTGAGTCACTTCCTACATCTTCATAATTTTCTCTTTATCTTTGATAGACTTTAGCATCCTTTGTGAATAAGTCTACTTCAAATCTTTTATATATTTTAAAATCTTATCCTAATATTTTCTTCTTGTTTTAACTGCTCTTTTCATTGTTCTATAATCTTGATACTCTTGGATGAAAAATCACGTGTCTGTATTAATCTCACATCAAAGCAGCATCATTATATAATGATGATGCTAAGTTGTATGAAAAATACCTACTGGATATGCTCCATTAGTCACTAATTTTCAAACTTAAAGTTCTGTCTTTGAAAAACTCCTCTCCCCCACACCACTGACGTGGCTCCTCCACTTGAAAAATGTGCTGTCTGTATAAGGTGATTTTTTTATAAAATAAAAATGCTGGGTATTGTTTCGTTTAAGTCCAAGGAAAAAATCAGAACACATAAAAATTTATGTCTTTCTAATAAAACCAATATGCTTACTTTATTTCAAAATAAAAAGGACTATACTCTGATTTTAACGTGTTATTTAGCAGAATAAAAAGAGAAGTTAATTTAATTCATGGAACTTAATATTCACAAATGCTTTATTAACCTCCTGAATTTACACCACATTGATATATGCTTGAGAACAATATGTTTTATATATGGTCTACGGATTTAGATATCAGTATTTGAATTGAGAGTTGTCCTTTGTTTATCTTCAAATGGAAGAAAGATAGGTAATTCAATGCTACCATTTTACCCACATGCACTCATAAATGTTATCAGAATCTTCTAGATATTTTGAGAGGTGAAAGAGTCAAAAGACCAATACCATACATGACAAAGAATTAAAGAGTGAAAGCTTATGAATGGAGTGAAAACAACTTTGACTGAAATAAGAAGTATATGGGAAGTTCTTAAACACATTCAATTCAATCATCTGGCTGTCAAGTCAACACATGAAATAAATATTGACTAGGTTACATTGTTAAGAAAAACTTCATTTATTCATTTATTCCAAATCTTTATTAGGATGTTCCTAGGTGCTATCCTAGATTTCATATGCTAAATGCTAAGTTAGAGGCCCACTAAAGATATGACCCTCATCATGTCTTTGAAGGTGATTTGTACTCTTTTCTTCCTTAGCCCCATGATCCACCCATAGAGGCCCTCTAATTCTCCCTGAATGGAACTATTCAGCTTCATGACTCTCAAATTGTCAGTTTTACCACATGGGTTAATCTTTCATGAATTTATTTAACTGTTCAAAATATTTTCTAATTTCTCTTATAATTCCTTTCTTGACCCACATGATTAGAAGTTTGTGACTTATTTTGAGAAAATTTTCAAATATCTTTAAACTATTGATTTCTGACCATTTCGTTGTAGTCAGACAATATATTCTTCACTACTTCAATTCTTTTAAACTTACTGAAACTTGCTTTATGACCCAAGATATGGTCTCTATTTGGAAATGTTCCATATGCACTTTAAAATAATGTATATTCAGTTATTGTTGAATGAAATGTTTTATAAAGGTTAATAAGGTCTAGGTTGTTGATAGTGTTATTCAATTCTTCCGTACTCTTACTAATTTTTTGTCTTCATTGTTCTATTAATTCCTGAAAGAAGCATTAAAGTCTCAAATTATTAAAAAACCATCAAGCTATAATTATGTATCTTTTTATTCTACTGTAATTTTTCTCAATATTTGCCTTATACATTTTGAAATTTTTTATTAGATGCATACACATTTAGAATTATTTTATGTGCTTGATAAACTGATTCTTTTTCTTAATGAAATGACCTTGATCTCCAGTTACAGTCTAATTGTGAAGTTTAATTTGTCTGATATGCTTGGTGTTGCATGGCATGCCTTTTACTATCCTTATATTTTAAAGCTATCAGTGTCTTCATAGTGTATCATTTATAGACAATTAAATTTGTCTTGTGTGTTTATATAATGTGACTATATCTATTTTTTCATTATAATTTTTAGTCTCTTTATATTTAATATAAATTTTAGTATGTTATATGGCTTATGGATTTGATATTTTTGCTGGAGAGAGAGTTCTGAGTTCATTTTATTTTTTCTTTAAGTAGTTCAAAAGTATTCTATGTCTTGGTTTCCATAGTTTCTGATGAGATGTTAGAGGTAATCTTTTATTTCCTTTCCTCTGGATGATTTTATATTTTATCTTTACTTTTAATTTTCATAATCTTTAGTTTTCAAATGTTTACTACCATGTAAATATCTTTGGGGGGTTCTTTGAGTTTATCTGGATTTATAGTTCATGTTTCCACCAAAAAAAATGTTATTTTTATAGTTTTTATGGCACTCCCTCCTGGTAGCTGATAAGCTTCACTAATACCACAAGAAGAAATACTTGAGGAGAGAATACCAAAATTTTAGAACTTGCTTTGATATATGGCCGATAATTATTTACTGAATGTTCAATGTATGCCTCTGACATCAAACCTAAATTAAACTGTTATTTGTGACCTTATTTAAGACCTTACTTTATCTCTCGTCTTTCGCTGTCTTCCTCTGAGACAATCTAATCTCAGTAACAAACACATAGAAAATTGCCATAGTATGATCATTTAAGAGCAGGTATCCTGTAGCCAAACTGTTTGGGTCTAAATCCTATTTCTTCTACTAGCTATGTGACCTTGGGCAAAATATGTAATCTCTGGGTGCTTCAATTTCCTCTTCCACAGAATGGGGACCATGAGAGCACCTCCTAAAGTTCTTTAAGAATTAAATGAATTAAAACTTATAAAACACAGAGAACAATGCCTGACACATAATGAGGATGAGATAAATGCCTTGTTAAGGCAGAAAAGAAAAGAAAAGAAAATTAAGAAACAATATCTATTCCATAGCCATGGAATCTGTTTACCAAGTCCTTTATACTTCCTCTACTTTAAGGTGCTCCCCTCCCTCCATCTCACACAATGTTCCTCTTTCTCTGTTTTTATTCAGTTACTCATTCCTGGAAGCCTGTTTGAAGTCTCATCTATTTTATATAGGCCTCTGAATTCAGGCCTAAGTAGTTTTCTCCACTTCCTGGCCATAAAGATTATTGTCTATACTTGGTGATACAATCATTTAACTAGTTATATTCTAGTATTTTGTATATCTACCTCTTCACTTTGCTTCTGATTTTCCCTGTATTACATTTTATTCCTTAATAATATAAATTTAGTTGTCATTTCCCTTGTATCCTATGCACTAATCCATTTTATTTTCATATATCTTTTTTCACACCATTTCCTCTTTCTATAACCCCCTGCCCATCTTTTTTGATGTCTTTTTACCTTTAAAGATTTTATTTAGGAGTTAACCCCTTCAGAAAACTAACCTTACATTGGCAGGTTGGGCTAAGAGCCATTCTTGCCATCATTTATATTTACACAACATACTGCATCTGCTTCCTCTATGAGATCACAAGCTTTTTGAAGACAGATTATATTGTCTACCTATGGACTCTCAGTGTCTAGCAAAATGCCTTTCACATAGAAGGAACTTTCCAAAAATATGTCTTAAAATTTATATTCTTCAACTTAATTGTGATTTTCTTTCTTTTTTTTTTTAAGATTTTTTATTTATTTATTTGACAGACAGAGATCACAAGCAGGCAGAGAGGCCGGGAGAGAAGCAGGTTCCCTGCTGAGCAGAGAGCCCGATGTGGGGCTTGATCCCAGGACCCTGGGATCATGACCCGAGCCGAAAGCAGAGGCTTTAACCCACTGAGCCACCCAGGTGCCCCAACTGTGATTTTCTTAAGATCAAAGACCACAATGTATATTATATAAATTATATTGGTATTCAATAAGTACAAAATGAAATTAGTGTTTCAATATGTTATAGAAATTTACATCCTTGCCCTCATCAATCAAAATAGAATTCTAAAGTTATATTTTCAGCATAGAAAGATAAGGAAATGACCAGTCCTAAAGGTATGGGAATAGAAGAAATAAGCTTAAGCGTTCTTAGGTATTGTGAACCTAGTTTCTTGAATTCCCAAGAGCTTGAAATGATGTCAGACATGGAGTTGCAAGATTCTGAAGGTAAAAAGATTGGAATGTATAATACCTCTGGGATTAATTACAGACCATTGCAGTGTTATTTATTGGCTTAATTTCAATACTGTTGTATCTAATGTATTAGAGATTCCTGAAGAGAGGGACAGAGGATGGGGTAATAGCTGGTCAGTGGAGCAGTCGGAATACATGCAACATTTATTGATTAAGTTTGTCATATTCTATGTATATTTTGTGGCACCAACAAAAACATTACAATAGTAACACCAAAGATCATTGACCACAGAGCACCAAAACAAATAAAATTGTAAAGAAAAATTTGAAATATTGTGAGAATTACCAAAATGTGACACAGAGACAAAGTGAGCAAAAAATGTTGGAAAATGATGCTGATAGACTTGTACAATGCTATGTTGCCACAAGCCTTCAATTTGCAGAAAACAAAATTATTTGCGAAGTGCAATAAAGTGAAATACAATAAAATGAGGTGTCTATATTTCAAAAAACTTGAAGAAAATTTGCTAATATTTCCCATCATGTTTGTGAATATTTATATTTTTCTCTGAATTTCAACCAGTTCTTGCTTTATATATTTGAAGTTATGCTGTCATGTGCATTAATATCATGACTGAAATGTCTTGATTGTATATTTTATCCATATGAAATATACATATTTGAGTGTTTTAATCCTTTTTGCCTCAAAGTGTCTCTTTAATTAGAAAAGTGTCTCTTTAAATTAGAACTTCCTTTTATTTTTGTCTATGCTCTTCATTTGGTTTCTATTTGTCTAAGGTGCATCTCTTCTAAATGAGATGGAATTTTTTTTTATGACCGATCTGTGAATCTATAACTTTAAACAGTGCAATGAAACCATTTGCAGTTATTATTATTACTAATATGTTTGTACAAAACTATCAGTTTTTTCTCTATAGTTAAGAGTCTGTTTCTTGGTTTGTCTCTCTCTTTTTTCCCTTTACCCATTTGTTTCTTAAATTCCACATATGAGTGAAATCATACAGTATTTGTCTTTCTCTGACTGACTCATTTTGCTTAGCATTATACTCTCTAGCTCCATCCATGTTGTTGTGAATGGCAAGACTTCATTCTTTTTTTAATAGCTGAATAATATTCCATTGTATCTATATACCATATTTTCTTTATTCATTCATTTTTTGATGAACACCTGGGCTGCTTCCATAGTTTGGCTATTGTATATAATGCTGCAATAGACATAGGGGTGTGTATATCCTTTGGAAATAGTGCTTTTGCATTTTTTTGGTAAAAGCCAGCAGTGTGATTACTGTCATAGGGTAGTTCTATTTTTAATTTTTTGGGGGAAACTCTATACTCTTCTTCAGAGTGACTGCTCCAGTTTGCATTCCCAACAACGGTGCAAGATGGTCCCTTTTTCTTCACATCCTTGTCAACACTTGTTTTTTCTTTTTTCTTTTTTTAGCCTTTCTGACAGGTCTGAAGTGACGTCTTATTGTAGTTTTGATTTGTATTTTCCTGATGATGAGTGATGTTGAGCATCTTTTCAAACATCTGTTGGCCATCTGAATGTCTTCTTTGGAGAAATGTCTATTCATGTCATTGGATTGAATTATTTGTTTATTGGGCATTGAATTCTATCAGTTTTTTTATATATTTTGCATATGAATCCTTTATCAGATATATCACTTGCAAATATCTTCTTTCATTCAGGAGGCTGCCTTTTAGCTTTGTTGATCATTTCCTTTGCTGTATAGAAGTCTTTTATTTTGATGTAGTCCCAGTAGTGAATTTTTGCTTTTGTTTCCCCTGCTTCAGGACACCTTTCTAGAAAAATGTTGCTGTGGCTGATATCACAAAAATTGCTGCCTGTCCTCTATTTTAGGATTTTTATGGTTTCAAGTTTCACATTTAGGTCTTTTACCCATTGTGAATTTATTTTTGTGTATGGTGTAAGAAAGTGGTCTAGTTTCATTCTTTTGCATGTAGCTGTCTTGTTCCTTATCACCATTTGTTGAAGAAACTATTTTTTCCCCATCAGATATTCTTTCCTCCTTTGCTTAAGTCTAATGAACACTAGGTATTTCTGGGTTTTCTATTCTGTTCCATTGATCTATGTGTCTATTTTTGTGACAGTACCATACTGTTTTGATCACTACAGATTTGTAATATAACTTGAGATCTGGAATTTTGATACCCCAGTTATGTTTTTCTATTTTAAGATTGTTTTGGCTCTTTGGGGTGTTTTGTGGTTCCATACAAATTTTAGGAATGCTTGTTCTATCAGTTCTGTGACAAATGCTGTTTTATTTTGATAGTGACTATATTAATAGTAGATTGCTTTTGGGAAGTATAGAAATTTTAGCAGTATTTGTTCTTCCAGTCCATGAGCATGGAATGTCTTTCCATTTCTTTATGTTGTCTTCAATTTCTTTCATCAATACTTTATAGTTTTCCAAGTATAGGTTTTCCATCTCTTTGGTTAAGTTTATGCTTAGGTATTTTATTATCTTTGGTACAATTGTAAATGGGACTATTTTTTAAATTTCTGTTTCTGCTGCTTCACTGTTGGTGTATAGAAACACAACAGATTTGTGTACATTAATTTAAATTCTGAAACTTTTGATTTCATTTATTTATTCTAGCAGTTTTTTTGGTGGCATCTTTAGGGTTTATGATATATTTTATCATGTCATCTACAAATAGTGGAAGTTTTACTTCTTCCTTACAAATATGGATGCCTTTTATTTCTTTTTTGTTATCTGATTGCTGTGGCGAGGACTTCTAATACTATGTTGAATAAAAGTGGTGAGTAGATATCCTTGTCTTTTTCCTGACCTTAAGCAAAAGCTCTCAGTTTCTCCCCATTGAGTAAGATGTTCATTGTAGGTTTTTTCATATAAGGCAATTATTGTGCTGAGGTATATTCCCTCTAGACCTACTTTATTGAGGATTTTTATCATGAATAATATACTCTGTCAAATCCTTTTTCTGCTTCTATTGGAATGATCATACGGTTTTCATCCTTTCTCTTTTTTTAATTAACATATAATGTATTATTTGTTTCATGGGTACAAGTCTGTGAATCATCAGTCTTCACAATTCATAGCACTCACCATTTTATCCTTTCTCTTATTGATGTGATGTATCACACTGATTGGTTTGCAAATACCGAATGACCCCTGCACCCTGGGGATAAATCCTACTTGATTGTGGTGTATGATTTTTTAAAATATATTTTTGGATTGAATTTGCTAATATTTTGTTGAGGATTTTTGCATCTATGTTCATCAGAGATATTGGTCTGTAGTTCTCTCTCTCTCTCTCTCTTTTCTCTCTTGTGGTGTCTTTAACTGGCTTTGGGTAATACCAGCCTCATAGAATGAATTTGGAAGTTCTCCTTCATCTTCTGCTTTTTGGAATAGGTTGAGAAAGTAGACATTAACTTTTCTTTAAATGTTTGGTAGAATTCACCTGTGGAGCTATCTGGTCTTAAACTTTTGTTTGTTAGAAGTTCTTTGATTACTGGTTCAAGTTCATTGCTGGTAAACAGGTATTCAGATTTTCTATTTCTTCTGCTTCAGTTTTGGTAGATTATATTAGGACTTTATCCATTTATTCTAGGTTGTCCAATTTGTTGGCATGTAATTTTTTGTATTATTCTTTTATAATTATTAATATTTCTATGGTGATGACTATTATTTCTCCTCTTTAATTTGTGATTTTGTTTGAATCCTCCTTTCTTTTTTTCTTCTTTTTAAAAAAATTTTTATTTTTTGAATGAGTATGGTGAGAGGTTTATCAATTTTGTTGATATTTGGAAAGAACCAGCTCCTGGTTTCTTTGCTCTGTTATCTTGTTTTTTAAGTTTCTATATCATTTATTTCTGCTATAATCTTCATTATTTCTTCCTTCTGCCGGTTTAGGGTTTTGTTTGTTGTTCTTTTTCTAGTTCCTTTAGGTGTAAGTTTTGGTTGTATATTTGAGATTTTTTCTTGTTTCTTAAGGCAGGCTTGTATTGCTATAAACTTCCCCTTTAGAACTACTTTTGCTGCATTCCAAATATTTTGGACCATTATGTTTTCATTTTCATTTTTTCCATGTAAATTATATGTTTCCATGTAATTTTTAATTTTTTCTTTAATTTCTTGGTTGGTCCATTCATTGTTTAGTAGAATATTATTTGACTTTCATGTATTTGTGTTCTTTCCAAATTTTTTTCTGGTGGTTGATTTCTAGTTTTATAGTGCTGTGGTCAGATCTTTTTGAATTTGTTTAGACTTGTTTTGTAGTCTAATATATGGTCTATTCTGGAGACTGTTCCATGCACACTTGAAAAGAATGTGTATTCTGCTATTTTAGGGTGGGATGTTCTGAATATATCTGTTAAATCCATATGGTCCAGTATGTCATTCAAAGCCACTGTTTCATTGCTGATTTTTCTGTTTGGATGATCTGTCCGTTGATGTAAGTGGGGTGTAAGTCCCCTACTATTATTGTATTCTTATCCATTAGTTTCTTTATGTTTGTTATTAACTATTTTATATATTTGGGTGCTCCCATGTTGGAAGAATAAATATTTACAATTGTCATATCTTCTTGTAGATTGCCCCTTTTATTATTATATACTGCCCTTTGTCTCTTTACACTCTTTGTTTTAAAATCAATTTTGTCTGATATTAGTATTGCTACCTGGCTTTCTTTTGACATTCATTTTAATGCTAAACATTTCTCCATCATCTCACTTTGAATCTGGATATAACTTTAGGTCTGAAATGAGTCTCTTATAGACAGCATATAGACGGGTCTTTTTTTTTTAATCAGCTCTGTCACCCTATGTTTTTTGATTGGAGCATTTGTCCATTTACATTCAAAGTAATTATTGATAGATATGTATATATTGCCATTTAGTTACTTGTTATGTGGTTATTTTTATAGTTTTTCTCTGATCCTTTCTTCTCCTGCTCTTTTTCATGGTTTGTTGGCTTACTTTAGTGATATACTTGGATTCCTTTCTCTTTATTCTTTGCATATCTATTACTGGTTTTTGATTTATGGTTACCATTAGGTTTGTATAACATCTTCTGCATATAATAGTCTATATTAAGTTGATGGGTTGCTTAAGTTGGAACCCATTCTTTACTCCTCTCCCCTCCATGTTTTAGGTATATAGCATCATATTTTACATCATTTTATTTTGTGAATCCCTTGACCAGTTTTTATAGATATACTTATTTTACTTCTTTTGTGCTTCCAACTTTTTATACTCTCACTTATTGTCTTTCCTTTCCACTCACAGGGTCCCCTTTAATATTTCTTGTAGGGCTGGTTTAGTGGTCATGACTCCTTTAGATTTTGTTTGTCTCAGAAACACCTGCATGATTGCATTGCTAGATAGAATATTCTTGGCTGTAGATTTTTCCCTTTCAGCATTTTTAATATATCATGCCACTTCCTTTTGGACTGCAATGTTTCTGCTAAAAAAAAAAATCTGTTAAGAGCCTTATGGGATTTCTTTTATAACTGTCTTCTCTTGTTGCTTTAAACATTTTTTCTTTATCACTATTTTTTGCCATTTTAATTACTACGTGTCTTGGTATAAACTTCCATGTGTTGATTTTTTGGGGTATCTTTGTGCCTCCTGTGTCTGGATATCTGTTTCCTTCCCCAGCTTAGAAAAGTTTTCAGCTATTATTTCTTCCAGTAAATTTTCTGCCCCCTTTCTCTCTTCTTCTTCTGGGATCCCTATAATATGAATGTTATTAAACTTGATGGACTAATGGATTTCCCTAAGTCTATTCTCATTTGCATAATCCTTTTTCCTCTCATTTGCTCAGCTTGATTACTTTTCATTACTCTGTCTTCCAGGTCATTGATTCATTCATCTGCTTCCTCTAGCCTGCTATTTATTCCATCAAGTGTATTTTTAATTTCATTTATTGTATTCTTCGTCTCTGATTCTTTTTAATCTCTTTGTTAAGGGTCTCACTGATGTCGTCCACTCCTTCTCAAGTCCAGTGAACATCTTTATGATCATGATTTTAAATTCACTATCTGGCATAATATTCATACCATTTTGCTTAGTTCTCTTGTGGTTTTTTATGACTCTCTCCTTTGGGATGTATTCCTCTGTCTCATTATTTTGTCTACTTCTCTGTGTCTGTTTCTTTGTGTTAGATGAGTCAGCTACATCTCCTGCTCTTGAATGCAAGGCTTTACAAAGAAGCCATCCTGTAGTGCCCTGCAGTGCAATGCCCTTTGTTCCCCAGGATTTGACACTTCAGGGAGAGTCTCCTATGTGTGTTGCATCTGCCCTGCTGTTGTGCCCTAGCCAACTTTTCCTTCAGTCCAGTCATGTACAGAGGATCTCTTTGCCTGTTGTGGGCCATGTTCAGTCACTAGCTGGGTGGGGTGCATTTTAACAAGGTATGCACTGGTCTGCTTATGAAACAAGGCTTGTTGCCACTGCCACTGAGGCCACTGAAATCGAGGTCCCATAAAATGGTTATGTTGGGAGATGAGGTGTTGGTGGGGTTTGTGCTGGTCTTCTTGGGGAGGAGACTTTTAGCACCTGGACTGAGGCAACAGTGACAAGGAAGGTGAAGACACAGAAATGCTGCGGCCGGGGCTTAGTGTAAACAAGTTAGGCAGGGAGTGTTGGCACCTTGTGGGCCTGCTCAGGTGGCCCTGTGTTTATACTTAGAGGTGGGGAAAGGAAATGGTGCTTTAGCTTCTCTGCTCCTGAGGAGTCTCCCTGTGATCACTGCCTCTCTGTCCATGCTCTGAGATGAGTAAATAACTCTCCCTCCTGTATGCCCCTGTCATTTTTCAAACTTCTGCTTCCATGCTGTATCTCCATGGGCTTTTGTCCATGCTGTCACTTTAAAGGTAGGGACTCCTTTCCGGAGCTGAACCCACTGATTTTTAAAATCCCATGTTTTAAGTACTGGTAGTTGTACAAACTCACGAGATTCAGCCCTTCTTACTTTTAAAGCCATATGTCATGGGGATTTATCTTCCCTGTGAGGGTTTTCCAGTGTTAGTCTGCTTTTTGCTCTTCTGCACACCATGGGCTCCCTTCCCACTGCTGACAGTCACAGTCTTGTCTGATTCACTACCAAACCTCATCTTCACCCTTCCTATCTTCTTTGATGTGGCCTCTTTTATATCTTTAGTTGTGGAGTTTGTTCTGCCAGTCTTCAGGTTGATTTCTGGATTATTCATGCTGATGTGAATGTTATCTAGTTATATCTGTGAGACAAGAAGAGCATAGGGTCCTCCTACTCCGCCATCCTTCCAGCCTCCAAACAAGTAATTTTAGATTTTTATCTTGTGTTTTTCTGGCTTTTTAAAATTTGCATAGCTGTCTTCCAGAAATAAGAAATTTGTCTGTCCCTATATGTATTATGTGTATGTGTGTGTGTGTGTGTGTGTGTGTATGTGTGTGTGCATGCACAAATGTATGAAATGACTAACACCTTACTTCTGTGTCATCAAAATTCTTGGCAAAGCACCTAGAGAATGCTTTTGTTTATTGACATACAGAAATGTAGGCATCTTGAGCTTGAAAGACCTTTGAGGTGATCACATTAAATCTTAATAAACCATTTCACCAATTCATACAATAATCAGTTCACTCAACAAATATTTTTCAGCACTTACATATTAAAAACTATAGTTGGTGCCAGGAGGATATAGATGAACAAATAAGAAATGCTTTTCAATGGAGAAGGCTCACATTCTAGTGGGTGAGGACATACAGACCACACACAAATGTCTGTGCAAGGAGGTTAGGTGAACATTCCAGGACTGCAGACTAAGAAGGTGCTCTCTGGGCTGACTCTAAGCCAGTTTGCTTTCCCTCAACCACTGCAGTGTTTCTGCTCGAGCACCAGCAGTGCGTGTTGGAGAGCAAATGTTTTCCTACTGAGCCCAAACCAACCATTTCGTCTCTTCCCTCATGGGTCCAGGTGTTGCCAACCTTCACTTAGTTCCTTAGATGTTTGTCCTTCCAAAGTCTTTCCCTTTTACAATGACACATTCTAAATTTGTATATTTCTCCCTCTCCCTGTTTTTTATTACATTGCTGCATTCTAGTATATCAATATGGTCCTTAAATTGTACTTCCTAGACCTTTATAAAATTCTGCAGATATACTCAACTTTTGAAAAAGTGCAATGGGACTATCATCTCCTTTAACAGGACAAAACATTTGTGACTTCAAAGTCTAAGATCACATGAACACGTTTGTCACATCACATTCTCTTATTTAAATGATGATTTAGATCCAGTCTTTTTCCGAAATAAGATGCCAAAGAAGTATTAAAAATCACAACATTAAATAAATTAAAAATAAAAAGAGAAAAATAGTGCAATGATAGTACCTTATATGGGCTGAGAGGTGAGGTTAGGGATATAAAATATGCCCTACACTGTGAGATTCAAGGAGCCTCATGTGCTTGCCAGAGCTGGAACATGGCATTGGTCTTAGGATGGTAGTAGCTCACTTTGGCTCAGGTTAAAATTTCAGTCAACTAAAATCCCTATATATATATGTATTATACAAATGACTTTGATGTCAAATACACCAATACCTTATTCTAGTTATATTTCATTTTACCAGTTTCTGTTTGATTATGTTATTCAAAAGCTTATGTGGCCTACCTGTTTTTTTGCCATCTGCAGATTTACCAATTATGGTGTTTTGTTTTGTTTTTTTGTTTTTTGTTTTTGGATAGTCCTGCAATTGCTTCAAGGCCAAGGGTGAGACAAAGTTTCCTTTTTCTGCTTAATGTTTATTTTGAATTGATTTTGTTCATACCAGTTATATACAATTTCTTTTTTAAAGATTCATCATATGATTTTCTCATCAAATAATTTACTAATATATTTTTAAAATAATTCACTAATATCTTATGGCATCATTTTAACACTACCTTCAAAATATAAAACATTAGATTCCATAGTATTGACATGCTACTAAATCATATGAAAACAGAGAGCAATAGCGTCTGGTCTATTAAGCAATTTTTAGCCATGTTAACTCAAACTATAGAGACTGATAACTGCAGACCCACTCTGCAACATACTAAATCACTCTATCATGTTTTCATTTAAAAAAATTTGAGGTGTGTCTGGGTGGTTCAGTTGGTTAAGTGTCTGCCTTTGGCTCAGGTCATGATCACAGGGTCCTGGGATTGAGCCCAGTATTGGGATCCCAGCTCAACAGGGCTCTGCTTCTCCCTCTGCCCCCTCCCTGCTCATGTTCCCTCTCTCTCAAATAAATAAATAAAACCTAAAAAAAAAATGTTGGTATAATAAGTGAAAACAAGATAGTCATGGGAAACTTTTAGAAACTCTTAATGGCCTTTCTATCATACACACTAAAAATGAACTGAGCAAGAACTGAACTAATTTCACTGATCATGTACAGCCCCAAAGGAGCTTAGAATCTTCTAGAAAGAAAAGCATAGCAACAAGTAGAAGAAGTAAGGAGCTGAAAATACAACTGTGGTTTGGTGATATGTACAGAGTAGAGTGGGAGGTAAAGAAAAGGAAGGTTCTCAGGAAGGATTTTGTAGAGCTGTTTGATTTGAGTCAGATGTTCTTTAACAGGTAAGATAATAAGAGTATAACAGAAAGAGATAAAAGTATAGTCACAGGAAAGGAAGAAGGAGTGAAATAAGAGGTTTCATACTAGAGGAATTTTGGAGCAGCTGATATAGACTTTAAGGAACTAATCTGGAGAGAGATAAAGCTGGGAATTTTAGCAGGAACTGGGTCATGACAGTCATTGTGTACCATGCTGAAGGTTTAGAAGCTGAGTTTTCGAGAGGATTGCCCACGTTTCTATAGTTTTATGGCAAGATCCTAATAATTATGTTTCAATGTTTCTACTAAAAGCCAAAGTTGAAATATTCTAAATTGAAGTCATCCCCATCAGACAAGAATCCACTAAATTATGTTCCTCAAGTTCTCCAAAATTCAACCCAGCTTTGTTACTGTGTCTCTAGAAGCAGATTAGTTGAATCTTTCTACTGGTACTATCTTATCATTTCTAACTCTTCACATAACAGCCTTCAAAATAAGTAATTTAAAATCAAATTTAGTAAAAAAAAAATGCATTGGTGAGTTTCTAATAAAAAGTTAGAATAGGGTTACTGTAGGTTATGGACTGAGAGTTCACTTTACCAATATTCAGAGTTTCTACTGACATTTTCAATATTTCAATATTTCAAAGTATACTCTAATTTACAAAATACATCCTAATTTAAATTTATCATTTAAGAATGCTTACACTTAGGCAGAAGTATGAGATTTTTCTAAAATAATAAATAGAACATGCAAATTACCTCTGAATATTTAAAAGGGAGTCACAAGTTATAGGAACTCCATAATTTTTAACATACTATCTGTTAACAGACTTTTAAGGAAAAAAACAAAAAACAAAAAACAAGCTCCTGCCTTCAAAATTACTGCAATCGTAGTTTATACTCAAGTTTATATATGAATATCTATTAAACCTACACATTTAAGCTTTACCTTTTCAAAACTTTAAATTTCTATTATTTAAAAATTTTGTTATAATCTATTATCAGTGGAATCCTTATATTTTTTTAAAGATTATTTATTTATTTATTGGACAGACAGAGATCACAAGTAGGCAGAGAGGCAGGCAGAGAGGGGGAAGCAGTTCAGAGAGCCCAATGTGGGCCTTGATCCCAGGACCCTGAGATCATGACCTGAGCCAAAGGCAGAGGCTTAACCCACTGAGCCACCCAGGCGCCCCTGGAATCCTTATATTAAGTACATATATCTTATATATGTACTTCTTATGGGAGATATATATATATGATATATAAATATATATAAAATATATATATATTACATATATACATCCTCAGAGGAAAAGAGCAAAAATAGCCACAAGTAAAAATGAAATTTGAAATAGCTTTGAAAGTATTTTACAAAATCCTTTGATTAAGGCAAATTATGCATCTTTTTTATGAAACGCACATGTAATTACAATTTTTGAAAAAGATTTGGTTTGTTTAGGTTCAGCATGCATTGTTTATGCTATAGGTTAATGAAGATTATGGTTTTAAAGAGCATGTGCATTTTATTTTATAGAACAGGTACTTGTATTTTTTTTTTAAGATTTTATTTATTTATCTGACAGAGAGAGATAACAAGTAGGCAGAGAGGCAGGCAGAGAGAGAAGGGAGGAACAGGCTCCCTGCTGAGCAGAGAGCCCGATGCGGGACTCGATCCCAGGACCCTGAGATCATGACCTGAGCCGAAGTCACAGGCTTTAACCCACTGAGCCACCCAGGCGCCCGTATTTTTTGTTTTTTAATAGAACAAGGTGGTGGTTGTTTTCCTTTGGGAAATCATGTTTTATGCATATTATAACATTTCAAATAATGAAATATTAATCTGAAAAATGTAAGTTTCCCTAAATAGTCTTTACATAGTTAATATGGGTTTCTAAAATAGGTCAGTCTTAAAGACAACTGATCCACTAAAAGTTTTTACAGAGACAAACAATAAAATTTCACATATATCTGGATCCACAGTTATATTCTAAACCCAACTTGCTTATTTTTCAAATAAAGTTATCTCCAAATCTCCTTAAGAGGACAAGCCTCCTTCGAAATGGAAGGGGAAAGAAAACAGTTAAATAAAATAAACATAAGTGTCACTTTCACTGAAGTAGATTTCACACAAAAGCAACACAAGGCAACTGTTGACAATATCTCTTAAACAGCTGAACGGCATCTGCAAAGCCTGAAGATTTGAAAATATATATTTATACCAAATGTGTTTATAAAAATCTGTTTTGAGGTTTGTGAAAAATAAGTTCAATCTCCCTTTTCCCCCAAAGTATGCACGGTATATATGCTAACTTACTGAATTCATCCTTCATGCAATTCCAGTTTATTAAAGAGGTTAAAAATTTATAAAACTCTGATGGGATATGGTTTTAATGCTTCATCACACTACCCATCATTTGCTTTTCAATCTAGATCAGAATGATCTTTCCTACTTCCCTGCAATCACCTACCTGCACAGCTAATATTTTCTGAATACTCTCTTGAGAGTCTGTCTGGAACTTGGCCAGCCTCATCTGGCTGTAGAGGACCACGAGTTTGAAGTGCTTCTGCCACACCTTGTGTATCCTTCTTTGCAGCTGACAGAGCTGAAGGGAAGAGGGAGGGGGAAAAACACAAGTCAGAGTAGGAGAGGAAATTAATGGCAGTGTTCAAGAAGAATGATGGAGGGAAATATAGAAAGCAGTCAATAGCCCATTCTGCACTGTACGGACCTGACAGGAATTTCACAGTCTCTTGATTTTTCAGCCCACTCATGTGCATTCATCAGAAACCAGTCACATCTGGCCGCCAGGATGGGGGGTTAATTTTCTCTAAATGCCTCAGCAGTTTTGTTCTAGCTGAGGCAAACTCTGTGACTGCAAAGCTGATGAGTAAAATATTTCTACTTCACCCAGTTTAACTCAAAACCGATAGCCTCGGGACATATTGAACCTTTCTTTAAAAAAAATAATCTTTTGAAGCTTTTTTGAATGGCACATCAGGTCAAGCCAAAGTTTAAAAATGCAACTTTGAGACTTTGATGGACACCATTGCTTCTTTTTTTTCCTCATAAAGCTTACTATTGCTTGGCAATGTGTGCTTTAGAGCATGACAAAACTAAAGAGAATTAACTTAGCCATCAACTGCTGAGGGAGAACAATAACAGGGAAGAGATTTCCAGCAAGAACTCCCTATTAATCTACCTCCCTCTGACTGTGTGACATAGAAACATCTCACTGCACTAAGGTACAGTAGATACAATGTTTAGAAGTGAGACGTTTAATATTGCATCTTCACAGGAAAAGACTTCTCCTATGAGGCATTCTATACATTTTGGATATTTAATATAAAACCAAACAACAACAAACACGGTAGAAGCTTCACCAAGACAATGAACATGTGTCCCTCAACAGTTAACATAGCCACACCATCAAGAATTGTTATAATTAGGTTATTTTTGAAGAAATAAACTTCATAAAAATTAATGATAAAAGCCATATTAAAATATAATGTCACTGAAACCTCTTTTTATTGGTAATGTGGATAGTTGTTCATGTTGAGTTCCTCTTAGTATATTTTCTAGAATGAAAAATAAACACCAAAAATTTCATATCAGATGCCTTCACAACAGAATAAAAGTGTTACAAAGTATGATTATTTTATGTCTTATTTATTGCTCTGGGTACTGGTTACATGTAAGGGATCCTATGCAAAACCTCAGCGGACTGTGCATGGATGACTTATGAACTTTTCTGGAAGCATATTTCAATAAAACAGCTTACCTAAAAACAACAGTTTTAAAAATAGTCACCTGGTATTTCATGTGAATTGTTTATAATCATTTTGATGCACTGTAATAAGCAACACGGAGGTATTTATGCAAGTCCACAGAATAATGAAACCACTATTCTTGGTTAACTTGTGAAAAAAGAGTAACCTTGAACACTATTCAATTTTCAGCTTGCTAATGCTGAAATACATTACCTGGAATTTAAGGACATTTCAGATAATTTAGGCTATTGAATTCAAGATTAACATCACTTTTTGGAGAGAAAGTCTGTCATTATTAAATGATTTTCTGTGATATTTAATAAATATAATACTGAAATATAAAATTAAAATAAGTAAATATTTGAATATAATATTAAAATAATTTCCCCCAGTGACAGCCACTGCAGGAGCATATTCTATATCTTAAAAGACTCACTAAGAAGTTAATACACTTTAGTTTATGCATTACACCATTATTATGATATCTGCAAATATGACAAGGGGAAATAAGAGGAAGATGAGTTTTAGAATTCCTTAAACTGAAGGTAATTTTTTTATAAGTAGGAGCTCTCAACATGTGAAAGGTTTTACAAGTGGGAGCTCATTAACCAAAGTGACCTGAGAAGTAATGGTACCCATATCCACATCTTACATGAGGAGAAACAGCTGTATACAGTAAATCTATTTTGTTCAGTTTTCTGAATTCTAGCTTGAGGTAGCTACAAAGGTCTTAGATTAGTTCATACACATGTGTTAAGCTACCTAAGCAAAGAAGCTTCTTATGTATCAACTAAAAAATAGTAATATCTCAAAAGTGTTTTTTTTTTTAAATTTTTTAATTTATAGCTAATAGGCTGCAGAAAAAAGAACTGGGACAGAAAAAAAATGAAGGAATTCATAGAGAGAATCAGCATCCAATAAAAGTCACATATATATGCATACATATCCACATTAAAGACAATGAGATGATCAATAAAAATATATATGAAAAAATATTTAAGGTGCTAGAAATGACAGTTGATTTGAACATGATGACAACTATTTTAAGAAAATGGTTATGATAAAAGCCCAATTTTAAGATGTTAGTAGACAGCAATCACTCAATAAATACTGAAATTAACTCAATAAAGTGAACTGGTAAAATTTTAGTGGCAAAGCAAAGAAGCGAGTAAGACATTCAAGAACTTACAAATTAATGAGAGAAGAGTAAGATAAGCCAAGTGAATTTAAGAGACACAGAAATATGTAAAGGGGAAACTAAAGAGAGAGGATTCAGTTGTGAGTGGAAAAGTCACAGAATTTAGGTTGGAAAGTCAAAGGAACTGGAACGATTTTTGATATCACCAACTTCAATTAACCTAGTATTTCTGAAATGAAACTCTTCAATGATTGCATTTTGAAATGTAATAATTTCTTCCTGAATTGACTATATTACTGCCCTCTCCTTCAGATTTTAGGGTACATAAGGTAAGATGAGGGAGTGGTGTTAGAGAAACAAAAAAGAACAGTAAGGGACACAAACACACTGGATGGGGTTATGTAAGGACACTGTAAGGACTTGCCAGGTACTTAAGAAGTAAGGATGGAATTTAGAGCCACTGATGGAGTAACTGGGTTGCTGCTTAGTCTCCAGCACATATTACAAGAATTTTGGAGGAAAATGGATATAGTCTCATAGAAAACTCAGAAGGAGCATATTGGAACAGGAAAAGAGTCATTCTGAAAAAAAGATCCTCAACTTCAGTGCCCTCAATTTTGTAGGCCCAGCCATAACCAAATTAGCACAGAAATATTATCTTACACCATTCCTGTTCTCAGCATTGAAATTAGAACTTTCAAAGCATTAGAACTTTCAAAGCATCAATTTTCAGGTATTTTCATGGCTAGGTTGGAGTATACTATGGAAGACACAAAAATAAAGCCTTATTATCCTAGTGTAAAAGAGATAATTGGGACACACTGTGAAGAATGGGGTAATACAGAGTTGAAGTACATTTGTTATTTACTGTTAGAGAAAAACAGTGTTCATAGATGTAATTTTAAAAATAGACTGTCAAATTATTGGAGTGTAGGCTGGACTTGCTCTCTTCTAAAGAATAAAACAGGGCAGATAGTATGCACTTACAAACACACACACTCACACACAAACTCCTAGGCTTCTGTCTTGGGTTTTCTCTCTCTCTAATTCTCTCAGATATTTTGATCTGGGAATAGCCAGCTCCCATGTCATGTAAGCAGCTCTGTGAAAGACCCACATGGTGAGGAATTGAAACTTCCTTTTGCCCCATGAGTGATCTTGAAAGCAGATTCTCCAGTCTCTTCAGATGACTGCCACCCTGACCAACTTGATTACAGCCTTGTAGGAGACCGTGAGCCAAATCACCCATTTATGCAGCTCCCGGTTTTTGTCTTTCAGAAACTTTGTGAGAAAATAAATGTTTATTAGCTTAAGCTGCTAAATTGGAGACAATTTTTTGCAGCAATATTTAATGATAGATTTTAAACTCTTTTTCTTTCTTCTCTCTTTGCCTAGCAAGGAAATAATTTACTATCCATATTTTCTGAATGTAAAGCAAAAGTGATCTCCTAATTCACTGTTTGGTTTAAGACTGAAGCTGAAAATGATTTATTAGTAATAAGAGAGTGATTAATAAATACTTATTGATTGATAGAATGTAGTTTGTACCATCTAGGAGCTCATTAATTGAAGACAGCGTAAAGGAACTATAATTTAATAGTTCCAGAAATTTAAAAATGGTTCATTATCAGCAAATATTTTCATGTAATACATCAATATATCAAAGAAAAAATAATCATCCCCAAGAGAAGTCAATATGAATAAACACAGAATGAAAACAACCAGCAATGAAAAAATTATTTTAGCAAACTAGGAAGAGGAACAGAAGAAAATTTCTTTAACCTGATAAAGGTATAAACCCACAACTTTGAACAAATATTTTAGTAAATAGAGATACTTGAGAAACATTTCCATAAATGTTAGGAAAAATGCAGAAAGGCTATCAGGAATCAGTACCTCTTTTCCAAATTTTACTGCAGATACTGCCAAACAATAAGAAAATGAAAGAAAATAGGTATAAGAGGAAGAATGTCTACGCAAAAAATTAAAGAGGTTCTACAAATCAACAATAGGAGGTAATGATAGAGTTTAGGAACTTTTTTTTGCCTACAACATCAGCACTGAAAAAGAATTAAAAAATTAATTATAACTAATTTTGAATCATGGTTCTAAAATACCATTCATAATTGCAATACAAAATGTAAGATATCTAGGTTTCAATCCATTAAAGAATATGTAGAGAAATATACAGAGAAAGTTAAAAAAATTTTAAAAATATAAAGTAATAACTAAATAAATGGAGAGATATAACCTGTCCACATATGTAAAAATGTTATGGGCAGGTCAATTTTTCACAAAGTAGTCTACAATCCCATCAGGTTTCATAGAACTTAATCTAAAACTCATATGGAAGAAATAGGGACTGAGAAATTGTGAAATAGAAGAACAAGCTAAAAAAAAATGACAAACAATATATACAGATGTAGGAACTAACAGAAATGTCAACATTGGAATGGATAAGCATTTGGTCAGAAAAGACAGATGAACAAAACATTCATATAAAATATTTAAGTTTGAAATATGACACAGCACTTAAATTAGTGGAGAAAGGATGGCATAATTGTTTTTCTCTCTATAAGTGTCTAAAATAAAGTTAGATCCTTAACTTAGAATATACACTAACATAAAAGCTAGGTAAGCTAAATTGAGAAAAGCTATATTTAAAACTAATCTTTAGAAGGGGAAGCCGTTTTAAATAAAATACTAAAATAATAAATTCTAAGGGAAGGAACTGGTAAATGTAATTATGCTGAATTTTTTACAATTTAAATTTAAGCAGAGTAACAAAATTAACCAGAGGTTTAGAGAAGATACTAACACACAGCCAGCAAGCATTAATTTCCTTAACATAGAAAGAACCCCTATAAATCAATAAGGAAAAATACAAACAATATGCCAGAAAAATGGGCAAATAATACACATAGATAATTCACAGAAAAAGAAAGCTATTTTATTTATAAACATTTGAAAAATGTGGTTCATATATACAATGGAATATTACTCAGCTATCAGAAAGGATGAATACCTACCATTTGCATCCACATGAATGTAACTGGAGAAGATTATGCTAAGTGAAATAAAGTCAAGCAGAGAAAGACAATTATATGGTTTCACTCATATGTGGAATATAAGGAATAGCACAAAGGACCATAGGGGAATGGAGGGAAAACTGAATGGGAAGAAATCAGAGAGGGAGACAAACCATGAGGGACTTTGGACTCCGGGAACAAACTGAGGATTATAGAAGGGAGGGAGGTGGGGAGATGGGGTAGCCGGTGACAGGTAATGAGGATATGTGTTGTGAAGAGCACTGGGTGTTATACACAACTGAGTCGTTGAACACTTAAAAAAAAAAAAAAGAAAGAAAAAGAAAACATTTTTAACCTTAATAGCAGAGCACAAATAAATATGATTTACACTCATCCCATTGGCAATTATTACAAAAACCTGTCCATACCAATTCTTGGTAAGCTGTGGAAAAAACTAAACTCTCATACATTGTTCGAATTTGTGTATAATTTGACACAAAGACTCTGGGGAACAATCAGACATTATGTATTAAATTTGGAGATGTAGCTCCCCTTTGATCTAGCAATTATACTTAAACCTATATATTCTAGACCAGCAGTCCTCCAGATCAGTAGGATCACTGTCACAACGGAACTTGTTAGAAATAGAGTTATTCTGATCTACTGAAACGGAAACTCTGGAGCCCAAAAATTGGTGTCTTAATGAGATTTCCAGGTATCTAACGCATTTTGAAGTCAGAGATAGTGCTCTTGAATAACAATTATAGTATGTTCCTAAGGAAACATATAAAATAATGTTCACTTAAAGCATTGCTTGCAATGGTGAAAATGTGGAAACAATCTAACTGTTTACACTTGAGTAATAAAAAAAATACATTGTAGTATGTTCATATCCTAAAGCCTAGAGTTTAAAATAAATCCACTAATAGTGCATGTGATACATACAGTTCATTTATATATAATATGAAAATTAAGTTTACATTTAAAATTAATAAGATCAATAAATAATTGATAAAATTACAATTAGTAAAAATATGGACAGAATTGATAAATACCTAGTGGTTAACTCAGAAAAGAAGAGGGAAATAATATTGGGAATAGGCAGACAGAGGATTTTGAGTGTATTCATATTGGTCTAATCATACAAAGCAAATATGCAAATGTTGATATTTACAAAGCTGATAAAGGTACACAGAAATTTATCATAAAAGTTACATGTACCTTGTATATAACTCTGTAACCTACTCTGTGTTTAGTTGTTTCATTAAAAAAAAACAACTCTGCAAGCTTATCCTAGCTTTGTCAAAGCATCCTCCATATTTTGTGGTCAAGGATTATTTACTTTTAGAGAACTTACTATAATCTAACTTTAAAAAACCTACTATATTTGGTATACTATTTTCTGCTAAAATATAAAAAAGGCTTTTGTGTACAAAACTTTTTTTTCTAAAGATTTTATTTATTTATTTGATAGAGAGAGAGAGATCACAAGTAAGCAGAGCAGCAGGCAGAGAGAGAGGGGGGAAGCAGGCTCCCTGCTGAGCAGAGAGCCCAATGCAGGGCTCGATCCCAGGACCTTGAGATCATGACCTGAGCTGAAGGCAGAGGCTTAACCCACTGAGCCACCCAGGTGCCCCAAGACTTTTGTTATGTATCCACTAAGCATGATCTTACCTATAATAAAAGAGTTATCCAAAATATTAAAGGAGTTTAAATCAAGAAATTAATTACTACTCTTTGCTTCTTAAATTGCCTACATTTTTTGGTATTTCCCCTCATCCTGCTCACATAATAAAAGCAATTGTTGGTTAGTAACTTTATAATTTATTTCATACTAAATTGAAGATAGATCTATGTAGCCTACTTACATGAGAATTTGAATTTGCTAGAATTAGGTGGGGATTGATGGCACATCCATTTGAAAAAGCATAAAAATATGTAAAATGATTAATAGAGTTTTGGAAAAGTTTTTATTAGCCTTTAAATTAGTCCTTAGACTAAAGTTAGTCTTTTTTTGTAGCTTAACTTTTCTAACATTCTCAATTCATAAGATCAGGTCCCTAATAAGAATAATGGCAGTAACATTTTTGTGTTAGTCAAGTTGATCTCGTAAAGACACTTTGTTAAGGCAAAGTGTTAAAAGGCAACAACAGAGCTCAGATATTAAAAATGCATTAATCAAAATAAACAGACATTTTTGCAACCTTAGACATGTTACCGTGTTGAACAATAGTAGACTAGACTTTTTTCTTTTTAAAAAATTCCTTATATTGTCTCTGTGTATTACAGAACATAAATATCATTACAAACATGCTTTAGATAAAATTAAATCATTTTTAGAGACATATGGTGCCAAAAATTAACTCCCCAAAGCACATAATTTAAGTGGCTTTTGCAATTTCAGAGCCCTGGAAAAAAAAAGAAAGGGAACATTTCAAGGAAATGAAAAGTGTCCTTATAATGAATTTCTGCTTATAAGAATCAGACATAACAACAGTCTTTTTAATTAAAATACAAATACCATATGTATAGTTATCTGAGAATGAACTATAAATTGTTTTGCCAGAAAACAAAGGCCAGTTAATACTGAAAACGCAAAAGTCCCTTAAAACACAAAGGTAATACTGGCAGCAGGACTGATAGTTCATGGACAAAGCTCTTCGTCCATGAACAATGATTTTCCCATCACTGGAACATGAAAAGAACTGCTAAAGATTTGAATGTATGAGACAGATTGTAAAACAGTACTTCATTTGTACTTTTTTTGAGGAAAAACATCTCTATAAAAAACTGGATAACAGTTCAAAAGAACACAGAATTGTCCAGCATACATGAAAAATCCACTGGATATAACATTCAAACAGGAAATTCATAGGAACACAGCAATAAACAACTCTCATCAAAGTAATATGTAGGACATGTATGTGCTATGGTGAGTGCTGTGAAGTATGTAAACCTGGCGATTCACAGACCTGTATCCCTGGGGCTAATAATACATTATATGTTAATAAAAAATTTTTAAAAAATTAAAAATAAGGGGCGCCTGGGTGGCTCAGTGGGTTAAAGCCTCTGCCTTCAGCTCGGGTCGTGATCCCAGGGTCCTCGGATCGAGCCCCGTGTTGGGTTCTCTGCTCAGCGGGGGGCCTGCTTCCTCCTCTCTCTCTGCCTGCCTCTCTGCCTACTTGTGATCTCTGTCAAATAAAAAAAAATTAAAAATAAGTAGTATGTAGGACAAATACCAAGGATGGGGAGCATTCCAAATTCTTGAAGTCCAGCTCACTCCCCAGGACACTGGAGTGAAAACTGATGAGGGCATATAGTGATGAGAATATGTGACAATTGTCAGAGGTTACAGAATTTGTGAAGGAAGTACCTGTGTATTTAACTTATCACAGACATCTGAAAATTTGAAAGTTCATCTGATGTGACCACTGGTGAGCTTGGGAATTTCATAGGTGAGCCTAAGAATAGAAATATTATGAAGAACTTCTACCATGGGAGAAAATGAAAGCATTTCACACAATCAACTTGTATTTTCTATCTAGAAACATTGCCGAGCAAATAGTCTGACTGTAGAAGCATCTCTAAGGAAAAATTATACATATTTGACAAAGGAGAGAAAAAACATTCTATATTCTGCAGATCTGCACTTGTACCTTGGGTAATCCAATTAAAATGATAAGCTTTGACAAAATATGAAAAAGGGCACTTGGAAAAAGTAACAGTATTTTCCTATAGGAATATATTTTAAATGATAGATAATAGAAATATACATACAGTCATTCATTTGCACTAGAATATTAGAATAATGATTATAATTTCTGACCTGCTTGTTATAAGGTTTTATATGGTGGAAACATGCTTTCTTTCTTTCTGACAGATAAATAAAACTGATAAGCAAAGATATGTGCACGCAATTTTAATTCAACAGAGTGATGTGAAACGAATGCAGCTCACAAGGCAAATAGCATAAGCCTTATCAGCTCTGTTTATCGTAATAACCCAAACAATGGCAATTACAAACTACTCCACAGATTTTTGGCACGGCAGAAATGACAGATATACAAAATCTAGTTAATTCTGATCTTTTTATAGAACTCAGTTACCAAGCTACACATGTACAATATACAAATCTCAAAAGTAATGAGATATTTATTATCAAATCTGTTGCACAGACTGGTGTTAAAGATCACATAGCTCATTTCTGGAAATATCTTTTGTCAACTGCTTAGGTATGTTTAAAAAAAAAATAAGACTCACATGCATTCCTAAAACTAGAACTGGCCTTTAAAAATTAATAAAGAACTACTCTTTTATTCTAATGATGTAAAGAATAATACATTTCAAGATTCTGCATTTGGACCTCAGCTAAAATATAAAAATGCCAATGTCATGAGAGAAAGCAAATTGAACTATAACGAATACTACTAAGTCTTGTAGTTAATATTTAAAGATCACATCTATCCCTTTATATGAATATGCACATGTATTTCTTTCGCGTATGTTATAACACATACTATGATATAGCACCTAACAACTAATCTAATTTTTATGTATTTATTAGTAAGATGGTGCAAAACTCACAGACTTCTTAGTTTCACAGAACTATTCTATCAAATTTTTGATTTAAAAATCATAAAGACAATTTAATTTTTTATTTAAATGACAAAATTTCACAGACAAATCCTATGAAGAGCTCACAACTACTCTTTTTTTTTTTTAAGATTTTTATTTATTTATTTGACAGACAGAGATCAAAAGTAGGCAGAGAGGCAGGCAGAGAGAGAGGAAGGGAAGAAGGTTCCCTGCTAAGCAGAGAGACCGATGTGGGGCTTGATCCCAGGGCCCTGAGACCATGAACTGAGCCAAAGGCAGAGGCTTAACCCACTGAGACACCCAGGCACCCTCAAAACTATTCTTAATTCTAAAATTATTGTTCTCTGTGGTTTAAAAAAGATGTTAAATCAAGAATAAAACAATTTTCAAAATTCTATAGTAGAAATTGTTTTCATAAGAAAAAACTAACGTTGCTAAAATGAAAAATTATCTGTTTTTAAAAAGTTGCAAATGGAACTACATTAAGACTAAAAACAAAGGTTATGCTGTCACTATGCTTTAGAGATGAACATATTCTTAAGGTACCCACTTCCTTGCCTGCTGTCGTTTTCCCAACAGTAATGAAATCCCTTGATTTTAAAATGTGGTCAAACTAATGCTATAAACTGGCTTTCGAGTGGTGGCTGAACAATTTCTTTGATGAGTATCCACGATATATCTTTATAATCTTGTGCAACCCACCCATTCTGAGGCAAATGAATTAAAGTAATACTTCAAAAATCACATTTACCTAAAACTAGTTCACAATAAAAACATTATATCAAAAATGATTAATTATAGAGCTCCCTGGTTTATTTAGAATTCACAGGAAGAAATATAGTATTTTTCTACTTTAAACACATCAGGTCCATTATAAATATCCCTAGTATCTTTATTTCTATTACACACAAGTAAACATAAATATTTCTGAAATTATTTGTTTTAAACTACTTGCAAAAATTCAACTGAAAGTGTAAAGAAAATATGAAACACAATCATGCAATGAGGCAGTGCCTGGGAGCAGAAAGAAACTAGTGTACAGGGGCATCTGGGTGGCTCAGTGGGTTAAGCCTCTGCCTTCAGCTCAGGTCATGATCTCAGGGTCCTGGGATCGAGCCCCACATTGGGCTCTCTGCTCAGCAGGGAGCCTGCTTCCCTCCCTCTCTCTGCCTGCCTCTCTGCCTACTTGTGATCTCTCTCTCTGTGTCAAATAAATAAATAAAATCTTAAAAAAAAAAGAAACTAGTGTACAGTTGTAAGAAATCAGGGATCGGGTGAATATGAACTTCTTTATGAACTACATCTAAAATGCTAAAGTCTTATGACCTCATTCTTGTGTTAGCTTCTTGTTACTTCTCTAGTATTATTTAGGGTGCTAGAAGGATTTCAACAATAAGAAAAAAACTGCAAAATAGTGGAATTTGTCATAGATGCCAAAAATTTACTAGTCCACTTGTTGTCTTGAATAAGAATATCTAACTGAATATAGGTTACAACAAATATTATCAAAAACATATAATAAAGCAGCGCCTTTTAAGAGTAAGTTACTAACCTCATTCTTTTAAACACTATGAACTAAATTCCAAGATACCCAAAGATATGAAAAGAATGGTGACAATGATTAATATAAATTAATCACAGTAAGAAAATTGCTGATGTTCTGCTAAATTGTGGAAATTTTGGATGATAAGTAGTGGATGAACCACGGATACGTGAAAACACAAGCAGATGTGATTTTGGTTAATAGTGTCATTTGAACCTTAATCAACTCATTGAAGGAAGAAGTGTAATATTAAATGGATTGTCAGTAAAATTTGTAGCCACTTGGCATTTCTGGTTCTCCAGAAGATTTTGGAAGGCTCTTGTCTCCTTTTGTCTTTCCATTTCTTCAGCTCCTTCACGCTTCTGAACTCTCCTACCACTTCACTGAAATGGCTCTAGCAAAGATCACCTGCAGCATCTGATATGGCTGAAACTAACAACTTAAAAAAACATTTTTTTTTTTGAGTATAGATGACACACAATGTTACATTAGTTTCAGGTGCACAGCATTGTGTTTTACCATCTATATATGTTATGCTGTGCTCACCATAAGTGCAGCTACCATCTGTCTCCATACAATGCTATTACAATATTGACCTAATTCCCTCTGCTGTACCTTTTATTCCTATCACTTACTCATTCCATAACTGAAAGCTTGTATCTCCCAGTTCCCTTCAACCATTCTGCTTGTCCCCTACCATCCTTCCCTCTGGCAAACTATCAATTTGTTCTCTGTATTTATTGGTCTGATTCTGCTTTTTGTTTTGTTTATTCATTTCTTTTACATTTTAGATTCCACATAAGTGAAATCATATAGTATTTATCTGTGTTTTTCTCCGACTGGCTTATTTCACTTAGCATAATACCCATTAGGTCTATCCATGCTGTCACAAATGGCAAAGTCACATCCCTTTTTCACAGCTGCACAATACTCCATTGTGTATATATCTTCTTTATCCATTTGTCTATCAATGGATAGTTAGGTTGCCTCCATATTTTGGCTATTACAAATAATGCTGCAGTAAATATAGGAGTGGATAAGTCTTCTCAAATTAGTGTTTTCATTTTTTTTCAGTAAATACTCAGTAATGGAATTATTAGATCATATGATATTTCTAATTTTAAATTTTTGAAGAACCTCCATACTTTTTTCTGCAGTGTCTGTACCAATTTACAATCCCACCAATAAGTAGTGCACAAGAGTTTCTTTTTCTCCACATCTTTGGCAACAATTATTTCTTGTCTTTTTTATTTTAGCCATCTGACAGGTATAGGGTGATATCTCATTGTAGTTTTGATTTGCACTTCCCTGGTGATTAGTAATATTGAATGTCTTTTCTAGTATCTGTTGGCTATCTGTACATCTTCTGTGAAAAAAATGCCTATTCAGGTCCTCTGTTCATTTTTTTTTTTAACTATTCAAAAATTTTATTTATTTATTTATTTATTTATTTAATTTATTTATTCCTCTGTTCATTTTTTAATTGGATTGTTTTTTGGTGCTGAGTTGTACAAGTTCTTTATATATTTTGGATACAACCTCTTATCGGATATATTATTTACAAATACCTTCTCCCATTCAGTAGGCTGCCTTTTTGTTTTGTTGATGGTTTCCTTTCTTGTGCAAAACCTTTTTATTTTTGTGTAGTATCAATACTTCATTTTTGCTTTTATTTCCCTTGCCTTGGGAGACATATCTAGAAAAATATTGCTACAGTTGATGTCAAAGAAATTATGGCTTATGTTCTCTTCTAGGGTATTTATGGTTTTAGGTCTCACATTAATGGCTTTAATCCATTTTCAGTTTATTTTTGTGTATAGTATTAGAAAGCAGCACAGTGTCATTCTTTTCCAAGAAGCTGTCCAGGTTTCCCAACATCATTTCTTAAAGAGACTTTCTTTTCCACATTGTATATTCTTACCTTCTTTGTCATAGATTAATTTACTATAAAAGTGTGGGTTTATTTCTGGCTCTCTATCTTATTTGATTGACCTATATTATCTATCTTTATGCCAGTGCCATACTATTTTGATTATTACAACTCTGTAATGGATCTTAAAATCTAGAATTGTGATAACTTCATCTTTGTTTTTCTTTCTTAAGATTGCTTTGGTTATTAGGGTCTTTTGGGGTTCCACATAAATTTTAGTAAGATTTGTCCTAGTTCTGTGAAAAATGCTATTGGGTTTTGAAATGAGTTGTACTGAATCAATAGACTGCTTTTGGTAATATGGATATTTTAACAATATTAATTATTCCAATCAATGAGCACAGAATATCTTTAAATCTGTTTGTGTAATCTTAAATTTCTTTCATCATTGTTTTATAGTTTTCACAGGACAGGTCTTTCACCTCCTTGGTTAAGTATACTCCTAAGTATTTTATTCTTTTTGGTGCAAGAGTAAATGTAAATTTATTCCTTCTGCCATTTTGTTATTAATATATAGAAATGCTACTAAATTCTGAGTATTAATTTTGTATCCTGAAACTTTGCTGAATTCACATCTTATTTCTAGTAGTTTTTGCTGCAGTCTTTAGGATTTTCTATATATGGCATCATGCCCCTACAAGTAGTGACAGTTTAACTTCTTCCTTACCAATATGGATATATTTTATTTCTTTTTCTTATCTGTGGATAGGATTTCCAGTACTATGTTGAATAAAAGTGGCAAGAGTGGACATTGTTTGTTCCTGATCATAGAGGAAAAAACTCTATTTTCCCCACTGGATATGATGTTAGCCATGGGTTTTTTCCTATGGCCTTTATTATGTTGAGGTAATTTCCCTCTAAACCCACTTTGTTGAGAGTTTTAACATGAATGGATGTTGAATTTTGTCAACTGCTTTTTCTGCATCTACTGAGATCATCATATGATTTTTATTCTTTATTTTGCTGATGTGGTATGTCACATTGATTGATTTGCAAATACTGAAACCTTTTTGCTCTCTGGAATAAATACCACTTCATCATAGTGAAAGATCTTTTTAATGTACTGTTGGATGTGGTTTGCTAATTTTGTTGGGGATTTTTGTATCTATGTTCATTAGGAATACTGGCCCATAGTAGTTTGTGTGCATGTGTGTATATGTGTGCGTGTGTGCGTGTGTGTGTATGTGTCTTTGTGTGGTGTCTTTAGCTTTGGTATCAATATCTTATTACTTCTCGGACATCTTTCCTTCTCTGATTTTATTCTTGGTTTGCTTCTATTTCCAAACTTTCTTTTCAGTCTTATTTGCCCCGTTTCAACCACTAAACATCATCATTTCTTAAGGTCTGCCCCTAATTACCTCCTATATAGTCTGAGTGAATTCATGTACTCCCATAACTTAAACTTAGCCCAAACAATGATGTCTCTTAAATTTTATCTGCAAAACAGACATCCCTAAGCCTGACTGGTTTTTATCAATAACTTCTGGACATTTTCCCTTATCTACCCAATGACACCTAAAGGTCAAATTCCAAAGATGATGAAACCACTGGATCTGGAAACTTCTCATCTTACCTGCTTTCCCTTCCTATTGTCCTGTGATTTAGAATGAGATGCCACTCTCCATTATGCCATAAAAAACAAAAGCCTTAGAGCTATGTTCACTTCCCTCACTCACATCTCATCATAACCTAGTTAAGGTTCTATTAATTCTAACTTTTAAGTATTTTTCAGTTGGATCCTTTGTTTCCTCCTCACCATAGACTCTCTACCTCTATTATCAAAGTTATCATTTTGGCTTTAAAGGATAAAATTAATAAATAATTAAGGCAAAATATGCTAAGTTGTCTAATGGTGGGAGTTATCAAATATTTCAAGGTACTGGATCATGACCTAAGCTAAAGGCAGATGCTTACCCAGGCGCCCCTAAACATTGCTTTTAAATGGAGGCCCTGACAAATGCAGAATAATGAAGAGGCAAGGAAATCAGTGACTAGCAAAGAGGTGTACTTACAAGAACTGAGACTTCATAGTCTAAAGAGTAGTTTGTTCTACAAAGTAGTTTAATGTATCTCTATGAAGTTTATTTTATTTTCTTCAACATTTTGTCATAGTGTGTACAGATACAGCTTTCTAGTCTGTATTTATTATAAATTTCAAATTAATGTTATTTTTGTGAATTAATTCATACTATATTTAGATACAGATATATATTTACATTCAGGTATGTGTTCTCAACTGATAATCACATCCTCCATGTTTATAGTACTTTACAACACAGAAATACTCTATTACTCCCATTTACACTCACAACATTTTTGGGCATAAGTCAGTGTAGCTACTATTATTCATTCATAAAGCAAACTTTCATTGAAAAATAAAAATTTTGGGCACCGGGGTGGCTCAGTTGTTAAGCGTCTGCCTTCGGCTTAGGTCATGATCCCAGGGTCCTGGGATTGAGTTCTGCATTAGGCTTCCTACTCAGCAGGAAACCTGCTTCTCTCTCTCCCTCTCACCCTGCTTAAGTTCCCTCTCTTGCTGTCTCTCTCTCTGTCAAATAAACAGATAAATAAAACAAAAACAAAGATTTTGTGTCAGAGCCTGTATTTTGCATCCAGGATCCAGTGGGTTAGTTACTTCCTATCTTCAATGTGGCTCAGAGGCACATAGGATCTAAATATATCCTTTATGTCAATAGACAAAAGTAGGAGATGACTGTGAAACAGTGGACTATAGAATCTAGAGAAGGAATGCCTAAAAACTTCTGCATAAGCTGGAAGATTCCTGATAGAAGTGATACGATAGCCAAGTTCGACAGGAGTTAACCAAATGAAGCAAGTGTCAGGCAGGACAACTGCCCAAGTCTCTCCAACTAGTATAAGAAGGAGTTAAAACTTAATCTTAAAGTCTCTCCCTACTTTCTTCCTGTTAAAGGAATCTTATATTTATAGCTGAAAATCTCAATTTTACGGAGTTCATTATTTTATAACTAAGGGCCATTCACAAGCAGTTTGTAAAAAAAAGTTTGGAAGGGTTTTTACTAGCAAAAACTTCACATTATTCTCACTTATGTCAAGCAGAATAAACAAAGCATGGTTGTAAACATTTACTTGAAAGAAAGAAAGATTTGAAAAAACTTAATCTGGTGACTTTGAAAGGCAAGCTGACCCAGTTTGTTGCTGGGCAGGTATTTAATTAATTAATTTAATTAATTCCCCCCCCCCCCATGGAGTGTCTCCTAATACTGCCTTATTTAAAAATTTAGTGCCACATTTTGGGTAAGACATTATCAAATAAATAGTTGAGTCAGAAAGCAGTCATTAATATCAATAAGCTAAACTGAATTCACACATTTTGCAAGGTAACAGCATCTCAGTAGAGATGGCCTCCTCAGAGGAAATGGTTTGACAATAAAGCTGAGATAGGAAATGACTGAGGGAGAAAAATCCAAATCACAAAATTAGGACATGTAAAGAATTTGAGATGTCCTAGAAGGTGATCAGGATGAAAAGAAGTAGCATGAGGTAATGGGCAGCGAAAGTGAAGTGAACATTGCAAAACAGATGGAAGATAGGAATAAGTGCATAATACATAAGTCCACTAAACTTTAAGGTAATAACAGTGTTTGTTCTGGAAGAACTGCCCTACTGTCAACTTATGCTTATCCTAATGTCTATAAAATGACAGCTTATAGCAAACAGAAACCATTAAAACTTAAACCTGAACTTCTAACCAGAATGGATGAACAGCATAGAAAATGTTCATAATGCTAATTAACTAAACATTCTCTCAATTTGTAAACCCCAGAAAAAGGTTCTACAATGTGGTTATGCAAATTTGTTTTGTTTCTAAGAAAGATATAAAAGTAATACAGGCATGCTTCATTTTATTGCATTTCGCTTTAGTGCACTTTGCAGATACTGTGGTTTTTTTGCAAATTGAAGGTTGGTGGCAACACTGTAATGAGCAAGTCCATCAGTGCCATTTTTCCAACAGCATGTGCTCACTTCATGTTCAGTGTCACATTTTGGTAATTCTCATAATATTCCAAACTGTTTCATTATTATTATACTTGTTATGATGATCTGTGGTCAATGATCTTCGATGTTACTTTGTAATTGTTTGGGGGAACCACAAACCATTCCCCAAGAAGACAGCACATTTAATCAATAAATAATCCATGTGTTCTGACTGCTCCACTGACCAGCCATTATCCCACTCTCTCCTTCTCCTCAGGCCACCCTATTTCCTGAGACATAAGAATATTCACGTTAGGTCATTTAATAACCCTACAGTGGCCTCTAAATGTTCAGTTAAAAAAAGACCTGCAGGTCTCTCATTTTAAAGAAAAAGCTAGAAATGATTAAGCTTAGTGAGGAAAGCGTGTCAAAACCCAACACAGGCCAAAAACTAAGCGTCTTGCACCAAACAGCTAAGTTGTGAATACAAAGGAAAAGTTCTTGAAGGAAATTTAAAGTGCTACTCCAGTGAATACACAAATGATAAGAAAGCAAGAACAGCTATACTGCTGACCTGGAGAAAGTTTTAGGATTATGTCAAACTAGCCACAACACTTCCTGAAGTCAAAGCCTAATCCAGAGCAGGGCCCTAAGTCTATTCAAGGCTGAGGAGGGTGAGGAAGCTGCAGAAAAAAAGTTTAAAGCTAGCAGAGGTTGGATCATAAAGTTTATAGAAAGAAGCTGTCTCCATAACATCAAAGCGAAAGGTGAAGCAGCAACTGCTGAGGTAGAACCTGCAGCAAGTTAGCCAGAAAATCTAGCTAAGATCATTTATGAAGATTGCCAGAGTAAACAAATGATTTTTAATGTAGATAAAACAGCCTTCTGTTGGAAGAAGATGCTATCCAGGACTTGCATAGTTAAAGAGGAAAAGTCAATGACTGGCTTCAAATTTTAAAGGACAGGCTAACTTTCTATCTGCGTGCTAGAAATGGAAGAACAAAGCCTGGATGACAGCACATCTGTTTACAACATGGCTTACTGAATATTTTCAGTAAATATTCTACTGTTGAGGTATATGGCTCAAAAAAAAAAGATTCCTCTCAAAATGTCTGATAGACATGTACAACAAGATGAATATTGTTTTCATGCCTGCTAACACAACATCCATTCTGCAGCCCAAGGATCAAGGAGTACTTTCAGCTTTCAAGTCTTATTATTTAGGGAATACATTTTATAAGGCTATAGCTATCATCAACAGTGATTCTTCTATGGATCTGGGCAAAGTAAATTGAAAACTTTCTAGAAAGGATTCACCATTGTAGATGCCATTAACAAAGAACATTTCTGATTCATGGGGCAAGATCAAAATGTTAACATTAGTAGGAGTTTGAAAGAAGTTGATTCTGGGGGCGCCTGGGTGGCTCAGTGGGTTAAGCCTCTGCCTTCAGCTCAGGTCATGATCTCAGGGTCCTGGGATCAAGCCCCGCATCGGGCTCTCTGCTCAGCAGGGATCCTGCTTCCTCCTCTCTCTCTGCCTGCCTCTCTGCCTACTTGTGCTCTCTCTCTGTGACAAATAAATAAATAAAATCTTTAAAAAAAGAAAAAAAAAGTTGATTCCGACCTTCATGGATGACTTTGTGGGGTTTAAGCCTTCAGTAGAGGAAGTAACTGCAGATGTGATAGAAATAGCATTAAAACTAGAATTAGAAGTGGAGCCTAGGGATGCCTGGGTGGCTCAGTGGGTTAAGCCACTGCCTTCGGCTCAGGTCAGGATCCCAGGGTCCTAGGATCGAGTCCCGCATCAGGCTCCTTGTTTGGCACAGAGACTGCCTCTCTCTCTGCCTCTGCCTGCCTCTCTGCCTGCTTGTGCTCTATCTCTCTCTCTCCTTCTGACAAATAAATAAATAAATAAAATCTTAAAAAAAAAAAAAAAAGAAGTGGCACCTAAAGATGTGACTGAATTGGCACAATCTCATGATAAAACTTGAATACATGAGGGGCACCTGGGTGGCTCAGTGGTTTAAGCCTCTGCCTTCGGCTCAGGTCATGGTCTCAGGGTCCTGGGATCGAGCCCCGCATCGGGCTCTCTGCTCAGCAGGAGCCTGCTTCCCCCTCTCTCTGTCTGCCTCTCTGCCTAGCTCTGATTTCTCTCTGTCAAATAAATAAAATAAAAAAAAAAAACACGAAAAAAATTTCCTTTAAAAAAAAAAAAAACTTGAATACATGAGGAGTTGCTTCTTATGGATGAGCAAAAAAGTGGCTTCTTGAGGTGTAAGCTACTCCTGGTGAAAATGTTGTGAAGAGAAGGAGAGGCAAGATGGCAGAAGAGTAGCAGACTGAAATACCATCAGATCCCAGGAGTTCAGCTAGCTACGTATCAAACCATTCTGATTACCCACAAACTCAAAAGGAGATAGAAGAGGAGAAGAGCAGCAAATCTAGGAATAGAAAATCGACCACCTTCTGAAAGGCAGGACGTGTGGAAAGTGAATCTGAAGTGATGGGAAGATAGACCGTGGGGGAGGGGCCGGATCCCAGCAAGTGGTGGAGCAGCAGAGCACAATCAGAACTTTTAGAAATCTGCTCCACTGAGGGACATCACTCAGAGGCTAAGCGGGGGTGGAGTCCTCGTGGGGACAGTGTGGTCTCAGGTCCCATGGGGTCACAGAAAGATCAGGAGTGTCTAAGTGTAGCAGCGCTGTCAGGTATCAGGGCAGGGAAGCCGACTACAAAGACAGAGCCAAAGAGTGAGCTTTCAGATCAGGGTTACTTTAAACAGTGATCCAAGGCAGAGTTGGGCCACTGCTCTTCAAGCAGGGACCACACAAGTGGCACATCCGGGAAGGCTCACCTTCCTCCCCCAGGACAAGCAGCATGGCAAGAATCTGCTGGGTTTGGAAACTCCAAATGGGGCTGTGTGCCACAGACAGAAACTCAGTCACAGGCTGGGTGAGCTTGGAGTGCAGCCAGAGACCAGCGAGACAGGAGTGACTGACCGCTTATCTCTGAGGGCACACTGAGGACTGGGGCCCCAAGCTCTTGGCTCCTCTGGGCCAGAGACTGGGAGGCTGCCATTTTCATTTCCGTCCTCCAAAGTGGTACAGAAAGCATTCAGGGAACAAAAGCTCTGAGAGTGAACCCGAGCAGATGACTTAGCCTGGTCCCTGGAAAGGGTGGTGCAATTCCACCTCGGGCAAAGACATTTGAGAATCACTGCAACAGGGATCTCTCCCAGAAGATCAGCAAGAACATTCAGCCAAGACCAAGCTCACTGATCAAGGAGAACAACAGAATTCCAGAGCTAGGGGAAAGCAACATATAGAATTCATGGCTCTTTCCCCATTATCCTTTAGTCCTGCAAAGTTAAATTTGTTTTAATTTTAATTTTTTCTTATTCTATTTTTTAACAATTCCTCTTTCCTCTTTTAACATATTTTAACTAGTTTGTCTTAACTATACCTTTCTTAAAAAAAACACAACTTTTTAAACCTTCGTTGTTATAGTCATATTTTATCCCTTTATTATATTTAACTTTATTTTTTGTACACATATAGGTTGGGATTTTGGGATACAATTTCTTCTAATAGATCAAAATATACCCTAATCGAGCACATGGTTTTGTTCTAGTCTACAGCCTGAGCACATTCCTCCTCTTTTTTTTTTTTTTGCAACCAACTTATCTTATCAATTCTTTTTTTAGAATTCTTTTTAATTTTCATCTTTAGAGTTATATTCCATCCCTTCATTATGTTTACCCTTATTTTTGTATATATATATGTTTTTCTTTCTTTAAAATTTTGGGAGGTAGTTTCTTCTAAGAGAGCAAAATACACCCAAAATCAAGTGGGTGGCTCTGTTCTATTCACCAGTCTAATGTTTGTGTGTGTGTGTGTGTATCTGTTTTATTTTTTGTTTTTTATTTTTTATTTCTTTTTTCCCCTCTTTCTTCTCTCCCCAGTTTTGGATCTCTTCTGATTTGGTTAGAGTACATTTCTCTGGGGTCTTTGCCATCCTTTTAGTATTTAATTCTCTTGTCCATATATACTTAACTGGATGATAGGACAAGGTGGGAAAACTCACCTAAAAAAAAAAAAAAAAAAAAAAAAAGAACAAGAGGCAATACCGAAGGCTAGAGACCTAATCAATATGGACCTTGGTAATATGTCAGAAATAGAGTTCAAAATGACGATTCTCAAGGTGCTAACTAGGGTTGAAAAAGGCATGGAAGATATTGCAGAAACCCTTTCTGGAGAAATAAAATCTCTTTCAGGAGAAATGAAAGAACTGAAATCTAACCAAGTTGAAATCAAAAAAGCTATTAATGAGGTGCAATAAAAAATGGAGGTTCTTACTGCTAGGATAAATGAGGCAGAAGAGAGAATTAGTGATATAGAATACCAAATGATGGAGAATAAAGAAGCTGAGCAAAAGAGAGACAAACAACTACTGGACCACAGGGGAGAATTCGAGAGATAAGTGATACCATAAAATGAAACAATAGTCGAATAATTGGGATCCCAGAAGAAGAAGAAGAGAGAGACAGGGGCAGAGGGTATATTGGAGCGAATTACAGTAGGGAATTTTCCTAATATGGCAAAGGGAACAAGCATCAAAATCTAGGAGGCACAAAGAACTCTCCCCAAAATCAATAAAAATAGGTCCACACCCCATCATCTAATAGTAAAACTTACAAGTCTTAGTGGAAAAGAGAAAATCCTGAAAGCAGCTCAGGACAAGAAGTCTGTAATGTACAATGGTAGAAATATTAGATTGGCAGCAGGCTTATCCACAGACACCTGGCAGGCCAGAAAGAACTGGCATGATATATTCAGAGTACCAAATGAAAAAAATATGCAGTCAAGAATACTATAACCAGCTAGACTATGACTGAAAATAGAAGAAGAGATAAAAAGCTTCTAGGACAAACAAAAGTTAAAAGAATTTGCAAACACCAAACCAGCCCTACAGGAAATATTGAAAGGGGTCCTCTAAGCAAAGAGAGAGCCTCAAAGTAGTAGACCAGAAGGAACAGAGACAATATACAGCAACAGTCAATACAATGGCATTAAATTAATATCTTTCAATAATTACCCTGAATGTAAATGGGCTAATGCCCCAATCAAAAGACACAGGGTATCAGAATGGATAAAAAAAACAAAACCCATCAATATGCTGTTTATAAGAAACCCATTTTAGGCCCAAATACACCTCCATATTTAAAGTGAGTGGGTGGAAAACAATTTACCATGCTAACGGACATCAAAAAAAAAGCTGGGGGTGGCAATCCTTATATAAGATAAATTTGATTTTAGTCAAGGACTATAATAAGAGATGAGGAAGGACATTATATCATACTCAAAGGGTCTGTCCAACAAGAAGATCTAACAATTTTAAATAACTATGCTCCTAACATGGGAGCAGGCAACTACATAAACCAATTAATAACAAAATCAAAGAAACACATTGATAATAATACAGTAATAGTAAGGGACTTTAAGACCCCCCTCACTGAAATGGCCAGATCATCCAAGCAAAAGATCAACAAGGAAATAAAGGCCTTAAATGACACCCTAGACCAGAGGGATATCACAGATATATTCAGAACATTCCATCCCAAAGCAACAGAATACACATTCTTCTCTAGTGCACATGGAACATTCTCCAGAACAGATCACTTCCTGGGTCACAAATCAGGTCTCAACCGGTACCAAAAGATTGGGATCATTCCCTGCATATTTTCAGACCACAATGCTCTGAAGCTAGAACTTAATCACAAGAGGAAAGTTGGAAAGAACCCAAATATATTGAGGCTAAAAAGCATCCTACTAAAGAATGAATGGGTCAATAGGAAATTAAAGAAGAATTGAAAAAAATCATGGAAACAAATGAAACTGAAAACACAACTGTTCAGTATCTATGGGACACAGCAAAGGCGGTCCTGAGAGGAAAGTATACAGCAATACAAGCCTTTCTCAAGAAATAAGAAAGGTCTCAAGTATACAACCTAACCCTACATCTAAAGGAGCTGGAGAAAGAACAGCAAAGAAAACCTAAACCCAGCAGGAGAGGAGAAATCATAAAGATCAGAGCAGAAATCAATGAAAGAGAAACCAAAACAACAGTAGACCATATTAATGAAACTAAGAGCTGGTTCTTTGAAAGAATTAGTAAGGGATTTATAAACCCCTGGCCAAATTTATCAAAAAGAAAAGAGAAAGAACCCAAAGAAAATAAAATCATGAATGAAAGAGGAGAGATCACAACCAACGCCAAAGAAATACAAACAATTATAAGAACATACCATGAGCAACTATATGCCAGCAAATTTGACAATCTAGAAGAAATGGATGCCCTCATAGAGACATATAAACTACCAAAACTGAACCAAGAAGAAATAGGAAATCTGAACAGACAAACAACCAGTAAGGAGATTGAAGCAGCCATCAAAAATCTCCCAAAAAACAAGAGCCCAGGGCCAGAGGGCTTCTAAGGGGAATTCTACCAAATATTTAAAGAAGAACTAATTCCTATTCTCCTGAAACTGTTCCAAAAAACAGAAACGGAAGGAAAACTTCCAAACTCCTTTTATGAGGCCAGCATTACCTTGATCCCAAAACCAGACAAAGACCCCGCCAAAAAGGAGAATTACAGACCACTATCCTTGATGAACAAAGATGTGAAAATTCTCCCCAAAATACTAGCCAATAGGATCCAACAATACATTAAAAGGATTATTCACCACGACCAAGTGGGATTTATTCCTTGGCTGCAAGGTTGGTTTAACACCCACAAATGAATCAATGTGATACAATACTTTAATAAAAGAAAGAACAAGAACCATATGATACTCTCAATAGATGCTGAAAAAACATTTGACAAAGTACAGCACCCTTTCTTGATCAAAACTCTTCAAAATGTAGCGAGAGAGGGTACATACCTCAATATCATCAAAGCCATCTATGAAAAACCCACAGTGAATATCATCCTCAATGGAGAAAAACTGAGAGCTTTTCTGCTAAGGTCAGGAACATGGCAAGGATGTCCATTATTACTACTCCAATTCAACATAGTACTAGAAGTTCTAGCCTCAGCAATCAGAAACACAAAGAAATTAAAGACATCCAAATCAGCAAAGAAGTCAAACAATCACTCTTTGCAGATGATATGATACTTTATATGGAAAACCCAAAAGACTCCACTCCAAAACTGCTAGAACTTGTACAGGAATTCAGTAAAGTATCAGGATATAAAATCAATGCACAGAAATCAGTTGCATTTCTATACATCAAAACAAGAGAGAAGAAAGAGAAATTAAGGAGTCGATCCCATTTATAATTCACTCAAAACCATAAGATAACTAGGAATAAACCTAACCAAAGAGGCAAAGAATCTGAACTCAGAAAACTATAAAGTATGCATGAAAGAGACTGAGGAAGACACAAAGAAATGGAAAAATGTTCCATGCTCATGGATTGGAAAAACAAATATTGTGAAAATATCTATGCTACCGAAAGCAATCTACATGTTAAATGCAATCCCTATCAAAATACCATCATTTTTTTTTCAAAGAAATGGAACAAATAATCCTAAAATTTATATGGAACCAGAAAAGACTCTGAATAGTCAGAGGAATGTTGAAAAAGAAAGCCAAAGTTGGTGGCATCACAATTCCAAACTTCAAGCTATATTACAAAGCTGCCATCATCAAGACAGTATGGTACTAGCACAAAAACACATAGATCAATGGAACATAACAGAGAGCCTAGAAATGGACCTCAACTCTATGGTCAACTAATCTTCAACAAAGCAGGAAAGAATGTCCAATGGAAAAAAGACAGTCTCTTCAACAAATGGTGGTGGGAAAATTGGAGAGCCACATGCAGAAGAATGAAACTGGACCATTTCCTTACACCACACACGAAAATAGACTCAAAATGGATGAAGGACCTCCATGTGAGACAGGAACCCATCTAAATCCTTGAGGAGAACACAGGCAGCAACCTCTTTGACCTCAGCCACAGCAACTTCTTCCTAGAAACATTGCCAAAAGCAAGAGAAGCAAGGGCAAAAATGAACTACTGGGACTTCATTAAGATCAAAACCTTTTGCACAGCAAAGGAAACAGTCAACAAAATGAAAAAACAACTGACAAATGGGAGAAGGTATTTGCAAATGACATATCAGATAAAGGGCTAGTATCCAAAATCTATAAAGAGCTTAGCAAACTCAACACCCAAAGAACAAATAATCCAATCAAGAAATGGGCAGAGGACATGAACAGACATTTCTGCAAAGAAGACATCCAGATGGCCAACAGACACATGAAAAAGTGCTCTCCACATCACTTGGCATCAGGGAAATACAAATCAAAAGTACAATGAGATACCACCTCACACCATTCAGAATGGCTAAAATTAACAAGTTAGGAAATGACAGATGCTGGTGAGCATGCGGAGAAAGGGGAACCTTCCTACACTGTTGGTGGGAATGCAAGCTGGTGCAACCACTCTGGAAAACAGCATGGAGGTTCCTCAAAAAGTTGAAAATAGAGCTACCCTATGCCCCACCAATCTCACTACTGTGTATTTACCCTAAAGATACAAATGTAATGATCTGAAGGGGCAGGTGTACCTGAATGTTTATAGCAGCAATGTCCACAGTAGCCAAACTATGGAAAGAACCTAGATGTCCATCAACAGATGAATGTATAAAGAAGACGTGGTATATATATACAATATAATACTATGCAGCCATCAAAAGAAATGACATCTTGCAATTTGCAACCATGTGGATGGAACTAGAGGGTATTATGCTGAGCAAAATAAGTCAGTCAGAGAAAGACAATTATCATATGATCTCCCTGATATGAGGAATTTGAGAGGCAGAGTGGGGGGGTAGAGAAAGAAAAAATGAAACAAGATGGGATCTGGAGGGAGACAAACCATAAGAGACTAAATCTCACAAAACAAACTGAGGGTTGCCAGGGTGAGGGGGGTATGGAGACGGTGGTTGGGTTAGGGACATTGGGGAGGGTATGTGATATGGTGAATGCTGTGAAGTGTGTAAGCCTGACGGTTCACAAACCTGTACCCCTAGGGCAAATAATACATTATATGTTAATAAAAATAATTAATAAAGTGCTGTGAAGATTGTTAAAATGACGACAAAGGATCTAGAATATTAAATATCTGAGTTGAACAGGCAGTGGCAGAGTTTGAGAAGATTGACTCCAATTTTGAAAGAAGGTGTACTGTGAGTAAAATGCTATCAAACAACATTGCATGCTACAGAAAAATGGTTTGTGAAAGAGTGAGCCAATCAATGTGGCAAACTTTAGTATTGCCTTATTTTTAAAAAGTGCTACAGCAGAGGAAAGGGGGTTTAGAAGATGGGTGAGCCTGGTGGTGGGTATTAAGGAGGGCACATATTGTATGGAGCACGGGGTGTTAAACGTAAACAATGCATCTTGGAACACTATATCAAAAACTACTGGGATGCCTGGGTGGCTCAGTGGGTTGAGCCTCTGCCTTCGGCTCAGGTCATGATCTCAGGGTCCTGGGATCGAGTCCCACATCACGCTCTCTGCTCAGCAGGGAGCCTGTTTTCCCCCTCTCTCTGCCTCTTTGTGATCTCTCTCTCTCTGTCAAATAAATAAATCTTAAAAAAAACACATACAAAAAACTTCTGAGGTATTGTATGGTGACTAACATAAATAAATAAATAAACAAACAAATAAATAAACAAATAAGTAAATAAACAAATAAATGGTGCTGCAGCCACCTCAACCTTCAGGAACCACCACTCTGATGATTCAGCAGCCATCTGCATCAAGGCAAGCCCCTCCGGCAGCAAAGATTATGACTTGCTGAAACTTCAGATGATAGTTAGCATTTCTTAGCAGTGAAGTATTTTTACCTAAGGTATATACAATTTTTTAGACATAATGTTATTGTACACCTAGTAGTGCAAACATAACTTTTATATGCACTGGAAAGCCAAAAAAATTAATTGGATCTGCCTTATTGGGATATTCACTTTATTGTAGTTGTCTGGAACTGAACCCATGGTATCTCTGAGATATGTCTGTACTTAAAATTAATTATCCTGAATCTTGAGAATAGTAGTTCTTCTGCTTATAGGAATTAACTTCTAACAAGTTATATGCTAAAATAATAATCACTATTACATATCCTTATATTAACCAGATTCTAATCTCTGCTTATTTTACCCTTTCCTAAAATAAAAATCTGTATGAGCTCAATCCTCTCAATACCTCTGAAATCCAACAAAATATATATGCATTTGAGACAATGTGTACAAAACAAACAAACAAAAATCCATGTTTTATTTTCCTTCTAGGTGCCATTACAATGCGTGAATGATTAAACCCTTTAAGTAAAGACTTAGTGGGCCGGAAAATACTGGTTAAAATAGAACTTAACGCTTTTTTTAAAAACATAGATGCTCAGATGCAAAAATTCTGAATTCTTTTTGGGCTTAGTGGGAAGAACTTAAGAAACCACTGGCATGACTGAATCTGGGAAACCAAGTCCCAGGAATTTTAAATTCAATATAAGCTACCCATTCGTAATATTGGAAGTTATTTTCTCTTTGGTACTGTCTTTAACAACAGTTATAGCTAAAAAATTTTAGACAGGGTATTGTCTTGGCAGTTTTTTGCCCTAATTAATTTATTCCATGTAGTTTGAGAACAGACAAAATAAATATTAAAAAATGAGAAAGAATATGAGTTCACTAGACATTCTGAAGGGTGCTTTAATTTGAAAACAACTACATTCTTCATACAAGTATTTGTATTGCATTAATGGGTTTAAAGCATGTAAAAGAAAATCCCAAAAGAGGGGCAGGGGAAACCATAAGTGAAACCTGAGCAGTGAGTATTCATCAAGTTATTCAGGTTGAGTGGATGATATCTGTACTTAGACTTTCTGACTAAGCGTAAAATTAAGCTCAACACTCCCAAGTCTTGTTTTCTTCATGGCTAGCAGGAGAAAACAGTGAAATTCTTGAGGGTCACAGTCTTATACTGGGACACAGGTTTTTACAGGATTGAAGATCTATGAGCTCACAATCAATGATCGCTACATATATGCAGTGGAAACAATGAGACTAAGAGAATCAAACAAAAACTTCAATTTTGTATAGCCTTCAAAATCTTCAGATATTACATATAGAAAATAAAATACTATGTACAAAACATTTAAGGATATAAAAGAAGGAATTATATGCTATATGATAATGAAATGACAACCCCAAATTTCTGGGTGAAGGTACATGGCAGCATATATATTTAGGTCCAGGAAAACAGAACAACTGCAATGAAAAGACATTTTAGATACACTAAAACTGAGATTATGTCCTATGCTCCTGCTAGAAAAGATGCAATTCAGGGAGAAGGAAAATGATCCCAGAGAGAAGATCTAAGTTGCAAGTAAAAATGATGAACAATAACAAAAAAGGTAAATATATAGATAAAATAAAACAAATATTGTGAATATAAAGTAAAAATAACATAAACAATGCTAATAAAATAATATCAAACTGAGAATTAAAGAAACTAAAATATTTCTAACAATAACATGTATGTCCAGAGATCAGTAGTATGAATTGTAATCTTCTAATTCACTGTATTGCATGGTACTCAAAATATTCACTATACTAAAAATATGAAGCATTTTTGTTAAGATAAATGTACATAGGAAAATTTAAGGTGTAATAATAAAAATAAATTTGAAGTAACATGTTAGAGATAGTGTTTGGCCTTCAAAGTAAAAAAGAATGAAAAGAAAAATAAAAGCAAAGATTCCACAGTCAATTAAAAAGTCAAGTTTTAAAAAAAGGAAGCAACAGGAAAGCAGGACAATTACAAAACAAAAGGATAGTAGAAAGAAGTATAGATAAATTTAAGTGATTACAATAGCCATCTATGGATTACTCATTACATAACATAAAAGATTAGATTTTAAAAACTGTGACTACATATAACTATAAGACACACACTAATAACTAAAGACATAAAAGTTTGAAGTAGATAATCAAAAATAATATGCTAAGCAAATATTAGGCCAATGAAATATTAGGTATATTAGGCAAGAGAGACTTTAAGACCTACAGCATTATTTGATGTAGAGATTATTAATATATGTAAATTTAAAAATAGCTTTTAAATTAACTAGACACAATATTTAAAAATATTTATATGGAACTTACATGTCCTAAGAATAGAAATCAACAAATGTGTCAACACATAAGAGATTTCAACATAGACTCCTGTTGTGGCAAATCACACATTAAAATAATGATGATTAACAGGCTTAACAATCCTGATCTCTAGCAAATACATGTACATATAATATACATGCATGTATGATATAATACAATTTATAATTACACATTTATATAACATATACTACATATACAAATAGTGTATATATATACACAAATAGTATATAACATATACTACATATACAAATACACACATAGACATACATGCCCCAAATCATCAATCACACCATCTTCTTAAACATAAAACACTACAACTTGAAACTTTTATAAATTACAATGTAACAATGCATAGTATTGCCAATTCTGGCAAATTAACCTACAGTTATAAGGCCATTCTCATCAACAGGGCATTTTGGCAAACTTAAAAAAGAACTTGATCATAAAATTAATTTTTCGGAGCAAATAACAAAAATAGAGATACTTGAGCTGCAATATATCAAGATCTGATACAAAGATAGTAATTAAATCGGTATGTTTTGACATAGGAATGGACATATTAATCAACAGAACATAACAGAGAGCCATTAATCCACACATATATTGACCCTGGAATTATAAAAGGTTTGGTCAATGAGGAATGGAAAAGCTACTAATTTTTAGTTAATTTCGAATGTAAAAAATGATCCAATCTTCATACTAAATGTAAAAATAAATTTTATATGTATTAAAAACTTAAATGTGAAAGGCAAATTAATGAGAAGCATAAGAAAATGTCTTTATATACATAAAGGAAAAGATTTTTAAATTTTACTTTATCAGAACTTTATTCATCATAAAGCAGCATAAAAGTGAAAAGATAAACCGTAATTGGGAGAAGATATTTGCTACATACATAACCAACCAAATGTTAGCCTCAAAAATATATCTATATATAAATATATTTGAGCAACACCAATATAAGAAGAAAAAAGTCATAAAGCTCAATGATAAAATGGACAACAGATATTTCTTCACAAAGAAAACACAAATTTATTAGTGATTAGGAAAAGGAAAGTTAATAACACAATGAGACACTCTTTTATACCAACTAGATTATGGGTAATTATCTACTTTCAATAAAATAAAAACAATAATAACAGTATATTTATAATATTTTTATTGTTATTAATATTTGGTGAGCATTTGCTAAGTGTTAGGTGCTGTGAAGAGCACTTTACTTGTATCTTAGTTTATTTTTAATATAAAATGTGTACTGTTCTTATTTTATAGGCTAGAAAAAGGGTGTTTAGCAAGACTAATAAGTAATTTGGGGGGAGGAGTTTCAAGATGGCAGTATAGGAAGATCCTAGGCTCACTTCCTTCCATGGACACACCAAATCACCACCTACATATGGGTTATTTCCCTTTGAAAAGATCTGAAAAATATATTGTCTATAACAAAGTATAAAAGGAACACATTGAGACAGGTGGGAGAGGCAGAGGCTCTTGCAGAAAATCCCGCATCTTATAGAGCAATGCACAATAGTGAGGGATCTCATCAAATAACTGCTTCACCTGGAGGAGTGAAAGGTTGGTGCCCCACATCAGGCACCTAGGCCCCTGGGATATCCACTGGCAAAATGAGACCCTAGAACACCTGGCTTGGAAAACCAATGGGGCTAACATCCAGGGGTCCCAAACAGACTTGCCTCTTGGAGGGCTTTTGTGCAGTCTAGCTTAACTGGAGACAGTTTTTAAACAGTGGTTTAAAAAGCACCTAGACTATATGTGAGAGACATTCATTTGCTGAGCTGGGGGCATCAACTGGAGAGGTGAAGGATAATTGAGATGTTCTCAAAAGATGGAGGCATGGCAGATTGTTGCAGTCTCCACAGAACCTGCTAGTACAGGCAGCAAGATCAGATGTGGTACTCTCCCACCACCTTGTGGGGATGAGTAGGGGTGTGCTATGATGGCATTTGTTGAGGCAGGAGACCATGGGCATTTGCAGCACTCTGTCATCCCTTGGCTGGGGCTCATAAGTGTGAGTGGTTGTAAGATTCTTTGGTACCCAGCCTAAAGTGAACACATGCACATAGACAAGGCACTTTCTCACTGTCTTTCTGAAGCTGGTGAGTATGCCCTGCCCTCAACACTCTCCTGCTCTCTTGCTAATGTGAACAGACATACACAATCCACAAAGGAGATATCTCTTGATTGTCTCACTCTGGTGACAAAGAGGACTGGCATTCCAGAGCTCCAGGAGACTGTAAAAATTGGAAAGATAGTTTTTGGGGCCACAAAACCCGGGGCATAGAGAGAAGACTGAATATACCACCAGTCTTCCTGTGAAAAAGGCCTCTTAGCTTACACAGGAGCTTCAGCCTGAGGGGTAGGCCTCAGGTTTCCCATACTCTAGCAGCTGAAGAGGCACTCTTAAGGAGCATAAGCAGGGAGACACCATTCTTGAGCACACACCTTGGCCTTGCTACAGCTTGATAAGACTTCACAAAAAGGAGCTTATACATTCACCCAGAGCCCAAAGTTTTGCAAGAGTTGCCCAGAGTATACTTCCAGATCCCGCAGTCCAGAGGCCAATGAGGATTACCACTGCAGCCCCACAGGACTATATTTGAATACTTTAAGAGCTGCTGCATGAGGGTCTAATTCCAATCAGCTGACATAGGTGCTAAATGAAATTCTTCCTCTTGGGTCGCTGACAGATCTTGACAGAGCCTCTAAAGTGGGAACATTTCAAGAATAAATCATGTAGTTTAGACAACCACAAAGGTTAAAGAGACAATCAAGAACTAGGGCAAAATCAAATGAGAAGGGCATCATTTACACAAGGCCATTCCTTCAAGACTGAGAGATGTAGCTGTTTCACACATATATAGAAACAAAGAGAGTCAAGCAAAATGAGGAAACAGAGAAATATGTTCTAAACAAAAGAACAAAATAAAACCTCAGAAGACCTTAATGATATGGAGATAAGTAATCTACCTGATTAAGAATTCAAAGTAATGATAATAAACATGTTCACTGAACTTGGAAAAGAATGGATGAATACTCAATAAAGAACTGAGAAATAGACAGAAAATATAAGAAGGTACCAAACAGAAGTTACAGAACTGAAGAATACAACTGAAAACTGAAACCAAACTGAAAAATGCACTTGGCCGGGGTGGTGGGGAAGGGGGGTGGCAGTGGTGGTGGTGGTGGTGGTGGTGGTCTTCAACAGGACACTGGATGAAGTGGAAGAACAGATCACTAAGCTGGAAGATAGAGGAGAGGAACTCAGAGGGAGCAGCAAAAAGATTTTTAAAAATAAAGATAACTCAGGGAACTTGTAGAACATTTTCAAGTGTAATAACTTTAGCAGTATAGGGATCTCAGAAGAAAAAAATAGAGAGAAAGGGATAGAAAACTTATTTGAAGAACCAACAGTTGAAAACTTCCCTAGCCTGGGGGTGGAAAAAGGCATCCAGACTCAGGAATCCCAGAGAGTTCCAAGTAAGTGGAACCCAAAGAAACCCACACCAAGACACATTATAACTAAATTGTCAAAATTTAAAGGTAGAGAATCTTAAAAGCAGTGAGAGAAAAAGAAATTGTTACACACATATAAGGGAAAGCCCAAACTCAGCAGGATTCTCAGCAGAAAGTTTGCAAACCAAAGGGAGTGGAATGACATATTCAGAGGTCTGAAAGGAAAAAAACAAAACAAAACAAAACTAAAAAACAAACAAAACACAACTTCCAACTAAGAATACATTACCCAACAAGGTGATCATGCAGACTTGAAGGAGATATATTCTAGACAAAGCCTAAAGGAGTTCATCACTACTGAACTGGTCTTATAAGACATATTAAAGGGACTTTTTAAGCTGAAAAAAAAAATGGCACCAAGTAATAACAGAAAGCATATGAAAGTAAAAATCTCATTGCAAAAGGTAAATATATGGTAAAGATAGTGGATTAATCAGGATGCCTGAGTGGCTTAGTCAGTTGAGCATCTGCCTTTGGCTCAGGTCATGATCCCAGGGTCTTGGGATCAAGTCCCTCATCAGGCTCTTTGCTCAGTGGTGAGCCTGATCCTCCCTCTGCCTGCCACTCCCCCTGCTTGTGCTCTCTCTCTCTCTGTTGCTGACAAATAAATAAATAAATTATTTTAAAAACAAAGATAGTAGATTAATCACATACAAAGCTTCTAAGAAGGTTAAAACACAGGGTAGTAAAATTAACTCAAACTATAGTAATTGGTTAAGGGGTACATAAGATAAAAAGATGCTGGTGTATCTGGGTCAGTTGAGTGTCAGATTCTTGACCTCAGGTTTGTGAGTTCAAGCCCCATGTTGGGCTCCATGTTGGGCATGGAGCCTACTTAAAAAAGTATAAATAAATAAATAAATACATACATACATACATAAGATGTAAAAAGTTACCTCAAAAATGTAAAATGTGGAAGAAGTGAAAATATAGTTTTGAAATGTGTGCAAATTTAAGTAGCTATGAATTTAAAATAGACATATACATAGGATGATATAGGTAAACCTCACACAAAAGGACACAAAAGGTTTACAGGCAAAGCCACAGAGCAAAAACTTATAGGGTATACACAAAAGACAATGAGAAAAGACTATAACGTAACACTAAAGAAAGTCATCAAACCATAAGGAAAGAAAGGGAGAGAAGAAAGGAACAGAGAATTACAAAACCAGATAGAAAACAATCAGCAAAATGGCAATAAGTATATTCCTATCAATAATTACTTTAAATATAGATGGACTGAAGTCTCCAATCAAAAGACAGAGAATGCCTGAATGGATATAAAAAGGACATATCTTTATGCTGCCTCTAAGAGACTTAGTTCAGAAGTAAGGAAAAAGATAGGGATGTCCACTCTCATCATTACTATTTAACATAGTATTAGAAATCCTAACCTCAGCAATCAGACAAAAACAACAAAATAATAGAAGGATCCAAATCAGCAAGGGAAAAGTCAAACTTCCACTATTTGAGATGACATAAAAATCTATGTAGAAAACCTGAAAGACCACCAAAAAATTGCAGTACTAATACATGAATTCAGCAAAGTTGCAGGATATAAAGTCAATATACAGAAATGTGTTGCTTTTCTATACACCAATAATGAAGTAGCAGAAAAAGAAATCAAGGAATAGATTTCATTTACAATTGCATTAAAAACCATGAGATACCTAGGAATAAATCTAATCAAAGAAGTAGAAGATCTGTACTCTGAAAACTAGAGAACACTTATGAAAGAAACTGGAGAGAACACAAAGAAATGGGAAAACATTCCATGCTCATGGATTTGGAAGAATAATCATTGTTAAAATGTCTATACTACCTAAAGCAATCTACACATTTTTTTTTTAATTTAAATTTTAGTTAGTGAACATACAGTGCAATACTGGTTTCTGGAGGAGATTCAGTCATTCATCACTTACATACAATACCCAGTGCTCACCACAAGTACCCTCTTAATACCCATCATTGATCTAGGCCACCTCCCCCCCACCTTCTTCCATTAAGCTTCAGTTTGTTCTCATGGTTAGGAATCTGTTTCTTAGTTTGCCTCTCTTTTTCTCCCCTCCATGTTCACTTATTTCATTTCTGAAATTCCATATGTAAGTGAAATCATATGGTAACTGTCTTTTCTCTCACTGATTTTTTTCAGTTAGCATAATACGCTCTAGCCACATCATTGCAAATGGCAAGCAAATCTACATATTTAATGCAATTCTTCATCAAAGTATCACCAACATTTCTCACAGAGCTAGAACAAACAATCCTAAAATGTGTATGGAATCACAAAGACACCAAACAGCCAAAGCAACCTGGAAAAAAAGAAAAGCAAAGTTGGAAGCATCATGATTCCAGACATCAAGCTATATTACATAGCTGTAGTCATTGAGACAGTATTGTACTGGCACAAAAACAGACACATAGATCAATGGCACAGAATCAAAATCTCAGAAATGGACCCATACTTACACGGTCAACTAATCTCTGACAAAGCAAGAAAGAACACCCAATGCAAAGAAGACAGTGTGTTCAACAAATAGTGCTGGGAAAACTTGACAGGAACTGGAACATGCAAAAGAATGAAACTGGGCCACCTTCTTACACCATACACAAAAATAAATTCAAAATGGATGAAAGACCTAAATGTGAGTCTTAACCATAAAGTCTTAGAGAAGAACACAGGCAGCAAACTCTTTGACCTCGGCTGCAACAACTTCTTTCTAGACATATCTCCAAAGGCAAGGGAAACAAAAGCAAAAATGAACTATTGGGACTTCATCAAGATAAAAAGCTTCTGCACAGTGAAGGAAAAAAATCAACAAAACTAAAAGTCAATCTTCAGAATGGGAGTAGATATTTGCAAATGACATATCTGATAAAGGGTTAGTATCCAAAAATCTATAAAGAACTTATCAAACTCAACACCCCAAAAAATAATCCAATTAAGTAATGAGCAGAAGATATGAACAGATGTTTTTCCAAAGAAGACATCCAGATGGTTTACAGACATATGAAAAGATGCTCAACATCATCATCATCAGGCCACAATGAGATACCACCTCACACGTGTCAGAATGGCTAAAATTAACACAAGAAACAACAGGTTTTAGCAAGGATGTGAAGAAAGGGGAACAAACTCTCTTACACTGTTGGTGGGAATAAAAACTGGTGCAGCCACTCTGGAAAACAGTATGGAAATTCCTCAAGGAGTTAAAAACAGAACTATCTTATGATCCAGCAATTGTACTATCAGGTATGTTATGCAAAGGATACAAAAATATAGATTTGAAGGGGTAAACGCACCATGATTTTTATAGCAGCATTATCAAAAATAGTCAAACTATGGAAAGAGCCTAAATGTCCACTGACTAATGAATTAATAAAGAAATGTGGTATATATACACAATGGAATATTACTCAGCCACCAAAATAATGAAATCTTACCATTCTAAATCATGTGGATGGAGATAGAACGTAATTGTTAAGTAAAGTTAAGTCAGTCAGTGAAAGACAAGTATCACGCTTTTACTTATATGGGGAATTTAAGAAACAAAACAGATGAACATATGGAAGGGGGGAAGAAAAGAGGGAAACAAACCATGAGAGCCTTTTTTTTTTTTTTTTAAGATTTTACTTATTTATTTGACAGAGAGGGAGATCACACATAGGCAGAGAGGCAGGCAGAGAGAGAGGGAAGCAGAGAGAGAGAGGGAAGCAGGTTCCCTACTGAGCAGAGAGCCCGATGCGGGGCTCGATCCCAGGGTCCTGAGATCAAGGCCTGAGACAAAGGAAGAGGCTTAACCCACTGAGCCACCCAGGTGCCCCAACCATAAAAGACTCTTAATGATAGAGAACAAACTGAAGGTTGATGGAGGGAGGTGGGTGGGGGATGGGCTAGACTGGTGATGGGTATTAAGGAGGGCACTTGTTATGAGAGCACTGGGTGTTGTATACAAGTGATGAATTCCTGAATTCTACTCCTGAAACCAATACTGCACTGTGTGTTGACTAACTAGAATTTCAATAAAAATTTGAAGATATATTTAAAAAGTGGAAGTAGGGGAGGAGTCAAGATGGCGGAGAAGTAGCAGGCTGAGACTACATCAGGTAGCAGGAGATCAGCTAGATAGCTTATCAATCCATTGCAAACACCTACAAATCCAACAGCAGATCGAAGAGAAGAAGAGCAGCAATTCTAGAAACAGAAAATTGACCACTTTCTGAAAGGTAGGACGGCAGAGAAGTGAATCCAAAGCGACGGGAAGATAGACCGTGGGGGGAGGGGCCGGCTCCCGGCAAGCGGCAGAGCAACGGAGCACAAAATCAGGACTTTTAAAAATCTGCTCCACTGAGGGACTTCGCTCCAGAGGCTAAACCGGGGTGAAGCCCACGTGGGGTCAGCGTGGCCCCAGGTCCCGCAGGTTCACAGAAGGATCGGGGGTGTCTGAGTGTCACAGAGCTCGCAGGTATTAGACCGGGGAAGCCAGCTACAGAGACAGAGCCAAGGAGTGAGCTCTCAGCTCGACGTTACCTTGATCTGGTCACAGGCTGGGTGAGCTCGGAGCGTGGCCAGAGGCCAGGGAGACGGGGTGATTGAGTGCTTTTCTCTGAGGGCGCACTGAAGAGTGGGGCCCCAAGCTCTCGTCTCCAACCAGGCCAGAGATTGGGAGGCCGCCATTTTCATTCCTGTCCTCCAGAACTCTAGGGAAAGCGTTCAGGGGACAAAAGCTCCCGAAAGCGAACCCGAGCAGATTACTTAGCCGGGCCCCTGGTAAGGGCGGTGTAATTCCGCCTCGGCCAAAGACACTTGAGAATCACTACAACAGGCCACTCCCCCAGAAGATCAGCAAGAAATCCAGCCAGGACCAAGTTCACTTACCAAGGAGAACAGTGGAATTCCAGAGGAGGAGAAAGCAAAGCATGGAATTCATGGCTTTCTCCCCACGATTCTTTATTCTTGCAGTTAATTTAATTTTTTTAATTTTATTTTTTTCTTCTTCTAAACTTTTTTAACTTTTGCCCTCTCCTCTTTTAACATTTTTAAACTAGTTTATCTTAACAATACCTTTCATTAAAAAAAAATCTTTTTGAACCTTCATTATTATAGTCATATTTTATCCTTCATTGTATCTAACTTTTTTTTTGTATACATATAGGGTTTTTTCTTCTAAAAAATTTGGGGTACAACTTCTAATAGATCAAAATATACCCTAAATCTAGTTCCAGGCTTGTTCTAGTCTCCAGCCTGAGCAAAATCTCTCCACTTTCTTTTTCTGTATTCTCCCAACCAACTTACTTTATCAACTCCTTTTTTAGAAATTAAAAAAAATTTTTTTTTCATCTTTATAGGCATATTCTATCCCTTCATTGTGTTTACCCTTATATATGTTTTTCATTCTTTTAAGATTTTGGGAGGTAGTTTCTTCTAAGAGACCAAAATTCTCCCAAAATTAAGTGGGTGACCCCGTTCTAGTCACCAGTCTAATATATATATATTTTTTCTTTTTTATATATATTTTTTCTTTTTTAAATTTTTTTTTCTGAACTTTTTTTTATCCCCTTCCTCCCCCCCATGATTTGGGGTCTCTTCTGATTTGGTTAAAGTGCATTTTTCTGGGGTCTTTGCCACCCTTTTAGTATTTTATTTGCTCCTTCATATATTCTTATCTGGATAAAATGACAAGGTGGAAAAACTCACCACAAAAAAAAGAACAAGAGGCAATACTGAAGGCTAGGGACCTAATCAATATGGACATTGGTAATATGTCAGATCTAGAGTTCAGAATGACGAGTCTCAAGGTTCTAGCTGGGCTCGAAAAAGGCATGGAAGATATTAGAGAAACCCTCTCTGGAGAGATAAAACCACTTTCTGGAGAAATAAAAGAACTAAAATCTAACCAAGTTGAAATCAAAAAAGCTATTAATGAGGTGCAATAAAAAATGGAAGCTCTTACTGCTAGGATAAATGAAGCAGAAGAAGGAACTAGTGATATAGAAGACCAAATGACAGAGAATAAGGAAGCTGAGCGAAAGAGAGACAAACAAATACTGGACCACGAGGGGAGAATTTGAGAGATAAGTGACACCATAAGACGAAACAACATTAGAGTAATTGGGATTCCAGAAGAAGAAGAAAGAGAGAGGAGCAGAAGGTATATTGGAGAGAATTATTGTAGAGAATTTCCCTAATATGGCAAAGGGAACAAACATCAAAATCCAGGAGGTGCAGAGAACCCCTCGCAAAATCAACAAGAATAGGTCCACACCCCATCACCTAATAGTAAAATTTACAATTTAGCGACAAAGAGAAAATCCTGAAAGCAGCCCAGGAAAAGAAGTCTGTAACATACAAGGGTAAAAATATTAGATTGGCAGTGGACTTATCCACAGAGACCTGGCAGGCCAGAAAGAACTCGAATGATATATTCAGAGCACTAAACGAGAAAAACATGCAGCCAAGAATACTATATCCATCTAGGCTATCATTGAAAATAGAAGGAGAGATAAAAAGCTTCCAGGACAAACAAAAACTGAAAGAATTTGCAAACACCAAACCAGCTCTACAGGAAATATTGAAAGGGGTCCTCTAAGCAAAGAGAGACCCTAAAAGTAGTAGATCAGAAAGGAACAGACGATATACAGTAACAGTCACCTTACAGGCAATACAATGGCACTAAACTCATATCTGTCAATAGTTACCCTAAATGTTAATGGGCTAAATGCTCCAATCAAAAGACACAGGGTATCAGAATGCATAAAAAAACAAAACCCATCAAAATGCTGCCTACAAGAAACTCATTTTAGAACCGAAGACACCTCCAGATTTAAAGTGAGCGGGTGGAAAACAATTCACCATGCTAATGGACATCAGAAGACAGCTGGGGTGGCAATCCTTATATCAGATCAATTAGATTTTAAGCCAAAGACTATAATAAGAGATGAGGAAGGACACTATGTCATACTCAAAGGGTCTGTCCAACAAGAAGATCTAACAATTTTAAATACCTATGCTCCTAACATGGGAGCAGACAACTATATAAACCAATTAATAACAAAATAAAAGAACACATTGATAATAATACAATAATAGTAGGGGAGTTTAACACTCCCCTCACTGAAATGGCCAGATCATCCAAGCAAAAGATCAACAAGGAAATAAAGGCCTTAAATGACACACTGGACCAGATGGACATCACAGATATATTCAGAACATTTCATCCCAAAGCAACAGAATACACATTCTTCTCTAGTGCACATGGAACATTCTCCAGAACAGATCAACTTCCTGGGTCACAAATCAGGTCTCAACTGGTATCAAAAGTTTAGGATCAGTCCCTGCATATTTTCAGACCACAATGCTCTGAAGCTAGAACTCAATCACAAGAGGAAATTTGGAAAGAACCCAAATACATGGAGACTAAACAGCATCCTTCTAAAGAATGAATGGGTCAACCAAGAAATTAAAGAAGAATTGAAAAAATTCATGGAAATAAATGATAATGAAAACACAATGGTTCAAAATCTGTGGGACAGAGCAAAGGCAGTCCTGAGAGGAAAATATATAGCAGTACAAGCCTTTCTCAAGAAACAAGAAAGGTCTCAAATACACAACCCAACCCTACACCTAAAGGAGCTAGAGAAAGAACAACAAAAAAAGCCTAATCCCAGCAGGAGAAGAGAAATCATAAAGATCAGAGCAGAAATCAATGAAATAGAAACCAAAAAAACAGTAGAACAAATCAACAAAACTAGGAGCTGGTTCTTTGAAAGAATTAATAATATTGATAAACCCCTGGCCAGACTTATCAAAAAGAAAAGAGAAAGAACCCAAATAAACAAAATTATGAATGAAAGAGGAGAGATCACAACCAACACCAAAGAAATACAAACAATTATAAGAACATATTATGAACAACTCTATGCCAACAAATTAGACAATCTGGAAGAAATGGATGCATTCCTAGAGACATATAAACTACCACAACTGAACCAGGAAGAAATAGAAAACCTGAACAGACCAGTAAGGAGATTGAAACAGTCATCAAAAATCTCCAAACAAACAAAAGTCCAGGGCCAGATGGCTTCCCAGGGGAATTCTACCAAACATTTAAAGAAGAACTAATTCCTATTCTCCTAAAACTGTTCCAAAAAATAGAAATGGAAGGAAAACTTCCAAACTCCTTTTATGAGGCCAGCATCACCCTGATCCCAAAACCAGATAAGGATCCCATCAAAAAAGAGAATTACAGACCAATATCCTTGATGAACACAGATGTGAAAATTCTCACCAAAATACTAGCCAATAGGCTTCAACAGTACATTAAAATGATTATTCACCATGACCAAGTGGGATTTTTTCCTGGGCTGCAAGGTTAGTTCCACATCCACAGGTGCACCTGAATGTTTATAGCAGCAATGTCCACAATAGCCAAACTATGGAAAGAACCTAGATGTCCATCAACAGATGAATGGATAAAGGAGATGGTGTATATATATATACAACGGAATACTATGCAGCCATCAAAAGAAATGAAATCTTGCCATTTGCAACGACATGTCTCCCTGATATGAGGAAGTAGAGATGCAATGTGGGTGGTTTGGGGGGTAGGAAAAGAATAAATGAAACAAGATGGGATTGGGAGGGAGACAAACCATAAGTGACTCAATCTCACAAAACAAACTGAGGGTTGCTGGGGGGAGAAGGGTCGGGAGAGGGGAGTGGGGTTATGGACATTGGGGAGGGTATGTGCTATGGTGAGTGCTGTGAAGTGTGTAAACCTGGCTATTCACAGACCTGTACTCTTGGGGATAAAAATACATTATATGTTTATAAAAAAATTAAAAAATTAAAAAAAAAAGAAAAGAAAAGGTTTAAGCTTATTAATCTCATCCTGAGAGGGTGTTGGTTGTAAATTAAAAATACATTTATTTTTCAATGAAAAAAAAGTGGAAGTATGAGGAAAATATTTCATTCAAATGGAAATTAAAAAAAAAAGTGGTGTAACTTTACATTTTCCAGACAAAAAAGACTTTAAAACAAAGATTGCAACAGAAGACAAAGACAATCTCTGCATAATGATAAAGGGGTCAATCCAGAAAGAAGTATAACATTATAAATATATATGCACCCAGCATAGGAAAACCTAAATATATAAAACAAATATTAACAGACCAAAAGAGAGAAATTGACAGTAATACCAATAATAATAGATTTTAACACCCAAATTATGTCAATGGAAAGATCATACAGACAGTCTGTAAGGAAACAACAACTTTAAATCATACAATAGAGCAGAAGGACTTAATAGACATATTCTGAACATTCCATCCAAAAGCAGTAGAATATTTTCTTCTCAGGTACACATGAAACATTCTCCAGGATAGCTCATGTGCTAGACCACAAAACAACTCTCAAATAATTCAAAACTAAAATCACAATAGTATGATACTAGAAAACAGTCAAAAGAAGAAAATTGGGAAAACTACAAACAAGTGGAAAGGAAATAACATGTTACTGAACAACTACTAAATCATAGAGGAAATCAAAAAAGAAATAAAAAAGATTTCTACAAACAAGAAATATGACATACCGAAGTCTATGAAATGAAGCAAAAGCACTTCTAAGAAGGAAGCTTATAGCAATAGAGGCCTACTTCTAGAAACAAGAAAATCTCAAATAAATAATTTAACTTTATATCTAAAGGAATAAAAATGAACAAAAAAAAGCCCAAGAATAGTAGAAAGAAGGAAATAATAAAGATCAGAGTGGAAATAAATGAAATATAAACTAAAAAGATAATAGGTCAATGAAATTAAGAGCTCTCTTTTTTAAAGAAGATAGACAAAATTGACAAATGTTTAGCTAGATTTACCAAGAAAAAAAAAAAAAGAGGGCTCAATAAGTAAAATTAGAATTAAAAGAGAAGTTGTACCTGATACCAAAGAAAATCAAATGATCTAAGAGACTACTATGAACAATTATATACCAATAAATTTGACAATCTAGAAGAAATGAATAAATTCCTAGAAGTCATCTTCCATGACTAAATCATGAAGAAACGGAAAATTGAATAGACCAAATACTATTAAGGAGATTGAATAAGTAATCAAAAACCTCTAAGTGAATAAAAGTCCAGGACCAGAGGACTTCATTGGTAATTTCTTACCAAACATTCAAAGATTTAATACCAGCCCTCAAACTCTTCAAACAAACTGAAGAGGAAAGAAAACTTTCAAACTTATTTTATGAGGCTAGCATTACCTTGATACGAAAACCAGCCAAGAACCCTACAGGGAAGAAAGAAATGAAGAAAGAAAGAGAGGGAGAGGGAGAGAGAGGAAGGGAGGAAGGAAGGAAGGAAGGAAGGAAGGAAGGAAGGAGAAAAAAAAAAGGCAAAATAACAGGCCAATATCCCTGATGAACACAGATGAAAATATCCTCAACAAAACAATTATCAAACCAAATTGAATAATACATTAAAAGGATCATACACCATGATCAAATGGGATTTATTCCAGGGAGTCAAGGGTGGTTCTATGTCCACAAATTAATGTGATATACCATATTAACAAAATGAAAAAAAAGAAAAGGAGAAAGTCATATAATCATTTCAATACATGCACAAAAACTATTTGACAAAATTCAACTCCATTTATGATTTAAAATCTCTCAACCAAGTGGGCATAGAGGGAATGTACCTTAGTATAATAAAGGCCAGATATGACAAACCCACTGCTAACATCATACTCAATAGATATGGATCTCTAGGATCTAGAGGGATGATTTAGGATCAGGAATGAGAAAGAATGCCCACTATTTTCACTTCTATTCAACATAGTATTGGGAGTCTTAGGCCAATAGGTCAAGAAAAAGAAATAGAAGGAATCCAAATTAGAAAAAAATAGAAGTAAAAGTGTCATTATTTGCAGATATCATGATACTTCATATAGAAAACCTGAAGACTACACCAAGAAATGTTAAAATAAATTAATTCAGTAAAGTTATTTTAAAAAGATCAATATACAAAAATCTGCTGTGTTTCAATTCACTAAAAATGAACTATAAGAAAGAGGAATCAAGAAAACATTACCAGTCATAAGAGCATCAAAAAGGAACACCTAAAAACAAATTTAACCAGGTGGTGAAAGACCTGTGCATGGAAAACTGTAAGACACTGATGAAAGAAATTGGAGACAAAAATAAATGGAGAGATATTCTCTGTTCATTGATTGGAATAATTAATATTGTTAAAATGTCCATACTACCAAAGCAGTCTACAGATGCAGTGCAATTCCTATCAAAATTCTAATATTATTCAGCCAATAAAAAGAATGAAATTTTGGCATTTGCAGTGACATAGATGGAGCTAGATTGTATTATGTTAAGCCAAATAAGTCAGTCTGAGAAAGACAAATACCATATGATTTCACTTACATGTGGAATTTAGGAAACAAAACAAATGAACATGTGGGAAGGAAAAAAGAAAGGGAGAGAGGAGAGAGGTGGAGGAAAACCATAAGATACTCTTAAAGACAGAGAACAAACTAAGGAATGTGGGTGGGGCAATTTTCACAGAACACAGAACAAATAATTCTAAAATTTGTGTGGAACCACAAAAAACCCTGAAGAGACAAAATACTTTCAAAAGAGAATGAAGCTGAAGGTATCATGATTCCCTGATTGTGAACAATTTATGTTTACACCTAGAGAAATAGAAAAAGAATAAACAAATCCCAAGGGTAGTAGAAAGAAGGAAATAATAAAGATCAGAGTGGAATAAGAGACTAAAAAGGTAATAGAAAAGTTCAATGAAATTAATAACTTTTTTTAAAGATAAAATCGACACACCTGTGTCCATCAATGGCTGAATGGATAAAGAAGATGTGAGATGCATGTATTTTATATGAAAAATGTGATATATAGATTATATATAAACAATATATACACACAATGGAATACTACTCAGCTATAATAAAGAATGAGATCTATTTGCAACAACATGGGTGGACCTTGAGGGTAATGTGCTAAGTGAAATAAGTCAGAGAAAGATAAATACCACATGATTAACAGAGATGTGGTATCTAAAAAAACAAAATATTCAAAGAAATAAAACAAAACAAATCCCAGACTCACAGATACAGAGAACAGTTTAGTGGTTTCCAGAGGTAAAGCAGGTTGGTGGGGGCAAAATGAGGGAAGGGGACTAAAAAGTACAAACTTCCAGTTATAAAACAAATAAGTCCTAGGAGATGTAATGTACAGCATGGGGAATATAGTCAACAATACTGTATTACCTTTGTAAAGTGGCAGATGGTAACTAGACTTATTGTGGTGACCATTTTGCATTGTATGCAAATGTTGAATCACTATGCCATACACCTGAAGCTAATATAATATTGTATATCAATCATACCTCAATGAAAAAAAACTTTCTATGTAATGATAAAGCCTAGATTAAAATCCACAACTATCTGACTTCATATCCTATACTTTTAACCATAACATTTGATAATAATTGCTAGATAAATTAAACAGCTAACTTAGGCAACTACTCTGTGTCTATAAATTTTCAAGGCATCAGATAAACAGCGATGAGCGGGAGTTCAGGACAATGAATCCTAATAGAGTTTATAATCTATGAGGACAAATGGACTTGATATCCCCAGAGTTTTATGTTATCCCATAATTTAAAAAAAGAATCTGAACATTGCTTTACCCAAAGGAATAAGTCTACCGAGATACTAATTTTTGATACTATACTGTGGTTTTGGAAATAATATAGAAATAATGGGAACTTTCAGGCCCTCTCAAATCTTTACCTCAAAAGTGGCTACAAAAGCTGTAAATTCAACTTGTAGACAGTCATAGTTCTTGGAATAAATGAAAGTGTAATAGTTGAACCAATTTTATTATATTTTCTGTCATGTTAGTGTAAGTACTGTCAAATCAAATGATTGGTTTTTTTTTCTTTCCCTTTGAGTAAATGAGCTTTGTGGAGATCTAGTCACTCCTTTATTCTTTTGACAGCTTGTTATGCTCATTACATGATATGTGGGATTATCAAATCAATAAGATTTCACTGTTTCTGAAATACATTATAAAATGGGATAAACTTTTTGAATATTTCTAAATGCAAGTTTCAAGTCAAACTTAAAATCAGAAGGTTAAATTCAAAACATAGAGGCTGATACACATAATTATTTCTGGCATTCCTAAACCATAGCTCATGGGCATTCAAAATTTGCTTTGGAAGTTAAGTTAAAAAAAAAAAGTTAAGATGATAGCTGAGAAAATTTTGAAGTCTTTTAGTAAATGGGAAAAATAAGGTATCTGGATGGACACTGTGAAAATATGAGTAGATTTCTGGAGAAAAGGAAAGACAATTTTTAAGTGAGAAGGACCAACTAATGGTAGTTGGTTGTATGTCTGCTTTCTCTGTTAGACCATTAGGTCCTTGAGGGCATGGTTGTGTGATAATCATTTTTGTGTTCCCTATACCTCATTCAGGGCCAGGTATATGGAAAGTCCTCAAAAATATTATTTGATTAATTTAATTAATAAATATAAAGCCTTAAATGAGTGCCCAGGAAGTTGGGTTCTTTTCACTTCAATTACAACAAATAGTACATTGTAAAATTTTATTAGCTATTATGTCTGTTGAACCATCACTACAGGTTAACTCTGTACAATATAGTCCTGTATTACAACAGAGATTACTACTCTACGAAGAAGCCTTTCCTGAGGCTTCCTGCCCCCAGGCAGAAAGAAAATTCTTCCTCTTCCATGCTCCCATAGAGGTCTAATATTATCTCTAATAAAACATGTGTTACATTGAATCATAAATCTTTTTAACATGCACATTTTATCATTTATTCTGAGCATACTGAGCTAAAGATAATGTTTGCTTTGCTCCCAGTTGTAGTAACATATTTCTTAGCACCATAGCAGGGTAAGAGAAAGCATACTGAGGAAGGGTAAACCATATCCCCTCTTCCCCAAGATGTCCATTCTAAAATTTGGATCCTGTGACTATATTACCTAATATGGCAAAGGGACTTTCCAGATATAGTAAGAATGCTCAGATGAGGAGATTATTTTGGATTATCTAGGTGAGCCCAACCTAAGAGCCCTTATAAGAGGGAGACAGGATCATCAAAGGCAGAGGGAATTATATGAAGACAGAAATAGTCAGCAAAGGTGTCATGATGCTCTATAGATATCGCTATGAGGAAGAGGCCGCAAGCTTTACAAAATTAAGTTTTACAAAATTAAAATTACAAAATATAAGTTTTACAAAATTTTACGAAAAAGCAATTATTGGGGTGCCTGGTGGCTCAGTCATTAAGCGTCTGCTTTCAGCTCCGGTCGTGATCCCAGGGTCCTGGGATGGATCCCTCATTGGGCTCCCTGCTTGGCGGGAAGCCTGCTTCTCCCTCTCCCACTCCCCCTGCTTGTGTTCCCTCTTTCACTGTGTCTCTCTCTGTCAAATAAATAAATAAAATCTTAACAAAACAAAGCAATTATTATTTAAATATATGGAATCAATCCTGAATGTGATTCCTCAAAGAATAATTTAAAAACATAATTTTATTATTAAACACTGCCTTTGTTTCAGTCATGGCACCAGCTCTTACTATTGTTGTGATACTGAACAACCTTGCTTAACCTCACTGTTGTCCCTCACCAATTCTTCTTTTTTTTTTTAATTTTTTTATTTTGATAAACATATAATGTATTTTTTTAAAATTTTTTTTATTTTAATAAACATATAATGTATTTTTATCCCCAGGGGTACAGGTCTGTGAATCGTCAGGTTTACACATTTCACAGCACTCATCATAGCCCATACCCTCCCCAATGTCCATTTCCCCACCACCCTCTCCCGTCCCCCCTTCCCCCCGCAACCCTCAGTCTGTTTCTTGAGATTGAGTCTTTTATGGTTTGTCTCCCTCCCAATCCCATCTTTTCATTTTTTCTTTTCCTACCTCCCCCCAACCCCCCCCACCTTGCATCTCCACTTCCTCATATCAAAGAGATCATATGATAGTTGTCTTTCTCCGATTGACTTATTTCGTTAAGCATGATACCCTCTAGTTCCATCCAAGTCGTTGCAAATGGCAAGATTTCATGTCTTTTGATGGCTGCATAGTATTCCATTGTGTATATATACCACATCTTCTTTATCCATTCATCTGTTGATGGACATCTAGGCTCTTTCCACAGTCATATAATGTATTTTTATCCCCAGAGGTACAGGTCTGTGAATCGCCAGGTTTACACATTTCACAGCACTCATCATAGCACATACCCTCCCCAATGTCCATTTCCCCACCACCCTCTCACCAATTATTCTTATATTAAATCACAAGTACAACTTAATCCAAAACAAAATATCAGTGGAACTTATGTGGGGGTGGGTATTTAAAAGTGACTTTAAAATTTACCTGGCATATTAAAGATGTAGAAATGCAAAGAATGCATATTTTTGTTATATTTTTGGCAGAATAAACCAATAAAGTGGGAGATGCTGCTATATAAGATATACCAAAACCATAATCAAAATCTGGATTTTCTGAAAAGATTAACAGGTACACCAGTGAATCTGAACTGATAATTGTGAAAGAAATGTAGTAATGCTAACATTTAACATTATGAGCTATTAATATTGCCAGGAACTGTTCTAAGCACTTTATATGTATTATTATTTTTTAATTTCCTCATAAACCTGAGTTAGATACTTATTAATATTCTTATTTTACTTATATTAAGTAATCTTAACTAAGAACATTGAGTTAGGACTTAGTATGCAAGAAATTTAAGTTAAAGAAAGCAGACCACATCAACAATGTCAAGGAAACTGGAAATTTGGAAAAGTACATATCATATCTTCAGCTCATATCACATACCAAATAATATTTCATTTCATGTGAAAACCTCAATATATAATTTTATATAAATAAAGTAGGATGTAAAACTGCAAATATAATATGATTTCAAACTGGTAAAATATGAATTGAAGAGTTAAATACAAATAATTAAACCATAGGAACAAAAAGAAATTCCAGATAGATTTTTAACTAATCATGGAGCAGGCAAGTATTTTCTAAACACAAGACAGTATAATAAAAAAGAAAAATCCAGATGCATTTGAGCACAAACAAAATTTAAAACACTGTATTATGAAACCCCCAAAATTTGCATCTAGAAAATATTAAAGCAAAAAAGTGGGAAATGATATAAATAGATCATACAAACCAGTAAGAAAAAAAGAATAATACGTCAACAGAAAAAATGAGCAAAAAGCAGAGAGCAGGAATATATTAGAAATGAATTAATACCAATGTTAAACTTATAGGAATCCAAAGTTCTGTATATTAAAGGAATATAAAATGACGATGAAATGGCCGAACTCACCCTGCTCCAATTTACAGAAATTTAAAAGCATAATTCAAAACTCTTTAATTTTGATTATAGGCTCTTCACCTTGGGAATCATATAAAACCTCTTTAATGGAACAAATTAACACTAATAATATTTGCACTCATTATGAGGGTGTGGGTGCTGCTGGGAAGGCAGGTGTGATGTTTAATTTTATATGTCAATTTGACTAGACAACTGTACCCAGATATTTGATTAAATGCATTTTTAGATGTGTCCATGAAAGTATTTTTTGGATGGGACTAAACTTTAAATCAGCAACTTTGTGTAAAGCAAAATGCCCTCCGTAATATGAGTGGATCTCATCCAATCAGTTGAAGGCCTTAGAAAAATAGACTGAAGTCTCCCAAGAGACAAAATCCTCTCAGCAGACTGCCTTCAGAGTAGAACTGCAACACTTCCCTGAGTTTCCAGCCTGCCAGCCTTCCCTGCAGATTTTGAATTCACCAGACTCCACAATCACGTGAGACAATTCCTTAAAATAAATACTTTCCTCTCTTTCTCTCTCTCTCCCCCATATGTATGCTCGTGCACACAAACACACACACACACACACACACACACACACACACACACATTCTATTTTTCTGGAGAACCCTGACTAATACAGCAGCTATCTAAGGAAGATAAATACAGTTGTTTCACATACTAGCAATTTTGATGTAAGAGCCTATTGGGAAAAAAAAAATCAATCATCTCATTTATTCTTATACTATTCAAAATAAATACATGCTACTTATTTCTATAGTTCTACTTTTGTGAATGAAAGAGAAAATAACCATCTTTACTATACAATTCCTGCCACAAGTGAAGAACTAGAATAAGAACTAAAGTACAATATGGAATATAAATATGCTTTATTCCCAAATGATTTTGTTGCCTTTCACTTAAGTTTAGATAGAATTACATATTTTTAAATAAAAGATTATGTTTCAAAAGGATACATAAATTTCTCTTTCAACATGAGTTAATTTATCGTCTAATTTACTAGTTATCATATGTAAGGATCTGTGAGATTCAACTGTTTACTGCATTAATATATTTTTTTATCAAGTCATCTTTAGGATAAAATTGTTGATTACTGCTCAGCCATTATGTAATAGGCTAAGATATCTAAACTTATTTAAGATTGAGGGGGCACTTGGGTGGCTCAGTTGCTTAAAGATCTGCCTTTGGCTCAGGTCACGATCTCAGGGTCCTGGGATTGAGCCCCATTTTGGGCTCTCTGTAAGTCTGCTTCTCCTTCTCTCTCTGCCTCTCCCTTTTGCTCAAGTTTGCTTTCTCTCTCTCTCTCAAATAAATAAATAATATCTTAAAAAAAGAAGATTGAATTGCTTGGATTTGATTTTTCACCTCAGAATGTTTATTAAGAGGTACTGTTTTAAGAGGGGGGAAATCCTGAAGCTTCATTGCATTGTGTGAGCTAATTTATCCATAAGGCAACAATCCATTGGAAAGAAATGTACAAATAAATGTCTAATGAATATTTTTGATGGCAATGATGACAATTTTTAATTCCCAATTTAATGAATTTTTTTAAAAAATCTAAAACTATAATTATTTGCTTGTGTTTAGGTATCATATAAACAATAGTAGTCATAATAGTTTACATTTAGCAAGTGCTTTTTATAAATCAAGTGTTTTGGAGATAGATGCATTATCTTAAGGAATACTCCCTATAACACTGTGCTAGCAGAATTCTAAGATAATTCTCAATGAGTCATGGCCTTATAGAATCCCTTTGTGTGCAGGCAGAACCTGTGACTTACTTCTAGCCAGTAGAATTTGGCAAAGGTGATAGGGTGTCACTCTGATGATTATGTTAGATTATGTGGTTGCATAACTCTTAGCAGACAGAGGGAGAGTGGACCCTGCTGGTCTTGAAAAAGTAAGCATTATGCTGTAACAGGGCTGGTGACAGGGCTACAGTGAAGCTAGGATCTGTCGGGGTCTCAGGAACTGAGAGTGACCCCTGGGGCTGGTAATCAGCAAGAACAAACTGAGTATGGGCAGCAACATGTGACCTTGGAAGAGAATCCTGACCTTAGGAAAGGAACACAGCTTTCCTGACAACTAGAGTGTAATCTTACGAGATCCTGAGCAGAGGACCCAGTTAAACTATGCCTACACTTCTGATCTATGGAAATTGTGAGACTGTATAAGTTGCTAAATCTGCAGTAATTTGCTATACAACAATAGAAAACTGTTACAGGCACTAATACAAAACACTTCTACAAACTATTATTATTTAGGAGAAGTAGTAATTCATACATAGAAGTCATGTAAACATCCCATCTCCACAAAAAGATTCATATCTTTCTCTAACCAAAAGCAAGGCCTGTGACCTTCCTATCTCAGCACAGAAGGTACAGCTGTAATAATAGGAGTTCATCTTGGGGTTCTATAGTCATGATTTTACAATGTGTACAGTAAATGATATATAAATCAACTTTCATTTCTTACATGGGATTATGGGAGTTTAAAATCACTCTTCTCTCTGACTTAGAAACAGGCAACTTCCTGTAAATGGAAATTTCAAGCTAAAGTTCAGGTACTCACTGATGAGTTCTGCGGCTGGTCTGTCATTACTTAAACCATCTGCCTGAGAGCGCTGCAACTCAAGATTAAGCAAATAGGACTCCCTTAATCTTTATATAGTGACTTAAATTATATTGGTCCTCCAATTGCTGTCAAATAGGAGATGGTGGTAGAGCCTAGCCAATAGAAAAGAATTCTCACAGTCCCTGGGTACATGAAAAAACTATTATTTTCTTAGATAGGTCTTCTTCTTGCTTAGAGCACAATTTTAAACTTTCTTTTCTCTCACCAAACCCCGAGTAGCTGTTCCTCCACCCTTAGTCACAACTGGGCTTGCTTTCCAATTCACTGAAAAATATTAAGGAAATTAAAAAAAAAAAAAACACCTTCACAAACTTCCAGCATCCACTTCTCACTTATCTTTGTGCCAGTATACTTTACTTTCTCTCCTGTTACTGTGGATGCTCTCTGTGAAGGCCAATTTCTCAACTTGAGCAATAGATCTCACTCTCTGTCACCAACTCAAAGGATGGTATCTCAACAATCCTTCAATTATTCCCTAAGTCTCCTGGCAGATCAGTTCTCCATTCTCTACTCGATCATTTGTATTAGTGTACAAACATCTTGGAAAAATAGATCCTTTCTTGGTCACATTTTACTGTCTAGTATTTATCTTTTACATTATGTTTATAAAAATAGTACTTGAGGGGCCCCTGGGTGGCTCAGTGGGTTGAGCCTCTGCCTTTGGCTTGGGTCGTGATCTCAGGGTCCTGGGATCGAGCCCCACATAGGGCCCTCTGCTCAGCAGGGAGCCTCATTCCTCACTGTCTCTCTGCCTACTTGTGATCTTTCTCTCTGTTAAATAAATAAAATCTAAAAAAAAAAAAAATAGTACTTGAGTAAGGTGTCTATATTCATGTTTCCACAATTTCTTCCTCATTTTCTCTTGAAACTGCTCCAATCAGATTTCGTTACTCCCTTATAATTCAGCTAAAACTCTTACCAAAGTAACCAACAACTTCCTTATTCTGAGATTATCTCATTCAGTCTAATGATTATAAACATCATATATAGAATACTCTCATGTTATTATCTCCAACTAGAACATTTCTGCTGAACTTAAAAATTATATGTCAGCAGTCTACCATATATTTCCACTTGGATGTCTGAAATGTATCTCAAGTTTTACATGATAAAAATTGAGCTCCTGATACTCTCCCCTAAACCTGTCTTCTCTTCAGCCTTCCCTTTCTTAAAGGCAATTTCATTCTTCTGCTTGCTTAGGCAAGCCATCCTGGTCATCCTTTACTCCCCTATTTTTCTTCCTCCTATCATCTTGTCATCTGAAATTTCTATTAGCACTATCCTTAAAATATAACCAGAATTTGATGATTTCTTACTACAGCCACAGGCACCACCTTGATCCAAGGTACCACAATCTCTGTTCTGGATTACTAAAATAGCCTCCCTACTTGATCCAAGCTACCATAATCTCTTTCCTGGATTACTAAAATAGCCTCCCTACTTATGTCTATAATTCTTTTCAGTCCATTCTGAACCCCGATAACAAAGTGACCTAGCTGGACTGTAATTTATATTTTGTCATAAATCTGTTCAAAATCCTCACTGCTTTTCAATCATACTCTGCAGAAAAGCTAATAGCTTACAAGGCTCTATATGGATCCTCAGAAATAAATGATATGGAAACTAAAAAAACAATAGAACAGATCAATGAAACCAGGAGCTAGATCTTTGAAAAAATTAATAAAATTGAAAAACCCCTAGCCAAACTTTATCAAAAAGAAAAGAGAAAGGACCCAAATAAATAGAACCACAAATGAGAAAGGAGAAATAATAGCCAACACCACAGAAATACAAACAATTGTAAGAGGATATTATGAAAAAATATAGCCAACAAACTGGACACCCTGGAAGAAATGGATAAATTCTTAGAAACATATAGCACCAAGACTGAAACAGGAAGAAATAGAAAATTTGAACAGACTGATAACCACCAAAGAAATTGAATCAGTAATCAAAAAACTCCCAACAAACAAAAGTCCAGGGGCCAGATGGCTTTGCAGGGGAATTCTACCAAACATTTAAAGACGAGTTAATACCTGTTCTTCTCAAACTGCTCGAAAAAACAGAAATGGAAGGAAAACTTCCAAACTCATTCTAGGAGGCCAAATTACCCTGATACCAAAACCAGATAAAGACTCCACTAAAAAAGAGAACGATAGGCCAATATCCCTGAAGAATATGGATGCATAGATTCTCAACAAAATACTAGCAAACCAAATCCAACAATATGTTAAAAAGAATCATTCACCACAATTGAGTGGGATTTATACCTCTGGGCTGAAAGCCTGGTCCAATGTCCCCAAATCAACCAATGTGACACATCACGTTAATAAAAGAAAGGAAAAGAACCCTATGACCATTTCAAGAGATGCAGAAAAAGCATGTGGCAGAGTACAACATCTGTTCATGATAAAAACCCTCAACAAAGTGGGTTTAGAAGGAGCATACTTCAACATAACAAAGGTCGTATATGAAAAACCCACAGCTAATACTATCCTCAACGGGGGAAAAACTGAGAGCTTTTCCTTCATGGTCGGAAACAGGACAGGGATGCCCACTCTCATCACTGTTATTTATCATGGTAGCGGAAGTCCTAGCCACAGCAATCAGACAACAGAAAGAAATAAAAGGCATCCAATCAGCAAGGAAGAAGTCAAACTTTCACTGTTTCAGATGGCATGAAACTCTATATAGAAAACTCAAAAGACTCCACCAAAAAACGCTGGAACTGATACACAAATTTGGTAAAGTCTCAGGATACAAAGTCAATGTACAGAGATCTGTTGTAGTTCTATATACCACTAACAAAGCAGCAGAAAGAGAAATCAAGAAAGGGATCTGATTCACGATTGCACCAAAACCAGTAAGATACCTGGGAAAAACCTAACCAAAGAGGTGAGAGATGTATACTTGGAGAAGTATACAACCCTGATGAAGGGAACTGCAGATGGCACAAAGAAATGGGAAAACATTCCATGCTCATGGATTGGAAGAACAAATATTGTTAAAATGTCAAACTATCTCACCAAAGCAATCTACACACATAATGCAAGCTCTATCAAAGCACCATCAGCATTTTTCACAGAGCTAGAACAAACAGTCCTAAAATTTGTACAGAACCACAAAAGACCCCGAAGAGCCAAAGCAACCCTGGGAAAAAAAAAAAAAAAAAAAAAGGAAAGGAAAGCAGAGCTGGAGGTATCACAATTCTAGACTTCAAGTTATATTACAAAGCTGTAGTGATCAAGACAGTATGGTACTCTCCCAGGGCCCGCATGAAGAGGTGGGTCCCACATCAGGTGAAGGAGATGGTCTTCTTCTCCAGGAGCAGTACAGTAGCATCTAGGAGATCCCACTAGAGGTGTAACAGATATCCACCACCAAGAGGCTGTAGAGGAAGAAGCACATGGCAGTGGCAGTCATGGGTCCAGTCTGATTAGCTCAAATGTCCATTGGTTGATAAATGGATAAAGAAGATGTGGTATATATTCACACACTAGAATATTATTCAAATATTATTATATAGAATATTATTCAAATATTCAATATTCATCAAAAAGAATGAAATCCTGCCATTTGCAATGGTATGGATGGAGTATTATGCTAAGTGCAATAAGTCAGAGAAAGACAGATACCATATGATTTCACTTATATGTGGAATTTAAGAAATGAAACAAATAGGGAAAACAAGAGGCAATCCAAGAAACATACTCTTAACTATAGAGAACAAACTGAGGATTACTAGATGGGAGGTGGGCTGGGGATGGGTATTAAGGAAGGCACTTGTAATAAGCACTGGATATTGTACATTAAGTGAGGAATCAGTAAAATGAGTAAATCAGTAAAATCAGTAAATCCTACACCTGAAACTGGTATTAGCCTCTATGTTAACTAACTGGAATATAAATAAAAATCTGGAGAAAACAAAACAAAACAAATAAATAACATGGCTCTTAATTACTCTCTGTTCTCCTCTTACTTTTTGCTCCTTCATATTAGCCCTTTGCTCCTTTTCTTTTCCCAGACATGCTCTTCTCTTAGTAACTTTGTGGATACTATATTACTTTAATACTCTTCCCCTCTATATACACATGACTAGCTCTCTTGATTCCTTCATATCTTTACTCAAAGAACCTGTCTCACTAATTCTTCTCTAATTGTCCTAATCTAGGATGCCATCCCCAACCTCAACACTTCTTATCCATATTCTGGATCTATTTCTTAACACACTATATATTGACTTATCTTGTTTGTTGTCTGTCTCCCTCAACTAGGACAAGAGTATTTATTTATTTTTCCTTATTGCACCTCTAATATTTAAAAAAGTGTCTTTCACTCAGATTTATAACACATTTTTAAGTAAATGATGATGCTTCAGATACTTTAGTAATAAGGTTTATGTTTTGAATTCTTATTTGTAAGAAGTGCAAAAATCTTTGGGAATTGATGTATACCTTGTCTTGTGATTTTTTTTAAAGAAACACTGACAGGAATTTTGAGTCATTTCCCTGGGACTCCATATGAAGCAAACTCTTCCAAAGAACTATTCCATGACATTGGCCACATTATCACTGTCTTCTAATCATCCAAATTAAACACTTCCTACTTCACACTATTCAATGCTTTTTTATGCTCTTGATATTAGAAGATAGGGTCTTAGAAGTTCCTAAGAAAGAGTATTGGAGTTCTAAAGGTATAGTACAAATCTAGTATGCATGTAAAATTCCCAGTTTTGTAGTTTATTATTACATGATTGCTTTTTAAGATTTTTTTTTTCCTTCTCTCTCTCTCTCTCCTCCATTATAGAAGTTCTATTTCATAATGGGCTACTGATCAGACCTGTTATTCTAATGGTGGAATCCCAAAGGAAAACATGTTTCAGATGTAAAGTATTCCCCTCAAATTCCCTGGCGGTCATGGAAAGCAGGAGAAATTCTTGATGTATGAAGTCACTGTCACCATTGTCAAAGCACTGTAGTGTGAGAAATGAACCGCAAATAAAATCAAAGGGTATTTCTTCCAAAGCATTGAATATTAGTGCACAAACAACAATTTTTTTCATTAAAGTACAAAATATATCAGATCAAATCTAAGTGTTTAAATGTCCAGAGAACATATCTCAGCCTAAGTGCTAGAGGTGGCAAATTTTTGATACACTGGTAAACAGCAATATATGCAAAATTAAAGATTCTCCATCAAAGTACTGAAACTTAATTTACTTTTGGAAATACAAAATTCTGTATAGATCCAACTTAACTTCCATAGCAAATGGCACCATAAATGCAGTGCTCTGTCCTTCCTTTAAAGAATTAATTTTAAGGTGTGCATTTTTTCCTTTAAGGGCTCTTTAAACCCAAATTAAATCACCAACGGCCTCAATAAAGTAATATTAAAGTTGAACTGAAATCTACACGAGCAAGACAATCTGGAGGTAGGTTGAAATTCCTCTCTTGCTCTTCAACCTTAAATCAGACTGCTGTGTTAAGGTATTGTAATGATCTAAGACAGTGTGTCATCTTTCATGCCAGGCAGCATATGTTACAATTCCTGAATTAGAGAACAGCTATTCCCCCAAATTATTATTTTAACTACACAGTCATTCTCAGTTTAGATTTAGGTCAGGCACCAAAAGTTACTCTATAATCTTGGGAATGAATATCATAACCCTCAGCTTAAAGTATAATCATCAAAGCTTCACATCCAGAATTGCATTATAGGACACATAGAAAATTTAAAAAAAGATTTTGATTATTGGTTAATATGAGGATATGAATGTGTTTATCTTTGTAAATAACACTTCTATACAAGTGGCTCAAATGTGGCAAAACAGCCACAGACAGTCCCAATATAAGTTGCAAAATCAAACATTCAGGCATGAAAAGTCTTTTTCTTAAGTTGTTTTCAAGCTTCATCCTTTTTTCTGCAATAACTAAAGCAAAGCCACAGTAGCTGCAGCCATTTGCATCTAAGGAAGAGATGTTTTGCTTTGGTGATATAGTTAATGAGTCTAAAAATATTCAGTATAATAATTCTGTCAAAGCCCCCACAGTCTCCTCAATGAGCGGGAGCCTGCAGGATTCCAATGGGGAGCCAAGTAATGAGCTCTCAGCATTTGCTCCCACACCGTCCAGGCGAAATATACTCGGGCCTCTATGGTTCCACATCATTAGCAACATGAAACAAAGACACATGCTTGACTTTAATAAGAGACTAAAGTTGCTGGCTTACTAGTGTGTTACTGCATGTAAACTCTGTTTCAGTATTTCAAAACAGCTCCTCGCAAAGAGAAAGCAGGGAGGGCTTTGGCAAACAGAGTTAGGTTTAATTTAATGTGGCAAATGATTGAGTAGAATAGAAAAAAAAAAGGACACAGGAAGTGATGAGTTTCTGACATTAAGTCTCCGGGGCTCACTGCAGACTGCAGTCTCGCTGTTGGAGATGATGGTTACGGTGGGCTGCAGTGATAGGGCTATAGGCATATGTGACTGGGTTTTAGTTGATATTCTTGCAAGACAGGAAGTGAACAAGCTTATTTCCCACTGGGAAAGGTTCAGACATGATTAACTTGGGCATGACCAAATAGGTCAATAATATGACAATGAATTTCTAGCACAATAATTAAGTGGGAAAATTTGTGTGATTTGTTCTTCTTGTTCTGCACATACCAATAATGCATTAGCATGGATTCATTTAGTTTCTTTCATTAGGTAAAATCACATAGCTACAATTTAAAATAGTGATGGTTCAATTTGAATACTTAAAAGTTATTTCTGCAAAACAAGAGTAAATTATTTTTCTTTTCTTTTTAGCATAGGCTTTTGCATGCCAGCATTGATGAAGTAATCTTAAATCTATCTACACATGCATACTAATTGCTCTGAGAGTGATACTCCTATCCCATATCATGTCTTACTGATACCAGGCATCAAAATAAAGGAAGAATTATTGCAGAGGAATCATATAGGTAAAAATAGATGCTTCACCTTGGGATAATAGAGTTCAATATATTTTACACCTATATGATTTCTGTCAGTTATTAAAATATTTCAACTTTTCTTCTTATAAAAAGTTCATATAAATAATCTCCAAATTTTAGGATTGGAAGAGAACTCAGAAATCATAAAATCTGCTATTCCATTCCACACAGTGCTTCATTCTATGGTAAAAAATTTTCTTGTCTTCTTTTTTTAAAATTTATTTTACAGACAGAGATCACAAGTAGGCAGAGAGGCAGGCAGAGAGAGAGAGAGGAAGGGAAGCAGGCTCCCTCCCAAGCAGAGAGCCCGATGCGTGACTCGATCCCAGAATCCTGGGATCGTGACCTGAGCCGAAGGCAGAGGCTTTAACCCACTGAGCCACCCAGGTGCCCTAATGGTAAAAAATTTTCTTAACATTATCAGTTAAAAAAATGATAGTACCCATACTCTGATTTTAACAATTTAACATTGGAACTTAAATGTAGGGAGTTTTCATTGTCTTCTTTTAAATTTATCTTTTTTATTTCTTTTCTATGATCAAGATAATCTTCATCCTTTTCCTGTCATTTGATCTCATCTATTTTCCCTATAATAATGCAAACTATGCATTTTATAGGTATGCTTTTAGCAAACAGAAGATAAAAATGACATAGTTCAGCAGTAACCCAATGGAAATATCAAGGAAGACATTAAACCATTCATCAGTTGTCTTTGGTTGTAGTTATGTGTGGCTACCTTGTCCATGAGATGCCATGAAATACTTTTATATTTTGCAAAAATCAACATATTCTTTAAATGATAGAATAATCTCCTAGCTAGCCAATCCGGAATACTTTTTTCTGAGGTTTACTTTCATTCCCACTGAGGTTTAGTTTCCTCTCCTTTTGGAAAATGAGACTTACTTTCCAACTTCAGTTTTCTGGCATTTCTTCCACTTGCTTCATGGTTTCTCATCAGTAATTGACATTGGTTGCTTGATCAAAGGGACACATTCTTTCAGGACTCAGAAATACTTTCCTGATATGGGTCTAGAAGTCTTTTCATGAGATTTGGGCTCTCTCATTACAATTTAGTTTACCCTTTCTACATGTATGATTAATCTCTTCTTGGTGAATGAGATGGAAGCAAAATAAAAGTTCATTCGTTTTTAAGTCTATTTATCTCTGGCTTGGTGCTTTCAAAGTTTCTGGATCATATGAATCATCACTTCATTTTAAAAGTAAATTCTGTTTTATTATAATATGGTTGTTTGGGCACATGTAATCTTACAATTGAAGGATATAGTTGGTTTTTACACTATATTTTAAATTATGATAAGTATGCAACTTACAAGATGAATCTCTGCTTGTCGTAACTAAAAAATTGACATTTGATCCTCTATCAGTGTGAAAACAAGAGTTTGAACCTTGAAAGAGATAACCACACTCTAGAAATATAGAAACAGATAAAAGACAAGCTATATCACTTAAGTATCAATATTGCACTTTCCCAAGAAAAATCCAGGGAAGACTATTCATATGCATGCAGAGATCTTGCCAGTGATATAGTCACTACTACTTACAGATGCTTACCTATATCAAGGTCACATTGTACGAGGGAGCAGAATTAATTAATTTATTTTTAAAAGATTTTATTTATTTATTTGAGACACACACAAACACAGAAACACAGAACATGAGCAAGGGGAGAAGGAGAAGCAGACTCCTGACATGGGGCTTGATCCCAGGACACTGGGATCATGACCTAAGCCAAAGGCAGACACTTAACTGACTGAGGAAACCTGGTGACTGGGAGAGGAATTTATTTTAGAAGTTTGTGTTTATGGAGATGCAGTTCGGCATTGGTGGAATAAAAACCTCACAAGTATGCTCCCCTCTGAAAGCAAGATTTGTCAAAAATCAGCTGTCACAGAAATCCTAAAGCTAACCAAATTTTGCAACAATCTGAGGAGTATCCATCCAGGAAGATGGATGAATTTCTGAAAGAACATCAAGCTTTTTGGCATTTCAACTTGCCTATTTCTATTCACCTATCTGTAGCTCCTCACAAACCTGGAAAACCAACAATCTTGAAATCACAGTAACTGTGAGAATCAGTTATTATCAGACACTGAAAGCAAGAGAACGAGTCTGAAGCACCAAAAATTGCCATCCCCAGAGAAATGTCACTTTTTGACCTATCCGGAAATTCCTTGGAAAAGTCCCATACTGAGGGCTCTTCTTTATTTGACATGACTCATAGCTGAATCTGTGTAAAAAAGCCTCTCTAGCACATTTATCTAAAATAATCAGTGGCAATTGTTTAATATCATAGGTGTCTGAGTTGATGATACTTGCTAAGGCTAATAAGAAGCTGACCAAAAAGCTTTAAGGGAAAAAGTAGGAAATAAGGTATCTTTGGAGGGTCTTTGAAAATTTAGAATATAGTACTGAGAATCTATAACATCACACCTATATGAAGGGCCGTGCACATACCCAGACACATGACAAATCTCCAGCCTCTTAACTCTATCTTCCACTGAGGCTCTACAAAAGCAGAAAGTAAAGGTAAGAAAGAGCTTTAAACTGCCAGATTGCCCAACACACACACACACAGAGTCCCTTGGCAATTATTGGTTCATTGGTTCAAGGCAGTTAAAGAAATCTCTGTCAAATCATTAAAGGACCACTAACTGAGCAGCAGCATCAATGGCTGTGCATGACAAAGAATATAGACTTTACAGAATTAATCCAGGAAAATCACAAAATAAGCAGCAGCAGCAACAACAATAATAAATAGCAACAACAAACTCTGGGGAAGGTGAATTTGATACTCAGAGTTGCTGCATTATATTACTTAAAATAGCAACAAAAGAATTACAAGATATGGAAAGAAGCTAAGTATGGCCCATAAAGGAAAGCAATAGTCAAAAGAAAAAAAAATAAAGGAAATCCTAGATATTGGATTTCCTACACAAATATTAAAATCAGCTATTGTAAGTATGTTTGAAGAACTAAAAAAAAAATACCTGGAGAGTAAAAGGAATATATGAGAATGATGTGACACCAAATATAGACTATCAATAAAAAGATAGAAAATATTTTAAAAATAGAAATTCTGGAGCTGAGAAGAACAATAACTGAAATTAAAAAATCACTAGAGGGGCTCAACCACAGAGTTAAAGTGGCAAAAGAAAGAAATGAGTAAACTTAAAGATATGTCAATTCAGATTATCCAGTCTGAAGCACAAAGAGGAGAATGAAGAAAAATGAACAAATTCTCAGAAACTTGTGGGAAATCACAAAGCATACCAACATATGTATAACAGGAGCCAAAAAATGAGAGAGCAAAAAATAGAAGTAAAAAATACCAGATTTCGAGGGAAAATAATCTGTACATCTAAGCCTTGCAAAAATCCAAACAGGATACACTCAGATATCCATGCCTAGATACATCGTAGTCAAACTTTTGAAAGAGCAATTTGAAAAAAGTAAGAAAAATACTCATTACACACAAGGGATCTTCAAAAGCACTAATAGTTGACTTATCATCAGAAACCATGGAGGCCAGGAAGATGACATACTCGAAGTAGTTAAAGAAGATTGTCAATCAAGAATTTGATTATATCCAGAAAAGCTATTCTTCAAAAAATGAAGAAATTGAAGTCCCTTACTATTTGTTGTCAATTAGTTTCTTTATTTTTTTTTTATTGTTTTATATATTTAGAAGCTCCCATGTTGGGTCCATAAATATTTACAATTGTTATATCTTCTTGAATTGTCTCCTTTATGACTAGGTAATGCCCTTCTTTATCTCTTTTTATAGTCTTTGTTTTAAAGTCTAGTCTGTCTGAGTAAGTATTGCTACTCTGGCTTTCTTTTGACATCCATTTGTGGGATAAATGTTTCTCCACCCCCTCACTTTTTTTTTTTTTTTTAAAGAGAGCAGGTCAGGGGCAAAGGGATAGGGAGAGAGTGAGAATCTTAAGCCCCAAAGCAGGGTTCAATCTCACAACCATGAGATGATGACCTGAGCTGAAATCAAGAGTCAGATGCTTAACTGACTGAGCCACCAAGGCACCCTTCCAACCCCTCTCTACCAATCTGCAGGTGTCTTTAGGTCTACAATGACTCTTTTGTGGGGGGCTTTATCACTCCACTCACATCAATGGACATATCATCTAAATAGAAAAGAAATAAGGAAAAATGGTTTTTAATGACATACTGGACCAGGTGGACATAACAGATATATGCAGAACATTCCATACTAAAATAGCAGAATATATTCTTTACAAGTGCACGTGGAACATTCTCCAGAATACATCACATATTAGGTCACAAAACAGGTGTCAATAAATACAAAAACAATGAAATCATACCATGCTTGTTTTCAGACCACACAAGGAAAAATTTGGAGAGAACAGAAACAAATGCAGGATAAACAACATGCTACTGAAAAATGAATGGGTCAACCAGGAAATCAAAGAAGAAATTTAAAAAATACATGGAGACAAATGAAAATGAAAATATGATGGTCCAAAACCTTTAGGATGCAGCAAAACTGGTCTTAAGAGGAAGTATCCAGCAATATAGGTCTACCTCAAGAAGCAAGAAAAATCTCAAATAAACAAGCTACCTTACACCTAAAAGAGTAGAAAAAAGAACAACAAATGAAGCCTACAGCCAGTGGAAGGAAGGAAATAATAAATATTAGAGCAGAAATAAGTGATATAGAAACTAAAAAACAATAGAAAAGATCAATGAAACCAGGAGCTAGATCTTTGAAAAAATTAATAAAATTGAAAAACCCCTAGCCAAACTTTATCAAAAAGAAAAGAGAAACGACCCAAATAAATAGAACCGCAAATGAGAAAGGAGAAATGCCAGTCAACACCACAGAAATACAAACAATTATAAGAGGATATTATGAAAAAATATAGCCAACAAATCGGACACCCTGGAAGAAATGGATAAATTCTTAGAAACATATAGCACCAAGACTGAAACAGGAAGAAATAGAAAATTTGAACAGACTGATAACCACCAAAGAAATTGAATCAGTAATCAAAAAACTCCCAACAAACAAAAGTCCAGGGGCCAGATGGCTTTGCAGGGGAATTCTACCAAACATTTAAAGACGAGTTAATACCTGTTCTTCTCAAACTGCTCAAAAAAACAGAAATGGAAGGAAAACTTCCAAACTCATTCTAGGAGGCCAAATTACCCTGATACCAAAACCAGATAAAGACTCCACTAAAAAAGAGAACGATAGGCCAATATCCCTGAAGAATATGGATGCATAGATTCTCAACAAAATACTAGCAAACCAAATCCAACAATATGTTAAAAAGAATCATTCACCACAATTGAGTGGGATTTATACCTCTGGGCTGAAAGCCTGGTCCAATGTCCCCAAATCAACCAATGTGATACATCACATTAGTAAAAGAGGAAAAGAACCCTATGACCATTTCAAGAGATGCAGAAAAAGCATGTGGCAGAGTACAACATCTGTTCATGATAAAAATCCTCAACAAAGTGGGTTTAGAAGGAGCATACCTCGGGCGCCTGGGTGGCTCAGTGGGTTAAAGCTTCTGCCTTTAGCTCAGGTCACGATCCCAGGATCCTGGGATCGAGCCCTGCATCGGGCTTTCTGCTCGGCAGGGAGCCTGCTTCCTCCTCTCTCTCTGCCTGCCTCTCTGCCTACTTGTGATCTCTGTCTGTCAAATAAATAAATAAAATCTTAAAAAAAAAAAAAGAAGGAGAATACCTCAACATAACAAAGGTCATATATGAAAACCCACAACTAATACATCCTCAATGGGGAAAATCTGAGAGCTTTTCCTTCATGGTTGGAAACAGGACAGGGATGCCCTCTCTCATCACTGTTATTTATCATGGTAGTGGAAGTCCTAGCCACAGCAATCAGACAACAGAAAGAAATAAAAGGCATCCAATCAGCAAGAAAGAAGTCAAACTTTTACTATTTCAGATGGCATGATACTCTATATAGAAAACCCAAAAGACTCCACCAAAAAACGCTGGAACTGATACACAAATTCAATAGTCTCAGGATACAAAAAGTCAATGTACAGAGATCTGTTGTACTTCTATACACCACTAATGAAGCAGCAGAAAGAGAAATCAAGAAAGGGATCTGATTCACGATTGCACCAAAACCAGTAAGATACTGGGGAAAAACCCAACCAAAGAGGTGAGAGATGTATACTTGGAGAAGTATACAACCCTGATGAAAGAAACTGCAGATGGCACAAAGAAATGGGAAAACATTCCATGCTCATGGATTGGAAGAACAAATATTGTTAAAATGTCAAACTATCCCACCAAAGCAATCTACACACATAATGCAAGCTCTATCAAAGCACCATCAGCATTTTTCACAGAGCTAGAACAAACAGTCCTAAAATTTGTACAGAACCACAAAAGACCCCAAAGAGCCAAAGCAACCTTGAAAAAAAAGAAAAGCAGAGCTGGAGGTATCACAATTCTAGACTTCAAGTTATATTACAAAGCTGTAGTAATCAAGACAGTATGGTACTAGCACAAAAAAGAGACACACAGATCAACAGAACAGAATAGAAAACCCAGAAGTGAACCCGTAACTATATGGTCAATTATTCTTCGACAAAGCAGGAAAGAAGATCGAATGGAAAAAAGATAGTCTGTTCAACAAACAGTATTGGGCAAACTGGACAGGAACATGCAAAAGTGAAACTGGGCCACTTTCTTACATCGTACACAAAAATAAATTCAAAATGGATGGAAGACCTAAATGTGAGATCGAAACCATAAAAATCCTAGATTAGAACACAGGCAGTAACCTACTACTATGTATTTACCCAAAAAATACAAAAATACTAATTCGAAGGGATACATGCACCCTGATGTTTACAGCAGCATTATGTACAACAGCCAAATTATGGGAATAGCCCAAAAGTCCACTCACTAATGAATGGATAAAGAAGATGGGGTATACATACATACACACCAATGAAATATTACTCAGCTATCAAAAAAAATTAAATTTGTTATTTGCAACAACATGGATGGAACTAGTGGGTATTATGCCAAACAAAATAAGTCAGAGAAAGACCATATGATTATCATACATATGATTTTATATGATTTTATTCATATGTAGAATTTAAGAAACAAAGCAGATGAAATTAGGGGAAGGGAAGGAAAAATAAAATAAGCTAAAAATAGAGAGGGCAGCAAACCATAAAAGATTATGAACTCAAGAAACAAACTGAGAGTTGCTGGAGAGGAGGTGGGTGGAAGGGATAACTGGGTGATGGTCATTAAAGAGGGCACAATGTAAGGAGCACTAGGCATTTTATATCACTCATGAATCACCAAATTCTGCTCCTGAAGTTAATAATATAGTATATGTTAACTAAATTGAATTTAAATAAAGAATTAGAAAAAAACAAGTGCAAAACTTGTACTCTGGAAATGATGAACATTGTTGGAAGGAATTAAAGAAGACCTAACAAATGGGTAGACATTCCATGTTCATGGATTAGAAGACTATCGCTAACATGCTTATACTCCCCAATTTGATCTTCAGATTAAAACAAAAAATCCCTATAAAAAGCCAAGCTAAGATGGCTCAGTCAGTTAAACATCTGACTCTTGATTTCAGTTCAAGTCATGATCTCAGAGTTTTGAGTTTGAGCCCTGTTTCAGGCTTCATGCCAGGCATGGAGCCTGCTTAAGATTGTCTCTTCCACTCTCTCTGTCCCCCACCCCCCCACGCATGTGTGTCTGCACTCTTTCTCTTTCTCTCTCTCAAAAAAAAGCCAAGCTACTTTTTTTTTTTCAAAATTGACAACTTGTTCCTAAAATTTGTGTGGATATGCCAAAGATCCAAAAGAACCAAAACAAACTTGCAAAAGAAGTGTTGCAGGACTCACACTTCATGATTTCAAAACTTACTACAAGGTAATGTTGTACTGATATAAAGATAAACACACAGAGGACTGGAATAGAATGAAGAGTCCAAAATTAAACGTTACATTTATGGTCAGTTGTCTTTGAGAAAAGTGTCAGTACACTCAATGAGGGAAAGAATAGTTTTCTCAACAAAAAGTGTGGAGACTACAGGATATCCACTGAAAAAGACTGAAGCTGACACCCTATCCTGTATCATACAACACAAATGAAGTAAAAGTGGATCATAAATGTAAATGTAAGAGTTAAAATTATAGATGAAAAGCTTTATAATTTTGGCTTAGTTAAGACCATCTTAGATATAAAATGAAAAATATCTAGAATACACAAAAAATTTACACAAGTCAATAAAAGTCAAATAATCTAATTTAAAAATGAGGGAAGGATTTGAGTAGACATTTCTGCAAACAAAAACAAATATAAAGATATATAGAAATGACTAATAAGTGCATGAAATGATGCTAAACATCATTAGTTACTTGGAAAATTAAAACCAAAATGGGATACCAGTTATACTCACTGATATGGCTAAAAAACCCAACAAAGCAAAAATAGGATATAAAAAGTGCTGGTAAGGATATGGAGAAATTGAAACCCCTATACATTGCTGGTAGGACTGTATATGATACAGCCATTAAATAAAACACTGACAGCCCCTCAAAATGTTAAACATATAATTATATGGCCTATGATTAAACTCCTGAGTATATATCCAGAAGTAAATACATGTTCACACATAAACTTGTCCATGAATATTCATGGCAACACTATAAATAACATCCCAAAGTGGAAACAATATAAATACCAATCAAGTGATGCATGGATAAACAAAATGTGGTATATCTATACAATAGAATATTACTCACCAATCAAAAGAATGAATTACTGATACAGTTACAACATCAATGAACCTCAAAAACATTATGCTCAGTAAAAGAAGTCAGTGACAAAAGGTCATATACTATATAACTCTATTTATAAGATATTTAGAATATACAGATCCATACATATACAAAGTAGATCAATAGTTGTAAGCCTGGATATAAGAGGGGATGTAGTGTGACTACTAATCAGTATGGATTTCTTTCTGGAGTGTTAAAATGTTCAAAATTAGATATTGGTAATAGCCATTACCACAACCACTGAAACGAGTACTTTAAAAGGGCAAATTTTATGATATGTAAATTATATCTCAATAAAGCTATTACAAAAAGCCCGTGTTTGCAATACAAATAACTAGAGGGTGTATAATGCCACATTTCTGATTTTGTGAAGTACCTTTATGCCAATAAATATCTTGTTCATACATATGTCCTCCAGAGAATCCCTGGGGAACTGTTATGATAGAAAATTTCAATCCTATGTTACCATTCATTTAATTATCTGCTTTCTCACATTAGACTTTATGTGTATTAAGCACAGAAACATCCCATGTTGCCTCCAATGTGCTGGAAATAGGCATTTAGCAAGCATTTCTTAAGTTCATGAGTAAATGAATGAATGGATGAATGAATGAACAAATGAGTGAAAGCTAAAAGTCAAATATTATCAAGGTTGATGTGTGCATGAAATTGAGATTAAAAACAAGTAGAGGGTAAGACTGTCAAGAATACTATACAAATAGCCTACATAACAAGAGGGTCAACTAAAAGAACCATTTTTAATACTTTCATGTAAATATCCTAGTGTAGTGAAGAACATGTTAGGTTGCCACAGAGAAAATCCAATTGAAGAACAGATTTCTCTTTTGTCATCCTACATTGTCCAAGACATTTGTGATTGCTAATTTAGTTTCCACATAACTTTGTAGATGGTGGACAACCAAACGGTGCTGACAGTGCCTAGGAGATATTTTGCTTCTCAACTTAAAAAAAAATAATAAGTATTTATATTGGTGGGGGGAGACTGAGATGGAGAGGGAGAAAGAGGGTTTCAAGCAGACTCCCAGCTGAGGGTGGAGCCTGACGCGGGGCTGCATCTCACAACCCTGAAATCATGATCTGAGCAGAAATCAGGAGTCAGACACTTAACCAACTGAACCACCCAGGTGCCCTATTGCTTCTCAACTTTTAGAGTATTTCCCGCTACTGGTTAGTAAGTGAAAGAAAAAAGAAAAAAGCATTTATTTAGTACTGACCTGTGTCAGGCAATATGAAGTATGCCTTATTTATATTAAATTATCTCAACAACTCTATGGACTATTAATCCCCCATCCCACCATGTTACAGAAAAAAATAAAATAAAATAAAATAAAACCCAAGACTGAAAGCTGATTTTATTTCCCTGATGTGATAAAGCATATAAATCAAAAGATATGATTTTTAAAAAAGACTTTATTTATTTGACAAAGAGTGAGAGATCACAAGCAGGCAGAGAGGCAGGGGGAGAGAAAGAGGGGGAAGAAGGCTTCCCGTTGAGCAGAGAGCCTGATGCGGGACTCCATCCCAGGACCCTGAGATCATGATCTGAGCTGAAGGCAGAGACAACCTACTGAGCCACGCTGGTGCCCCAAAAGACATGATTTTAACTCCTCTGTGTGATATCAAAATCATGAGGACTCTGTCATAAATTAAGTTTGGGGTTACAACTGTCCAATGTATACCTGAGTACTGTGAACTAGTAATCAGGGACCTGAAGACTCTGATAATCATGCATTTCATGATTTTCTTAAGTGAGATATTACACTCTTAATATCTGGTGTTTCCAACCAACAAGTCTCCATTTTTCCCAACTTAAAGAATCATAGTGATACAAAGAAACCAAAATAATATTGCTTACATTTTCCTTTCAAGACAAAGGATTTAATAAAAATAATCCAGCCATGATATAAAAATTATTGAGATTCATACATCACTTTTTTTAGTTCACTAGGTAGCACTACTTTGTGACTAAGAATAATTATTCCCTTTAAATACAGACAGAGTTTGTATTTTAACACTACTTCTCCAATTTTTCATTTGTTTTTAACAAAAAAAGATTCTTTTTATCTAGATCAGTCGATTGTCAACGTATACGGTGTGTCTTTGTTTTCTTTTAAGGAATTGCTGATCACAGTCTTAACCGTTGAGAAGGTTTTATAAATCAAAGAATGTTTAATATTGAAATCACATACTGAGTTTTCCCACTGGTAAAGCACTTTATAGTGAAGAGATAAAAATATAATCTAACTTATTCCAACCTTTGACAAACAACCATTTTTTATTATTACCTAATTAAAATAACTCTAATTCAGCTAAGTGAATTTTAGTTTGTATTAACTATTTGAAACCTTAGTACATATGCCCTGGTGTCAAGTGAACTCAGGATACCATGCACAGCATATGGAGAAATGGAACTTGAGTGTTTGTGAGGCTCTGCTGCAAAGCAAGCAGTGTAAGAATGATTTTATGATTTCTTACATCGGATTCTAAGACTGCTGGTGTCACAAAAGCCACTGCAATAAAGCCACTGCCACCTGGAGGCTCAGAAATAGCAACTAATATTAAAAGCACCCAGTTCATAGGTTTATTAATTGAAGTGACATGATAATAGAGAAATATATTTAGACATGATTAAAGAAAAAGGATACTGATATTGGTAGATCATCAACTCAGAACCTTTTGATCTGACGTTACTTTCTTGCAGATGGACCTTCTTTATACTAGGCAGTTCTCAAAACACAAGACTGTTTCTTTCAACAGTGTTCTGAATCTTTTTTTCTATCCATTTGTTTTTCTTACATATTTTTACTCTCTTTGCTACTGGCTCTTCTGCTCCATGTGTAAATATTTTAAGACTGGTTTGATGTTAAAAAAATAACAAAAACTCCTTCCTGGACAATTGGTTTGTGACAGTGCCACCCTCTTACTTTCATTTCTTTTTAATCCAAGCTTCTTGAAAGATTACCTCAGTTTTGACTTGACCTTCCTAATTATCTCACCTCATGTTTATTCTTCAAACTGTTATAGTTGCTGTCAGGAAAATCCCTAATGGCCTTCCTACTTCTCAGCATTTGAAGCTTTTAAACACCTACTGCCATTCAAACTTTCCTCTACTTTGTTATAGTAAACAGTACCATCTTGAATTTTTTATAGTAAATTGTACCATCTTGAATTTTTTTATAGTAAACAGTACCATCTTGAAATTTTCTGGCCTCCTAATAGTGGCTTCTTAAGTTTCTCAAAAAGATCCTTTCTTTCTCTCACTCTCTTTTTCTCTTTTTAATCCCCAGGGTAGCTAGTATGTGTGTGTTAATATAAACACACTCATGAATATATGCATATATATGTGTATACACACATGAATATATATAAATACATCTCAACAAGTTTAAAAGAATTGAAATAATCAAGAATATATTTATATATTCTTCTTTAAAATTTTTATTTATGTATTTTTAAAAATTTTATTATTATGTTCAATTGGCCAACATAAAGTACATCATTAGTTTTTGATGTAGTGTTCAATGATTCATTAGTTGCGTATATACATAGATTCTTTCTCCTGGGTCATCAAAAAAGTTCTAAAAGCAACAGGTGTATAATTTTCTTCTATTTAAAAACTATAACATGGTTATTTCAGGTAATTTGGGAAATAAACATATTACAAAGAAACATAAAATTTAATGACATATTATATTAATATCTAAATATTCCTTGATATGTTCTTCCAGTGTTCTCATTGAGAAGAAGATATGGGCAAATTGTGCTGGTCATTAGTCCTTTGTTTTTAGATAATTTCCCATCCTTTTTATGCTCTGGTTTGTATTGTGGAGGGCTGATTCTTGAAAACTACATTACCCAGGTTCTCTCAATCATAGAAAGAAAATGATGTAAAAGAAATTTAGAACATCAGAAAGGAAGATGAAAATTTAACAAGTGAAAACATAGACAGATATTCTTTCCCTCTTGAATTTTCTAAATTAAATTTGATGGTTGAAGGAAAAACTATAATGCTGTCTGATGTGCTTTTAAAATGGATTTAGAATAAATTTTTAATGATATATTATACATGGAGACCATAAAGGAATGTAAAGGGAGGTAAAGTTTCTATATTTCACTTGAACAAGCAGAATGATGACACCAGTAGATTGTAGTAAGTTATGTATATGTAATGTTAAAGCTACATAGAGAGAGGCAATAAAAACAATATAATCAAAATGAAATTCAAGAATATGTTCAAGTAATCCATAAGAAGTCAGGAAGAAAAAAACAGAGATATGAAAACCAAAGAGAACAAATAGAAAACAAGAAAATAACAAGGCAGACATAAGCCCTAGCTTATCAACAACTACATTTAATGCAAATAGTCTAAATATACAGATTAGAATACAGAGATTGGCAGAGCAGATTAAAAAAAAAACCACACTAAAAAAACAAAAACAAAAACACAAACAAAAACAAACTTCCATGACTCAAGTATATGTTGTCTACAAGTAACTCCTTTCAAATATAACAAAATAGGCAGGGTGGAAGAAGAAATAATGGAAAATGATATAGAAATATTAATTGAAGGCAAGGAGTGGCTATATTGATAACAGTTAATGTAGACCATATGGCAAATAAAATAGAAACATGGAGAGATATAATACAATCATATAAAACATAATCCACCCATATATTCATGGACCAAAAAACAGAGATGTGAAAAATGTGAAAAAAAAAAGTGGAAAAATCCACAATTATGGTTCAAAATTTCAATACCTCTCTCTCAATAATTATAGAACAACTAAACAGAAAATCAGTAAGGATAGAGAAGAAATCAACATCATTAACCAACAGGATTTAATTGACATTTACATAATATTCCATGCAACAATGGCAGAATATACTTTTTTTTTTTAAGTATCCAAGGAACATACGTGATAGACAATATCCTGGGCCATAACACAAATCTCAACAAACTTAGTACTTGATATCATACAGAATATTTTCTTCAGCCACAATCAGTTTGCTCTCAGCATTTACAAGATTCCCTTTAGACCCTAGCCACACGGCTTTCTCACAAAATCATAGCTAACTTTTTCAAAACTAGCAGGAGAATCTCTTGCCATAAAAATCTTATATGATGCAATTTAATCAAGAGAGAGATTATGCTGTCAAAATCACATATCCTGCCCACATTCAAGGTGAGCTGATTACATAGGGTATGCTCACAAGAGGGTGGGGGTAAGGATATTGGGGGCCTTCTTATAATTTGCTTACTAAAGAACCATACAATTATTTGTGGACTTTCTTGTATGTATGCACACTTTAAAATTTATATTTAAAATAGTACAAAAAGTGTTACTATTAATACTAGTACAGGTTGTTAGGGAGAACCTAGGGTTAACTAAAGGCAATCTGGGGCACTCATATGTTTTTGAGAAGGCTGGATTTCCCAAGGAGAAGAACTTTATCGGCAAATAGCCAGAGGAGAAAAGCATGGTGTCTTCAGTGAACTAAAGGTACTTTAGTTTGGGTACAGAATTTGAGGCAGGAATTGGCAGATGACACAAACTGGAAGGATGAACACATCTTCCCTGTGTTTAAACCCTTTAATACCTTCCTACTGAATATTAGATAAAATCCAACATCTTTAGTTAAGCTTCTAAATTTTTATCTTCCTTTTCCCAGCTTAATTTGCATTAACTACCTGCAGTAGACTAAATGTGAGGCCTTGTCCTCAATGTAATAATATTGGAGGTGAGGTCTTTGGGAGATAATTAGGTCATGAGGATGGATCCTTCATGAATGGGATTAGTGCCCTTAAAAGAGGCCAGAGAGTTAGCTGGTTCTTCTACCATGTGAGGATAAACAAGAAGTCATCCCTCTGAAACCTGGAAGAGATTCTTGCCAGAACCCAAACTTGCTGGCAGCCTGAGCTCAGACTGCCAGCTTCTAGAACCATAAGAAGTAAGTTTCTATTGATGACAAGCTACTCAGTTTATATTGTTTTGTTATAGCAGATCAAAATGACTAAGACAGTGGGTACTAGAAATCACTTTCTAGATGTCAACCTACAATCTACACATAAAACAACAAATGCTTAATTTCATCATCTGTTCTTACAAATTTGTTTTCTTATTAAAGCTGTCTTTGTGAACATCATCTGTGTCCCAAGTGGGAAACCTGGAAGCATACCCCCTTTTTCACTCTTTACATTTCCAGCCCAGTCTTGTAGATTTTATCTCTGAATTATATCTCAACTCTTTCCTCTCCATGGCACCCTTACCAATACCTTTTTAGATTAGGTCCCCATTAGTTATAGTCTGGAAGACTTTGCAAACCTTCCTAGAGGTCTGCTTTCCTGTCTTACCCATCTAACACACCTATATGTCACCTCAGAGGGCTCTTTCTACAAGGAAAGTCTTATTTTGTCATATCTCTACTTAATATTTTTTTTATGGAAACCAGGGAATTTTCTGATGAAGTAAAACTCATAAAGGCAGCACATAAAATCTTTCACAATTGAGTTTCTGACATTCTTGTAAGTTCCTGAAAAGTATCGTGATATTTTTCATCTTTGACCTTTACATTTGCTTCTCATTTTTTAAAAAACACTTGTTCCAACTTCATGCATATAGCTAATCCTGACTAGTCCTTCAAGTGCTGGAAAAGCTATCACCTTTCTCACCCAGCCTTCATTGTCTCTCAGACTGATTTAGATATTCTTTCTCTGTTCTCATAGAATCCTCATTATGTATAAAATTACTGCACAGTATTTTATTTGCTGTAGTATATGTCTAGAGTCTCTACTGGCCTGAAATCTTGAGGATTTTTATAATCCTTTTACAAGATAGGGTGGTTGGCATATAGTAGTTGCTCAATATGCATAAGTTGAATTAATTGTAATTCATTCTATCTGATCAATCATTATTTATTTAACCATTTGTATATTACATATTTACTCATTCAACATTTTTTTAAAGATTTTTAAAGATTTTTTTTTTTATTTATTTATTTGACAGACAGATCACAAGTAGGCAGAGAGGCAGGCAGAGAGGCAGGCAGAGAGAGAAGGGAGGAAGCAGGCTCCCTGCCGAGCAGAGAGCCCGATGCGGGGCTCGATCCCAGGACGCTGGGATCATGACCTGAGCCGAAGGCAGCGGCTTTAACCACTGAGCCACCCAGGCGCCCCATTTTTTTTAAAGATTTTTAAAATTTATTTATTTGAGAGAGAGTGAGTGAGTGAGTGAGAGATCATGAGAAGGGGAGAGGCAAAGGGAGAGGGAGAAGCAGATTCTATGCTGAGTGGGGAGCCCAGGAACCTGGATCATGACCCCAGCCAATAGCAGACACTTAACTGACTGAGCCACCCAGGTGCCCCATACATATGTTATTTGAATAACCCATACATACAGGTGTTCTTTCTTTTTTAAAGTTCCTCTTAATGCCACTTTGCTTTTAGGAAAGATCTACCTTAGTACCTGTTTTTGTTAAGCAAAAGAAATCCAAAGGGGATTTCTGCTTTTACAAAAAAAGCAAAAGCAAAAATAGTGTTCAGTGTTTGTTTTGCAGTGAGCTGAGAGTGGCACAGCCAAGTGCCTTCCCTGGGAGCTGCACTCAGCATCTCAGCATCAAGCTGCCATTGCTGTGAACTGTGTCTGTGAGCATCTGTGCTTTATCTCAATTTATTTTGTGCATCCATTAAACAAGATGTGTCCTAAGGTGTAAGAAAAGCCTAAGAGAGGTTATTTTTTGGGTCTGGAAACACTAAAAAATGTTCCATATAAATTAATGGTGATTGCTCCTTCACTTTATGCTATTTTGGCTTACAAAAGGTTTCAGAGAAATGCTGTACTTTCAGATAGCGGGGGAAAACCTGTACTATAAAGGGCATTCTATTGTGTGTACCTGAGTATAAAAATGGATCATATATTATTCCTGTTAAAAGTCAGGAAAAGGTAGTTACTTAAAAGAGGGTGTGGAATATAATATGGCTTTATTTAAGGTTAGCTGTTTGAGAATATACCAGTGATAATGAGGGAGAAGTCCTAAGAGAGTTATGGATCAAACTGCTGTGACTTAATGGAGAGAAGAGATCACTTTTCCTAAGGTTCAGAGGAGAATATTTATAATGGCAAAGTAAGTGACCTTTGACCTCTGTCCTGGTAGAGTTTGGATATATAGAGGAGGAGGAAAACATCATCTGACCAAGTATGAACAAGATGACCTTAGGCAAACGGGAGAGCACAAAGTGCAAAGTATGGTAAGTTTAATGGCTTAGCCAAAGAGAAGTGAGAGTAAGAAGAAAGAATGAGTGATGAAGATCAAGATTTAGGTTAGACCACAATCTGTAGGACAAAGTAAAACAAGCGTTTTAAAAATAGGAAAAAAACATATTTTGTACATTTTCTTAGGTTGACCAAAAATAAAAATTTTCAATGAGTCACAGAAGTTCATTTTGTTTACAAGCAGCATTGCAGCAACAATGGGAATTTCAAGAATCTTTACATGCTCTATAGATTTATTTCTTGAATAAATAGTTATGCGGAATTTTATATTTATTTCTCAAGTCACTGAACTTCATTCCAATTTGAAACAGGCAGAAGAATGTCAAACAGTAGAAATAGATCCAAACTCACCTAACAACTTAAAGGGTACTCATATGATTGTCATGTTTTTCATAATTACTATATAATTGATGTTTATTAAATTTAGTAGTAGGTAGTATAAGTAAAAGTCATATAAAAATCAAACATTTAATAAAAAAGATAAAGTACTTATCATCCCACCTTAAGTTGTATCTTAAAATCTACTGTTTCTTTAATTACCATATTAAATTATTTATCATATACTATTTGTCAGACTGTGCTAGGCAATGAGTATAAAAAAGTGACCAAGATGTGTACTACCACCAAAAAAACTCAGAGTTATATAACACATGGTGGTAAGATGAGATATCGTGTGTCTATGTCAGAGAGAGGGAAAGAACCAGGGAAAGCTTTATGGAGGAGATGATATTTGCATTGAAACTCAAACGACAATTAGGACTATTGGAATACGACTGGGGTGAAGCACTCTAGAAACAGGATGGCATTAGCAAATGTCCAAGGTAAGAAACAGCATTGGACACAAAGAGAATGACACACAATTTAGTAGTACAAAAATATAACATCTAAAGATAAGATGATAATGGCCCAAAGTAAGGATGGGGATCTGTCAGGGTCAGATTATTGAGAGACTGTGGACTTTAAACACTTATTCAAGGGCTTTAAACTACTGTAATGAGGAATTTCAGAAAGTTAGTTCTAGCCATAGGAAGACAAAATAGGAAGCTGTTGGGGTAATCCAGATGAAAAATGATAAATGTTTAAAACAGGACAATGATAACAGTAATAGTGAAGACAATAGGTTCAAAATTTATCATGTAAATTATAGAAATGTAAAGTTGTGCATGGGACCCCAGGGAGAACAAAGAGTCGATGATAACCAGCTCTCGTTGTGATAACTGAGTCAATGATGGTACAACCAAATAAAAGGAAAAAAAAAAAAACAGACCATAGAAGCAATAGAATTTAAGAGGAAAATTCAGGGGTGAACATTTTGTGTTTCAGGTACCTGTAAAATTTCTAGTTGATGTCCAGTGGTCAGGTAGATAGTAGTGTCTAAAGTTCTTAGTTCATTCATTAATAGACAATCACAAAAATGAGTGTTTTATTTTCTACAATTTTTTATTGATAAGTACTTCTTTCTTTAAAAATGTTTTGCTTGCCTCCCTGACAGCAGATAATTCTGAAATTACTCTCAATTTTCCAGTCCAGAGATGTGGATACCTTCTTCATCCTCAGGAAGTTTTTGAAACATTTAAACTATCTTGCATAAATTAAATCTTCAACTCTTTCTGCTCCTTCATGGACCCATCTTAGGAACCAATAAATAGTACAGTTGTATTTTATGCCTGTTTAGTAATATTTGTATTGGATTTAAAAATATTTAATAAGAAGGTTAGTCTTGTCCCTTTATTAAACCACAAATGATCACCAGTAGAAACTGTTAGTTTTACTAATTTTTTTACTCATTTTTTAAAGCTGCAGTACAATTATTTGAAGTAGACTAGATAGGGGAGCAAGAGGCAAAAGCATTATTGCCATAATGGAAATTTTAAAAATCGGAATGCAATCATTAAATAGGAGTTTATGTTATCTGCTTAATAATTTGAATTTCTCTAACCTAGCTCACTGAGGAATCCATGGCACATTAATCTTATTGCAAACTATGCTGAAATTAGAATTGACAAAAAATAACTATTTTTTATGTTTTTTTAAGTTTTAATTTAAATTCTGGTTATTTAATATGTAGTGTACCATTAGTTTTGGGAGTAGAATTTAGTGATTCATCACTTACATACAATACTCAGTGCTCCTCACAAGTGCCCTCCTTAATGCCCATCACCCAATTAACCCATCCCCTACCACCTTCACTCCAGTAACACTCAGTTTGTTTTCTATAGTTAAGAGTCTGTTTCTTGGTTTGCCTGTCTTTTTTCCCCCTCTATGTTCATCCATTTTGTTTCTTAAATTCCACATATGAGTGAAATCCTATGGTATTTGTTTTTCTCTGATTGACTTATTTCACTTAGCATGATAATCATAGCTCATAGCTCCATTCATGCCATTGCAAATGGCAGGATTTCATTCTTTTTGATGACTGAGTAATATTACACACACACACACACACACACACACACACACACACACTTCTCTGTATCTATTCATCAGCTGATGGACATAAATTTGGGCTCTTTCCATAATTTGGCTATTGCTGTTAATGCTGTTAAAACATTGGGGTGCATGTGTCTCTTTAAATCAGTAATTTTGTATCCTTTGGGTAACTACTGGGTAGTACAATTGCCGGATCAAAACGTTGTTCTATTTTTAACTTTTTGAGGAACCTCCATACTGTTTTCCAGAGCGGCTGCACCTGTTTTCATTCTTACCAACAGTGTAAGAGGGTTCCCCTTTCTCTGAATCCTTGCCAACACCTATTATATACTGTGTTGTTAATTTTAGCCATTCTGACTGGTGTGAGGTGGTATCTTATTATAGTTTTGATGTCTCTCTAGCTATCAAAGAAAAAACAGGTCAAAGAGAGCACCTTAACAGTCAGATACATCCCTTGGTGAAGGAATAGAAAATGGATGAAAACAATGACCCCATAGAAACAAAATAATATCAAAGATTTAGAAGACAGATTAAAAAGTTAGGTACCACTTATTTTTAAGTAAGCTTCTCTTTACTATATGCTCAGAAGAGGGAGCAACTGAATTAAGAATTTAAGAAAGACATCAAATTGTCTTTTTTCACTCTACCCATCCTGGGGACCACCTGATATTGTTGCTTTAGGAAAACAGAACACAAAAATTAACAATAATCACAATAAAATCCAGATTTGATTTCATATAAAATTAAGAAGAAAAGGACAAAATAAATAAATTTTTGGTAAAAAAAAGGAAAGCAAGACTTCATGATTATGAGTAAGAGTGAAATTGAAAACATTAATTTAAGTTAAATGTAATTAAATGATCAATGGTATACACGAAAACTCAAAACAGAACAAATCAAACAGAAAGATGTGAAATGTGACAAAGCAATCAACATTGTGATATAATAAAGGACATAAAGGATGAAGTAAGGATGGTCTAAAATAAAGAAGCAAATGAGATCTGAAAGAAAGACATAGCTATAAAAGGCAGGCAAACAATATAGAATATTTGTATAATTAGAGACTCTCAAGATGAAAAGTCAATCAATGGAATAAAACCAAAATGTAAAACTTCTAGATGTATCTAGATATATTATCTTCCAGATATATATCTTAGTAAAACTATTATACTTTATAGATAAGTAAATAATCTTAAGGGCAAAAATAAATCCAAGTCATTTAGAAAGGAAAGAAAATCAGCAAGCTAGTCAATAACAATATGCAAAACAAGATATCAACAGAGCAATTCTTTTTTTTTTTTTGAAGATTTTATCTATTTATTTGTTAGAGAGAGAGCACAAGCAGTTGGAGTGGCAGGCAGAGAGAGAAGCAGGCTCCCTGCTGAGCAAGAAGCCTGATGTGGAACTCAATCCCAGGACCCTGGGATCCTGACGTGAGCCAAAGGCAGACACTTAACTGACTGAGCCACCCAGGAGTCCCACAACAGAGCAATTCTTAAAAATGTATTAAAAAAAACAAAGTATGACCCACTGAGCCACCCAGGCGCCCCCAGCCAAGGATTTCTTAAATAATGAAACAGAAAAGAATAAAAGAAAAGAACTAAGCCTATCAGAGCTTTAAAATGCTGTAAAACCTAAATAATTAAAATGTGTTATTAGTACTTGAATAAAAAGACCTTTGGAGTAAATTAGAAAGTCCAAAGACAGACCACATACACATAGATATTTAATATGTGAAAAGGATGGCATTCAAAATTAAAAGTGAAAATAAAAATATACAGATATGAAAATAAAACATGAATGAATTCATTTATAGTTTGGGAGTGAAAAAAACACCTTTAACCACAATTTAAAATTAAGAAACAATAAAAGGAAAGATTGATATAATTGTTTATCCAAAAATAGTAAACAAAATAATACTTTATTTTTCATAGTATAAATTACTATTAGCAAAATCAAAAGCTAAATACAATCTAGGAAAAAAAAACACACAACAAATATCACTGAAAAATGCCCAATCACTTTAATAAATAAAGAGTCTTTAGGATAGAGAAGAAAAAAATAAGATGTGTACATCTGAAGAAGTGGTTTTTAAACATATAAAATATTTCCTAAACTTATGAAAATACTTCTTAAACACATGAGGAAGTATTCATAACAAAAGAAGTAAAAATGAAAACTGCATTAAGATAGAATTTCTCAACTAAACTCTAAAATATTTATACAATACTCTGTTAACAAGGCTGCAGAAAAAGAGCTATTCTAATAAGTTTCAAGTTATATGCAAAATAGTAAACCCCTATGGAGGGAAATTCAGCCATATCCAACAATATTCCAAATGCATTTGCCCTTTAATCCAGCATTTCTAATTTCAAGATTCTATGTTGAAGGCATTCCTCAGTAAATACAAAAAAAAAAAAAAAGTTAATGACTGTGCCATTATTAGTAATGGTAAAAAACTGGACACAATCTAAATGTCCATCAGTCAGGGCTAGTTGAATGAACTATGATACAAAGGATGAAAAAAGTTGCCTTGCAGTTATATGAAGTATGTAATTCATACACTGTTAATTGAAACAAGCAAGCTGTAAACCAATACTTTTGGTATGTTCTCTCATACTAAGAGGGTAGAAGAAATAAGAATTTGTTTTACAAAATAAACAAATCCTTGGAAAATAAATAAGAATGAATCAAAATGACTACTACTTGGGATAGGAAGAAACTGATAGAATGGATATAAATGGAAGTGATATTTCCCTGAAAACACTTTTTATTGTATATTTTTTGAACCAGATAAACGCCTTACATATTTAAAGTTAACTCAAAAAGAAGAATTAGGAGAAGGAGAAGAAGGGATCAGAAGAAGTAAACTGTACATTGAATACAAACTGAAACAGAAAAAATAATTCAGGAGTATCTTCATTGTCTATGTGTACATTAGGCTATACATCTATCTTTAGTAGGAAATACTACAAGGTTGTAGATTTAAAAAAAAATACAAATTAATCATAAACTTCAGTCAATAGTTTTCTTTTTAGTAGTAATATTTCTGTTTCCAGCAATTTGATGAATAAGGTAAATAAGCAATTATATCAATATTAGGATCTAAGATTTGCACTGCAAGAGTAAAAGATAAAAATGCAATATCAAAGAAGTTAAATGAAATCCTCTAATGCTAAATTTTAACTATAAATATCAATATGGGCCTTTGATTTTAATTTTTAGGAGGTATATATTTTGCTAGGTATGTCCCAATGTCCCTTGCAGGCCTAGAAACAATAACTTCCCAGCAACAGTGAGCTATCATCACCCAGTTCTTCATTTCTAAATACCATTTTATCAATAAAAAGACCTAGGATATCTTGGAGAAATGCATGGTAGAAGGTCTAAGGACGGAAAGTGTAGGGTGAGGCAGGGGGATTATGTGAGGCCACAAACTGTAATGCTAATAGACCACAAGGGATATATCTAAAGGCCAAAGGAGCTGGCTTGAGGGGACTCCTTCTAAGTAAATTTGGAACAATATGTGTCAAAAAAGAAAAATGACTCAATGAAATCCACAAGTCTACAGTGATACACACACACGCGGGCACACACACACAGACAGACAAAAAAAAAAAAAAAAGAAAGAAAAAGAAAAAAGAAAAGAAAAATATCCTAAGATTTCCACCAAATACTTATATTGAAATTTGTAAAGAGAAAGAAATAAACCTTTATCTTATCTTTCAAGGTGAAATTTCATGCCCATTCAATGAGGGAAAGTGTGTGTTGTTATTGCTGTTGGTTTTGGTTTTGCTTTTGTTTTTTTGGGGGGGGGGCGTTAACAGAAAAAATGCTAGCTTATAAATATAAAAGAAATACTAGAATTAGCAATCACGATTTTGGCAGGGTACAAGATATGATGGCAAACATCGCCCTACAAATTGTGTGCTAATTGCCAGTTGCAAGATATACCTTAATAATGGAGAAAATGGTTAGTTACTACTGTAAAGAAATGATCAAAGTTAGCATCATCATTAATAGTGAAATTGTAAGTCTTTAATGGGATTCATCATCTATGAGGTGTTCCCGTAAAAAAACTTTAATCTGATTATATTCAAGCTTTTAGATATACATTTGAATATTACAGAAGCAAATAAAAGAGCAAGTTGAATCCCAAGAAAACAGAGAGATTCAGAAGGCAGACATTCTACAATTGGCTTGATCATTTCAAAAAGTCAGTGTGTGCATGTGTGCATTATAGGTGGGGTCTATTTTATATTAGAGATATCTAAGCGACAAAAATGCAATAGTGCATCTTGATTATGTGCTAGTTATAAAAAAGGGCAGAAAACATTTTTGGGACAATTGGGGAGATATTAATATTAGCTGGAAATTGGTTTTAATTGGTTTCTTCGGAGTGATGATGATATTGTGGTTTTACTTAGGGAATGCCATTTTAGGGACAAACAGAAAAATCATCGTATCTCCCACTCACTCTCAAAGGGTTTGAAAGTGCAAATTTGATTAAGAGAATTATGATTAATTTTTGAATCAAGGTGGAAGTTGTATGCTCATTGAGCTTTTTGTACATTTAAAAAGTTAAAAAAATAAAAATATAATGTTGGAGAATTTTCTACAGTTAATGAAAAACATGATTCACAAGTTAATTAAAAGAGTGAGCAATAAGGGGCAGAAAAAGAACAGAATGGAGGGTTACAGCAGATCAGGTTTCATTAGTAAAAGAGCAGATATAAAAGGATAACATAAAAATGAAAAATAAAAAAAAGAAAATAACTAAAGCACTAGCACTGACTGCCCAGTTTTTAAAGCATAAAAATTTCATTTGCAGAAATAATATTATAATGTTAAATAGAAGAACACTACAACCAAGTCATAAATATGTATGTACAGATATTAATCTTGTTTAAAAACATGGTATTATCCACAGTTGTAAAAAATGGAAAAAGATTATATAAAAAGGAAAATCAAGTAATAAGAAGATGTCTTTTATTTCATTAAACTGTATTCTCTGAAAAATTACTAATATCTAGTAACTTTTCTCATATTAACGTTATATAGAGACCAAAATGCTACTGAGGATTGTTATAGGATAATATATTTAGCCTGTTAAATAAGGGGCAGCTGAAAGTAACTGTGAGGAGGCATGAAGTCTGGAGCCAAACTAACTTGATTGGAATTTTGGTTTTATTATTCTATGCCTCTGAAAAAGGCATCTATACTACCTAGGGTGTAGGTTAAAGAAATTGACCCTTGTAAAGTGGTTAGAGAGGTGTGTGGCTTATTTTAAGCCTATTTCAGTATTTGTAAAATTGAGCTTAACATAATTGAGTCCCCAGTTTTTAATGTTAATTAGTATTTTTAAATCTTAAAACCAAAATAATTTCATATACATTATATTGCCAAGATAAAATTCAAAAGTCATCATACTACTCACTATTTTCTTAATCCTATACCCAGAAAAGATATCTGAGGAGTAATTAAATCCTGGAATCAGATTTAAAGAAATTATATCATAAAACCAACACTTAAGATTTTCTAGCAGTTAGGTACATATGATTTTTCTAAAAGCAAATTACACATTCTAGTTACACTGAGTACATTTTGTTTTTTTCATTTCTCATCATTGTATTATTTCATTTTAATTAAACATGTAACTATCAAAACCATATGATACTATAGAAATGCTAGAATAAAGCAAAAAATATATATTTAAAGATGTTTAGGATAATAGTTAAGAGTTTGGAAATCTGGATGCGTAATTTTTTTAGTTTGACTTGCATTTAACTATATATATTGCTTGGGAAAAGGAATTATCCTTTGTAAGCTTAAATTTCCTTATCTATAAAATGACAATAATAATACTTCTGCATAGAGTCACTATCGATTAATTCATGTGTTTATATAATTTATATAAAATATAGAGAGTGCCTGATGCCTATAGCACTTAACAAATAACCTATTATTGTTAATGCCATTGCAAATGATCACCAAATGATAACTTAAATCTATGCCTACTTGTCTTATGTAGCCACACTGAGTCTCCACTATGGAACATAATGCTGCGCATACAGTAAGTGCTTAGCAAATATTTGCTAACTAATAACTTCAAGCATTATTGAAATCTAAAAAAATAAAAATTATTGAAATCCACTTTGCAGGTCCTGTGCAGAGTTTTTGAGGGAACAAATGATGTATTCTATTCATCTCCTAAAAGAAACTTAGAGTGTAACAAACACAAAAATTTATCAAAAGTTTAATCTGATTTGCTTTGGCCATCAACTCTATAAATTCTAAGGTATCTTGATAAAGTAATTCTATAATATTTTCATACCTTGGGACATCTTGGCTCTTTCTACATTTTGGCTATCGTGGACATTGCTGTTATGGACACTGGGGTGCATATGGCCCTTCTTCTCACTACATCTTTATCTTTGGAGTAAATACTCAGTAGTGCAATTGCTGGGTCATAGGGTAATTCTATTTTTAATTTTTTGAGGAACAGACGAATGGGAACCAAACAGAGAGCTTTAGAAGGAAGGGGGGTAAGGAGGATGGGTGAGCCTGGTGATGGGTATTAAAGGAGGGCATGGATTGCATGGAGCACTGGGTGTTATACACAAACAATGAATCATAGAACACTACATCAAGGGGCACCTGGGTGGCTCAGTGAGTTAAAGCCTCTGCCTTCGGCTCAGGTCATGATCTCAGGGTCCTGGGATGGAGCCCCACATAGGGCTCTCTGCTCAGCAGGGAGCCTGCTTCCCTTCCTTTCTCTCTGCCTGCCTCTCTCCTTACTTGTGATCTCTGTCTGTCAAATAAATAAAAAAAAAATTAAAAAAAAAGAACACTACATCAACAACTAGTGATGTACTGTATGGTGACTAACACAATACCATAAAAAAATTACATACCATAAAAATAGTTCAGTTTTTACACTTCCCTTAATGAAAATGCATGCGTGACCTGAATTTCAGAGCAACAGCATCACTGGTGTAGCTTATTAGTCACTAGATTTCCAAATAAAAGGGCTTCAATGTGTAATTTTCTATTAATGATGTTAGCTTTAACAAACATGAAAAAAGTATATATTAGAAAGAAACTAAATTTGGCTTAATTTCTGGCTGATTGTCAAAGGAGTGACCTGTTTTTAATTTTAAGATCTTATACTTGTATCTGGGTCTAAAACCTTAAGTTTTGTTTGCCCCACACCCAGAAATCTTTGGCCAGGGACATGCAAGTACTATCTGGTACTATATGACTTAAACATAAATCCCATGATCCACTCATTTCAAAACTGTTTTCAAATCCTGGGTATCTTAGTAGCCTGAACTCATTTTTGATGGCCTGGAGAAAGACAAATTCTCATATCCTACTGTTTTAATATATAAAAAGTACAGCATGAACTTATTAAAAATGAAAACCTTTACAAGACAAAGCTAACTATAAGCAAAACAGTATACAGTAATTTCAGAACCTAAATGATATTATTTAACATTTAAAATATTTTAGAAGAAAAAATTGAGTATTATCAATTTTATCATAATGCTGCAATCCATAATTCAATGAGAAATGAAACAATCAATGTGCAACTGAAAAGTCACTTTATATACTCAAAGATAATTTAAACTTTTATTACTAAAGATAAGACTGTAAGTATAGATACATAGAAATGTCTTATATAACTAATATTTGACTAACTTGTAAAGTAAATCATTCTTCACTTTAATTCAGCTCTGACATTTATTATCTATGGTAAAAACACTGTATTAGAAATGGAATGTGCTACCTTTTTGTATGTAGATACTTTTGGCAATTCCAAGGAGCACATATATTTTGTAAGCATTGCATAATGACACTGCAAGTGCCTTCTGTCTTTCTGTTACTTTAAAACGATCAACTGAAAAAGCAAAGATGTCACAACTTATTCCTCTTTAGTTGCTTCAGTCAGCTAAATAATCAGAGCAGAATTAGGAGAAAAAATACGAAGAGGACAATAAAGGAAAAAGTGAATTCAAACCTCAGGCTTATGATGTCCCAGGGCAGATATTAATGGTTCTGCTTTCCTCTAAGTTCATTCTTTTCCTTCCATACATTGTGTCTCACAGTTTTAACCAATATGTTACAAAGTGGAAGCCTACATTCTGGAAGTTTCATTTCTGTGAAATGTATGTATTTTGCTGGCTATGTTTGCTAAGTATGAAACTATCAGCTCCCCAATTGATGCTTCTAATTTTGAATATTTTAGGGCATAAAATATTCTTTATGGATGAAATTTTGTCTGCTTAATCCATCTGCCAGCAAGTTCTTTTTTTTTTTTTTTCCTGGCCAAATATTGCTCAAGGCCTTCAAGTGTTTCTTCATCTGTGAAATGAAAAGAGGTACTTTCAACCTAAAATGCCTTGATCTTCATGTCCCCTTGTAAGTTCAAAATCTTCCTACAGACTTATAGACTAAGCAGCAAAGAACGCAGCACTCTGGGTGCACTCTTAGTTTTCTTTAACTCTCCAGAGGGAAGGCCTAGTGATGAGCTGGATTTTGCTGTTTTTCAGTATTTATAATTCTTCAAGGGTCCTCTAAGCCAAGGGATTTGTCCTCAAGAAAAGCACTTGCTTAAATGCCAGCTATTAATTAGCTTCTTATTGAAAAGTAACTTTAACGTTTCTGCACATTAAAAAATCAAAACTGAAGTTTATAGTATGTAAGAATGGTCGATCACATGTGTTCACAGTTGAATTCTGTCCTGCTTAAAAGATAGTTTGAAGTCCTATCCTCAGTCCCTCAGAGCATAATCCTATTTGGAAACAAAGTCTTTACAAAGGCAATCCAGTTAAAATCCAATCCAATCCAATCCAACCAGTGGCCTTTATTTATTTTTTTCAAGCACTGTCCTTTAAAGAGGCGGGGAGTTTGTACACAGAGACATACACAGAGGTAAGACAATATGGACATGGGCACCTACAAGTCAAGAAATGCCTGAAGCTACCAGACACTGAAAGAGAGGCCTGTTTCTCTAGAGCTTTCAGAGAAAGTATGGCTCTGCTGGCACCCCAATCTTGGATTTCCATTCCCCAGAACTGTAAAACAATTTTTGTTTTGCTAAGCGTCCAGTTTGTGATGCTTTGTTATGGGAGCCCTAGGATACTAAAATACTATGCTTCAAACATTCTGAGTCAGTTTTCTAGTAATACCTTGTGATTATTACATTGTATGGTGGTAAAATATTCTAGAAGTTTCTAGAACAGACACTCTGTCACTAGAATGATTTCTTTGCAATTTCTTGAAAAAAATTTCACAAAATTATGAAATGAACCATGGTATAAAAATACTTATGATGCAAATAGCAATTTTCCAGCTTATTTGTTTCATAATTGTGTTTTTATTTACAGGTGGTTTTCGACACAAAAAATTTCTGGAGGCTTTAAAGCAAATCATTTTATACAAATCTCTGAGAATGTTTGTTCTATATCCTAACTGTGTTACTTTTGTCTATTTGTATCTTATGGGAAACCACCAAATAAAGATTTAAGGATAGCTTCATTTTTGTCAAGGGAAAAGAGTAGAAAAATAGGTAGTGAAAAAGAATGAAGCCTACAAATAACATATTAAAATTTCAGAAGTGTTCTTCACATTCTTTATATAATCTCTAGTAAAACTGTCTCTTCGACATAGGATGCATCCTAAAATATTGTAAGAATTCCTGAGCTCCACTTAGAAAATGACTTCTACTCCATCTCTATACTATCACCAGAATGACTTTCAAATAAATTGAGTCAGTGAACTTGTGTCCTAGTAAACTAACAAGAAAATAATTATTTGAATAAGTATATTTTACCACAAAATTAATAGTAGTTTACTATAAAACAAAGTGAAGGACCAATTAAATGCAAGGTTTATCCACAGATAACATACTTGCAATTAATAGTGTATTAATTTCTCTCATAACCTCATAAGATTTTTTAAAAAATGATATTTAGTTTGTTTATAAACTTCTGATATCACACAAAATTATGAAACAATATTTAGAAAATATGAGATTATAAAGATAAAAATAAAATTAATAATATCCTGCAACTCAATGATAAACTTCAGAATTTCTTGTATTTCCTATCAAATACACATACACATCAAACACATATATAGTTGATTTAATATAACTTAAAATTAGTGTATAATTATATATCCATATAAGTTAACCCAATTACTCTCATACTTTTATGTTGTATACAGACTTCTATCACTTTACATCATATCAAGGTAATTTCCACGGCATTGCTAACTTAGAATTTGTAGTTTATTTTATTATTTTATTTTTTAAAAGATTTTCTTTATTTATTTGATAGAGAAAGAGTGAGAGCATGAGCAGGGGGATGGTCAGAGGCAGAGGGAGAAGCAGGCTCTCTGATGAGCAGGGAGCCAGATATGGAACTGGATCCCAGGACCCTGGGATCATGACCTGAGCTGAAGGCAGATGCTTAACTAAGCCACCGAGGTGCCCCAGAATTTATAGTTTAAAACAGTTGTTTTATATTTATTTAACCATCTCCCAATTGTTTGACACTTATTGTTTTTAAGATTTTATTTATTTGAGAGAGAGAAAGAGAAAAATCATGAGCGAGGGGAGGGCAGCAGGAGACGGAGAAGCAGACACCCCATTGAGCAGGGAGCCTGATGCTTGGGGCTCCATCCCAGGACTCCAGATCATGACCTGAGCTGAAGGCAGATACTTAACCAACTGAGCCACCCAGGTACCCTCTTTGAGCACTTACTCTTAAAGATTCTGTAAGTCTCAGAATACTTGACAGGGGGAATGCTTGATAAATACTGTTGAGAGACAAATTTATATTTCTTTAGTTTATTTTAAAAAGATTTTATTTATTTATTTGTCAGAGAGAGAGAGAGAGAGAGAGCACAAGCAGTAGGAGTGGCAGGCAGAGGGAGAAGCAGGCTCCCTGCTGAGCAAGGAGCACAGTGTAGGACTGGATCCTAGGACCCTGGGAACGTGACCTGAGTGGAAGGCAGAAGCTTAACCGACTGAGCCACCCAGGCATCCCAAGAAACAAGTTTATTATTTTACCTTAAATATAGGTGCAACACAGTCTTTACTAAAGAATTTGTTAGAGAAGAATCAGAGAGCTCCTAATTCTGTTCATTCCCAGTAGAATTATTTTCCTGGAGGACTTTTTAATATACTGTAAGAATAAAATTAAGATTATATTTTGTGTTTGTTTATTCATACTTCATATCAAATAGCTTTTAATGAAATAAAACCTGGATAGAAACAGAACTATTTTTTTCATTACAATTTTTCAAACAGACATAGCTGCGTTCATTTTCCTATAAGTTTGTTATATTTTCCAAGGTGTGCTTGAAAGGTCAAATGGCAATATGATACTGAACATTAAATTTGTAATAATTTTTTTTTAATTTGAGATAGCTTATAAGTACTTTTTAGTATTTATTTTAGTCTTGTGAATAATCTTGAAATAAAAATGACAGAAATCATTATTTTCATATCACAGATAATGAAATTGTTAATCCAAGATCCTAAGAAGCCACTTGTGGCACCCAGTAGCCTGGATTATCTGTAGGAGTAAAATGGCTCTCCAGATAATATGAAGGGAATGAGTAGGAAAATGGGCATGCAACTGAAAAATACAAGTCATGGTCAAACCCAAAACCAACCCAAACATTACACAGTGTGGAATTAACTTGGAAGCCTAAACAGTGAACACGGTTTATGTCAGATAAGTTTCCGTGATATGTATTTAGCAATCCCGTGGGTTAAGGAGCTAATGTGTCTTTTGAAATAGCATAACATTGTTAGACACTAATAAGGCATTTGGAAAATATATTCATTGATATATGAATTCACCAGTGTGGTCATCAAGAAAGACCTGGAATTTCCCTTTCTGTATATAGACTTTGTTTGTGGCTCACCTGTAGGATATGGAATAAGATTTCTAAAATCTCAGTCTATTTAATCGCATAACCTTCAGGTAGCTTGGCTAACACCAATTACCAATGCTTTCAACCCTCACATTCATTATTAGAAACAACGTTAGAGTCAGTTAATATATGGATAAATATTAACACTTGGATAAAAATTATCCCAAGAAAGAAATGAAGAAATAAAAGAAAAAAATACAAGGTGAAAAAATACCCTGATGAGGTTTGGAAATTCTTCTGACTTAATGAGATCCTAACAATAAGCCCTTCAAAAACTCCTTCTTGTAGAGAGAGGAAAAATAAAGCCAGTTGTGAAAGTAGTCTTGCCACTTTTCTATAAATCCAAGTGGACCTGAATTTATGTGATGCTCACCCTTCAAATAAATGTTTTCGAGTGACATGAAGATTCCGAAAATGCTTCAACAGCAATAACTGGGATGGACGCTGTGTTGTAATAATTTGGATACACTTGACTAATGCAGTTATTTGCAATGAGGTTGGCTCAGTGCCCAAAGCAGTGAGCAAACAAATATAGCTCGACAATTGTTTCATGCCTTCCAAGACAGCCAGAAAGATTTTTGCTCAGTCCAGGGGGGGCCAGTGGTCACTACTGCAGATTCTGGTCATCAACACTGCCTCAGATATATTTTTAAAATAGTCTTTGTTGAATTCACCAATGTGCTTTATGTAAAAATGCTGGTGAGGCGCGAGCGTTTTTAATCAAATTAGTATGCAACATAAGGCAGCTGTGTATTCAAATGGGTTTTTTAGCAATTTGGTTGTTTTCCTTATAATAACAGGAAAGAACATTTTGATTTTGAAGGTGACAGAGGCAATATTACCAGAATTAAACAATCTGAATTAGCTTTTTCATGAAATGTAATATGTTTTATGCTTTTAGATGGGATGCTCCGGTGCTTTCAGATGAGCCTTCCACTGTCACAGTCAATGGCCAGGAACAGAATAAGCTCTGGAGGTAGGATTATCCTCAAATTTAATTTTTTTTTTTAGAAGAAGCTAATGGCAAATGTTTCTAGCAAACTTTAGGTTCATCTATGTTATAACTAGAGAACCAAGACAGGATATTAAAGGAACAGATAAGTATAAAATTAGTAAACAAAGTTTGACATTTTGCTTATTCTATGAATTTAATGCTGAAAATGAATATAATCCCTAAAATCATAAACAGCATGCATGTCAGACAAAAGCTGCAAAATTTCATTTCTTTGTCAACTTAGGTAAATTCAGAACTCTAGTACATAAGAGGGTAACAAGATTACAAATTTGAGTTATATGATAATGATTTTTTACTGCAGAAAGTTTGCAACCAAAGCTGATTAAACAAGTAAAAAGAGGCTCTTTTTATTATTTCTACACTTTATATGATTGTTATTCAAAAGAGAAGCAGAGTCCAACCCTATCACTACACAGATGGGAAATTCTTGTTTTTATCGATTAAGAGGAAACAAAAGCCCAAAGGGGGATAAAAACACATGTGCAGTGTTCAAGGTATATTTGGAATTCTTGAAATGAATAGCTTTCATAAAACCATTTCTTACTATCCCAACTTAGCCTGTTTGGTTTTGAAAAAGACCAGGAAGCTTTTATGCTGGCTCCTCACAAACTAGTTTCATTGATCTTTAGGAAGCAGGATCTTTTGACTTCTTAGCAACTAGAATTGCCTGTTATTGATATGTATTTGTGCAGTACAGCTTAATTTTTTAAAAATTGTTATATGGTGATAGTGGTAAATCATTTTTTTTTGTTTCATCTTTATGAACAGACTATTGAAAAGTCCTTTCCTAGAAGATGTTTATTTAGGAACTTTATAGCCTAAGGCCGGACAAATAGTGATTAATGTCAACTTAGCCCAGGAGTCATGTGATCTAGCTTCAAAAGGAATAATGTCTGCCTAATAGAATAATAAGTGCATGCACTGGGGACCACATAGATGCTCTACAAATATTAGCAAGAGCAATGTGACTAAAGCAGGCTGCTAGTGTTCTGGATGAAAGGATTTTAAAGCCATCTGGTGTCTGGACATCAGCCTGAAAATCACAGGCTTCAATCCATAAGATAATCCATTCACATAGTCCACATACTGAGATGGCTTTCCGGACGGATTTGTTCCATTATCCCAGATCAGTCCCTGTAACCTGTGGAAAGGTCTGATGTTTCCTAGATAATAATAAGAAGCACTTATTATTTCTTTTATGGGACACACTTATTATACGGATTCAAATGGTTGAGGGCTCCATACTCAGAGAGAGAGACTGAAATAATAGACTAATATAGGTAATATTTTTAAATTAAAACTATATTCCTTCTTTGTGGAAAAAAAAATTAAGTATATACTCAGTCTTATGCCTTTTAACAAAGGTAAGTAACTCCAAAATAAGAGTTTCGGAGATAAAAATAACATGCAAAGGGGAATTTCAATTCAATTAACATTTATAGACAATATATAAGAAGGAAATAGAGACAAAAAATAAGTTAAAGTGATCTCTGTCTTCAGAGTTTGAAGAGTCAAAAAGAAAATAAAAAAATACATAAATGAAATAACCTATATATACAGTCAAAGCAGGCCAAAAAAGTAAAATAATGCTTAATGTTTCCAAAAGTATTTGTACTTCAAATTATATAATAATTTAAAATACGATTTAATTTTTTTACTTATTTAGAAAACAACCAAACAACCTTTAGTTTCAAGATTATATTTGTTTCTTTAGAAAAATATTTTGCCCACTGGCATTTAAATAACTAGTATATAAAATCTTTAAGGTGTCATTGTGAAAATGATTTTAAATTAAAATATTAATTTTCATATACTACTAATTTTCCAGAACTTAAACTATCATACCATAATGTTTCCTTTAGAGTCAGATCAGGAGAACAAGGCACCTGGTGCTTCTTTGTTCTTTGTGTGTAGTTATCACATTTAATATCCCAGTGAAAAAAACAGCCCTTTCCATGATTAGTACATACTCTGCCTTTCCCATTTAGATGAGCATCTTGAGCTGAATCCATTTTGCACTGAATATTCCCATCACCTATGTCTTCAAATCTAATAAATATGACAATCACGGAATATTTTTCATGTGAAAAAAACCCAGTCTTATCTTTCACTTCCTATTCTTTGTGAGTGTTCTTGAATGCTTAACATGAAAAGGTTTGGCCTACACAATGAGGCTGTAAGTTCAATGAGGGAAGGACTTAGACTTTTAATTATGTTGAATTCCTCCTTCCACCAATTTTTGAGCACGTATTATAGAGATAGGTTTGCCACAAGAACTCAAGAATGCTTGTTAAATAAATGGAAAAAAGAAATTGTCTCCTTGGACACATATGCTTGTGCTACTTACTATGTGTGATTGACTGTTACCTGGCTTCTGCCTTTATCTAGGTGGAGGGAGATGGGATGAGAAGGAGCTGGTTCACTTATAATCATCAAGCAAAGATCTATAGAATATAACCTGTGTGCCAGGAAAGAGGTCAAGCTAAAAGTAATTACTGTTCTCAGTAATTTATAATCCAAAATGCACGCAAGGATTTCTTAGCTTTTAGGAATTACTACAAGCTGTCTCAGTATTTAAACTTTTTCTTATTTTGTCTCTGAGATGGTTATCAAGTGTGGTTTCAAACTTACGAACTGGGGTTGGCAAATTATCTAGTTACCAACTAGCACTAGTGAAAAAATGTCACTAAGTGTAGCTGAGGCATAAAACTGTTCTTGTTAAAAAATATTTTTACAGTCCCTCTCTGAAATTAAAAAGAATCCTGGAGAGTAAGGCAAAAAAAAAAGATAATCAAAACAGATTTTTGAGAAATAATAAATCAGCTGAAAGTGAGAAGATTTCGGAATTTTGAATTTTTCTGGGGAGGAAACTGGCACAGATCCAGAAACTCCCAGTATTAAGAAGTTGGAAAATCTAATTTCATTCTAACTTGGGATAGGAAATAAGAGAGTCAATAAGCATTAAAGGTTGTAAACTTAGTAATCAAAGGGAGAACCATCACTAATGAAGGGTAGACTCAGGATAAATTAAAAAGCAAATATATGTAATCATGTATTATGAATACTTTTTCAATTTGTAGAACATTACTGGCAAGATGAGTCCAGTTTTGTTAAAAGACAGACTGGAAGTGTCTATATAGTAAGACAAAAACATTTTCTTCCATGCTGGGATTGTAGGTATTTAGAAAGTCAGGGTTTTTTTTTTTTTTTTTTTTTTTTTTTTTTTGCTTTCATTATTTTTCATATTTTCTGTAATAAGCATATGATAACAATGTAGACAGAAAAAAATGTAAACTTTAGAGTAAAAAAATAAACAAATAAGCAAGCAGGCTAAAATACATTTCTCATTCTGACATGAAGTGAAAGTCAGGAGCCAAGGATATTCAAATGACTTACTTGAGGGACCATGAGAAGACTTAGTAAGATTGAAAGGACCAACTGAATGTAGCTGGACTTTATTTTAATAAAGTATACAGCATGGGCCTTAAAGGCAAGGTTTTTTAAGTTATTTGATTCCCAGCTTATATCTACATAAAATGGGGCTATTTATGCCTGCTTCAAAAGGTTCTTATAAATACTAAATGAAAAGCTGTTTATGAAGCACCTAGAAAAATAATGCCACGTAATGCACTATAGTGTTAAATCTGGAAAGACCCTGATGAATCAACCAGCCCTGGGTTTTTCAAACTATGGGGTTGCAAATCATTTCGAGTAATACCAATTTAGAGGAACATAACTACCATTTAAAAATGAAACTGCAAACAAAAGAAAAGAATAGAAAAGTCACACCAAAAATCATGAACTGTACACAACATTGTAAAGAATCATTTTGTCAATTTCCGCACCTTGCTATATATCCCGCAGAAATGAAAACATACCTCAGCATGAACGTGGACAGCAGTGTTATGCAGAAGGGCTGAAAAGTGGAAACAATCTAAATGTCCATCCACTGGTGACTTAAACAAAATGTGACCTATCCATATAATAGAATATAATTCAGTAAGAAGAGGTATGAAGTGGAAAAACAGGATACGACATGGATGAACATTGAAAACATTATGCTAAATCAAAGAAGCTAGTTGCAAAAAACCATATATTGTATGATTTAATTTAAATGAAATGTCCAGAATAGGGAAATCTATAGAGAGAGAAATTAATTAAATTGAAGATTGCCAGGGGCAGGGGCCAGTTTTAATGACTACATGGTTTCTTTTGGGGTGATAAAAATTAAGATAGTGGTGATAGTTATAAAACTCTATGAATACACAAAAACCCTCTGCATGCACTTTAAAAGGGTGGATTTTATGACAGGTGAATATCTCAATAAAGCTATTATTAAGATAAAAGGAATTATTTTGTGAAACTTCATTTCAGTCAGGTATACATATGTCCATTGATCTAGTGCATTTTGTTATTCTATAGAAGAACTTTTCCCCCTGAAAATCGTGTTATTTAGCTATAGGCTTGTACTATACAAAATAAAAATGAACACAAATTTTCCTTCTCTTTTATGAAATTTTTTAAAAATTTACTTTTTAAATTAAAAAAAATTTTTTTTTAAGATTTTATTTATTTATTTAACAGAGAGAGAGAGATCACAAGCAGGCAGAGAGGCAGGCAGAGAGAGAGGGGAAGCAGGCTCCCCACCGAGCAGAGAGCCCGATGCGGGGCCCGAACCCAGGACCCTGAGATCACAACCTGAGCTGAAGGCAGAGGCTTAACCCACCGAGCCACCCAGGCGCCCCAATTTTTTTTTTTAAATTTAACTTTATTTGCATTCAATTAATTAACATACAGTGTATTATTAGTTTCAGAGGTAGAGGTCAGTGATTCATCACTTGGTATATAAAACCCAGTGCTCATTACACCATGTGACATCCTTAATGCCCATCACACAGTTACCCCATCCCCGCACACTCCTCTCCTCCAGCAACTCTCAGTTTGTTTCCTATAGTTAAGAGTCTCATATGGTTTGTCTCCCTCTCTGATTTTGTGTTGTTTTATTTTTCCCTCCCTTCCTCTATGCTCCTGTTTTGTTGCTTAAATTCCACATATGAGCGAAATCATTTAATTGTCTTTCTCTGATTGACTCATTTTGCTTAGCATGATACCTTCTAATTCCATCCACATCATTGTAAATGGCAAGATTTCATTTTTTTGAAGGCTGAGTAATATAAATTATTAAAATAGTGAATAAAACACATGTTCTAACTACCATTTTTGAAAAGTAGAGACTTTTGAAGGAAAGCAATTACCAACCTACAACTTCTTCACTAGCATGTGATTGTTTTCATTCCTAGTTACTATCTTTTTGTTTTAGATTATCTAAGAAACAATCCTAGTCTTTTGAGACTCACCTAATAATTTAGATTTTGTTCTTGTTTTTGTTTTAGAACAGTAGCTTCTTAACATTGTTCAGTGTGTCTGAGTTCCTAGGGATTATTATTTGAAGTTGGAGAGCTACTGAGATCATGCCCAAATCTTAGCACAGGGTTGAAAAAGATAATTGAAGGCAAAGAAAATATTAATTAGGATTTTTTGAATTAATTCTTTTTATTAACATATAACATATTATTTGCCCCAGGGGCACAGGTCTGTGAATGGTCAGGCTTACACATTTCACAGCACTCACCATGTCACATACCCTCCCCAATGTCCAGAACCCAACCACCCTATCCCTACTCCCCAGCCCCCAGCAACCCAATCAAGATATTTTTTAACATCAAAAAGAAAGTTGATTTTTACTATCATTGTTCATTTTGGGTAGGAAAAATGTATTAAGTAATTATGAAAGAAAAAAGGAAGAAGGAGAGGAGAAAAAGAAGGGGGAATGGAAGAAAGGAGCATGGGAAGGAGGGGAAGGAAGAGAAAGGGAAAAATTGGTAAGAAAAAGACCATGTTAAAATTGTAAGCATTAATAATCTGAATGTTTATTAAGGAAAGAAACGGATGCTTAAACAAGGATTTTGTATAGTGTTCAATGAGAAGGATGTGTATAAAATTTGTAATCATAGTCCAGAATGATTATAAGCTTGGCCAAAATGTAAAATTTTTAGAAACTTATAGGTAGGGGGTTGGGGAGTACTAAATTCTAGCAAAATATTTATGTATCTTTAAAAAGGTAAAAGAATTGGACTTGGTTACCTGGGAAGATACTAGAGGCAATAATCAATTTTTAAACATCTGGAAAAGTGTGGATTCCATGAAACACCAAGCTTTTCTGAATAGCAAATCATGCCAGAGCCATTTAATCTTGTTCCATGATAGCACCACAAGCCACAGAGACAAGAAAAAATGATAGTGACAATCCATCTTATTATCAGGAGGTCTTAGAATCTGCTCTTTGTCACATTTTCATTGACAAACATGGGAAAATATGACTTTAATCACATTATTTTTAGATAGGTGAATGCATAACATGCTTGAATGTTCAATTAAAAAATAATACAAGTTTCCACTTCAAGTTGCATTAATATTTGGATGTAGCTCCCAGGACCTGGTTCCAGGGACCATCTAGCCAACTGCTATGAGATGACCTGCATTAAATAACTTATAGAGTGTGTTCATCAACTCTGTAGGTAATTGTAAACTTACTCCGTCAGTATAAGTAGGGCATAAAATTGAAAGGATGGGATAATATAAACACAAAACACAGATATACAGAAGAAATCTGTCTTTTTAGAATATCAATCAATAATGTGATGGTACAGTGAAAACTGCCAACACTCTACAGGAAAATTAGAAGGGGTAAGACATTCAAGGACTTAAAAAAATCATTTTGCTTTTTCTTTGTTGTAGTTAATCACCATCAAAATACTTGTTTCCGGTTTTAGTAACTAATACCATATCTTTTAATAGATTCAAGGGTAAAATGTGGTCATTTTTGTGTTTTTAAAATGATCTGCCTTGTGTATGCATTATTTTTGTAATTAGAGGATTCAAGCTAGACTTTTAAAATATGGTTAAATAGCAAGTAAACATAAATAATTTAGAGAAAATATGAGGATATCCCCCTCAAAAGTGTTTCAGGCAATAAAAGAAACTGAAGATGGTACCCACAAAGAAATTATAAAATGAGGAGAATTATTTAGCCCATATATGGGCTAAAATATGGAAGCAGACATCAAATATTTAGAAGGCTATACTGTGCGAGGGTCCCTATATAAAGCTGTCACATACATCCTCCTACATAATCTTCACATACCTCTATACAGTGAAAGAAGAAAGAGAGCTGGAGGAAACAGACTGTCTGGGTGACTTTCCCAGGGTCTATCAGAGACAGAGATCATACTCGAGTTTGTATTCATTTCAGGTGTCTCTAGCTATACAAAGATTAAAATGTTAATTTTTTTCTTAAGTGTATGTGCAGTATCACCATAGACAAATAAAATAATTTTAGATTTATTGGGGCGCCTGGGTGGTTCAGTGGGTTAAAGCCTCTGCCTGCAGCTCAGGTCATGATCCCAGGGTCCTGGGATCGAGCCCCACATCAGTCTCTCTGCTGGGCGGGGAGCCTGCTTCCTCCTCTCTCTCTCTCTCTGCCTGCCTCTCTGCCTGCTTGTGATCTCTGTCTGTCAAAAAATAAATAAAATCTTTTAGAAAAATAATTTTAGATTTATAAATATATATTTTAAGGGATGCTGTGGCATTTTCCCTATTCTTTCTTTCAGCATTGATCCAAATTTTCATGTAGGGTCCATTGTCCTTGTATAAAGACAGAATAATTTCTATTAAGGGTGTAATTACTTCAGACTGTGAAGATTATAAACCCTTATGACAATAACTGAACCCAAATTTGTAATGAGAATTATATCTATTTGAAGTAAGCAAAGCAAATGAACTATAGTAAAAAGAATTCACAATAGAAGCTGAGACTATTTGGAATTTTATCAGATCTGGATTTTTCTAGATTTTTCTTCTGAGTGTTCTCCATTTTTCAAAATCTCATGGTAGTTACTTTGTTTCACACTTTTTTGAAGGGTCTTATTAATTTTTATTTTGTAACATAAAAAGATTTACATTTTTATATCATGAAATAATAAATGTTCATCAAAAAAATAAAATAAACAAAGGATGAGGAAGATTGAAAAACATCCACAGCCTTAATACAGTTAACTTTTGGACTATATCTTTCCAGATGGATCAATAGAAATAAATATAATAAAATCTAATACATATGAGAATACCAGAGAGGCATCATACAGTACATGTTGAGTTATAACCTGATATTTTAATCAATATGTTCCATGTTATCTATGTTATTCCTTTTAAAGACTGTATAATACCCTACTGTATACCAATTCTATTATATACTCAAACAATCCCATATTACCGTATATTGAATATGCTGATTTTTTCCTTTTTATAAACAGTACTATAGCCAACATCATTATATGTATATCTCTGCAGACTTTTTCAGATTACTTTCTCACAAATTCCCAGAAGTAGAAATAGCTGTCCCAGTGAGTATGCATAAATATTTTGTTAGATACCCCACCAGGAACAATCATCTAGTAATCAAAAAAATACTTGTCAGGTACTTTTCTGGGTCTTAGACTTGTGGTTGTGAAAAAGAGGGTAAGTTCCTTCTTCACCCTTATTGAGCTTACATTCAGTCAGCAGAAATGGCCATGAGCAAATGGACATAGAATAAAATATCAGAATGTTAAGTGCTATGAAGAAAATAAAATATGGTGACATAAGAACGGGTGGTCAAGAGACACTTTCAGATGAGGAGCTCTGAGAAGGCTACTCTTAGGACAAAACTTTTAATGTGATTGTTACATGGGAAGAAGGAGCAAGCTATAGGAAATTTGGGAGGAAATGTGGAAAGATTGGAAATTTCAAAGACCCTATCCTGAGAATGAGTGACCAAGGATCTAAAAATAGCCTGAGGCCACAGCAGAGTGGAATGAGTGTACAAGTGACACGAGGGAGTAAGAGAATGGATTATAGAGTCTGGAAGGCCTCGGCAAGAAGCGTGGATTTTATTCTGAATATGGTGGTAAGTCACTGGGTGATTGCACATTTTAATTTAATTATGATACATGTATATTAAACTATGCACATCATAAGTAAATAGTCCAATGAATTACTTACAAATTGAACATATCTTCCAGATGAGGAAAGAAAACATTACTAATGTTCCACAAACCCCCTTTATGTCCTCTTCCAGTTGGTACTTCCAATGAGGATAACAACTCTCCTGACTTCTAACAGCATAGATTATTCAGCCTATTTATATAAACAACAATAAAATATCATACAGTATGTACTCTTTGGCTTCTCTTCCTCAGAGTTATGCCTGCAAAATTATTTAGGCATCCACCTAAAGATAGGACGTGGATAAAAAAGTGAATGAATCCTACTACTGAGCACTGAATTGGCCCAACCTTTGGAAATTGAACAGAATGAGTTGTTAACACAGGAGATAGAGGCTGTCCATTGAGTGGGGAGAAAAATGAGGCTGCAGTATCATGACCAAGGCAAAAAATGCTTCAAGAAGGAGAATGGTGTATGGTGAACAAATACTTATGAGCCATTGAGCGAGATGAGACCAGATATATACTATTGGATTTGACATTAAGGAAGTCATTGACAAGTGGTCCTTCAAGAAAGAAGAGAATGAGGAGTGATGAGATAAAGACTGTATATGCAGAAGACTCATTCCAAAATTTTTAACAAAAATGAAGGGCTCTAGGGAATGTCAAATCAAAAGAGGGCTTCTGAGGTGGTAAGTATATCGCATGTTTGCATGATGATGGGAATAGTCCAGTGGAGAAGGAAAAAATCTGAAGATACTGAAGGATGGGAAAGTTGTGTGGATGACGGCTATGAGGAGGTGAAAGCGGATGGATTCAGAGCACAAGTGAAGAGCCTTATTTTATATTAGGAGCTGAAGTACTTCAATTTTAATAAGAAGGACAACAACTATGGGATAGATATAGGTAGGCTGGTGAATTTGGTTATAGACAAATGAGAGTTCTTGTCTTTTATGAATGCCTTTTTTCCTACCTCCCCTACCATCACTATGTAATCAATCTTACTGATTTTCTAAAAACAGAGTTGAAAACTTGTACCTCACTTTAATTTCTATGTATATACTTTTTAGAGAGGTAGAAACATTTTTCCTATATTTATTGGCCATCTGGATTTTTAAAACTTGCTGTATTTGTTGTTTGTTTGCTCATTCAAAATTCTGTTTCCATCACGTAAACAATAATTTGCCTAGATTCAGCATTCTTGGGTGCCTTAATTTGTTCTGTAAATTTATGTAGATATTTTTCTGTTTTCTGTCATAAAACATTGAGAATGTTAAGTCTGGGGTTAGTGTGATAATTTCCCTCTGTATCACTATTTTCTTCTAAACAGATCCTTTCAGGGATTTTTTTCTCTATCCTTGAAATTTAAGACTTGGTGAGGCATCACTAGAGATAAGAGCCACAACCAGTTGGCTCTTCATTTGGGGCAGCCCCAGGCCTTTCTCCCACATACACACATGCTACACTGCTGTTGATGCATAGTTGTAACAACGATTTCAGATAAACTGTCCACAGATAACTGAGAGGAATACCTCTAGTCCTTGCACTGCCAGGTAAGAAAGATCTCATCCAGCTTAGGGGAGATTGCTTTTTTTTTTTTTTAAGATTTTATTTATTTGACAGAGAGAAAGATCACAAGTAGGCAGAGAGGCAGGCGGGGGGGTGGGGGGGAAGCAGGCTCCCTGCTGAGCAGAGAGCCTGATGTGGGGCTCGATCCCAGGACCCTGAGATTATGACCTGAGCCAAAGGCAAGGGCTTAACCCACTGAGCCACTCAGGTGCCCCAGGGGAGATTGCTTTTAAGAAGCTCGGTCTTCAAGCTGAAAGGGGACTCACTGTGGTACTCTTTACCTTGGCCCACAGGCTTCCAATACAGGAAGATATTTGGGGAGGTGGTGCTCCCATAATTCCTTCCTTTGCTTACTATCACATTCCAGTGTTCTTTTAAGAATGTGAGTTTCCATTTATCAGCACTTGGTATCTTATATTTTTTTCTAAATTTCTGTTGTGTTTGGGAGAAATTCTATTTGTAAAGTGTATTTGTCAGCCACCCATCCTTTCAGTATTGATTATTATATTATTTCTTGGCACCTTGGTGCATGCGTGCCTGTAAGTCTGTGTGTCTAAACCTACTCATGCTGCCATATCTCCCAGAATCTCAAGCTCTGTTATCAAATTCCCACAGAAAGCTTTGCTTCCTTTTATATTCTTTTTTTAAAAAGACTTATCTATTTATTTATTTGAGAGAGAGAGAGAGAGAGCGAGCGTAGGCAGGGGGAGAGGCAGAGAGCTAGGGAGAGACAGAAAATCTCCAGCAGACTCTCCACTGAGTTCAGAGCCCGACATGGGGCTCCATCCCACAACAGTGAGATCCCTACTTGAGTAGGATGCTTAACCAACTCTGCCACCCAGGGACCCATTCCTTCTATATTCTTTGCTAAAAGCTGCCTGCCTCGTGCAGCTGCTGCTCTCTTTCTGTTTTTTAACATGTATGGCCTGTATTTTCATTCTAATTTCTGTTGCAGTCTCTGTGATTAGGTTCATCTGCACTGATGTATACATGTTCTGCTGTCTGAGGCAATCAGAGAGGAATTTAGAAGTCCATTTACTTGGAAAAAGAACTTTTCTCCTTGGATCTCTGACCACTGATGAGAAACATAAATGATCTGCTATTCCCTATAAAAAAACATAAAATCTCTCCATCAAAAAGTATTTCATTACTAGGCACTGCTGAATCATACACCCATATCACAGATGTTACAAAGTCCTTATAATTGAAATATCTTTGCATTTAAGGAGATATAATGATGCACACGATGAATAATAGGTTGAGCAGGTAGAGAAAATGAATATAAGAGAAACTGTAGAATAGCAGAAAGTCCATAAGCTTGAGCCCAAGCGACCTGGGTTCGAATCACAGCACTGTGTCCCACTGACAAGTAGTGTTAACTTAAATTACAAAGCACCTGTTACGGGTTTTATTGTTCTTCTTCTCCCAAATTCGTATGTTGAAGTCATACCTTCAGGACCTCAGAATGTGACTATAATTAGAGATAAGCTCTTTACAAAGATAATTAAGTTAAGATGAGGTCACTGTATAAGCCACTCAGTCTGTGGTATTTTGTTACAGTAGCTTAGTTTCCTAAGAAAAAAATTAGAATATTCACAGTTGTCTCATAGAGTTGGTTTTTTTTTTAAAGATTTATTTATTTATTTTAGAGAGAGAGATACAACGTGAGTGGGGGGGGAGAAGGGCAGAGGGAGACAAGTAGACTCCCTGCCAAGTGGGGAGTCTGACACCAGGCTTGATCCCAGCACCCTGAGATCACCACCCATGCCAAAATCGAAGTCAGATGCTCAGCTGACTGAGCGACCAAGGTGCCCATCCATAGAGTCTTTGTAAATTAAATAAGAATAGAATAATAATAAGAACATTAGCTGTAACTATATTATTGTAGGTGCAGAGTTCAATGCTTTACACTTGTAAATGCATAGCATGGTGGCAGCCATATAGGAGGAGTGCAGTAGGCTATTTTTATTTTTCCTTATTTAGTGGAACGAAGAGATGCTGAAGTGAAAATATCCTCCAATGGAAGGAGAGATGCAAAGATAAAGGAAGAAAGAAAGAACGAGAGAGAGAGGAATCTCATGAAAGGGGAAAGAAACTGAAACACATTGTAAGGAAAAGAAGAGAAACATATCAAAGGCTCCCTACAGCTGAGAGTAACAGACTCCAAAGTAGTAAAGGACCAATCAGTACCCGGTTCTCAGCGTCAACAGAGGAGAACTGTTTTCTTGTAAAGTACTTTTAAGGTATATTTGGCCAGGACTGTCACAAAGTGTCCAAGCTTTTACTTCTATGTGATCCGGTAGTTTGTATGGTGTCTGCGTTATAACTGTTTTAACAATATTAATAGTAAGAATGGAGAAAGGTTATCATGAAGTCATACACAGAACTGTATTGACTGTTTTTTATTTCCTTTTTAGCTTTTTGAGTTACTGACACATTATTGCTGCAAAACATATGTAGGGTCAATTCATGCTGAATAGTTATTAGAAACCATGATAACAAAAGTCATTACACTGCAGTTCAGTTTTGACAGTAAAATTTCTGCAACATTATCACAAATCCTCATGCATTAGTGCAATGATCCTTACTATAGTTTCATATTAGAATCAAAAGATTGCTGTAGCATGCTTGATACAAAAAGTCAAGCAGGCCAAATTCTTTTCTGCTTTTACAGATAACATTTTTGCTCTTTTTCTATGTACATCAATGCAGATAGTAGCTTTGTTTTTTATACTTTTTTTCAATAACCTATGAGTACATTGCATATCTTTCTTTAAAATGAGGATTTTTTTTTCGTTGAAAGACCACACAATGCTGATTACCAGTACCCAAGGAAACAATTTGAAACCGATTTTATATCTGACACAACTCCACAGAATTCTAAAACTGTATTATTCACTCCATTATTACTTTCCTCTTTTGGATAGCGTATTGGCTTTGTGTACATGTTTGTTTTTGTTTTTAAATTGGTGATTTACTATGATGGAATAGTATAAGATTTAAAAAAGGAAACTGTCATATTCAGGATTACTTTGATCGGAGAGCTATGTGAGTTACCCTTTAGCTGACAAAAGGAGAATGGTTTTTTTTTGTTTTTTTGTTTTTTTAAAATTTTATTTATTTGACAGAGAGAAATCAGAGCTAGGCAGAGAGGCAGACAGAGAGAGGGGGAAGCAGGCTCCTGCTGAGCAGAGAGCCCGATGCGGGGCTCGATCCCAGGACCCTGAGATCATGACCTGAGCCGAAGGCAGAGGCTTAAACCACTGAGCCACCCAGGCGCCCCAAGGAGAATGTTTTTAATGCCTATGCCTATCTGTCCACAATACTCTTCTGCAGTCATTTATTAACAAAACTGAAAGGGGCCAGATTTTACAGGTACATTAATTGTTTATTTTTGGCAGTGTTAATTTACTCAGGCCCATTTTCAAAGAAACAAAAGAAATAGAACTGGTGAACTAGTGCCTAGTGAATTGGTGAAGAACCTCTGAAAATCGAGTAACTTCTTCTTTAGTTGGAAAATCAGGTTTACACAGGTGTACAAAGAGTATGGATAAGTAGACTCATTTCATTATGCACAAAATATGTTCTCTGGAAATGTGGATGTAAATATAATACTGCTACTCGTGTTATAACTGAGGTGATTGTGGCTTGTTTGGATTTGCTTTAGAATTGCAATCTGAAGATGCCAGATCCCATCAAATTAAAATATCGAGTGTCATCATGGTATGTGTTGTTTTGGTTGTTCTCTTCTCCATCTGTGATTTTACAGACTTCTTCATGAAGGTTCAGATAACATATTTCCTCTTTGGGTTACTTCTAGGAAATTTCCAGTTGTTACAGCTAATGTGCATGGGCTCTTTTAATAAATGTATATGTTCTAATGGTGTTTTTTGTATAAGATTTGGATGAAACTCTGACTAACCGATGAGTTACTGCTAAGTCTATCCCTCAGACTTTCTCATGAGTGTGTATATACATGATTTTCTATTCTGTAACCCTCTGTCAGCTTTACCTAAACAATCAGGTGTTTGTCTATTGCTCTATTCCTTCCAGCACCTGCGTAGGTTTCTAACTGGTTATCATAATGTCACTATTACCCTCTGTCCTCTGTCTACCTTCTGTCCTCTCTCTCCTTAACTCACGCTATATTCTCAGGTTGCATAAACTATTTTATATCTATAATAGACTAGAAGCTCTTTCATAATAGTATAGCCACATCAAGATTTTGTATAAGAAGTAAGGGCTATATGTTTATCTAAAGAATAATAACAGTATCAGTTGTCTCATCTTCTATGTGCAAAATACAGTTTGTGAAAAACTGTTCTAGGGGCTTTATATTTAAAATATGTATTTATGCTCCATGGGATTGTTGAAAAAATTAAATAAAACTACATATAAAAGTTTGCAAAGTATAGTTAGCACTTCATAAATATTAACCATTATGATATGCTTCTTATAATAATCCTGCTAGGGAGACATTAATATTTCCATTTTTTTCAGAGGCTCGGAGGGACTAAATAAGTTGTCCATAGATATTCCTTCCCACTTTCAATAAGAGTAAAACTCTGGAAAAAAGAACAAATGACCTACAGAAAACATTTAGTATATGAATATGCATTTCCTATATTAATATTCATGTTAATAAGTGATTATAAGATACAGTTCTGTAGATTTGGGGAACGATGATTACAAGAGCAGTTTTTTCAAATGTTTATGTCATTGTGATGCATATGTGTAGTTCAGAACTAAAAAAATCATTATACTGATACTCCCACAGAATTGCAAATCAATTGCAGTTCTAAGTCATGCATTAGAGATGCCTAAGTAGAAAATATACCTATTATAGGAGGTGCATATTATAAACATTTTACTTGTTTTATTATAATTTTTAACATGGTCCTTGGGTGATTAAAAATTATTATTTCATTTCACAGCTGCACTACAGCGTTTTAAAAAGTCAGAGTTCTAAGTCTATATGGATTCCAGAGAACATAACATATATATATACATACCTATATAAATATACCAGTTTTTTCCTAAGGCATTATAGGTAATATAAAAAATATTTACTTCTTTTTAAAAGTTATAGGTAAGCAAAATTTCCTGAATGTGTGATTTTATGACATTAAATTTTCTCCATTTCTCCATAGAATACTTTGCAAGAGTTAATCTACTAAATACTATCAGTTGTAAACAAGTTTTCTAGGGAAGGGTTCCAGGGATCACAGGAAATTCAGGGTTAACAGAGTTAACAGGTTTCTTAAAATGGGATTTCTCAGAATCTTTAATATGCAAATGTGGCTTCAGTTTTTAAAAAGGGGATATTGTACGCAGTGTGCTATATATATGTATGTATAGATGATAAATATATAATACATCTATCTCTATCTCTGTATCTGAGTCTCTTTATACACAGACTTTCTTAACCTTAGCTCTATTGATTTTTCAGGCTGGACAGTTTTTTGGTGTGTGTGGGGGGGAGGCGGTTTAGCACTATCCCTGGCTCCCACCCATTAGATACCAGAAACACCCCTCCCAACATCCTCCTAGGTGTGATAACTAAAAATGTCTCCAGGCATTGCCAGATATCCATATATCTTGAGATTACTTCTTACTAGTGTAGTAATGAACTGGAGAGAGGAAGGGCTCACACAGAGATGATGAGCTTTCACAGGGCCTTTTGAGCAGATACTCACAACACTTGAGCTCACCACAACAGCAATAGGAGGTGCCTATGAAATTATTACAGTAGTGCAATACATACTCAGTTAATTTTATGACATTATGATGTAATACTTCATCTTTTTGTTTGTTTATATTTGTCTAATATAAATATAGCTGCAAATGGTGCTGTACATGATCTTTAAATTTGTGTAAATAAGTTTTGGTAAATTTTAACTTTTTAAAATAGATTTAAAAAAATAAAAAGATTTGTGTATATTTTATGGGAGTAAATGATAAAATAGACTAGTATGTATGTATATTTTATGGATTCATGACTTACCTAGCTTTTCTTTAATTTTTTGTGGTAATTTTAGGCTACATGGTTCACCCGTGAGTTTTTTCAAATTGTCACAAATCTCAAAATTTTTTTCCAATTTTTATATATGTATATGTATATATGTGTGTATGTCTGTATGTATGTGTTTATATACATGTGGTCCAGTGTAGTTCAAACCAGTGTGTTCAATGGTCAACAATACATATAAAAATTTACTATGAGTGTCTTTGATATATCAGGCTTTCACTAACATTTCACTAACATTGAAAAGCTGCTTATTGCTGTGCATCTCCACTAGATCACCTTCTTAAAATTGCTTAAAAATACATAAATCTACAATTCCCTTAAAACTGGTACTAGACTGAAGAGCTGGTTTGATTTAAACCAAGCTGACCTTTCTAAAAGTATTAGCCAGAAATAAACACATAAGTTTTGGTATTTTTCTCACAGAGTTTGGACAACAGAAGGGACAGAACAATAGGTGACCAGCTGTCTACTCTTGTCTAGGATCACAAAAGCTCTTCAGAGACCTCTTGAGAGTTCTTCAGGGAAAAGGGCCAGTAGAAATTTAATGCAAGCTTCTTAGTCTATAAAGTGCAGCAACTCCTTTTGAACAAGTGTGTGGGGGGTGTGCATGTGTGTGTGCATGTGGTAAAACTAATTAAGAGTCACGATTTTCCTAGGAAAGAAATGAATTTCCATCTACACAGAAACAAGCACTCAAAAATCACTACTTGAAGCCTTATTTTAATATATGCAAGATAACAAGCAATATAAAGTACTCATGAAAAAGAGACCTAAGTCACTTTCACATTTCTTTAGGAAAATAATTTTGTTTATAGCTAGAATTGACTTTGACTCCTCATCAAATCATTGTAAAAGGAGTATTCCAGGAAAAACGGAAAAGGGGAAGAGAAAACGTGCTAATGAAGTCTATGGATGATACAACCTTTTTGAGAATTTAAAATGGAAATTTGTCTAATGAAACCTAGGTGATGCAGATTAGACAGCAAAAATTCATGATTCTTCTATTGGTGGGGTAAAAGAAGGATATTGTTGAACTCTGTTTCTATGCTCTAGTCTAGAAAAAAATCCCTGATTTCTAGGAATCACAGTATTCAGCATGGAAGGTGAGTTGAGGTGGCGTATTCCTGTCCCTTTAATTGTATCAAAACAATGGACGTCAGTACACTGGATGATTAATAATTTATTTGAATGAATGAATGAATACTGTTTGAATTCTGTGAGACCCAGAGGTATCCCCTAGAGCTCCAAAGTAGTCTCTGATTTATGTCCTTACATGATTCTTTAATAAGCCCAGGTTGCTTAAAGAAGATTCTCCAATCTGAGCATATCCATTGTGGGTTACTCTTATTACTTTTCAACTACTGGTTTACTCAAGCCTTCAAAAAATACCACAGCACATGCTCATTTTACAGATGGTTGGAGAGAATATTTGAACATAAGTTAAGACAACTGTGTCCTAGGCCAACTTTCTTTCTAATTAACTGTGTATATAGTAGATCACTGGGCCACTCTGGCCCTAAGTTTCCTCAGTTGTGAAATAATCTTTTATTTTACTTTTACTTTTTATTTTGTGTGTGAGTTTGTGTGTGTGTGTGTGAAATCATTTTTAATTTTAAAGAGATGGGTAAAATTTATTTCTTTTTTTTTTTAAAATATGGAATTCTTCACGAATTTGCGTGTCATCCTTGCGCAGGAGCCATGCTAATCTTCTCTGTATCCTTCCAATTTTAGTATATGTGTTGCCGAAGCGAGCACGAGATGGGTAAAATTTCTAAAGGTGTTTCCAGTTCAAAAATTTTACAATTTTAGAACTGCAAAACTGATCCATAATCCCTATGAAATTTAAATAATTTCTAATTAAATAGATGGTAGTCCTTTCCCCACAAGAAAATCATTATTGAAAAATTGGCTTCAATGAGATAAAACTATAAAAACAATTAGTGAATCAAATAATCTGTTTCAGTTGGACACTAGCGACATAATGCATGACTGATACAGTTTTTACATGCTTTATAAAGCCTGGTGAGACAGTATAGGATTGTTTAATAACGCTACAGTATAAGGGTAGTGTCATGGTTATGAAATGAGTTGGATTTTTAAAAATCCTGTATTTGATTCCTATCTTAGTTCCCTCTACTTGGATGACCTTGTGACACACTCAATCTCAGTTCCGTATCTTAAACTGGAGATGATTATAATAAGAATAATAAATTTTAGAGGATTACTAATGGACATTACAAAAATAGTATTTACAAATAGCTTGGCACAGATACCAGGTCCATATAAGTGGTTGTTAAGTGATGACTGACTCTATAATAATTTGTATTCCCTCACTTTGAAACTACTAAGAACTGGAGTAGGTAAAAGTTAAGCTTCAAAAGTGGTTTACAATAGAATTAAAAATATACTTTAACCAGTTTCAAAAGGGATCATGTTTTCAGCCAACAGAACACATCAACATTTGCATGCTTGCTTAGATTACCTTTCTTTGCAGACTTGAAGAATTTGAGATAGCAATTAAAACAAACACCTGATTTTATCAATCTATTCATGGACTTCTAAAAAATGAAAATCTTTTTTGAAATCTTTCAGTGAAAATGTCTATTTTTACATAGAAGTACAACCTGTTTTTCAGATGTTTTTCTTTTATCCCCCTTTAGTGTTATTTTAAATTTTGAGATCTGAGAAGTTTTAAGTTGGATTCTATTCCATCATTACCCATGAACAGGGAAGACAGGAATTTTGAACAGTCATTTTTGTTTGTTTCTGATTTTTGAAGGGGAAAATATTCATCACTGCAAAAATTTAAAGCACAGGAAAGTATCAAGAAACATGTGCAAAGGAAGGAGATACAATTTTATCACTGAGAGTAATACTATACGATTCTTTTTTTTTTAAATTTAAATACTATACGATTCTAATATTTGAACCATCTGTATATAAAATTGTGTTAAGGAAAGGGACATTATTTTTTGTATTTAACTTGTTTTATTCCTCCATTAAGTTTTTTTTTTTTTTTTACTACTCTTGGTCTAAAAATACAAAGAAGTATTATTTGCATAGAGAGAATAATACTCCATAAGAAGCACTAAAATCAAAATGCCAGAAGGAATCTATGCTCAGAAGCAATGAAGTTATTATAGAACAGGAAAATAATACACCAAATTCCTTGATGTGAGATCCGCTTTATATAAGGAAATTAAGTAAGGGAATGAGAGGTCGAATAGTGCTTTTCTATACCCAAAACTAAACTGGTCAAAGGACTAAAACATACATATATGTAATATGGGAAATGCTGCAATAGCAAAGAAATGGACTAAAATATTAAGGGGTTTTATTCCGTTTTGATGGCCAAATTCCATCCTGTAAGCAGTGCCTTAGACGCTAATGACATACGATTTCTCACTGACAGATTTAACAGCATCAATAAGGCCTCTCTGTCCATTGCAGCAAATTGATCCTACATGACACTGACAAGGGCAGCCTGCACTTAATGACCTCCATCGCTGAAGGATGGAAATGAAAAATGACTGGAAGTACAAATAAATCTTTGAAAGTTTTCCTGAAACAGGTGTGTTAAAAGTGATTCGTTTGAGAGATCATCACAAATATAAACTCAGTCTCCTAGCATACCTCACTGTCTGTTCATACCAGCGTCTCAATCCTTGAATCTTGAATCACAATTTGCTTTAATTCCAACATCAAGACAATTTTATTCTTACTATGGAAACACAGAGTGACGGATCTCTCTGAAAGGCATGATTTCTTCACATTTATGCAGGTATCTATTTCTCATTTGCCACCAAAGGATTCTATATAAACTGATAACAAGTACCCATAAAATTTATTTTTGTTTCCCTCCTGGTTAGAAAAGGAAATACAGTATAGCCATCGATTATTTTCTCCTCCTCAATTATCAGGAACAAATAGAACATGTTTAACCTCAATAACAATGTCAAATGCATGAAATGATTAGACAAATGTTCCATTGATGTCCTTTCTTTGAATCCTGCACATGGTCTGAGGACACTAAGATTTTGGTGTATAGTTTTATTATCAATTCTTTCACAAACACATTTATTTCTTAATCTACCCTGATATTGCTACTAATTTTTAAGAGAAAAATACACACTCTTTTTTTCAATGTATTCAGAAACTTTAACTCACACCAGAGTAGATGGATGGGAAACATAAGGGAGTTTATAAGCAGCATACCAGATGAATGTAATAGTTACAGTTGCATAGTATCTTTTTATTTTCAAAATAACTATGGATGTCTCCTTTTTATTCCTTATCAGGTTTCCTCTGAGGTAAATCTTATTTTACAGATGAGAAAACCGAGATCAGAAAGGATAAATAATTTGCCAAGATCACCGAGATAGTAAGTGGTAGAGATTGCACTCAAATCCTGGCCTTCTGTCTTCCCAATATTCCACAATAAGGAGGGGTAAGTACAGTACTGGAATATTAAACTGCTAATTTATAGTAGAGTAGAATGGGTGACAACAATAGGAGAAAGTGTTCATTAACAGTCTACTGTTTCTTAGGACTAGGTGGATTGTTAAAAAATCATCATGCCTCTATATTTTGAAATTTAGATTCTGTGAGGAAACAAAAATTCAAAGGGAAATGATTTTTCGTGCCAATGAGTATCTGGGGAAGAATACAGAGGAAGTGGGTTTTATAGAAGATTTTATAAAATATGTGAGAATTTCTACTGATTTCCTATAACTACAAAGGGTCAACTATTCTCCAAGGTTCTAATTAAGACTCGTATATTTGTTAAGAAAACAGAAACCAACATTTGGAGGCCATACAACATGAAGAAGATTTTGAGGCATATTCTGAAAAGCTATCTGTAGATAAAAATGAAATTTGACGTTTATGATAATATATCTAAAATCTATAAGCTCCAAAAATTTGGTATTCCAGATTATAAAAAAGCAAATTTGTATAAAATTGTGGCTTAGACGCTAAGTTTCTTCATTTCTCACATATCTATTCAAAACTGAGTTTCAGAGTTGATAAAAACATACAACAAAATTCTACAAGAAGAAAACATGACATTTGGTGGCATATAAAGAACCACCATCAGATTGGAGAGCCCATGACTGGACACTTGTTACTTTCTGTAGTACATATGTCAAGTAAATCATTATTTTAAAACATTAAGAAAACCTACCTGTTTCTTATCTCGAATTGAAGCATCAAGTGATAACTGTCTATCATATAGATTGAAATAATTGTCCTTTTCTGTTAAGAAAGTAGTCTTTAATTTTTGATATTCTTGAGCTAAACGTAGATTTTCTTCTAGAGAATCATCTTGTACTTTCTAGAACATGAATATATATTTAAAATCATTTTAATTTCCTTGAATTTTTTCAACATCATTTGTATTATCTACAAATATTATATTACATAGTGTAGAAAAATAAAGTCAAAAAGGTGCTTCCTCTGATACCAATATCCTCCTTGGATTTAATAATTTTCTTTCTTGATGCACCTACTTCTTTTCTTTCTTTTTTGAACACTGATTTGCCAGAGTCTCTCTGACTTTTCTTCTCCCTCTTTCTCAGACTTCCCTCCACAATGCCTTGGGAAGTACTCAGTCCTGAGATGCTCTACTCAGCTTCCTAGAAGACTTCTTCCAGTTTACAACCCCCATTCCTTTCCCCAAACTCCAATGCTCAAATAGGTAGAAGACACTCAGAAGCTTAGAATTCTATCTCCAAGAGGTTTGGGGTGGTGGCACTCACTGAAAACATAGAAAATTAAAGGATAAAAGACAGGGAACACAACATTTAGAAGTACAATGCGAGAGCGATTATTTGATCCTACTATACATTATCTGTATTAAAAGTTAAATCTGTGAGCAGTTGAGAATTTTATAACACCCCCTTATGACTAAACAAATTTATTAAATCTAATACAAGTCCCTTAGAATATAACTTTTGTAGTATTACCAATTGGCAAATTAGCGGCTACCTATCATTTTGAGCTAGATGTGTGAATTCAGTCTAGTTGCTGATTCTTTTTAACGTTTGTATCACATACAGTTTTCACTGGTGCTTCAAAAAATGCAGAATTTATCAACAGCCTTAAATGTTTTCAAACCTGTTAATCTAATAGTTCATTTTATGGAAAATTTATTCTAAGCAAAAGGTGTTATTCACTAAAACTTTATTCATAGTAGCAAAAAGTTTGCAAAACACATAAATGTGGATTAATCATAATGATGATAATGGTGATTAAATAACTAGTTATAAAAATAACCATTGTGAAGCAATTAAAAATATTTCTTTGTGAAAACTGCCATATCGAACCTTTAGAATAAATTGCTTAAAAATATATTGCAGTATGAGAATGTGCATAGATGAAATGTAATTCAGCAGAAAATTGCCTATACAAATATTTCTGTATTTACACACTTGAAGATTTATTAAGGTCAACAAACATATTTCTCATAAAAGCCTGGTATCCATATTGATCCCTAATGATGAATACTATGTCATAGCTGTTCTTCAAAAAATCAAAATGATGAACTGAGAACCATTTTAAATGTCCTTGTCCTAATTCTGGCACAGTAATTTCAAACTTTAGAAATTTTTATCTAATAAACTTATCTAAAATCACATAGAATTAACTTTTGGTAGGGGGACCAAATATCTATGAGTATTTTGCTTTGGTGGAGCTACTTTTGAAGAAAAGGGTTGCAATTCTTTTTGATATCTTAACACTTACTAAAATCTAAGCCTCAAGTGATTCATTTGGATCTTTGATGAATGTTCTACTGAAGGTAGGAGGAGGAATCATTTTGAGTTATTTTTGTTTGTTTAACATAAGCACAGCCCTGATACCTAAGGTATTCTACTCAGATTTCTTTCAAGCCCTAGATGGCTACTATAAACATTGCATTTGAGAGAAGTGGTAGGAAAGTTGTGGGATTTGCCTTAAACCTGTTTAATGGAACTTTAGTGAAGATGTATTTGGTACTTTATGGTTTGCTCACTGCGTAAAATGCAGCTTTTGCAAATACATATACCTTTAATTTCTGTATGACACCAATTCTTACTGCTTTGTATGCCATAATTAGATACCAAGAAATGAAATTGTGCAGTTGTCAATGAATCTTCAAAACACTGTTACACCAGTCATGATATTTTACATTATCACTTCTCAATAATGAATTTATAGAAGGATTTGCCAATTTACTACCTATTCCTGAAAGTCAGTGACCTTCAGATGTCCAGTGAAGTTTCAGGTTTATAAACATTTTAAATAATGGTATTCTACTGACACTCTTTGAAAAATTTTTTTTATGCTTAACTTTACAACTTTGACTTAATTTTAACAATAGTATTATTACGTGTGAGTGAAACAAAGAGGGAATGATACTGGTGGAAATATGTCCAGGGGAAATAATGTTACCACTACTGGAGTTGAAGAACTTATAAAAGATTAACAGCAGGAGATATTTAACAAGGGCACAGAAGTTGGGGTCAGAAATATAATCAAAGGTAAGAAGAAAGCAGAAACTAATGAGAATAAGAAGACTTCTACGTGCTTTTAAATTCAAATCCAGCTGAATCTTATCAGTAAAATCTTTTTCTTAAAGTCTTGGCTAATTGTGAACTTGAAAAAAATTTTGTTCCTAAAACCATTAAAGAAAAATTTGATTGCTATCTCTGTATGTTAAAATAATTGTGTTTTGAGTTTACAGTGTTATTTCATTCACTCATTCATTCATTTTCATTAATTACTTATTCAAAACTTTGAATTTAATAACTACTATATGCCAAGCTCTAGAATATAATGGTGAATCTCCAAAATTCATAGTTTTGTAATAAAGACTTGTATTATAAATCACAGAGGGGCGCCTGGGTGACTCAGTGGGTTAAAGCCTCTGCCTTCCGCTCAGGTCATGATCCCAGGCTCCTGGAATGGAGCCCCACATGGGGCTCTCTTCTCAGCAGAGAGCCTGCTTCCTCCTCTCTCTCTCTCTCTGCCTGCCTCTCCACCTACTTATGATCTCTGTCTGTCAAATAAATAAAATCTTTTAAAAAATCACACAAATATATAATTAGAATATAGAATATGTATTACCTGGTAGTATCCTACTTGAGAGGTAAAGATTTGAAAGAAGTATATAAAGAGAACTTACACAGTATATTTTTGCACTGAACATTATTCTAAGGATATAGCACATGCCCAGCCTTAGCAAGAGTTTTTTTCTCTGGGTGCGTCATTGACTTTCATAAGGTATGGATTCCCTTGAAACATAACATTTTTCTGGGGTTACCTAATTAGCCCATGAACAAACCAATCAAACCAATCAATTTCTGCCTGGCCCTCTCTTTGGGGACATTCATCCTTAGAACCAGGTACCATATTATAAGGAATCCAGACCTCATGGAGACGTTATGTGTAAGTGTTCCAGCAAACAATCCTAACTTATGTGGCAGAGAACAGTCAGCATCACTCATGAATAAATGAGTCATTTGAAGATGATTCCAATCCCTAGTTTCTGAGTAACCCAGCTGATGGTTCAGAAAGTGAGAGATAAGAGACAAGCAGGCTCTGCTGTGTCCTGTCCAAATTTCTGACACATAGAATCATGAGCCATAAAGTATGGCGGTATCTATTATGCAACCATGGTGACTGAAACACCCAGACATCTTGTGCAAGATTACATATATACTAAATGGAGACTTGAGCTGTTTATCCAGACAGACTGGCTCTAGATCCCATACTCTTCACCATCCAATATATTTCCTTTGTAAACTTGAGCCACCACTCAACACTATGCAGCACTGTCTTTATAAAACCTAATGATATTAAACAATCAAATAACAGAATTACCTTGTTCTGAGCCTACTTCCACCAAGCAACTCTCTTTTTATAATCTGGCTAACACACAGCTTATTGACATAGATAAAATGAGCGGTTGAAGGAAACTAGAACTTGGTCCCTTTGAAGCCACTTTTTATTATAAGTCAATATGGGTATGTTGGTTATACATAACCAGTCCCTTGGTTTTTTGTTTATTTGCTTGTTTTACCTACATAATTCCATAGTCCATGATTTGATTAGGACTGATGCATTCACTACAAGACCAACTGCCCAAGTAATTAGACTTTTACAGCTGAGGATGCACAATTCTGGACTACGGTTGATGCAACAGTGCTACCCATTGGCTCTAAATGGAGGTCCAGCCAGATACACTTACCCTGGAGAAAGTCTAAACACATTTGAACATTTTTTAAAAATTTAATGTGGATCGGGAACCTGGGTGGCTAAGTGGGTTAAAGACTCTGCTTTCGGCTCAGGTCATGATCCCAGGGTCCTGGGATCGAGTTCCACATCGGACTCTCTGCTCAGCAGGGAGACTGCTTCCTCCTTTCTCTCTGCCTGTCTCTCTGCCTACTTGTGATCTCTGTCTGTCAAATAAATAAATAAAATCTTAAAAAAAATTTAATGTGGATTAATGGCAAAAGAGATTACAAGACAGAAACTTGATCTAAATATTCTGGAGAGATGTTTATGATTAAAGTATTTGCACTGTGCATGTACATGTAGAAGACCTACATAGCTACTTACAAATACTTTAATGTTATTCAAATAGTCTTAGCGTCCATACCTAAATTTATGGTAATGTATCACCTACACCCTCAGTCATTATTAATACAGGCATTTGGATCCAGTTTGCCAGGCAGGGGGACTATAATTACATATTGTAAAAAGTTGTCATCTTTGACCCAGTTCTAATTCTAAGTGTCCCATCCTGATATGATTATGTGCGGCTGCCTCAGGTGATCTTTCCTGATGATATGTCATCTCCTGATTCTTGGTTATTAGTAGTTTACTGTAGAAGCTCCTTGCTCCTTCCACATCCTGCCAGGGCTTTGCTGGCTGTTAGTGACACATATGTCCATGTTCTTACATAGATTGCACCACACTCACTGGAGTCCCATGGTTGGAAAGGATTGACTTCCTGCCAGCACCACGAGAAAACAAAAATTGTATTGTGGTATTTACTGATTAATTTACTCCAGAGTATCCTCATGTTTAGCTTTTGTTCATTCAATCATTTGTTCAGCAAACCCTTAGTAAGCTTATTCTCTGGGTCCCGTTCCATGGCTACCCCAAGGATTAATAAGAATAGAATGTCACCCTTTTCACCAGGGATTAGAAGCTAGAGTAGAAGGATGCAGAGGAGTAAACAAGTCTATTTCGAGGTATCTCTTGAAGTACTTGTAATCAATTCTACCAGTGGAACTGATTCCACTAGATGGGGGAGTTGGTCAGAAAAGGCCTCATAGAAAAAATAATCAGAGATTTCAATCTTAGAACAGTCTTTTATTTGGCAGGGATCAAAACTCTCCCGCTATGTGGGTCAATATATATTTGAGCAAAGCTGGGTGAGTCAGTCAAGAGGAATGTTTTTATGGCCCCTTTAGGACTATTAGATTGTTGTTACCTATGACTTGTGAATTAGGCTTTCATGGATTGTGTTAAATGTTCTGTTATCTCTAGGCTTTAAAATATTACTATGCAAACAATGAAAAGTACCCATATATTTAGTATCCCACTGATGCAAAGCATCATAAATAATGCTCCATTCCAAGCACTAGAGTTTCAGTAGCACATGATCTTGTACATATGTTCATGCATTAAACCAGTGATGTCATACTATTAAAACCTTGGTAAAATATTACTATGCAAACAAGGAAAAGTACCCATATATTTAGTATCCCACCTTTGGCACATCTCTGCCAGTTTAGGACATTGGATTGGTAGTTTTGCATGCAGTGACCCTTTGATATTATTCAAGTAGGCAACAGTACCGAGACTGATTCATGGAATGTGCAGGGGATAGAGTTAAGAATAAAGGAGACCTAGAGGCTTGAAGTCTCTTTGTGAACACTGTCACTTCAAAAGCATTCCCTTTGATTAATGGGAATTAGCATGGTGAACGTAAATGCTTGAAAAACATGCCAATTTTCTAACGATATAACAGGCATGGAGAAAGCATATGTATAGGTGCATCACCTACTGTGTGCAGAGAGGCATTATTGTATTGCTGTTCCCTTAAAATCTATACACCAATTACTACAGAAAACGAGAGTCCTCCCCAGTGTTTCCAAGAAGCAAGTCTGTAAGAATGATATGTGTCGATACCCTGAAGCCTCAAAGGAGCAAATAACTGTTCTAACTCTCCCAGGACCCACTTCCTTGTCTGTGCTGCCATGGAAACCAGTCTCTTGTCCAACATGAGTTCTCTGATAATTAGTCTTGAACATTCTTGATTTTTAAACGAACAAATCAGTCCTCCGCATCAAGGTTGTTACGTGCCTCAGACTCTATATATTACCATGTTTCACAGAATGCTCTCTATCCAGTAATTTATTCAAAATGCTTACTGAGCAACTGGTATACACAAAGCACTCTTGGGGACACTCTGAGCGGTCAAATAGCACCTGTCCCTGCCAGAGTCCAGGGGAATACCCTTTTAGTTACTCCACTCCAGCACCCCCACACATGATGACTACATGCATATATGATAACAACCAGGACTCTATCTTAGCTCCCTGACGGGGTTACAAATGTAGATGCTGTCAATTCACTCATAAAATTCACCAACGGAGACTATGACATTGCCTCTTAAAGAATTCAGAAGTATCCACTGAGTACCCATTGAGTATTAATACCCTGTATTAACTCTGCTTGTTCCTTATTATTTTTAGATGCTGTTCATTGTACATATTTGGCCGGGAATTATTGATACCAGCATGAAAAAATGCACAATTTTAGGGCTGAAGAAGCCTGCAATCAGATAAGGGAACTGAGACATTCACAAAGCTAACTACAGCAGAATACATCATATATGAAAAAGGATAAAAGACATATCCAAATAATGATAGTAGTTCCATGAGAGATCAGTTCCAGTGAAAGTGATAAGCAAAGTTCCAAGGAAGAGTCATTTTTTTTTAAGATTTTATTTATTCATTTGAGAGAGAATGAGAGTGAGAGAGAGAGCACGAGAGGGGAGAAGGTCGGAGGGAGAAGTAGACTCCCTGCTGAGCAGGCAGCCCAGTGCAGGACTGGATCCCAGGACTCCAAGATCATGACCTGAGCCAAAGGCAGTTGTTTAACCAACTGAGCCACCCAGGCGCCCCAAGAGTCATTTTTTTAAAAAAGATTCTGAATATATTTCATATACAGAGTCCTGTCTATGTTATTAGCAGGGAAAATCTATCTAGAGCTATAGATGCTTGTTAAATATTAAAAACCACATAATTAACGTGGGTATATGTTGACTGTAGCATTTCTCCTATAACTACCTGATGTCTTTAAGAAATGCTTTACAGGGGTGCCTGGGTGGCTCAGTCGTTAAGTGGCTACCTTTGGCTCAGGTCATGATCCCAGGGTCCTTGAATGGAGCCCAGCATCAGGGTCCCTGCTCAGTGGGGAGCCTGCTTCTCCCTCTCCTACTCCTCAAGCCTGTGCTCTCTCTCTCTCACTGTGTGTCTCTCTCTCTGTCAAATAAACAAATAAAAAAATCTTTAAAAAAAAAAGAAATGCTTTACAAATGCCACTTCCATTAGCTATTGAATTTCTATCTGACCAGTTTTCTTCCATATAATGCATGCCCCTCAAAGAATGCAATGTAACTGATCAGAGAAACAAATTTTGTAGTAAGAAAAAGAGGGTAAAACTTGGTGTCACATAATCTATATATACTAGTGAATTTTTTCAAGGTGAAATACATGATGTAAACAATTATATTACAAGCATGTCCTCTATAAGTGATGAACCACAGTAATAATAATTCCTATAAATTTACTGCTTATTAAGTAAACTTCAAATTTTAACCTTCATTTAAATAATGTGTCCTCTACTATTGTTTAAGATTGTTAAACAGAAACATATTTGTATATCACTTCCTTGTTAAATATTTCTATGCATTTTGTAATTTAATTGTATTTCAATTTGTCAATATTTTTAAAATATATATTTAAAGTCTGGTACTCTTTTTACCATGTCAGGTGAAAAACTGAACAATTTCCTCTTCATATGCATGTCCTGATTTGAATAGTTTAAGATTTAGAAAGGTTTCCTATTTACTCACATTTTAATGATATACATTTCTACTTCACTGGTAGAAAAGGCTGATCAGTCACAGAAAGGTCAGTTAACACTAAATAGACCCTTTCTTTATGTAATTACAAAGAATAATATCTTTGTGCTGATGGCACTGCACATGGAGTGGGTGATGCAGAGAATTAATGTGCTGCCTTGTTGGCCCATGGGATAGAGATTCCAATACAATAACCACAACTTATTCTAATTATGCAGCTTTAAAAGGTCATCAGCAAAAAGAGTTAAGGAATTATCAACTAACTTTATCATAAAGTAATAATGCACTACATAAATGCAGAAACTTTAAGAACAGTACCTAGAAACTTTATTACAAATGTGAGACTGATCTAAGAGGTTCAGGTACATACAATATAGCATAAATTAAGTAAATTCATTGAAAAATTAAAATATAAGATATTTTATAACTTCCTATTGCTATAGTCAAGTAACCTGAACTCACCTTTTATTTGTGGTAAATGTTTAATTTTGAAAATATTTATGCTTAATGCCAATTTCATTGCTACGTCCATGTTATATGAGAATTTAAATATTTCTTTTTAAAACCCACTTATAAAATCTTTATAAAATCCATTATAAAATAATACTTGCTGATTATATTACACACAAATAGTAGAGAGGCACATGAAATAGAATATTAAAGTCCTTCTTCACAAATACAGCCATTTTCATACTCTAGACAGACAGTACTAGTTTATTCCAAGAGTTTAAGGAACAGAAACTTTTCAAAAAACTCTTGTCAATGAGGAAGTGGAGGCCAGGAAAATCAATTTCTTATCTAACGTCACACAGGAAGAGAATATCAGTATTGCTAGAATACAATCTGATTTCAGCCTAATATCCTTTCTGGGACTATATCACTTCCTAATCTTGAATGTGAATTACAGGACGTGTTAGATTCTAGATTGATAGGTGTGAATGTCCTAATTTTTGGATATTTTATAGAATTACATCAGACTTTCAAAATAAACTGGATGCTCACGGAGAAGAGAATTTTTTGGAATTAAATATATATATAACTATATATATAATTAAATATATATTAAAAAATGCTTCAGTGTCTTTTCCTTGGGAATGTGGGGTCAGAAAAATTTAGGCCCAATTTCAGAAGTGCCAACTACGAAAAGTATAGTAAATTATTTGCAGTCTAGTAAAATATTCTTATAGATAAAATTATTACTAATGCTTTTTCTCTTTTGCTCCTCTCAGTTAGATAGTCTCCTTACTGATAAACGATCATGAGCATCTCTGACCGCCTGATGTTGTTACTCATACTGGAGCACTGCCTAAACCTTTGTGATGGATCTCAATAGGGTTAAAAATACCTGAGGCAATTTTCTATAAATACTCATTCTGAGACCCATCTAGTCCCCCAAGTAACTTAATCCCAATATGGAAAAAAATCACTTTCTTTTTTAAGATTTTATTTATTTATTCTACTGAGAGAGAGAAAGCACAGCAGGGGGAGCAGCAGGCAGAGGGAGAGGGAGAAGCAGGCTCACCCTGAGCAGGAAGCCTGAGGTGGGGTAGGATCCTCGGGTCCTGGGATCATGAACTAAGCCGAAGGCAGATACATAACAACTGAGCCACCCAGATGCCCCCAAAAATCACTTCCTAGAACAAGTTTCATCAAATTATGCCTTTCCAGCCAGATCTAGCCCACCGCCTATTTTCGTAAAGAAATGTTAGTGGAGCACTATTCCCTTGTTCATTTTCATATTGTCATGATTGCCTTATTCTGTGGTGGTGGAGCTGAGTAATGGCAACAGAGACTGAGTGGATCACAAAGCCTAAAATACTCACTATCTCTTCCTTTATACAAAAAGTTTGCTGAACCGTGCTCTAGTATATCAGTATCATGAAAAACAAAGGTCTCTCTAGGTCTCTTATTCAAGGTTGATTTTGGCTGTACATACACCTGCACAAAGAGAAAGACTGCTGAAAGCATTTTGTTTTTCAAGCAAAGGCATATATTAAGGAGGCACAGCCTATTAATAATTCAAAAGTGTCTCCAAGACCTTTAAAATAAGGAGATGCTTGTGAGCTTTTTAAGTGCCCTCAAAATGGACACGATAACTTTGCAGAGAGTTGTCAGAGCTGTGAAGATACCATAAATAATGCCTGAATGCATCTACCCCACACCTTCTTCAATTAAATGTGGTTCGTGTAGGTCCTGCATTATAGGAAGCTAGAGGTCTGTTCATTGTTCTACTGTAATTTCTGATTTGGGGATCCATGGTTAACTTTCCATTGCTAAGTTAAAGTTTAATTTTGCAGGTGACATAGATGTCCATTCATTTGCTGAATGGCTTAGCAAAATGTGGTGGTCACCTACCATGAAAGACTATAAAATGATTAGAAGAAAGGCACTAGCTATATATTATAGTAACACAGGATGATCTTTAAAATAGTATTGAGTACACAAGACAGAAACAGATTGATAAATATTGCATAATTCAACACACGAGAAAGTACCAATGAGAGCTGGAAAGAAACAACTAGGAATTAAAGGTATGGGGAGGCAAAATAAATGAAAATGGAAAGATATGCAGGTTCTATATAGTCAGCAATGACACCATTCTCTCTTAAAATGATTAAATGGATGGGTTATTAGATCTTACACATTTTTTTCAGGGTTTTAATGAAAATCCTTAAAATAAGTCACCAAACACCAAACAACTCTAGGACATATCTCTGCAACATAAGGTCCCCCAGGGCCACAACCCTAAGATTTATTCTGAATATCAACTAGTCATGGTCATAACATATGAAGACATGAAGAAATCTGTCATTATAATTATTATCAAATTTATAGTTACTTCCCTCTATGTCTTCCTTTTCTCTCATCTTTCATTTTTCTTCAACTTATTTATTCCTTTTTTTCCTATTTCCTCTTTCCTTCCTTTTGCTTCATCCTCATTATGTTTGCCAAGCATGATACCATTCAACTAAATTCCCCTTGTTATCATCCTTCCTATTTCCCTTCCCATCATTTCCTCAACCCATTTTTCTTTCCAAGTCACCATGGCACAAAAACAGAAGTGTCTCAAAAAATGAAAAGCATTTGGGATATAATGACTGCCCATGGTTTTTTGTTTGTTTGTTTGTTTTTCCAGATTATAAGACACTTCACAGAAATCTAAGACAATGAATAAAAGGTGAGATGTATATTGTGTAATTCACCTATGGCTGCCTTCATTTTGAAGGCTGGCAAGATATTCATTTGGATAGTGGTGGTGGAAAATGAATGAAACTGACAACGTTTGGTCTTTCTGGAAAGGCGGATTAGAGATAGTTTATGTTTCTGTATCAATATGCCATGTTAGCCAGCATGAAGTCACAAGAGTGCCAATAAGTTTGCTTAAGTAAGTATAGGACAGATACAATTATATTCTTATACAGAGATACACATAAGTAGTTTTCTGTTTAATCTATCTAAAGACATGAAGAAAGTCAGAGAATAAAAAAATGTAAAACAAGCTAGAATCTCCTTAGTAGGGATGCAGAACAACAAAAAACAATAAACCTGGCATTTATGTTATTAGGAAGTAATTCCTAATTCACTGAGAGCAAATACTGCATATATGTACTGATACATGGTGAAATGTGTAAAGATTGTAAAGATTAGCATTTTCAACTTGTCTTGGAAAACTGGCACTGGGTAAGGCCCAGTCAGTACTATACTACTGTACTATGTATAGCCGTCACTGCAATCACAATTATTTATTATGGTTAATATCTTTGTCTTAATTTCCTCACTTCTATGAACTTTTTGTACCTTATTTTTTGGCCCAGTACATATTAGTATCTCAGTAAACATTATTGAATGAATGACTAGATAAATGAACTATATTATACTCATGTCCTGTTGACACAGGGCAGAGGAAATGGGTGGGCTGAACCTGAATAATTTTTATTTTCTTTAAGGATCTACTCCGGCCAAATGTTCTTAAATAGGTGGACTTTTTGGAGTATTAGAGTTGGAAGGCATTTTACGTGTTTTCTCATTCTGTAGAGAAACATTTCACAATTCATTTTTACAACATAAAAACATAAAAATTTGCCCATTTACATTTTGACTGAGAAAAATAATAAGGTTTCCAGTTCTTTAAATCCTAGTTTACAAAAGCATTTTACTGTATAATCTCTCTGTGTTGTATTCCAGTTTACTTGTAGGTTTTCCTTGGAAGACTAACAGAAATCTAAACTACCTGCTTTGCTGCCTTTATACACTTTGCTAAGCTGTGTTCTCACAACTCAGGAGATTAAAATGAAAAAAAAAATAGTAAGACAGTTTCACAAGAAATAACTATAACTTGATTTTTAAAAAATACAGAGGATCTTCTTGGTTGCAGACGGATAGGAACACTTTAAAAGAAAGCTTAAAAGTAATAAATAAGAGGGGTGCCTGGGTGGCTCAGTGGGTTAGCATCTGCCTTGGGCTCAGGTCATGAACTCAGGGTCCTGGGATTGAGCCCTGCATCAGGCTCCCTGCTCAGTGGGGAGCCTGCTTCTCCCTCTCCCTCTACCCCCACTCCTTCTGCCCTGCTCATGTATGCACATTCTCTCTGTCTCAAATAAATGAAATCTTAAAAACAAACAATAGTAAATAAGAATACAGTAGCAGCATTCAAATTACTTATCCCAAAGATTTTTTAAAAAGCAAAACAAATTTCCCATGTATTTCAATGACTTAATTATGGAGAAGTACTCTATGTTTTAAATTGAAACACTTTATACACTGTTCTCTCTTCAGATGAGACAGGCAAAGCTACTCAGTTTCACAGGGTTCATCCTTTCTTTGTCCTATGTTCCAAGTGCCATTCCTACTTCATACCTTTGCCAATATCATCCCTCGTAAACATTTCTTTCTTTCAATTTTTCCAGGAAGAAAGGAAAGAAGGGAGGGTGGGAGGGAGAGAGGAAGGAAGGAAGAGAAGGGCGGGAAACCCTCCTGGAATAAAATGCTATGTTCACTTCTGAAACCTTCTTTCTTTGATCTCAGAGCAAACATTAGCCTGAGCATAGCCTTCAAGTGGAAATCAGTTCATTCATAAGCCATTATGTGCTGAAATCTGGATTCCCCCCCCAATGAAGAAACCACGAGCTTAAATTTGAATAAAATGACATTCATGGAAGCTATCTGAAGTCTATGAAGGCCATCTATTTATTCTTCCAGCATCTGTGATCAAGTCAGCCCTTCAGAAGTGTGTCCTTGGGGGTTCTTATGGATAACTATTAGGGCTATCATCTCAGGAGCCTATGAATATGCTATTGTTCATGCAAAGGAGATTGCAGGTGTGATTTAAGGACAGAACTGGAGCTGAAGGGATGATTTTAGATTACCTAGGTGGGACAATCTAATCACATAAATTCTTAAAATTGGAGAATCTTTGTGGGCTGAAGTTCAGAGAATGTAAAGGAAGATATAGGACAAAATTAAAATGAAAGCAAGACTTGATCATCTCTTTTTCCCCATTTAAAGATGAAAAGGAGGCTACAAGTCAAGGAATGCAAGCAGCCTCTGGAAGGTAGAAATGGCCCTCTGTCCACAGCCAGAAGGAAAACAGGGACCTAGTTCCTACAACCACAGGAAACTGAATTCTGCCAGCAATCTGAAACTGATGCTTCTAGGGAGTCTACCACAACTTGATTTTAACCCAGTGAGACTCACTTAAGACTTCTGACATACAGAGCTGTGAGAAAATAACTTAGTATTATTTTAAGCTTCTAAGTTCACATGAATTTATTAAGGCAGCAACATAAAATTACAATGGTGACTCAGGTATTGTGTTAGGTCCTAGATTTATAAAAATTAATTATATGTTCCATAAAAACTGTTTGATGATGGAAAATCAAGCATTGACTCTTCTTTGCAACAAGTTCACTGATAAATGAATTTTTAGAACTATTGAATAATTCACTTATTTTTGTATAAAGCATTTATTCTGTCAGTGTGTGAAGTAACTTATAGCATGTGAATAACCACTGAAAAACCATTTCTTACATGATATAGACCACGCCATGAACTCCCAACTAAATTTCTGATTATGTTAACTGTACCAGATAGACTAAACTATTATCTCTATTTTGAAATATATTTATTCATTCACTTGACAATTTATTGATTATATATTAAAGGTCTATTATTGAGATAGTGAAGAAAATTTGATGGTTACATGTTTCTTCCTAGTGATTAAATATAAACTTAAGTATATTATGAATATCCTATTCTGTTAAGTACAAAACTCCCTAGTTAATAATTTTTAAATGCTTGTCTATTGATGGTTGATCATGCAAATGATTTTGAAAAAAATGTTTATTTTGAAAAATTCTACTCATATTAGTAGGAATTCAACTTACAATAATTAAAAAAAAAAAAGCTCTTCTGTTAAAGACATTATTTGTGTGGGATAAATTATTAAAAACAAAACAAAACACAGCAAGTAAAAAGGACACCCCTGTCTACTATCAAGTTTTTGTTTTTTGTTTGTTGTTTTTCTTTCCTTCTTAAAGCTGGTCAGTCTGGGTCTGTGTCTGCCTGAGTATTTCTGAGCTGTCTGTTGATATGGTAATGGCACAGTACTTCATTCCAGTGGCAGCCAGGTCCAGCTTGACCCTCTTTCCACATCAGATGCAGTTACTACAAGCAAGATTCAAGTATGGTTCAAGTATGGTGATTTATACACCACGGGTCATTATAACTTTTGACAGTCTAAGAAACTGTTGGGTGAGTAATTTTTTAAACTTTCAGAAATATTGGGGCGCCTGGGTGGTTCAGTGGGTTAAGCCTCTGCCTTTGGCTCAGGTCATGATCCCAGGGTCCTGGGATCGAGTCCCGCATCGGGCTCTCTGCTTGCTGGGGAGCCTGCTTCCTCCTCTCTCTCTGCCTGCCTCTCTGCCTACTTGTGATCTCCATCTGTCAAATAAATAAAATCATAAAAAAAAAACTTTCAGAAATATTAACCAACTATTACGAATATAAACAGATTGCTAGATTTCTAAGATAATTATATATATAGTTTTTATATCTATATACATAATACAAGGAGAATAAACTTGTCAAAACTGCTAACACATCTAAATGGTAAAATATGTTTAAAGAAATTTTACTGTACTCTCTTCAATCTGGAATTTATAGTCAATGCTCACCTAAATTCTGTTTTATTAAAAAATGCAAAATTTTTGCAGTTGGTATATATCCTTTATAAAAAGGTTGTGGCAAGTGTGTTTTCTATCCATTAAAATCTATGTTAATTACATTGGTTTGTTTTAATTTTTTTTTATTAAGGGGCAATATACCTACGTAGTTAAAAGAATTTTTTTTAAATAAATGAACATCCCTACATTACCATCACCTAGATGAAAATATAGAAAAAATAACCCTCACCCCAAAAGCTTCATTCATGTCCCTTTTCAGTTAATAATGAAACACACTTCCAACACATAAGTTTTGCTTATTTTCAATTGTCATATAATTATAATCCCACAGTATATATACTCTTGAGTCTGGCATCCTTTGCTTATTACCAATTCTGTTAGATTCACCCACATTTTTCTGTGTGGCAACACTTCATTCATTACATTGCTATATATTATTCCATTGTATGAATAAACTACAGTTTATCCGTTCTGTTGTTAATGAATTTTTGTGGGGGAGCTATTATGAATAAAGCTGTTAACGTTTTATACAAAACATTAACATATTTTGGACACATATATACTAAATCTTGACATCTAGAAGTCAAATCATACATACATTCAACTCTAGTTTGATAGTGTCAGCATTTTTTAAATGGGTATACCAATTTATCTTCCCACCTGAGATATTTGAGAGTTCCTGTTACTATACATTCTCATCTATATTTTTAAATTTCAGCTATTTAAATAAGTATTTAGAAACAAGTCATGACAGTTTTAATTTGCATTTCTATGATTATTATAATGACTGCCTTTTCATACGTTTATTGCCCATTTGTATAGCCCTTTTTACGAAGTGATTTTTCAAGTGTTTGCCATTTTTTCTTAATTAAGCTGCCTATCTTTATTGTTCTGTTAGGGGTTCTTCATTTATTATGGATGAGAGAATTTTGCTGGGTAAGTGTATCCTAAGTAGTTCTTCTAACTGTGGCTTGTCTTTTCAATCTTTAACGGTGTCTTGATCAATGGAAGTTCTTAATTTTAAAAGACTAGTGTTTATGAACATTTTCTTTCACGATTGGTACTTGTATCTTATTTTAAACATCTTTGGCAATTCCAGAATAAATCAGATGTTCTCATATGTTTTTCTCTAAAAGCTTTATATACCTTTCACAATTACATATGTAGTGGAATTGATTTTTATATATGTTGTGAAATAAAAGGTCAAGATTATTTTTTAGTATAGATATCTAATCACTCATATGTCATTTGTTGATTTTGTACCAGTTATTTTCCAATACATTCTCTTACATCATTTTGGTGGCATCTTCTTATAAATTAACAAGCCATGTTTACATTCTGGGTCTGTTTCTGGAACCTGTATTCTACTGTATTTTCTCTTATTTTTGCACCAATAGCACACTTTCTTATACTGTAGCCTTATAGTAAATCTGGATATCTGGTAGTGTAAGTCTCTAACTTTATCCTTCTTCAAGTATGTCTTCATTACACTTGACCTTTAGGGAGTCTCATACATTTCAGAATATTCATGCATCAATTTCCAAAAATTCTGCTTGAGTTTTTAATTTTGATTCCATTACACATATAAGTTAATTTGGAAGAATTCACATTCTTTAAAATTTGAAATTTCTAATTCATAAACTTAGTAGATCACTTCATTTGTTTAGAATATCTTTGATTTTTGTCAGAGATGTTTTGTAGTTTTCTGTGGAGAATACTGCTATATGTTTTGGTAGACACATACCTGGGCATTTGATGTTCAGCTATTCAATTATAAATAGTATCCATTTAAGATTTTATTTTATCGTTATTTATGGCTACTATATGGATAGGCCATAAATCTTTGTTTATTTTCAATCCACTGACTCCAATTCATGAATTAATTTTAGCATTTATCTGTAGAATCCATTAGACTTTCAATGTATAAATAATGTTTTCAAATAATCGCAGCTTCTAAAGTCATTTTTTTTCTCATGTTAAACAAGTTATTTCCTATTTCTGGTTTGTTAGTTATCATGAATGGTCTTTAAATTTCACAAATCTATTTAGATTATTATTTGATCCTTTCCTTCCTTTACTGTTAATGTGATCATTTATATTTATAGAATTTTTTAAGGATGGAAATTGCTTTGGTTTGGGGTAGGCCAAACATCTTCTTGACTAATTTTGCATGTTATTGGTTAAATTTTCACATTTTATTTTCCTCCATGGATTATATGAAAAAATTATTTAGACACAATTAATATGAGGACAGCAGTTAGATACAATGGGAATGACAGGTCTCAAAGTCTATCGTGTATTAGCTGTGTATTATTATTATTCTCCTTTCATATTATTCTCCTTTCATAAGATCAATAAAATTTGCCCCACTACCTAACATGGTGGTTATAAAAATAAAATAACTGAGTGGAAGTGAAAATGTATGGTAAAGTATACAGAAGGACTAGTAATATAAAGTTCAAGTGGTCAATTATTACAAAGTTCATTATAGTTCCATTTAATAAAATTATAATGAAATATATAATTTTAATCTTTTTTCCTAGTACTTTTGTTTTCCTTGAGCGCTAAAGCTAGGTTGTCTACCACTTTTCTTCCCTAAAGCTATCCAGATTGCCAAAACTAACAAATGAGAAGGTTTCAAATCAGTAAGTCTTTACCAAACTGTTGTATTAAATATATAAAACTACTCAGCTTTCATAAATCTGTAAATTATATATCAACATTTAACTTGGATAATAAGCCTGGTATTTTTTATATTTTGATAAGAAAAAAAAATCACAATTTTTATATGGCTTTAGTCTAAATGTAGCTTCCTAAAATGAGCTCTCTGGCTTTTACATACTCAGATCAGTACAAGCACAGTCTAAGTTTCTCTCCAGTTTTCTGTATAGGGAAAATGGACTGCTAGCAAAATTCTCTGCCCCACTGTGTTAGGTAATGTTATATGCTATACTTCTTCTTATTTTCAACCTTTGTATTACCTAGGAAGAAAGAATAAGTGAAATAAAATTCAAAATAGAAGCTAGATGATCATGTCCAATTTAAACCTGCTAATTATATTCAAAAGTTAAGTTTCCTCTGAAAAAATTAGTTACAAATTTCTCTTTGGAGTTTTCTTTCCCCTTTATTTTCCGGCTACATAACTTTCATTCATTCATTCATTCATTCATTCATTTGCCGGGTGATGGAATTCTGGAGTAGATTATGTTTTCCTGACAGATAAAGTGAAGAGCTCAGCAGAAGAGGGTACAACAGCAGAGTCACACTGGCTGTCTACTGCAAGTTTCACTTTGTTAGCTTTCATAGCCAGTTAGCTTTAATGTTGGGTTCATCATATGAATTGGGGGAACAAGATCAGCACTTGGGCTCCAAACGTCTTCCCTATTATTATCGCTCCATTTGTTTCGGTGATTATTCAGTACCCTACCACAAGTACTTATGGCCAGGACAAACAGAAGATGATGGGGAATTCCTGCATTTCTACAGAGAAAAAAAACATGAACATCAAAGAAAATCCATGCTGATTAAAAGGCACACCTATTATAAATGAAATAACCAAGCCGTGGGCCTAAGTTGACTATGACAGACCCTTGTGAATTCTATTCATAAAAACCAAGGGTTTAAAAAAGTTTATTTTTTTTTATAAAAATAAGATCATGGTCTTTGATGAGAAACCTCTGTTTATAAGAAAATTCCTTAAAACCCAATTCTACCTAAGCATTTCTTTTTCATTCTCCATGGAATATCAAAATACAAAAGAAAACCCACACTCAACAAGATTAAATGTCTGGTGAGAGGAAGCCACAATGAATTAAATTACAGTTTAGTCTTCCTGAACATTAAAACTTTAAGGAAATTATTTTATACTCTTGTGCACACTGAATTGTTTTGTGCAAATTATCTGTTAAAAATCAATAACCTCTGATAATTTTAAAACACATTTACCTTTAAAGTTAACAACGTGTATATTTCTTTTGTTGGACTTTGATGTTTTTGGAAAGAGACTTAGTGACTTGTCAGTGGCATGACATTTCTTAAATAATTTTAGAATAAGCTGGGGTAAAATTGCTAAATAAACAAAAACTTCAAAATTGATAAGAAAATAATTTGCGAGGATAAAAGCTATCTTGAAATGGTCACAACTACCTACCAGATCTTACCCAGATGAAATTCATTACTTTGAAATTCAACATCTTGGCAAAGTCTTCATCACTAATTAAAATAATAGCAATGGAAGAGTATCTGCAATTACTCTGTTTAGGATAAAATTACAAGGACTATAAATCTCCAAGCTTCAGGGCATAAACTGATCACCAGCTGGGGTGAGAAAGAAATGTCTACCTATTGTGTAGTTTTGCAAAATTAGGTACATTATATGTTTTACTCCCTCAGAAACATCTGGCACAGGCTACTATCTGAGATGCTTTTGGGTTGAATGCAAGGAACACTACTGGTTAAGTTATAGAAATTGCATGATTCCACACATATATAAAACCTAAAATTCAAGGCTTGTTAAAGGAATGCTGAATTCTTCATCTTAATGTCATTGGTTAAAATTCTTTCCAGGCTAGTGATTATAGATGTCAGGTAGAACATGAGAAATTAAAAAGTATTCAAATTTCTGTGTTAGTCCCTTTGTCATAAAACAGAGCCAACATCATTATAGACAAGACTTGGTAGTTTCCACAGGGAATTTTTTTTTTTTTTTTTAAATAAAAAGCAATTGGACTTTGAACAATTAGGGGAGACTGACAAGGGAGTAAAGTGAATGCAGCAAATGATTTTCTATGATAGCGCCTTTCCCACCCCCATCTTTGCTACTCAAATGAAGAGGCTGGTTTATTTCTAGGCAAAATAGATGTAAACCTTCATGAGACAAGAACTGGAGGATCTCTTCTCTCTTTTAATAGACAAGGTGAAAAGAAGGAAGAGGGGGGGAAAATTCCAGATACCAGAGAATGTCTGCAGCACAGGGTTCTGCCTCTGTCCTGGGAATGTTGTCTGGCAGGGACCCTAGTGGTCCGGATCACCATGTGATCTGGAGCCAAGCATATGTGAGAAGGTACCTTGGGGGCTGGAAGAGAGGGAGTCCAGTAAGTGAGAAGAACATTGGAATGAAAATTGGACACTGAATTCCAAAATCATTACTAATAGTTAATAAGCACTTAGTGGTTATTAATCAGTTACTAATTAATGGTGAATAGCTACATTTACTGATCTGTCCCTAAGTTAAAGGAGGCCTCAGAAAAATCCAGAAGCAGAATATGAGGCAAATAGCTTTTTACCATTTTCAACTATCTTCCATCAAATTTCTAAAACACAAACTTGGCAATATGTGGGCTAAATGGAACATGGCAATAGTTGCTTATGCATATACATAATTTAAATGCCTGTAGGATAGTATCTTTCCAATTCATCCTAATCCCTGATGCTCCTTAATGACTTAGTCCCAGTGTTTTCATATCTGGAAATTGCACTCACAGATGGACAGCAAAAGCATTAATGTTTACAAATATTAGTATAAAAGTATCATGTTTCAATATAGTTCTACTTTATATAATTTCCCTTATTACAATGTACTATATCCAGAATTTGTTACAGCTTTATTGCAAGAAAATCCTATGAAAAATTCATTTTCAACATCTTTTTTACCCATTAGGAACAATAGTAATAGCAAGTTTTAAAGCTCCCATTTCTCATAATCTGATCACCTTAATAGTCTGTGAAAAACTCCCCAAATTTTGAATTTTTCTTCAGCCACAAAGCCTACAGTAGAATTCTGATTAAAATGTGTATAGTTACTGGACAGAGATTGTATTTATCTCCATACATATCTCTGCAAGGCTACATTTGTGTAGTTTGGCAATTTTTTTCCTACTACACTCCATTGCTGATAGTTCATAGTTCATTACAGACATCAGGTCGGTTCCTCCTGAATTTCTTTTTTTTTTTTTTTAAGACTTATTTATTTATTTGACAGACAGAGATCACAAGTAGGCAGAGAGGCAGGCAGAGAGGGGTGGGGGGAAGCAGGCTCCCCGCTGAGCAGAGAGCCCGATGTGGGGCTCGATCCCAGGACCCCGGGATCATGACCTGAGCTGAAGGCAGAGATTTTAACCCACTGAGCCACTCAGGTGCCCCAATTCCTCCTGAATTTCTATGTACTTTCAAGGAATCAGTGATTCTGTATCAGTCTAGGTACTTTCTCAACTTACGTTGAGAGAAATCTGCTAATAACTATTCTTTGGGGTTAGTGCATTCTAAGTAGTCATAATATAAATGATAGCCATAATATTGCAAATGAAATGATTTTTAAAACGCAGTTTATTTTGGCAAATTAATGCCAATCTCAAAAGGAATTTGAGATTATTTTCGGCTTGAAAGGGTTTTTTTTTAAAGTTTTTATTTAAATTCCAGTTAGTTAACATACAGTGCAATATTAGTTTCAGGTGTACAATGTAGTGATTCAACACTTCCATACAACACCTGGTGCTCATCACAAGTGCACTCCTTAAACCCCATCACCTATTTAACCCATCCTCTTATCCCCACCCCTCTAGCAACCATCAGTTTGTTCTCTATAGTTAAGAGACTGTTTCTTGGTTTGAAATAGAAAATGATACAATTTTCCTAATATTTTCTGATATTTACTATTCAAGGAATTGCCACAGTTTGTTAGTCATCACTGAGACAATTAGGATTTGTGAACCATTAACCTAGGGTCTGCCACACAGATTCGAAAGCCAGGGTGTTTCTGCAAAGCTGAGCTATTATAGAGGTGGTTTTACCTTTCTAAATCTCAATTCACCTCTGGGGATTCAAGGAAATTTGGGAGATTAGGATCATAATTCTGATGGTTAAACCTATTCCACTCTAGTGCAGTTAAGGACGTCCGCTTTAGAAGGAAAATCAAGGATCTGAAGACTACTTGAAAAATTTAAGAGAGGAATGGTTTCAATTAATTTTATAGAAGTAAAATTGTAGATAGTGGAGTGGCATTGTATTACTTCTGTATTGCTGCATAACAAATCACCACAAATTTCGCAGCTTAACTCAACAGCCATTTATTATTTCACAGTTCTGATGGCCAGAAGTTCAGGAATGGCCAACTTAGATTCTTTGTTCAGTGTTTCATATTCAAGATGTCATCTAGTCTGAGTTCTTTTCTGGAGACTCCACTAGAGCAATATTCCTTTCCCAGCACCCTCAGGTTATTGGTAGAATTTATTTCCTGTGACTCTGTGACTGAGCTCCTTGTTTCTTTGTTGGCCATTAGCCAGGCATTGCTGTTGGCTCCTAAGAGACTCACTCAATTCCTTACCATGTGCCCCCTTATAGTTTCCAGTCAGCAATGAAGAATTTCCTGTCTAAAACCTTCTAATACTTCAAATCTCCTTTTCCAGGAAAAGCCCAGTCCCTTTTAGGGCTCACATGATTAGGTCAGACTCACCCAGGATAATCTCCTTTTCTTAAAATCAACTGATTTGGGACCTTAATTAATTAAATCTGCCAAAATCCCTCACAACAGCACCTACACTAGTGTTAATTGAGTAACTGAAAGAAGTTGTGAGTCATGGAAATCCTGAGTTCAATCAGCAAAATAGAACCAGCAGGATAGCTGGGTGGACATTCAGACAGACAGGTATAGATTTATTACAAGTAACTGGCCCACACTGTTGTGGAGGTTGGCTAAGCAAGTCCAAAATCTGTAATCAGGAGAGGACAGAAACTATGGGCTAAGACTGTTGTCCACAGCTAGAATTTCTTCTGCCTCTCAGGTCACACTTGCGGTCTCATGGGAAATTATGGGGTTCAAGACACACTACCGCAAAATATAGCTCCTTGGCATCCTGAATAATTTTAAGCTGAGGATGTTTGAGAAAATAGCAGAAGCATTTCTCTCCTAAAATAAGTTATAAAATGTTTGTGAGATGTGCCCTCCCTATACCCAGAGGAAAGGAGCAACCTCATCTCCAAAGACAAAGAGACACTGAGAAGAATCTGAACAGGCCTTGCTAAGTTTTCCTCAGTTTATTATACTTACATCCTACTCTTTGACCTATTTATATTTCTACATCATATCAACTCTACATCAAACCTAGCATAAAAATACTCAGATTTAACTGTTTTGTTTGTTTGTTTTGGTTTTCTTTTCCTTATGAAGGCTCTTGTGTAACACAAAATTTACACTAGATAAATTTGTATGATTTTCTCCTGTTAATATGTCTGTTAATTTTCAGATTCAGCCAGGGACCCTAAGAAGATCAAGGAAAGTAACCACTTCACCCTCCCCCACCCGCTACAGGAGTTCCTACAACTAGTTGATTGAGGAAACAAAACAAACAACAAACAAAAAACCTTAGGCCTGGTTTACGAATGATTCTTGACATGTAAGCACCACCTGGAAGTGTACCTCTGCAGCACTGTAGTACCTTCCATGAAGACAGAAGAAGTCGTGAATAAGAGTGGTGAAAGAAAACTCTCCTTTTAGGAAGAACTTCCTTCTGAGTAGTATATGTAGTTGTTCATTTAGTCTGAAAGGAGAAATTGCCAGAGTCTATATCAATAGCATGAGCCTATATCAATTCATTGGCTGTGGCTAATGCACGTGGCTGAGGGTCATGGACTTATTAGAAAGAATATGATAGTAAAATTAGTAAAAAGAATGTCTAGGGGAAAAGGTTGTATAGATAGACCTCTCTGGGCAAAACAAAACAAACAAAAAACAAAACCCAAACATGAATATTTGTGAATGTTTACCAAAGGGTGACCTCAGCAAAGAAAGATTTTAAAATTCAAGTGGCTAGGATGAACCATTCAATGGATTATGAGTTAGTCTCTTTCCCCAGTCACTCTACTGGGTTCCATTAGTGTCCACTGAGTTCATGAACAAAGTAGCCATGGCGATTATGGTAATTAATGGAATGGAAATTATACGTGGACTCAGCAACATGTTCTTACACTCACCACGGCTAAGCTGGCTACAGCCACTGCTGAGTGCTCAAAGTGCCAGCAGCACAGACCAACAGTGAGCCTCCAAAATGGCACCATTCACAGGGTGAACAGCTAGCTACCTGATGGCAAGCTAATTTACATAAGCCTGCTTTGTTTGTATGGAATAGATGCTTACTATGGTTATAGTACATATAACCTGCAAAACATCTCAGATTTTGATATGGTCGTTTGCCTGGTAGTTATGGTTTATTGACCAGTAGACTGATCCAAACCTTCATTCCTAAAGTGTGTGGGCCACTCATTCCTAGCTGACTTGGGCTGCTGAAGTTTTCCATTGAGTTTAATTACAGGACATTAGAATACAAAGAGATACCCTTGAGGATCTCCTGTATTACAGATATATTCTTCATTGCCCATTGTGTAGTAGCACCCGATTTCCCCTTGGTAGTCAAGATCAATCACCCCAACCACAGTAGTAGGCTTGTCTAATATTAGAGACTTTCAGAATGCCTTACACACTATCAAAGTATTCCACATGGCATTGTTTCTTACCAACAAACTCATTTCACAGCGAATGAAATTTACTAATGGGCTCAGGCTTATGGAATTCAATGGTCTTATCATGTTCCTTATCATTCTGAAACAGCCATGGTGGAATGGCCTTTTGAAGACTCAGTTATCACACCAACTAGGTGAAAATGCTTTGCGGGGCTGAGGCAATGCCCTTCAGGATGAAGTATCTGCTCTAAATCAGCATTCAATATGTGGCACTATTTCTCCCATACACAGGATTCACTGGTGCATGAATCAAGGGATGAAAATATAAATTGCTCCACTCACTACCCCTAATGTCCCATTAACAAAAGTTCTGCTTTTCATCACATGTTTTTGGCTCTGCTGATATCGAGATCTTAGATCCAAAGGTAAGAATCTTTCACCAGTGAACTATTATGCCACTGAACTAGAAGTTGAGACATTCACTAGGCCATTTTGGGCTTCTCATGCTAAATCAACAAGCAAAAATGGGGATTACTGTTCTGGCTGGGTGATTTATTCTGACTGCCAAGGAGAAATTGTCTTGCTGCTATATAATGGGAGTAATGAGGAGTATGTCTGAAACACAGGTAATTCTCTAGGCATCTTTTATTACTTCCATGTCCTATGATTAAAGTCAATTGAAAATTATCACAACTCAATTTAGGCAGGACTGCTAATAGCCCACACTCTTCAAGAATGAAAGTTTGGGCCAACCCACTAGGTAAAAAACCATGACCAGATGAGGTGCTTGTTGAGGATATAAGGAAAATGAAATGGGTAGTAGAGGAAGATAGCCATATCATATGACCATGTGACCAGTTGTAGACATAAAGACTAAAGTAGTTATCAGCATTTCTTTTTTATTTGGCTTGATTATGTTTTTGTATGCTTTACCCTAATATTTTTGGTTTGCTCCTCTTATCTTATCCTCTAATCATTTAACATGATGGATAGCTTTATTATCCCAGAATTTAAATTATAGGATGTCAAGGGAGAGGAGTGAATTATCACCCAAGAGCTTTGTATCCTCTTCTGGGGACAAGGTTAGCATGTTTTCAGATGTATGTAGGAGAGTTGTATCATCGTGGGAAGAAATAAGACTTAGTTTTCATCTTTATTTGGAGATTAAATATGATCTAGAAAGATATGTTAGGTGTCTACTTGACAAAGGGTGGACTGTGTTGTTTTTTTTGATGTGTCAACTTGGCTAGGCTTCATTCCCCACTTTTTCATTCAGACAGTAATCTAGGTGTTGCTGTGAAGGGATTGTGCAGATGTGATTAAATCCTTTAATCAGTCAATTTTAAGTAAGGCAGTTATCCCGGATAATCTGGGTGAGTCTGACTTAATCATTTGGAAGGACCTAGAAAAAGGGTTAAGCCTTTCCAAGGAGTAGAGATGGGGAGTGGCAGGCAGAGGGCAATGGGCAGATATGGGCAGAGGAAAGATGCAGAGAGAAGCAGAGAAGAAATCCCCTCTGTACACTTCAGCTCGTGCCCTAGGATTCCAGCCTGCCTACAATCTATTATTCCGGATTAACTGCCTTACAAAATTTGGATTTATTCAGTTAGTCTCCATAATAGTATAAGTCAATTCCTTATAATAAGTGAATGAATAAATACATATACATGGGAAGATCGATGATATATGGACAGATATAAATATCTATCTCTCTGCATATAGAGATATGAAAATGGACACAGCCATAGATATAGATATCCTAGTGGTTCTGCTTTTCTGTTTGAACCCCAACTAATACAGGAGCCATTTCAGAATTCTGGCTAACGAGGGCTTTTTTGGAATGTAAGAAGATACCATAGTAATCATCAGAATTAGAATAGAAAGACCTAGGCTTAAGATGAGGTGCTACCACTAAAAGCATCATAATGTTGGGAAAATCACTCAACCTAAGCTTCACTTGTTTCTTCTATATTTCAAGGACCACAGAGTTGTGAGCATCACGTGAGAAAAATAAATATGTAAGTATCTTGTATACTTTAAAATACTACACAGATTTTACTATTTTGGCTAAGAATGCCTGCATTTATTTGTGTTACTCTCCTCACTGGGCAGGACTAAAATGGAAGTCGATTTTAATTTGGAGAAAGTCTCTGGCATAGATATGGGCTGCTCAAGTACTGATTAACTGTTGCATTTTAGTTTAGAATATAAGACCAGAAACATTGATATCTAACCTCATGGGGAGACAAAAGGTAGGATATCCTTGAAATTACTGGTGCAGAATTTTTATGATTTTCATTATATTTCATATTTATTTTACCTTCAAAATATGCATAATGCTGTTAGTAAAATGAGATCATCTATGTAAAGGTGAGAACATACAAGGAAAAAAACTCTTATACTCACACCACCTAGAGAAGTTACATAAAGATTACCTTCCATTTCCTCATACATGAGATTATGTTCTTCTGAGGAACTAAAAACTAACGGACAATAAATGAACAACAATGCAACTAATACTGAATTCTATTTCTAGAGTCCTGTTATTGACCCAGAAAAGCTGAATGAACCCACTCTGAGTAACTACAGCTAATGATGGTGTATGTCTGGCTCTTTAACAACTCTAATTATGTTGTTATTCTGAGTTGGTTTTTAGGTGACTTTACTGTTTTCTTTCAGGTGAGGTTTTTTTTTTTCCTTTCCAACTTTTTTTCTTTTTTTAAGATTTTATTTATTTATTTGACAGAAGGAGACACAGTGAGAGAGGGAGCAGAATTAGGGGGAGGGGGAGAAGGAGAAGCAGGCTTCCTGCTGAGCAGGGAGCCTGATGCGGGGCTCAGTGGGGGGCTTGATCCCAGGACCCTGAGATCATGACCTGAGCGAAAGGCAGATGCTTAAGGACTGAGCCACCCAGGCGTCCCATCTTTCCAACTTTATATTTAAATTCCAGTTAGTTAACACAGTGTACTATTAGTTTCAGGTGTAGAATTTAGTGATTCATCACTTACATACAATCCAGTGCTCATCACAACAAGTGCTGGTGAGTTTCAATGTACTATGAAATAGTCCTTCAAACAATCTAACATATTCATAATCAAATTTCTCATAGACACGGTCTGTGGAAAGAACTTCCATTCTGGGTTTACTGGAACACAAAGAACTAAGAGCACATGCTAAAGTTTGAGCTCTGTGATCCAGAATATATATCCTAGTCTCTGAAAATTTAACCATGAATGCATAGGGCATCACTGGGTATCATCTTGATTTTAAGTATTACTTTGGGTACAGTTCCAAAGTTTCACTTTTATCATAGTTGACACTTAGAAGGCTTAATTAAGCAAATTCTAATTTAAATTAAAATTTTATTTTGATCACTAAAACAAAACTTTCCAAGTAATTATCAGAATTTTGTTCAGGAAGCATTATCTTTTTAATTGCTATATCTGTATGGAATTTTAATTCAACTATCACTCAAAACCTTTGGTAACAGTCCTCAGGAAAAATGATATATTATTAAAATATCTGAGCTAAATATGCTGGGGGAAAATCATTAACTTCCTAAAGGTATTAGGGAATTTCTGATTAGGACAAGTTCCCAACAAGTTCCATTCCCTCTTTGAGATGTGCTTTTGAAATTGTTGAACTATGATACAATACAGGAGGAGACAGAGATTGGTACCCATGATGTAGGATTTCTGATATATGATAAAAATAGGCAAGATCTAGAAACTAGATAATATGGTCTCAAGAACATTCCATGTCGGACTTAAAGATAAAAAGATATAGATTCTCTCGACTTTGTCCAATGTACACAACCCTCAAAATGACTATTATATAGTGTTAGGAAGCCAAGAACATCCCATTTTAACAACCTTTTGAAAATAATTTATGTAATAACTCTAAACATTAGAATTCTGTGATTCATATATTCACTTTTTTTACTGTGTTTACCACAAATATGCATTCCTATTAAGATTTGGAGTCCCATTTAGTTTAAATGACTAGAACTCTATGTGACAATTTGGCATACAGAAACTTGAATTTCCCATATTTAAGTCACTTCCAGTCCAAATATCAATTAGTTATGTTTATGCTGTCTAAAGATCAAGATGATTTTAGTAAAATTAGTTGCATGGTTTTTTCGAAGTTAGCATAAAATATGTAATCAGTCCACTTGCATATAACTTCAATAAACACATTTGAAAAGAAGAGTGGGGTATTTAAATACTAAAAATTAACGCAAAAACATAGAAGTATGCTTTCATGGTTTCATTTATAACCAACTAATTGGGTATAAGATTCATTCTTAAAATAATGCTCTTTGCTTGGGTATGCCAAGACAATAGTACTAAATGGAGAGGTAAGATGTTTAAATTCATTTGTACAAAATGGAGGATATAAAGTTCTTTATTAAGTGATTTGAAATGCTCTAAATGCACACTTTTCAGCTTCCTTCAAGCACATATGTCAAATTCAAGTTTATACTGCAAATTCTCTTACTGTTACAACCAGCATGTTCTAACCACACCGTTTAAAAAGATTAAGAAATAGAAGAAATAGGAGGGAAAAAATAGCAAAAGCAACAAAAGGAATGAAGGGTAGAGATTTTAAAAACTGACATAAAAGAACATTTCTGAGGAATCCTGCATTAAAAGCAGAAGGACCAATTTTCAAATAAGACAACAACTTTGAATCTTAGATGTTTTTCACTCTTTTTAAATAACATGTCTCAATCCTTGTGTATAGTTAGAGTTGGTGTCAAATTCTATCAGGTTTGAGAAGACTTGGCCAGTTTGGGAGCTAAGGGAATATATTATCCTAGTCTGCAAAGGGTTTCATAAAAAGGTTGAAGGAAATGGAAATCCAACACTGGTTAAGAAAATCAGCAAATAAATTACAAAAACTGTCCATTTGCCTGTCCCTTTTAATCTTAATGTCGTATTCAAACTATTGGGCATGTAACTGAATATCTCAACTGTACCTGAAGAAATAATGGAGCGTGTCTCTGCAGTAAAACAGAACGGCACTAAACTGATGAGTTTAACCCAGCAGAAAGAGCGGCTGTAAACATGACAAATGCCTGCTATTGATTTCAGGTTTAATTACTCTGTGCAGCACTGACAAAGCCCATCAGATGTTGTTGTGAAGTGTAAATGGAACAGACTACACTTCACTGCCCATAGGAAACTGATGGTGTCTGCAGTTTGCATTGTTTACTTTATCCTCCGTAAACTTCAGCCTTGATCAAATTAACAAGTGCTACTAACCTCCAACAAACTACAATGCACTATGGTTTTACAGCAACAGCCTTGGAACAACAGTTCAGCAGCGTCTCATTGATAACAAATGTCAGTCTAATGGCTGCTGGTGAACCTTACAGCCCAGGACCTGCAAATCCTGACTGGGGCCACTGCGATCTCTTTCTGCAGGTCTGATGTGAAAGGGAAGGGAAAGATGACTTTTTCCACTGCACATCCTGGTGGTGCCAATAAACAGCTGGTACCATACAGTCTTCCCCAATGAGCTCCTAAATTATTCAGTTTCTGGTTTCCAATATTACTTTTGAAAGAACATTTGTGAGTAATTATAATTAACTTTAGGTTAACTGCTTTCTAGCTCTTTCTTTTTCCCTTCTCTCTTCAGGTATATAAATTATTTGTATCCTTTTTAATTCAATTCAACTTTTCCAAGTAGTGATTTTCTACTTGTTACAGAAAGATATTTCTGAAGAAGTTAATAATTCATAATACTTGGAAAAGAACATTTTCCTTAACTTGGAGGTCACTCAATTGACTTATTGTTTGCTTTTCTCTACAAAGGCTATGACAGAATTTCATCATCAAAGAATCAACAGAATGCACTAAATGTTTATGTTTTCAAAGTTTCATTCAAATAGCTAAAACAATTAAGTAAGATATCTGTAAGTATTTGCCCTGGCCTCAGGATCTGCCAAAGTCAGAAGAAGATCTCTGAGACATCCTCCTCATGGCTGCCTTAATTCATACATCATAGTCAGCTGAACTCTCTTACCTCCACCTACCCACATGTGCTTGATGCTGGTGTTGATGCTAATGTTCAGCACCTGTTGCCAAGATTTTTTCCTCCAGTTCTTGGCAATGCCTGGCACAGAAGTGGGCATCCATTTCCCAGTTTACACTGCTGGCTGGCAGCTTCAATTTCTCATCCTACATTTGTAATCTATTGAATCATTGCAATCTCTCATTTTGTCCTAGTCTTGCATAATAGAATATACTTCAGACAAGAATAAAACTAGGAGTTATGACATATAAGGGTTTTTGAAATAAATTATAAAACATTTGATGCCAATTGAGCAAATTCTTAATAAATGCTAGATTTCTAAGAGAAGATTTCTGGCCTCAGGGTTTTTTTTTTTAATTATTTATTTATTTAATAGAGAGAGAAGTGCATAAGTAGGCAGAGCAGCAAGCAGAGGGAGAGGAAGAAGCAGGCTCTCCACTGAGCAGGGAGCCCAATGTGGGACTAGATCCAAGGACCCGGGGATTGTGGTACCATAATCAGTTACTTAATTGGGTTCAAAGTCTAGTTTAACAATAATGAAAGAATATTGACTATAATCTTAAAAAATACCTAAATTATGCCATATGTGCCTGATCATTTATCAAGAAATCAAGTGGTGCAAGTTCTTTTCCTAAAAATGTCTTTTTCTATCCTTAAGTTAGAGAAAACTACAGAGTTCATCCATTTAGTTGAAAATATTTATTGAGCATTTCCTCTGGCTGCTTGGTGCTAATGGTGACGAAAACAGATCTTACCTCCCCCAAGGGGGAAAAAAATAAAAATAAATTACTCAAATAATTGTATAGTTGGTATTGTAATGATTGCTATACGGGAAAGTTAAAAGGAGCAACAGGAATCTGAAAAGAGGCACCTGCTTTAGACTGAGAGGCTAGGAAGACTTCTCTGAGCCCAAGACATTAAAGAAGAGACATGGGGCTGAGTAGGAGGTACCCAGGAGAGAGAGCTGGATGTGGAAAAGCTATGAGGTGATAGCCTGACACAACTGAGGCTGAAAGAAGCCTAATATGTCTGGAATCCAGTGAACTACATGGATAATGGCTAAGATATGGTTGGGGAGGTACACAGTATCTGGGTCAGAGAGGCCAAGTGAAGAATTTTAGGCTCCATGCTATCAGGAGCCTAGGGAAGCCACTGAAATGTGTTTAGCACTAAAGGATCAGATAGGAGATTTTTGTTTTGGGTATGGTTTTTTTGTTGTTGTTTGTTTGGCTTAGGTTCCTGCAGGCTGCTTTGTAAGGAACAGCCCCAGGTCAACCGTGGATAAGTATAAATGCAGGAACCAAGCAGGAAGCCAATGAAATAGTTCAAGCAAATGAAGATGGTGGCTTGGTTTGGAAGGTAGCGGTAGAGATGGAGTCCAGATTGTGCGGACAAGGCATCAGAAGACTGACAAACAAAACAAACCCAAACCCTCTCCATCTAGGCATTATTTATAAAATGTATTTAATATATATTAAATATATAACATTTCATATATGTATATATGTACTGAAGTTGTTTTGTTTTTTAAAGATTTTATTTATTTATTTGACAGAGATCACAAGTAGGCAGAGAGGCAGGCAGAGAGAGAGAGGAGGAAGCAGAGCTGAGCAGAGAGCCCAATGCGGGGCTCCATCCCAGGACCCTGGGAATATGACCTGAGCCGAAGGCAGAGGGTTAACTCACTGAGCCACCCAGGTGCCCCTTAAAGTTGTTTTTATTTTAGATTTCCTTACCAGTACAGGTTGAATCTTCATTTATAGTTATTTAAAAAATAAGGTTTCAGGACACTCACTTTTCTGAATATATGTGTTCTCTGTAGACTCCTTAAATATTAGTGGAGATTCCACTCAAAATGACACTACAAATGGCAGAATATTGGAGCTGTGTTATTCTGGTTTAGTTAAAATTATGCTCTGTTAAGTTCAGAAGCATTTCTAGATTTTATTCTTAAAGACCAAATCTCCACAATAGCTTGATATTTTTAACTGATTACTTTGTATTTTTTTCACACAAGTGAGAAAAATGAAATCTCTGATGTGGTCTACAAATTTAGTAGTCAGGGTTGGGGAGGACACCTCAAACCATCCTGTCTGCTTCAAATGTTATCTGAGGTGCCCTTAGTCACAGGCACTGGATGAAGGACTTGGAAGAATGAAACTGATGCCCACAGAGATAACCTGAGGCAAAATGGAGGAGCTACAGGGCACTTGTCAAAGGTGCCCTACAACTTCCAACATCGATAAAAATGGGGCAATTATGAATTCCAAGTCAACTCAGACTGATTTAGAAAAAACTTCCAGGCCTGGAATCCAGCACTCATTAAGTCTGTTCCAAACTTAACACGGAAGAAATGTGAACTTATTTTCTGATGATTAATAGGAAGAGAGCTTTCTACTTTTCTTAGCAAACCGCTTGTATTCATTTACCCATTTCTTTCCATTAATACATAAACAGCATCTTTTCTAGACTTTGAAATTGTTGACCCTTGGCATTTGAAGTGATAAAAAATAAATATGATTATTAGTAGAATCACATGTCTCACTTTGTAATTTGTTAATGCTTTCTAATTGATTATCAAACACCTGTGGACCAAATTCATCTATCAAAGATTCACAGACCCTGAAAGGGAAATTTAAATATTTGAAGGTCAAATAATAGGACGATTTGTAGGAAACCTAGAAGAGGTTTACCCACCAGGGAAAATTTTCTTAATAAAAGCATCCAATCATTCTCCCCCAAATGCTGAGCACCTACTACACAGAAGGCCCTGAACTAGTTGGGGCGTCACTAGGGCAACAGGGTAGGTTTGAATCAAGAATCCCATTCTCAAGCTGCTTAATTACAATACAAGACACATTAATTTAAAATTGCCCTTTTATTTAATTACTTTGCCTCAAACTACTGAATCAAGATGTCCATGACCACGATTGAATAAAAGGTAAGGTCTCAAATGAAGCCTTGGAAACCACAATTTCCCTATATGGAGAAATCAGTGACTAACATTTTGCTCTGCACCAGGGACTGCATCACATAATTTGTCACTGTCCAAATACAATTTTCTTTTTTTGTAAATGAGTCAGTCACAAACCTCTGATTGCGCCATTTCAAATGCAAATAATTCTGTTCCAACTGCCTCTTTACATTAGCTAAATGAAGTCATCAGTAACCAAAATTGGAGAAAATCTTAACACAACTGCCGTAAACAACTTTTAAAGTTTTATATCCCATAAGAATGAAACCGTTATGAGATAGTTAAGATTCATTAGAGATACCCAACCCTGATATGACTCATATTCAAAAACAATAATACTTTCCCCCATAACCAATAGTGGCCAGAGCAAATTATAATCAAAGATAGATTTCTTGGAGGGTGATGATACCATTAGATTTAAGGAATTAAAAATACATGAAACTTTTGAGTTAATGAACAGGGTCCTTAACTGCTCATTTAATTCAAACAGCTGTTTGTTAATGCCCTAAGCAGTGTCATAAACTGTGAAAATACTGTTGAGTGCAAGACACTAGTTAATGCTATAAAGCAACACATGCTCTAATATTAAAAGGATTTAATGGGATTAATAGAGAATAAAACATTAACTCCCTATTATGATGTTTTAGAACCCAAGGGCAAATTCTGGCTAAAAAGGACTCTGGTTCTAAAACCACAAAAAGTAAACTCCAGCACTGTACAGCAAATCATGGCAATTTTATGCCCTTGAAAAAAAGTGGAACCCTGATAAGATCACATCTGTTCCAATCACATACTGGATAAAATCACTGTTTACTAAAGTCCTAAATAACTAAAAATGTGGAACCCCAACAGGATCCCATCTGTTAATGCTACAACTTGGATATGGTCCCATTAGAAAAATTCCATATAATAATGTTCCAGCATAAAATAGTGTAGAATTTGGATTTCATTTCATCAATTTTGCCTATAGACTTATATGCTGATTTTCTGAAAATACACCATTATGTGATCTATAATGCATTTTTCCTATGGGTAGTTGCTATAATTTTAATAGGTGAAAGCAAAACTGATTTGAAATAATAAATTTCAAAGTCGTTCTCCATGAATTTCAAGAATTTTAGCCAATTTCTGCTTGTAATTTCATTCCTTACATTGTATTACAGAGTATGTTCACAGGAAACTTATTATAAATATGTTTATAATATAAATCATAACATAAAATTTATAGCATGGTCCTTTTTTAATATTTTAGCTATTTGCAAGTACCATGGAGAATTTCAATATATGATGGCATTAAATATAGGGATTAAATATATGACTTCACAACTCAGAGAGAAGTACTTTTATATATAATATTCTGTTAGTAGTGTTGTATCTAACTCTGTAACATAGCTAAATTTCATTTTATGTATTATGATAGTTGTAAAATGAAATGTATATTTAATATTGAAGAATGAGGACTAGCGTATAAAAGAAAAAGTTAAAATAGATTTGATGAGGTTGTTGAGATTAATTCAAAATATCTAATAATATAACAGATTGTGATTTTTGGAATATACTCTGTCTTATAACCATTTTAATGTTTTATTTTTCTTTGGGTGTTACAAAATGGAGTTGCTCAGATTTTTGTTTTAAGCAAAGAGTAAAAAAAGAAAATTTGGTCACCATTTTATTGCAACCTTTTTATGTTCTAGGCACTGGATGGAATCATTACACATATAGTTAAATTTAATCTTCATAAAAAATCCTTGAATATGTAATACTGTTATAGCCATTTTACAGTTGAGGAAACTGAGTCTTAGGTAAATCAAATTCCTAGAATTAAATTACCAGGTTTAAAAACCAGGAGTGTCTGGTTGTAAAGCTTATGTTTATACCCACCGGGTTGTATTGCCCCAACAGGCAATCTCCTTTCATAGAATATTAAGAAACTATGACTAATAAAAATAAGCAGGTTAATTAATAACTATAGTTGGGATTAATGCAAATATTTTAACTGGATCATTTCTGAAAAATTTTACTTGCAAGAAATATATCAACTTCCTCTTAGGGGCTTCAAAGTGAGCATGTGGGGACACTGGGCAGATTAATATTTTGTTCTCCATTCCATCCATATTGTAGATGAATTGTGTGCTGCTTTTCATTGGATAAAAATGAATTATACAATTCATCAAAATTTTCCTTTGCCCTGGCTGCCAGCAAATTTGAAACAAAATTCATTTAAATATTTATTCAACATTGATTTAGCTGGAATGAGGAATGCATCAGCAGTAGGCAGGTTGTTTTATTTCCACTTCGGCATGCTATATCCTTTGATAGATGAAATTAAAATTTGTCTATTATGTAAGGAGTTGAGTGTGGAGCTCTGAGCTAATGTGAGCCATATTTTCAAATTATTCCATTGATGTTTTATTGAATGGCACTTTAATGATTGAATTCATGATGATTAATTTTCTATCTGAAAATATTCAAGAGAAAGTTATAAAGGTCATTTAAACTATCGATTACTGTGCATTCTCTCAACTTTATCCCTGTATTAAATCAGTCTTCTATAATGTAGCACAGTTAAATTATATTAACATAATTTCTTGCAAATATAACTTGACTAGCTAGAAAAAGAAAGTTCTATTTAAAATATTTGAAGACTTATTAGTTTTGAAGCCATGAAAAGAAAAAATGGTAAAAAATTTCATATCTAAAGAAAATTATTAAAGTTATAAAAGTCAGAGCAATGAAATTAATAATTTCAAAATTAAAGTGGAGATATTCTTTCATGGGCAAAAATTTTATTAGAAGTATAACTTTAACTAGCATATAGGCTAATATCATTCTTAGAATTATAAGCATAATAATTTCCAAAATAATAATAAAAGGCATGATTCTCTGTCTTAAATGATATACTAATTTACCCACATGTATATTTCTTACAGAATTTAAGATTTAGGAAAATAATTGTTGCCTGGGATGACTGTTTTAGAGAAATAAGTATGAACTTTATAGACTTACATTAGCTATACAAACTTGAAGGAATTACTTAACTTCATTGAGCTTTAGTTTCTTTAACTGTAAGTGAGAATATATGAAACTACATTGAATTGAGTGATTTAGCCATGAGTAATACTATTTTTTCTCTTTGTATTTCTAAATGCATTTTCTGCTTCCTTTTTGAGCAAAAGAGAATAATACAATTTTTCACTCTTTTTTGTTAAGGTTGTCACAAAATTCAAAGCTAATATTTTTTTCATGCTATTCATGTTACTAGGACATTTTTCTCCTTTTTGGAATTGCTTCTGCTCTCATTTTTTGAATGACTATTTTAATGGCCTGGATCTCAGCTATGCCTTAGTTGTATAAATTCTGTCAGACGGGTTTATGAAAATGTTGGGAGGGATGGTTATAGATGAGTAAAACAAGTATGATTTTATTGAATTACTCTGTTATAATTGTTTTCCGTGGAAGCACCTTCAAAACTAAAAGAGGGAGAAATTTTAAGATGAAATTAAATTTTCTATACGTCCTCTTTGAGCTACATACAACTTTTAAAAATATATTTGACAAGGGAGTGTCTTCCTACAATCTGGGGAGAGGATAGCCTGTTGAAAGCAAGTTCATTGGTTTATTATTAATTAGTCTTTTTAAATCGAAAAGCATCTATTTCTTAAGATGTCTTTTCTTTTGGCAAATTAAACATATATCAAGTATTTTTTAAAAATCCAGCTGTTTTCAAATATTTGAAATAATTCAAGACTATCTGCACATATAAAATCAATAGTTAAAATGACTATGATTTATTAACAAAATCTAAACAGATAATAAAAAGAAACAGCAATTTATTTTAAAGCAGCATTTACAAAAAAATGTGAGCTTTTCCTTCAGTTTGAAAACTGTACTTTCCTCTCAATAAATAGTATCTATTTCTTTTTATTGTTAAGAACAACAAACACAATTTTTCTAAATAGTGTTAATAATATACCATTAACAGAGTAATTCCACAAATAAAACTACAAATAGTATGTAAACAGAGGTGGCTTGCCGGAAAAACGCTGTTATAGTTTACTGTCCTATTTCTTGCATTACCAATTGTAATTTGTAATGATGATGTAGTAATGTAGCAGAATTAAAATAAGAAAGAAAAGTTTGCAACAGATTTAAATTCTCTAACCCTAAAAGTTGTTAAAGGCATTTTAATTTCCCAAAGCAAAAGAGACAATTGTATACAAGATTCTATTTTGAGTCTAACCTTATTAAAAAATAAAAACAACATTAAAGAAACCTATTCTCCGTTTGGAGCAAGTGGAATTTATGTTAGTAACTCCAATTAACTCTAATGGGAGTTACATGAATAAATCTCTAAAGCACTGAGAAGAAAAGAGTTTTGCTATTATAGGGAATGCAGAGAGAGAGAGAGCCTACGTATGATTTCATGCAAATCGTTGAAATGTCATTGAAAATATCTGTGAAAATTGGTTAATAAGCAGAAAAATATTTAAAATTATGATACAATGAATTTGTATGTCATCCTAGAATCAAATATATGGAAAACCATTAACCTTTTAATAGGATTTTTTTAAAGAAGTTTATTATTTTTTCTTAATTCTAGTCTGAATTGGGGAATGAAGCCAGGTTTAAGAGAAAATATGTGAATTGGATTGCCCCTAACTTTTAGTGCCCTCTAGATTTTGAAGAAAGAAAATAACTTTCCTGACTCTTGTAAACACACCTAACTCTTAGGGCCTGTTGTGATATATGCTTTAACTTCTTAAAATTGATTTTCACAATAGTCATGTGACGTGTCTGTCAATGTTTTACAAATTTTAAATATTTTAAATATTTTAATGATTAGAGAGTCTATTAATAACATACCCAGGTTGCTTATGGAAGCTACCATAAGATACCTTTCTATCTTTGGACGCCTAATACTAGAGGCTGAGAAGTGACACTATACCGGCTCCTTTGAATACAGTCTATTTCAATATGTGACTATTTATGAGCAGTAGTTTTCAAATAGTGATTAAAAATCTACATTCTTTAATTATCTCAAAATTCTGAGAATTTTTCTTGTAATCATCAGAAGATATTATTATTCAAATAAAAATAAGTAGATATATAATGAACTATTATCAAGAGCTTCAAAGTTTGAGGCATACTTCTACAACAGTATTTCACATGACATAGTCCAAATTGAAAATCATTAAATGTGCCAAAATGGTGATGATTTTGCCTCTGTTAGATGCTTCTTAGACTTGAGTCAACCAACTCTTCATACAATTGCACAAAGGAAAAAAAAATTAAAGAACATGTACAAAGTGTTAGAAACTCATGGACTAAAGTTTGCACCTAAAAGATAAGTTATAATTAAGGATTTTATAATAATTTTAGGTCTCTAAAAATAGTCTTCTTTGAACACATAAATCTACTCTATTTATTTACATTTTACACATACATACAACCTTAGGAAAATATTACTATACCTAGGGATTGTCTTTTGTACATTTTATAAAAGTTCATAGTCTAGAGTTAGGATAATTGTAAAGGCTTTACCAAGATACTATGTCCAACATCTGCTTAGGTCTCAGGGTCTGTATTAATATGTGCCTATTTACAACTGGCAGTTTTTAAAGCAGTGATTACAAACCTGCGTGCTTAATTATCTCAAATGTTTTCAGAAATTTTCTAATGATCAGAAAATTTTAATGCAATTGAGAAGTATTAATAATAGCCACAAAACATTAGCTACCAGTTACTGAAACATATAATTTATTCTATCCACACATAAGGGTTACATTTTCATAGCTGAACTTAAAGAAAATGGCCACTGACTTCAAAATAAGATTCATGTTCTGAATACTGTATCAGAAAAAACAAAACATCCCTGACTCCCCTCCTTCACTTTTCTCCCCCCTTTCTTCCTTCTCTTCTTTCTTTCTTTTAATATTTATTAAGCAGGTAATAAGTGTTAGATTTTCTATGTGAGCTGACGCTCAGGATAAACACTTGCTCCTAATAGAGTCAAACAAATGAAATCTTGGTGCCACGCCAAAGAGCAAGTGCTAATTTTAAAAAATGAACAAAAGATATACGTTTCTGCAGTTCACAATTTGTAGGGTTCTAGTGAAGTATTTCATAAGACCTAAAACTAAGATTTCATGTGTTTGATCATGCTAGTGTCTTCTTTCTTGCTAATGAGAGAGAAACAGGTATGAAAAGTCAATGTTTCACATATATACTCAGTTGGTTAAGTGTCCGACTCTTGGTTTCAGTTTAGGTCATGATCTCAGGGTTGTGAGCTTGAGCCATGCGTTGGGTTCCATGCTCAGCACAGAGTCTCCTTATCTCCCTCCCTCTGCTCATACTTCCTGCTCTCTCTCTCTCATTAAAAAAAAAAAAAAAAAAAAAAAAAATTAAAGCTTAGTAGGGGGTGCCTGGGTGGCTCAGTTAGTTAAGCGACTGCCCTTGGCTCAGGTCATGATCCCAGGGTCCTAGGGTGGAGTCCCACATTGGGTTTCCCCTGCTCTGTGAGGAGCCTGCTTCTCCCTTTCCCTCTGCCTGCCACTCCCCCTGCTTGTGCTCTCTCTGTCAAATAAATAAAATCTTTTAAAAAAATAAAGCTTAGTAGGACCAAGTGGATGGCATACATACAATACTTTCAAATTTTATAGTAAAACATAAAAAATATAAATTAAAAACTGATTTTTAAACATTATAGGAAAGCATATAAAAAATCTAACCTAGTAGATCTTTAAAACAACCTCATTTCATTGATGTAAAAATAACTTAATCCAAAAATTATGTAGAATTACATAGAAACAAATACAATTAAAAGAAAAAATAAAAGCACAAAGCAATGACCATATATATGTGCCCTGGCTTATTTAATGGAACCCCTTTCATCTTTCAGATGTATGGTATCTTTCTGGATGTGAATGTGTTTTCAATTGCTTAGGCAATCCCATCAATGCTATCAAATGAACCTGTTTTGAACTTTGCATGATTTAGTTTTTGAATTGGCCCAATTTTGACAATATTTGATGATCTAATCTATCTTACTAAAAGGAAGAGCAGGGAACTGATCATAATATTTACCCTGTATGATAGATTGGTTCTTGGTTTGTCCTGCTAGCTTGCCCACACTCCTTTTCTGGTAAAAGATCTTGATTCTTATCTATAGAGGTGGATTTGTGATCAAATGCAATTGATTTTAATTGCCCATTTCATAGAAGAGTTGAAAAGTCTTTTCAGAATTCACTTACCAGTCTGTAAAATGACCCAAAAAATTATCTAGCAAACAAGACCTATAAGCATTCAGGAAACTCACCATGGAAAAGGGGAAAATCTGATTCTTGGCTGTCATGATGAAGAAAAAGTTTAAAGCAGAGTCTGACCCAACCTCCCTGAGACTGAGCCAGCAGAGTGGGGATGAATGTGGAGAGCTTAAACTGAAGAAGCTGAGAAGCCAGAGAACTGAACACCTGGCCACCCCTACCTCCCTACCTACTGGGGTGTGGAGCAAATGTAACTGGGCTTAATACTGTCCATTTCTCCCCATACATCTTGGTAAACTACTATATGACTAGCAGACAGATCATCTGACCAGGTGTAATGGTGATTACTTTGATGATACAGAGGTAGAATATGTCTACCTCTGGCTTTAGGGGCATTTATTTCCTATAAAAACACCACGAGGCAGCAGAAGCTTGGGAAAGCTCTCTAAGGGACCAATTAGCTTTCTAATTCTCTGCAGTGTGGGAATAGCTAGAGTTGATCTCCTAGCCTGAGTAAGAAGCCTTTGGGTGGTGGCAGGGGGTGGGTGCTGATGGTGGTCATTACTGGATTTAGCAATAGAGCAAGAGGGACATGAAGGACAGATGAATAATATATGTGTGGCTTATAGAACTGAGACTTGGGGTCATTGAATTTGACTATTAAAAGAAAGAAAACCTCATTTTGGAAGCAAGACATGTTTAATTCAGTTTAAAAATTTCAAGCTCAGTAAAATTTCATTTTGTTTTTACTTTAGTGCTATCCTGCTTTTCTAAAAGCACTCCCAATAAACTTGAAGATATATTATAAAAAATTTTTTACACTCTATTTCATATAAATTATTATAGAAGAGTCAAGAGACAAATGAATAAATTTGATCAATGTAGTTAATAACTGCACATTTATTCATTCATTTAATATATATTTCTTGAGAACTTATTATGTGCCAAACTATCCTTTAGGCTTTAAGGTCAAAGCAGTGAGCAAACATAATATCCCTAACTTCATATCTATTACTTGTCACTTAAGAGACATAATTAAAGTAATGTAATTTTGCATGGGGCTTATTTTTTTATTTGAGTATAGCTGATATTCAGTGTTACATTAGTTTTGGGTGTGCAACATAGTGACTGACAACTCTATACATTTTAATATGCTCACCACAAGTGTAGCTATCATCTGTCACCATACAAAACTTTTATCATACCATTGGCTATATTCCCTATGTTAGGCTTCCAGTTATTAAATGAATATGGCACAAGAATAAAAGGTACTCTGTGAGGCTGATTTGAATTAGAGAGTAAGAGAAAGAGTCAGAGAGATGGAGAAAGAGAAAGAGAAGATCAATTTTTGAAGTTTGAAATATCTCTACTACTATAAAAAATGTCGAAATATATTAAAATGTTAATATCTCAATGGAATAGATTTCATTAACTCAGCTCATTTGGGAGCATTCACTGAGCATCTATTATGCAATGTCATTATCATCTACAATTTTTTTTAAGCAAACAATTTATTAGGTTTCTGTAATATCAACTTATTTCATAAAATACATTTTAGGTAAAACAAATAATATTACAAGGAATTAAGTAAAAAAAAAAGACTACCTTTAAGTGAGTTAACATTAATACTAATATAAATTTTTATTTTAGCATTTGTATAATTCACATCTACTACTATTAATTTCATTTCTTAAGGAGAACCTGATCTATTTCAACTGATGTTTGTTCTATGTGTACAAAGAATCAAAACCTTTCCATCTTTTAACTAGGTAACTTTGTTTTATGTTCTATTTATACTTCATAAATCCATTATAAGCCCATCTGGAAAAGCAATTATTTCCAGGCATCAACTAATTTACTAGACTTCCTTCTCAATGGATATGTGGTTTCTACTTTAGACAACCAATTTCCATAGCAAATCAGGTGGATTTAGTTTCTGCATCCCTGTTTATACATAAGCTAAATTAAGAATGTTATCATAGATGTAGCTACTGGCCAAATAGAAGGTTTAAGACTTGGGAGTCACAATCACACGGGCAATTAGTGGAAGCCAGGTCCACAACATTTTGCTACAAGACCCTTTCCTCCACAGAAGACTACAACCAAACAGCTCAGTAATTCAATAGAATAATGGAAAGTGGACAGGGTGTACACTGAGAAGCTACTGTTTAGCCATTTGCTTTTTGGCACAAGTCACTTCATCTCAAGGTATTTGAAGTTACACATCTGAAATATGAAAATAATAATACCTAGCTCACACAAATTCACATGGGAGAATTTACTTGAAAGGTATAAAGGTACTGTCATTTATATCAATCAAATATTATTGAAAAATGTAAAACCTTGCTATATGAATATGATGCTGTGCTAACATTCTAAACTTCCAGGAGATACCCAGTTGCTGAAGAATTTACCCAATTCTTTGGGCTTGAACTACCTACTGATGTTTATCTCCACCAACATGAGAAAATAAAGAAGTCTTTATTTGTTTTGCAAAATACAAATAGCACATATTTTCTCAGCATTGCAAGACTCAGGGATTTATTTTAAACCTAAGAATAAGGAGAATTAGATAAAAAGTTTGACAGAGGTATCCCTACCATACTAGCAGTAAAGCAACATAAAAAACCCCAAAGGCAACTTACTGAATTGATATACATATGTAGACACACACATATATATGTATATGTGCTCCTATGTCTAAAACATGTGCGTAATATACACATACTATGAAATATTCGGCATTCAGATACTATATTGAAAGAAAATCAAAGCTTTGACCAGTTTCCACTCAACTACATTTTAAAACCAAAGTACAGAAAATTTTTAAGTCAAAAATAGCATATTTTACACAAACTTTTCCAGACGATTTATACAGATTCACCTGATTTTCTTACCTACCAAATAATGGATTCACTCAAAGTTTTACAAGACTCTGGCTTCTAGGCTGGTACAGACTTCTAGTTATGGAAGCCATGGTGAGAAAAAGGTACAGTGTAAGGAATATAATCAATGGTAGTGAAATAGCATTGTATGGTGACAGATGGTAGCTACATTTGTGGTGAGCACAGCATAATGTATAGAGTTGTCAAATCACTATGCTGTATATCTGAAATTAATGTAACATTGTGTGACAATTACACTTCAATTAAAATAATAATAATAATTTTTAAAAAAATCACTAGAGTCTGGAACAAAGTACCTCTCTACAGGCAGTATCTGTAGGATCACCTATATGTAGGAATAATTGGTGTTTAGAAATATATGTATCAACATTTTTCTGCTTTAACAAAAATGTCATATTAAATACACAAAAACTCATGTATTTTTATGAATTTTTTCTCATGGTCTTTGTGTGTATATATATATATACTTATATATATTCTTCATATTTATATACATATATATTCTTCATATATATACTTTAAATGGATAATTTAAAGTAATATAACCATAATAACAATACATTGTTGGTAACTTTTCTTCAGTTATTTATTTATGTTATTTATTTTTTTGAAAGATATACTTTTTCATCCAAGGTGGGGGAGGGGCAGAGGGCGTGAACCCCCGGCAGACTCCCCACTGAGCGTGGAATCCCATGCAGGGCTCAATCTCACAACCCATGAGACCACAACCTCAGCAGAAAGCAAGAGTCAGACACTTCAATCCAGGTAGCCCTGGCTGGCTCAGTAGGAAGAGCATGTGACTCTTCCTGGTTGTGAGTTTGAGACCCACATGGGGTATAGAGATTACTTAAATAAATCTTTTTTAAAAAAAGGAATTACATAAAAATGCAACCCTTCCATTAGGTATCAATATAAAATACAAGTAAAATATGTAAGTCAAATAAAAACTAAAAATAGTAGAGATGTATGAGTCTAAGAAAAGAGTGGAATTCTGCAGAATACCTTTTTGGAACTTATATGGTATGTATAAAGATAAATTTTAATTCGGAGGTTTTATAAAAAATCATACTAATGATAATGATTAATGGTTTTAGCATTTAATGATAACATCGTAGAGTAAAAAGCTTCAAATTAATATATTTTAATAGAGCAACAAGAATATAAAAAAAGGAATCAGCATATATCTGTAGATGAAATTTCTGAGGTTCCATGAAAAAACAAAAATCAGTTTTTTGACTTATTTATGAACCTCAAAAACCATGTGAATTAACTTCTTTTAATTAACGATCTGCAAAATAGCAAATTGTTTAAGGAAAGACCCAAATTCATCATATAATATTTTCTATTTTCTTTCTATTCATATAATTAATAGCATTCAATGGAATATAAACAGAGATAAAACCCTCATATTCTGAAAATTATAATGTTCTATGCTATAGAATTTGATAAAGCCAAGAAATACCACTGGGTTTAATCTTCTCTCAAAATGTAGATTAGGTGCCATTCTGAGACATCCTTTAGCAGTACAGTTATCTAAATCTCTCCTTAGCATTAAAAACAAAGCCCTGTGTCATCTATCAACTCTTACTGCAATTGCCACATCCCTCCCTGAATGGCAAAGTGCTCTTCTACAAGTACTGTCCTATAGCAAACTTCTGAAGGACTCACTCTCTGAACTGAAATATAAAATACAACAAAAGAAGTCTCAATATTCACAGTCTTTATTTACATCCTGAAATTATCTAATGATAATCTGTAAGTAATGAAATATTGCTCCTATTAGGTCCTTTTGCTATTTGTTTCATTTGTATATTTTCCATATTGAAAACATTTCCAATTATTTGATTTTAATTTATATAACTTAAACCTACAAAGCTGTATATATTGCCACTGTTTAAATTCCTCTGATACAGAACTCTTAGGAATTTTTTTAAATGTTTTATAAAATCATAAAATCATTGCCTCTAGGGAGGCAAAGAGAGTTCTGAGTAATCCTTGACAGATTAAGGTAAGGAAAGATTATCTTCCAGCCATTAAGACCAGTAGCATATATAAATTTAAGCACAAAATATACAATGTCCAAAACCAGATCTTTAACTTAAGAGAATTTCCAGTGAGGATTCTGCCTATATACTTATTTGGTTATCTATATTCATGCCTCTTTTTGTAAAAAGAGGATGGTGGGGAGCCTCCGGTGTCACCAAAGCCTCAATGCTCTGTACATGTTATATATTTCAGCCTACTTTGTATATAACTGGGGGTTTGAAAGCTAAGAATCTACTAAGGAAAAGTGCTCTTTGGATAGGACTACCAGTGAAGGTTTTCAGAGGAGTACAAGTTAACTGATACCTGAAGGACAAGAAGGAGTGAGTCCTGTAAACACGAGAGGGAAGAGTGATTCTGGCAGGGAGAAACAGGAGTTCAAAGAGCAGTAGACAACAAGAGATTGGAACGTTCAAGACACAGAGAGAAGGCCAATGTGACTGAGCAGGGAAAGCCATAGAGTGATACGGGATAAAATCAGAGAGGTAAGGAATGATCATGTGTGACTTTTTGCATGCCAAGGCAAAACATTTAGATTTTATTTTGAGGGTCATAGGAGCCATTAGAGGGTTTAAGCAAGAGCATGACCTGATTTACATTTTGAAAAAGATCACAGCTCTGTATAGAATTGATTATAGAAACAGGCACCAGTGAAAACAGGATCTAGAGTGGCAGTAGAGGAGAGCTGCTTTGATTAATGAAATGTGCTAGTGGACACCAGTTGTGATACAGAAAATGATAATTTCCTAAAAATACATACATTTAAAATAACTGTGTCCTTTGTGAGTTTTGTTTTATTTTAATCAATAGGTATTAAAAATGCAGACATTACCATGTTAGGGCTTTTCCATTTTTGAGTTCGAGAAGGGCCCCTCAGCCTCTTGAGGGATAGGAAATCAGTGGCATAGCTCCCAGCCGGGTCATCAGCTTGAACCCAGGGAGAAGGTAACAAAGGAACCTCGGCTTCCCTTCCCTCCATAATACCAGTAAGATACATAATGACTGAAGGTGTACTTCAGTGGCTTAGGGAATAGAGAATTAAGCACAAAAGGAAAATGTGGTATGTGGCGAGGTACCCAATGAGTAGCACAAGCAGTAACTAAAGTAGAAGATAAAATTATAAAAATAATCCTTATTTGATATTTATTGTATGTTAAGCACTATGTTAAGGACATTATTTCATTTAGTTTATACCTTAATATTACCCCAGTTTGAAACATGAGAAATCTAAGATTCAGAAAAGTTAAATAACTTGGGTAAGTTTACAAATCTAGTGAGTGTTGTTACTGAAAACCAGTTCTGTCTGACCCCAGAGCTCCTTTTTCAAATACAATATTATACCAGTTTTCTAAGGAACCACTGGTTTCTTTGAGGTGTTATAGTCAAGGAAGTCATCAGTGGAACACAGCGAAGTTATGATTTTCAGAAAGAAAACAAAGGCAGGGTACTCCAGAAAAGAGAAAGATATGAGTGATGGGAAGGTGTGAAAGCACACCGAGGGACAGACATGGAAAACAACGTTTTCTTTGGGGCAAGTGATGGAGACAAGCTATTTGCAGTCAGTTTTTATTGTCCTAACCGTATTCTGGTCATTAAGATGTCACTGGAAATGGCATAGGTCAATTCCTGGCCTAGTCCCAAACACCTGTAAAATTCTTTACACTCTCTTTCTTCTTCCAACTGCAGATCAGAGGCAGAGGAGCTGGCAGGGGAACAGGATCTTGGGAACGACAAAGCCATAAGCTAAAAGCACCCTGGGTTTCTCTAGAAGATCACACGAAAGGTTGCTCACTAGTCAAGGAAATCCACATTGGACATTTTGAACAAAAAATAAACTTTCATTAAGTTAAGCTAGTAAAAGTTGTGGCATTTTGTTTAAGCCTCTAGAATCATTTATTCCAAATAATACATAGTAGAAAGTTCATCTGGTGAAGATGGGAAGCTAGGGTATGTGAAGTTAGAGTCCTACAATATCTCTGTCCAACACTCTTCTCCTTTTCCTGGATCAACTATAAACTATAGACTCAGGCTCTCTTGGAATTAATGCAGATCATAAGATAACATTCTGGTCAAAGAGTTGTAAATGCAAATTTGATAAGTATGTCCCTTCCCTAATTCACTACCTCACTTCTTTTTGTTTGAGAGACGATGTGATACCTGAATTTTTACCAGCCTCAAAATCATGAGGGAAAGGCCAAGAGAATCTCAGAGTTATGAGTCCTAACATAATTGAGCTACTGTACCAATTTTAGAAATCGCTCACCTACAGATTTCTACAAATACATAAACAAACAAAACAAACTTCTATTTCTTTAAACTATAGATATTCAGGTTGTTTGGCTACTTGTAGCTGAACATACTTCTAACTAACACAAAAATAGTTTCAGTGGATGCAAAACAAGGTTTCTCAGCTGGGGGTGCTTACGACCTTCCTGCTCCTTCCCTTGGGTTGCTTCAGAATGTCTGGAGATACCTTTGGTGGTCATAGCTACAGGGATGTAACTGGTATCCAGTGGATGGAGACCTACCACGCACAGAATAGCCCTACACAACAAAGGTTTATCCAGTCCAAGTGTCAACTGTGCTAAGGTTGAGAAACTCTGTGGTAGAACATGGACATGGATAGTCGCTCTATAGCATTCAAAGGTGTTAATACTTCTTTATAGAAAACCATATACCATTGTAGAATTTTGAACAAGACTGTCATGAATAAATGAGGAAGAGTGAAGAATAAGCTGGGGTTTGATGTAGAAAAGGAGTGGTGGAAAACAGAAGTTGAGAGTTCAGAAGCTCAGCTAGGAGGTTGGTTATTTGAACTTGAATGTTGGTGATGGAGAAACAAAGGAAGGCACAAACTCATGATTTAATTGGCAAGAAGGGTTTGATGATAGAATGATAGAAGTGAGTATTTTAAGACTGGGTGTTGGGCTAGCAGAATGATAATAAACATTTGTATGGACAAATTAGATATTTAAGCACTGATTTTAACTTTTGCAAACATATAGCCTTCCCAAAATAGTGAAAGCAAAATATCTAAATAAAAGACCTTCCTGGGGTGCCTGGGTGGCTCAGTTGGTCGAGCGACTGCCTTCGGCTCAGGTCATGATCCCGGACTTCCAGGATCGAGTTCCGCATTGGGCTCCCAGCTCCTTGGGGAGTCTGCTTCTCCCTCTGACCTTCTCCTCTCTCATGCTCTCTCTCACTCATTCTCTCTCAAATAAATAAATAAAATCTTAAAAAAAAAAAAAAGACCTTCCTTTCCCCTTCTCCCCTGAGCTGGTTGGAAGTGTTAAGGGCTGTTACTAATGAAGTATCAACGTACCCATGTTTTGAACAAAGGTTGTAATATATTTACTACTTAAAGCGAAATAAAAAAGTTATTCTCCCTATTAAAATATTACTGTAGTCTTTCATAGGTTACATAAAATGTCCACAAAGGAAAGGATACAGCATTGCAATTGGAGAAGAATAAGCAGAGATGTCAAAAGAATCACATAGAAACGTTTTTCCTAGTTAAGAAACAAAGCAGGCAGCTAGAATTGTACAAGATTACTGCATAAAATAGCCATCACAATATATGTTTTAATTGAATTTTGAGAATAAGGATAAATAAAGAATTTGAAACCCTGAATCTAGAAAGTGTCTTTTCATGAAGACAAGTATGAAAGAAGATTTGTCTTGAACATACAGACAAAAACACCACAGAATCTAAAAGGAGAAGAAAATAAATGAGAGCAAAAGACGATTTTCATGGTTACATTTTGCTACGTGTTTTCACCACATCCTGAGTGAGAAGGATGTGGAAGCTTATAAATGTACTCCCTAAATATTCTCTGCCATAACTATTCATTTTATTATAAATGGATTATAGCTAAATAAATATTATGAAAAATGTAGGGAGCTATCATTCATAGTGCAGTTTCACACAGGCTTCAGTCAACTCTGGTAAAATTCCACTGCTTTCATAAACCTCTAGTTAAACAGTGCTCCCCAATATTATTATATAGAGACACCTGAAGTGGGTAAACCTTATGAGAACAAGAGAAGAAGTGATGGTAATAAACCATATTACAAGACAAGCTTTGAGCAAAGTGGCAGCCTTATGGGATATTACAAAAGCTTCATTCCTTTCTGAAAGTGCCATATTTGTTCAAACTTTATAAAACTGAAGTACTTAATCTATTTATCAGGATTTCTCTCATTCCTTATATTCTTGACAAATAAAAATCCACCACATACTTTAACCCACTGAGCCACCCAGGCGCCCCTCCACCACATACTTTAAACCAGGAGATTATTTTCCAAAAGGCATAAGCTAGATTTTGTATCAAGATCCATTAGAAAGGATGTCCACTTAGAAATATTCTTGAGGTAATTTCATTGATGAAAATAAATATCAATGACTCATGTACAATGTCAATATTCTGAGTTTAAAGTTTACTAAATTATCTTCGTTTTTCCCTTGTTGCTGATGTGTAAGAAACTCCAATAGACTGCAATACTTTATAGATCTTTTTTCCCTATCGAAGTTATACTATATTGAGGACAGCATTTTATTCAGTAAGATAGGGGATTCAAGTTGCTCCCCGACTACCCGCAAGCATCCTGAAAGTTAAATAGCTTGTTTCTCCCCAAATGAAAGACTTAACTAAAATAAGCAGTATGAACAATCTCCAACTGTGAACTAATTAAAGACAATTCCCTTTCAAGGTTTTTTCACTAGATGTCATTTGTGATTTTATTTTGCTTTCCTTAAATTTGTCCTATTTTACATGCCTGCTCTTTCTAAGATTTATCCTTAAATGGCATGATATTTTAATATTGGAAGTCAGTGACATTCTAATGGGTCACACTTAAATTAATATTAAGCTATTTACAAATTGTGAAACAGGGAAGAAAGATATTATAATACTATGAAGCTAGTAGAAGCAGCTTGATTTAATGACCAGGTGACTTTCCACTTTTGAAGCCCACAGTCATTATGTCCAAAAAGGCATAATTAAGTGACCCTAGCTAATGCCTCAAACCTATAGGCTTTATTCTCTCCATAATCTCAGTTCCTTATGCCCTTCTTCAACTTACATTACCAAATTTCTAATATCAAAAGGTTGGGGGAAATAATTATAGAGTTCTTTTAGGACAAAATCTAGTCTAAAATTTAATCTGGCTAAAAATGTCTAAATAACAAAAAAGCCAACAAAGTAAAAATAATGTGTACAGAAATGTAATGAAAGGACTGAAAGAAAAAAAAAATTAGAACCCAACAAAGGAATACTTTATCCTCCTAGAATAACACTGTCATGAATATCCTTCTGCCTGATTGACTAACATCACCATTTTCTTATCACTTTGTACTAAATTTCTTTCAAAGCCTATTAATAATTTATTGAGAAGTTAGGTATCAGGCACTATGTGTGCATTATTTTACATACAAAACTCATAGTAATTCCTTGAGTTATATACAATTTGTATTTCCACTTTTATAGGAAAGGATGTTATATAACCAGTAGGGTTAAACCCAGGATCTGAATGAAATCAATCTGATATACCAAAAGCTACACATCAAACTACTGCTTCTCTTTTCTCTCTGAATAGTATCCATATTCTTCAGCCTAGGTGTCCAAAGAATCTCCTTATTCTGATGGCCCAGATTATGAATTTAATCTCTGATAATCTTGAACCTAACTTCCAGATGTCTATTCTTGATATGAATTAGTTTTAAAAAGATTGAAACCAGTTGCTTCAAGGGTTAGTTTGATTTAGTCAGTTTTACAATCTCCGTCATCTGTTCTTTTCTACCAATCAAATATATTTCTCAGGGTTCTATTCACAAACCTTATATTATTTGTAACTTGGTATTATTTCTCAAATTCCTGTTTTTTTAAGAGTACAATTTTAGGGGCTCCTGGGTGGCATAGTTAACATCAGACTCTTGGTTTGGCTCAGGTCATGAGATCAAGCCCCGCATCTGGCTCTGTGCTCAGTGGCGAATCTGTTTGAAGATTTTCTCCCTCTGCCCCTCCCTGTCCTCTCTCTCTCTCTCTCTCTCTCAAATAAATAAATAAATAAATAAATCTTTTTTTAAAGTATGTTTTTCAAAGAGTTTGAGCTTAAAAGGGCGCCTGGGTGGCTCAGTTGCTTAAGCAACTGCCTTCGGCTCAGGTCATGATCCTGGAGTCCCAGAATCACGTCCCGCATTGGGATCCCTGCTCAGCAGGGAGTCTGTTTCTCCCTCTGACTCTCCCCCTTCTCATGCGTGCTCTCTCTTTCTCCCTCATTCTCTCTCTCTCTCAATAAATAAATAAAATCTTTTAAAAAAACAAAAAACAAAAAACAGTTTGAGCTTATATCATTCCCCAGGCTTGGGCAAGCACTTTCATGATTATATAATATGATCACTAATTCCCTACCTTGTGCCTTATTAATCCTTGTCTTCTCCAACTTATACCCACCAAGGATGTGATATGTTGTTCTCACCAGCCCTTGGACTTCCCATCTTCCAAAGCCAAGTAAATATAATTTACTGTTTATAACATACTTGAAATATTACTTAGTCTATAAAAAAGCATAATGTTGACCCAGCATTCTAGATGCTTTTTGGAATTTTAACAACATTTGTGGTAGACACTGACTGCCTACCAACTGTCCATGGGATGCCCCACATTTCTCAGTCCTACTATAACTTGAAAGGGCCATGAGTTTAGTTTTCACTATTAACAGAGGAAGCATGAATCAATTTGAGGTCAAGACATTTGCTTAGTAGGTGGTATGCAATCCTCCAGCTTTCTCTTCCACAACAAGGAGAGCACGGAGGCCTTTGGTTGAGAGGATGGAGCCAGAGGGTGGAAATGAACTGGAGCCCATTGTTACTTTGTGTAGCTGAACTATCCTGGGGAGTTATAGAGCCTCAGTGAACTTTTGTGAGTAAGAAATCAATATTGTAGTTGCAAATTACTGAGATTTGGAAATTGTTACTGGAGGACAGCCTAATCTTTTCTGATCAATCCTGAGAACTGATATAAGAAGTAGGTGACTATTGTTAAAAACAAACCAAAAAACAAAGTAAACTAAAACAAAATATGTGACATTTGATGAGTAGTCTGGTAGAGGCTGGAAAGATCATGATTCATTCAGTAAGTGGCACACTTTCAATACTGTTGTTACCTCTCATACTTACATGTTGACTACGTCAAGCCACGTCCTTTAGGGGAACTCTAAACATTATAAAATGGAAACATAGGTGTGTGTGCTCATTGCTATTGGCTGCATTTCACAAAGTATTACAAAAAAAGAAATAATTTAGCAAGGAATATCTCATTCTGAAAGCAGAAATTTGGGGAAAATCATCGAGTCATATATCCCAAACAATAGCAAATAAAATGGAAAAAGTCCTTGACAAAGGCCTGTTAAAAGTCATCCTTGGGGGCAGAGATCAGATTAGTAAGAGAATGTCTCCTCACCTATTTTAAAAACCTATTACCAATGAAAGTATCTCAGGGAAAGTAAGAATAAGACTTTCTCTCCTGAAACAGACAGCCTGGAAAACAAAGAAATAAATATTTGAGAATGGCTCAAACTGAACTATGGGTATGATTCCTGGTAATCAAACGGACCACTAACAATAGACAGAATGCCCATTGGCTTGTTTTTCTTTTTAAGATTTTTTTTTTTTTTAATTTGACACAGAGAGAGAGATCACAAGTAGGCAGAGAGGCAGGCAGAGAGAGAGGAAGGGAAGCAGGTTCCCTGCTGAGCAGAGAGCCTGATGCAGGCTCGATCCCAGGACCCTGGGATCATGACCTGAGCCGAAGGCAGAGGCTTTAACCCACTGAGCCACCCAGGCACCCCTGCCCAATGGCTTTTAAGAGTCACACTGAAAAGAAAAATAACCACCAATTATGGGATATGTTATTCTTACCAGTCCTTGGACCTCCCACCTTCCACAGGGAACACTTTTTTTTTTTTAAAGATTTTATTTATTTGAGAGACAGCGAACAAGGGAGCAAGTATGAACAGGGGAAGGGGCAAAAGGAGAGAGAACAGACGCCCTGCTGAGCAGGGCGCCCACTGCCTGCTGCTACCACTGCCACTGCCCTGGGACTCAGTTCCAGGACCCTGAGATCATGACGTGAGCCAAAGTCAAAAGCTTAAAGTACTGAGTTATCCAAACGCCCCCATAGCCAAGACTTTAACTAAGAAAGCTGTGCAACCCCAATGAGGGCATATTTTACAACAGCCACTTAAGACAATGGTTAAGAAACATCTTGAAAAACAGAAGAAACTGCCAGAGCACCAAAAAACAATTAACAAGATACTCCTCCCAGGGGTATGTCAGACCTTGTCTAGGAGCAGATTCCCGCCCCTAGTCTTGGGGAAACCATATAATGTCTGCCCAGCAAGATTTCAAGATTTTAGAATTGCTCTGAACCAGGGAGTACTGGAATTCCCTTCTGGAATGTGTTTACTGCTTCTATTTGATCCCATTTCCAGAATTAAAAATTGAATGTCAAGGGCTGAGTAGATGCAGATACCTTGTCTTTTTATTTAATCTGTCTGAATTTAGAGACTATGCCATAATGTCCAGAAACCTTGGACACTGAACTTAATGGCAGTGATTAGGTGGGTCTTTAGTTTGTTTTCCTTGGGAACTGTCAAAATAATGCAGCAAAGGCGCATCTTTTAACCAGAAGGGTTAACTGCGCAGTTACAACTGCTACTTGCTGAATATTCAAGCATAATTCTCAGCCCACACACACACACACACTGTTTCCCAGCCACATATCTAGTTCTGGCAAATGTGCTATGAATGGAAATGATATATATATATATAACTTCCAGGCTAAAATATTTAGGAGCTAGTGTGCCATCCTTTTGCTCTCTTTCCTGTTAGGGTAATCACACGGGCCTCATATTGACATGGAGAATCCTAAAGATGGAAAAACCTGGATCTTGACATGGAGGAAATCTGCTTAGGAGAGTAATTTGGATCTGCAGTGGACATTACAATACTCTGTGAAAAATATCAATACATTTTGGAAGCCAGAAAGCAAATGATTAAATATTAACAGATTGAGGTTTCTTAGAAAGTTGGAAGCAAAGCACTTTCAGCAGTGAAAAAATTAATAAGAACAGAGTCAGTTTGTACCCTAAATTCCAAAAATGCTCAAAGGTTGGAGGTACCACATACCTCAGAATGGGAGGAAAGATGTGTGAATAAAGCAAGAGTATTAGCTGGAAATCTTCAAAGGAAGCTCTGAACACCCCAGAGTTCTTTCCTCACCCTTGTTATCAGAAGGCTATTTCTCTCCAGCACAAGTCTGGAAGTTTGTCATCTACAGAGATTATCACAGAGAGATGGTGGTCATGGCAACAGACACCACGCATATCAGAGGACACACTAAAAACAGAAAAATAATGAAGGGCTATATTCTGTTCAATGTGATTTCCTCCTCCACCCAACTGGCCTCCAGTTAAACAGATCTCTCTTCTTTCTACTTCCCATAAACATGTAGGAGATGGAATTATTTGAAGAAACTGACCAAACCAAGAGAAAAGACTTCCCATTTGAACATTCTTACAATGAAATGGCTTGCCCACATTAAACACTGTACACAAAAGTCCACCAGTCAACAAACCACACCTATAACCTTCAAAGATTATTTTGGTATCTCTCACTAACAGACTGTTGGAAATTACCAGATATTTGATAAATACTTCTAACACAAAAAAGAGAATCAAAATAAATAGGAGAAAAAAAAACTAATACAACAAAGATATTGCAGAAAACAGAAAAAAAGCAAACAAATTTATAGTGAATATTCTCAGAGATCTAAGAAATTCTGAAAAAGTTCTCTTTGAAATTTAAATGAGAACTTTTTTCAAATCAAAAAAGTGTTGAAAGACAAAGCTGAAAGGCATCACTCAAAAAGTAGGATAGGTCACAGAAAACAAAAGAGAAAATAACCAAATAAAGTTATCATTCTAAAAAAATACAAAACTTGTTTTTTATTTTCATATTTGCCAAATTTGGATAACTCTACTACTACTACTACTACTACTACTACTACTACTAAGCCATTAAGTATCACTCAGTGAATACCCAGTTATGGGTTGTTGTAAGGATGAAATTAGTTAAATGGGTTAGTACAGGCACCTGGAGCTATGCCTGGTACAAAGTGAGCACTCAATAAATACTGCAATTAGTACCAATAGCAATATTACTATTAAGGTGAAAAATACATGTTCCTAAAATGAGAGAAAAGGTAAAAAGGACAGGGACAAAGGTTAAAGGAAACCATCCACAAAAGGCAAGAAAATATCTCCAAACTAAGGAAATGTGCCTGGAGATTTTAAATGCCCACGTGGTATTTAACACAATTAATGAAAACAGACTCATGTCAAAAGAGATCATTGTGAAATTTCACTAACGTAGAATAAAGAGAAAAGCTAAATGTTTCCAGATAGGGGGAGGAAAGGAAGGAAGTAATGTAAACATACAAATGATCAGTAACTGTATGGTGTCAGAATTCTGAGGATAACACAAGGCAGAAAATTATGGCTCTAAACTATAAAGGAAAATGCTGCTAATCTAGAACATCATAACCAGGGAATTATCAGTCAAGATTGAGAATAAGCGAAAATCATTCTTCAATATACAAGGTGGGTAACTTTAAAACAATGATGAAAATATTTTGCAGTTTCTCCATTCAAGATATGGCATTTCTTTCCCCACCCCTTGAAACTGGGTTTGCTCAATCTAACTTGCTTTGAATATTGACACATGAGCAAACATGAGCACAAAAGCAGAGGCTCAAAAAGCAGTTGTGCGTTGGGGCTTGACCACGAAGAAGCCAAAACTAGTCTCCAAAAATGAGAGATTGCGTGCATGGAATGAGGCCCCAGCCGTATCAGTCATCGCTGCTGGAATCACAAATATGGAAGGGAGACCATCCTAGACTCTCCAATCCTGAGCTGGTAGATCTGAAGAACCAAAGCAGCTGACTCCATAGAATTGAACAAACAATTGTTTTAAGCCACTAAGTTTTAGGGTGGATAGTTACACAGCAAAAGTTAATGAATAGACCCTCAAATTTTCCCAGGAAGCCTCTACAGAATGCACACCTCCAAACAAACACACATAAAGAAGTAGATATTGTTGATTCCAGGGAGCAGTAAATCCAACACAAGGAAGAGGCAAAGAGAATTCCCAAGATGACTTTGAAAGGCAGACAAAGGACAATAGCTAAGCCGCAAAAAAAGGGGCAATGAGTCACATGGGCGAGAAAGAAGCTGCAGGAAGACATTGTCAAAGAAGAATAAAAAACCAATCACAGATTTGAATTTGTTTTAGGTGTATAAAAAATTTGGCAAAGAAACATTAAAAGAGGCAAATATTAATTCCAAGAAAAAGTTATATAAAGATTTTTTCATGCTACATACTTTAATAATTATACACATAACAGTTTAATAGAGAAACAAAAATAAGAAGGTATGGTAGAAAACTATTACTTAGAAATATGACGGTAAATACCAGAAAGTATTTTAAAGCATTGAGGGAGGGGCAATGAGAGGTATAAAAGAGTGGGACTCTTGACTCCTGTTTTTGAAGTACAATTAAAATATCTGTTTTATATAAATATATTACTTGAAAAAAACAAAATTAAATTTTAAAATAGGTTAGGAGACAAAAAAACATAGACCAAGGAAAAAGATCTCTAAATTAATGTCTTCTGTGTCTCATATATTTTATGTTAGTGTGTAATGTCTATGAATCTTATTTTATCTATACTTACTTTTCTAAAATATCTTGGCCTGAGGTTTATCAATAAACCAAAGATTTAAACATTTTAAACCTGTAACTCCCTTGCTAGTAATAAATAATGAAGAGGGGTGCCTGGGTGGCTCAGTCCTTAGGCATCTGCCTTCGGCTCAGGTCAAGATCCTAGGGTTCTGGGATCTAGCCCCATGTAGGGCTCCATGCCCAGCAGGAAGTCTGCTTTTCCCTCTCCCACTCCCTTCTGCTTGTGTTCCCTCTCTTGCTATGTCTCTCTCTTTCTGTCAAATAAATAAATAAAATCTTTAAAAAATATATAATGAAGAAATAAATAGAAGCAAAATAGATATTTACAAAAAAATTAAACACTGCATTTTTTAAAGAACAAAACAATTTGGAAGTCAGATAAAAATAAAAAAAATAAAAAATAGAAAAAAGAATATATGACATATTTATATATTAAATGTTATGCAATTTAAAAAATCATACTTTTGAATAATAATGAAATAAAGATAGGGGAGTTTAAACTACAACAGAGCAAAATTGAGAATAATATATCCAGTATTATAATTGTAAATAATATGTATGTGTGATGTATGTACATAAAACATTAGATGAAAAAGTTATTTTTATAATTTTTTTGTTTATACTTCCAAATGATCTACAATGATTTTGTACCACCATACATAAAAAGAAATATGTAACATTTAAATATTCAACTGATAAATTATCATTTTTTAAAAACATTTCTTTATAAAACTTTATTATAATTTCACAGAAAAACCTAAACACATAATGAAAACTAGTTTTGTTTCTGGTAATGATAGCATACTTCCTATAGATAGCAATTATAATCTGTGGGTACAGTATGAAAAATCAAATATTTGAAGGCACTAGAGCGTAACCAAAGTGGGCAGAAACTGGAGGATATGAAAAGTGATCCTTGTTGATATAGATTTTTTTCTTATACCCTATAGAAAGGAAAAGCAAAAGTTAGTCCACTTAAAGATAAGAGTATCCAGAGTCTGTACAAAATCCAACAAACAATAAAAAATTGTGGCTCATAGAGAAGATAAAATTTAGTCTATAGAAACAGACCCCAAGATGACCAGGATGATGCAATTTCTGACAGATTTAAAAGCAGTTGTTATAAATATATTCAAGTAATTAAGGAAAATATGATAATTATGAGTAAAAAATGGGAAACTTCAGTAAAGAATAATAAAAATAAAAAATGTGAATAACTTGAATGTATACCCTGATTAAAAAGTAGAGTTTTATTAGACTCAGCTACATGTTGCCTACATGATGTTACCTTTAAATATAAAGATACAGACAGACAAAGTAAAAGGAAAAAATAAAATATACCATGTGAACATACACACCAAGAAATTAGTTTGGCTATATTGATATCAAACAAAGTACACATTAAGATAAGGGATTACCTACAATAAAGGAAGACATTTCATAAAAATATAAGGGTCAATTGATTAGAAAGATAGAACCATCATAAATGTGTATGAATCTCTGTTTAGAGCTTCAAATATGTAATGCAAAAACTGACAAAATAAAAGTAAAAAAAACTGGAAAAATATAGTCATTGTTGGAGATTTTAATGCCTAACAGTAATTGATAGACAAAAAGAAAAAAAAATCACTAACTTTGCAGACATTTTGAACAGCAGCACTGAAATTTTAAAAATGCTACCTCTAACAACTGTAGAATATACATTCTTTTCAAGTGCACAAGGAATTTCCACCAAAATAGACAATATCTAATTATATAATGTTAGGCCTCAGTAATTAAAAAAGTGAATTTGTACAGAATATGTTCTCTGACCATCACAGACTTCATTATAAACCAATGACACTAAGAAATCTAGAAAATCCTGGACACAAATTAAACAACACACTTCTTTTTTTCTTTTTCTTTTCTTTTTCAGGATAAACAACACACATCTAAGTATCTTATGGGTCAAAAGAGAAATCACATGAAAATTCTGAAAATATTTAGGTCAGGATAAAAACAAAAAGACAATATACCAAAATCCGTATGATGTATCTAAAATTATGTTTTAAGAAAATACTTTATGACATTTTATGCTCGTATTAGAAAAAAGAGAAAGACTTAAAATCAATGAGCTAAGTTTTTTTAATAAGCTAGTAGAATGAAGAGAAATTTAACCCAAAGTAAGTAGAAGGAAGGAAATCAATCAAGGAGGCATAGTAGAAATCAATCAAATTGAAAACAGACAGTGATGTAGGGAATTCCAAGTGTATTGCTTTCTGGTGGTCCAATTTAAAATGAAAAAATATATATTAGGAAAACCACAAAGAAATATCCAGTATTCTTCAAACTGAGTCTCTCAAATATTACATATCTCAAACACGTTTCTATCAAACACTTTGTGGGAGAAACTTGATGGTTGACTTCTCCCATGAGAGCCTGACAACAGCATAATCTATACTGTGGATTAAAAATGAAGAGATGGAGCCTGTGAACAGAGCTAGTATGTGTACCTAGGCCAGGAACAGGGACTAGTAGTCCCAAATGTGGAAAGGATGCTGAAGCATAAAGTTCCCTAAGCACTGGGGGGATTTCATGGTGGTTAACTGATTGGAAAAGTTGATGAACTATGCTTAGTTGTCCAAACAATGAAGCATTTAAAATGCATTTATTAAGGATTACTTCTATGTAAGACGGAGAAGTTTCACTTAAAAAAGATCACAATATTTCAAGAGAAATCTTGAAAAAGAAGTGAGTGACTATGGCTATCTATCATTGGGGACATAAAGCATCTGAAAATATTGATGATATTTGGTCAGTTAGAAACTCTTTTTCTTTTAAATAATCTGTAATAATCTACATGGAAATAACACCAATAAAGGAAAAACGATCTCTCAGACAACAAAATTACTGGTCATGTAAAAGTCAGCAAGTAGTGTTGACTATCCTGTTTTGTAATTTTAATTCCGCTTCACCATTTCTGGACTGTTCCAAAGCATCTCTAAAGCTAATTCTTTTTCTTTTTTTGACAAGACCTCTTATTAACTGAATTTCCTACCCTTTCTGCCCAAAACAAAACAAAACAAACAAAACCCAAAATAGTGAATAGTTTAGTGTGGAATAATTAGAGTGGAAACATTCTGGCAGGAACTGGAATTGTGGGCAGGGATGAAGGTCTCCACTACAGAACTTGGTGATCTTGTTTTCTAAAAGAAGTACTGGGCAGAGAAATCAACTGGACAAGATTTCTCAGATTCCCTGCTTTTACTGTAATACCTTGGCACAATATGAAAATCAAATATTTAGTACCTAGTACCAACTTGGCAACAAACTTACCTAACCTCAGCTCATAAAATCTAATTCTAAGGAAAAGCTATAAACATCTTATCCCTACATTTATCCTAGAAATGTGGAAGATATTTCTTTCTTTCTATCCAGAATACATTTGATGCACAGAAGTCTACTTATAATAATAATAATAATAATAATAATCAATATGATGGCCAGTTCAATCAATATGATGGCCAGTTCCATTCTTCGGTTTTAAACATGTCTAGAAATGGTCCTTTCTTTATTAAAAAAGGATGTTCCAAGGACTACCAGAATACAGCATTCTTTCTTTCCTTTCAGGCACATTTTTAATTTCTGTGGTTGATCTTCCAGTTTAAACCAAGAAATACTTCTGCTTTGTGACTTTCCAGTCAAACACCTTGACAAATATGATTTACTGCCTCTGAGTTTCCTAGATGTACGCAATTACATTCCTAGCATCTAGAAATATCTTAAGTGAAGTACTAATAAAACCAATTAAATCTCTTCAGGACTAAGCAGTTATTGGGTTCTATGCTCTCTGCAACTTTGCTTTCTTAAGTACTAATATGGCTTTGTTCTCATCGAAATATTTCAGGATAGTCTTAAACACAGACTAAAATGCTAGAAAATATTCTTTTAAATCACTTTAAATGTTATAGAACAATCAGCATAATTCTTTTTCTTTTTACAAAAACAATCTAACAATTATGTTTTCTTTTTAAAATATACATGCCCAGTTTTTTTTTTACAAAACCTTTCTGGGAACAGTATAATATTCCTATTCTTGAGTCATTACTCTGCCTTTCAGTAGCATCCTATATTGATTTTAAGATCTCGCTTATGGCTTTTTAGGCATTTCATGGTTTAAATATTCTATACCTTTCAGATTGATTACTTCCATATTATCTGTCACTTTTTTTATTGTCGGAGCAAGGGCTGCTTTCTGCTTTGTTGTCACAAATGGATTCCCATGAGGCTAACACTTTTCATGCATCTTCTAACAGAAATTGCTACTTCTTGAAGTAAGTAATTCTGAGCCTCTTACAGCTTTATGAAACAGGTGTAACATTTTTTTCCACTGGATTTAAAATGCTGACTTATCTGAGGGTTTGTTCTTAGACTAACTGAAATGATTTTGTAAACACTGGATGTATTTGCTTCTTGATAATAGTGTTGCTTTTATCTACTTCCCTTTCCAAAAAGTATGTCAAACAAGCAGACACATTTTCTGTAATTCAACAGCTGTTTAAATTGCTTTCTTACCACTGATCTCAAGACTTTTCTAATATTATCTGTGTACTTTTCTGAAGTGGGTGACTGTATTTCCATGATACCATCTGATTTGCCAAGGTTTTCCATAATTTTACTGCTGCTTTCCTTCGACCCTCAGAAAACTATGAAAATGCTGATAGCCCCAGAATTTCCTCAATATCTGTGCTAAATCCAAAGTAGTGAAAAGCTGGTTGTTAATTGCGAATTTGATATTTTATACTTAATTTTCATAAAATAACCTAAGATACTTGAAATTTAAATTTCATATTTAATAGCAGTTTAAAATGAATTTTAACTTAAAGATTTTAAAAAGGATTAATATTTTCATAAACAACATTACAATTTAAGAAAAGGAAAGTATTAGACCTATTGATATTTTAGTGCCAAATATTATTATTCCCATAAATTAAACATCACTAGGATAAAGGGTATTTCATAGAATTATAAAATATGGGATCTGAAGGACCTTTAAAAGTCATCTAGTCCAAACTATTTATTTAAAAGTTAAGCAATGATGTTTTTAAAGTCAAGTATTTCATAGAAGGAGTAGAAACTGTGAATGCTATTATTCATTCTAAGATTAGTGAATTTTCTCTAAAGTGTCTACACTAGAATTTTCCCCAAGTTATTGCCAGACTACAGACAAGAAATTGGAGATGAATATAGATAATGATACTGTATTTTATATTTGAAAGTTGCTAAAAGAGTAGATATTAAATGTTCTTATCATAAGGAAAAAATTGTAACTGTATGAGGTGATGGATGTTAACTAAACTTATTATGGTAATAATTTCACAATATATACATATATCAAATGATTATGTTGTGAACCTTAAACTTATCCAATGTTATAAGTCAAGTACATCTCAATAAAACTGAAAAAAAATTAGAAGAAAAGTTCTAAAATAAAACTTGTATTTATGGAAGTCCCATGCTTGCCCCAGTTAAAAAGGTAGTTTAGTTACTGAAAGTGCATTATTTAAGTAGGTTTACAGACTGACAATCTTGATAGTATTTCCCTTTTTATAACTGGATAATAACAGCTAATTGTCATATAAATTTTAAGAACCACTATGCATTAACAGAACTCACGTTTCTGTAAGTACAAAGTTCTTCTGAATAAACAACAGATTCTGCGACATGAATTGACAGCGGCCAGATGACTAATTTATAATGGGTCACAGGTCTACATACATTTGTGGGTCACAACCACTCTACAGTATGTGTAATGAAAGGCAAAAGTACAGAAACTGATTATAATAATAATTTGCCAAGTGTGTGCATTTCTGTTATAGAAGATTGTGTCGTCTAATTCCTCTGTTTGGAAAATTACTGGGAAGAAAGAATTTAAAATCTTCAGCACTGCTTCATGCAATTCAGTGGACATTAACAATTACCACAAACTTAGCGGCTTAAAACAATACAAATTAAGGGGCGCCTGGGTGGCTTGGTGGGTTAAAGCCTCTGCCTTTGGCTCAGGTCATGATCCCAGGGTCCTAGGATCGAGCCCCGCATCGGGCTCTCTGCTCAGCGGGGAGCCTGCTTCCTCCTCTCTCTCTGCCTGCCTCTCTGCCTAGTTGTGATTTCTATCTGTCAAATAAATAAAATAAAATAAAATTTAAAAAAAAACAATACAAATTGAGTCTCCTATAGTCTGAAGATCAGAAATTAGAAATGAGTCCTATGGGGCTAAAATCAAGATGCTGGCAGATCTAGTTCATTCTGGAGGGAATGAATTTCTTGACTTGCCTTTTCCAGCTTTTAGAGGCCACCTGCATTCCTTGGCTCATGGCCTGGCATCACACTGTATTTTCTCTCTCTGCTTCTATTGTCATATAACCCTGCTCTTCTATTCATTTTCCCTCTGCCCCACTCTTACAACAACTTGTGATCACATTTAAGGCCCACTCAGATAATCCAGGATAATCTCTCCATCTCAAAGCTCTTAATTTAATCACATCTGCAAAATCCCTTCTGCCATGTAAGATTACATTCACAGGTTTCAGTGATTAGACCATGATCTTTGGGCCATTATTTAGCCTCTCATGATTAATATTCATTTTAAGACATGTGTTCTCATTTAAATTGTATCTATTTGGGAGTGAGAATAAGTTTAAATAGTTAATATTATCGTTTTTGTGTGGTTATTTAACCCTTATCTACCCAGAACACTTTTAAGAGATGACTCTTGATTCAGGAAATAAATCTACCAGAAATAGTGATAGCATTTCTGTCATCAGAGTGTAACAGTGGCTTTGTTGCAACAAATGCCTTTAACTTTCTCTCTTGAAAGTTGGCAGGATTTAGAGTTCCTTAAAGGAGAATTATAGTTCCAAGTAATGATTCAAGAGAGGAAAACCCTGGAATATAGTCTGCAGAAAGCTACCCATCCCCATTTTTTCTGTACAAGTGAGCTAATCCTCACATATCACTTATATTAGTTCAAATTTCTCACTCATCCTTATATCTCACCCCAAGAATTTTATTTTCTTGAATTGAAATAAATTCCTGAACTTGTGTTCATAGATATTCCTTTTTATTTCTCAGGGCATGTATGTTTTCTCAGTCATTTTGTTGATAAACAGAAAATAAGTACCATTCAATTAAAAAATGTCAATACAGCGGGGCGCCTGGGTGGCTCAGTGGGTTAAAGCCTCTGCCTTCGGCTCAGGTCATGATCTCAGGGTCCTGGGATTGAGCCCCACATCGGGCTCTCTGCTCAGCGGGCAACCTGCTTCCCTTCCTCTCTCTCTCTGCCTGCCTCTCTGTCTACTTGTGATCTCTGTCAAATAAATAAAATCTTTAAAAAAAAATGTCAATACAGCAAAACACAAGTATTACTAACTTTATCTTGTAATTTTACATATAATTATATACATATCTATATCATATAAGCATTATGTATATTATAATTATATATATACACATATATGATATCTATATGATTTTACTCTCAGTCTTGCCTTAGACTAGTAGAACTTTAATAGTCTAAAACCTTGGTTAATATTCTCTTTTCTTGATGTTCTCCTTTAATAACAGGACTCATGTTAATAACAGCTATTTTTTTAACTCCCTGTCCATCAAGAAAGCAAGATGCTTTGATTCTGGACTTAGGATTTAGTTGATGGTCAGCATCATTTGCTCACAGAACGAAATCTTGATTTAGTCCTTCTCACTGGATCTGGTTTCAGTTATAGAAGCACATTGGGTCTCTTTTTTTGTGTGTGTTTTTTTACTTATTATGTTTAATTAGCAAACATAGTACATCGTTAGTTTTCGATGTAGTGCTCAATGATTCATTATAAGAAGCTTGAGTCTTTAGTTACTATTCTGCATATTAAGAACTTAGATAACAATACCCGGACTTCTGTAAGTAACCATAATATTTCCTGTCCACGTACCTCATGCTTTTTAAACTCCCATTCACCTGATTCTTCATCCTATCTTCCACAAAATCATCCTGAGTAATCCTACCTTTTCTACATTGCCACATGGCCAAAAGGAAAGAGAATAGTCACAATATTCCCAAAATATATAACTCTAAACCTATCTTATTTCTTACATATGTCAAAATTCCCCAAACACCAAAACTCTGACCAAAAAACATGTCAACTGTTCTAGTCCCAGTCTAGAAGAGCAGACTTTCAATTACAAGCTGGTGAGAGGATTGAGAATAGGGAGTAGAAAGAAGAATGAAATTTTAGGGAAAAAATAGTGGAGTTAAATATCAACAACTACAGACCCTGGAAAAGCAAGTTTCTTCTAAAGAAAGCCCTTACAAGATGGCAAGCCTGTTCATGAAAAGTATGTAAAACATTTTACCCATTTCCTGTGCCCAACTTCAACCTCATACTCAAGTGATCACGGGAGCACTGGGAAAAAAGAAAATTACATGTGTGCAAGAGTATATTGGTGACACATTCTAAAATGATTTAGTTTTATACCATAAATAAAGTCTATTTCCTGTCTTATGATTTTCCAGCTTTTTACAAGTCATATGACCCCTTCTTTACTAGCAGCCTTCCTACTTATATAAAGCAGGTGTAACACTGAGTTCTCATTGAGCTGCCCTTGAATTCCTTGAAATGTCCTATGGGCAGAGGTTGGCAGGAATCATTTCTTGATTTCATGAAAAACAGAGAGATTTAGAATTATTCCATGATTTCCATTCAAAATTTCCTTTGGATGTTCTAGGACTTACTTTAAATAACAATATGTTAAACCTGATTTGTAATAACTATTAATCAATCTGAACTATGCATTTAACTCAAATAATATTCTCAACATAATTTTTAATAAAACCTTTTCAATTTTTCAATGTTAAACTTTCAGAATTCAAAAGTTAAAAAAAAGTGTGTGTATAACCAGTATGTATGTATGTGTATATATATATATACACTCAATATATATATATATACACACCTATATATATTGAATATATATACCTATATATATACTCAATCAGTAAGTAGTACCAGTACTCAATCATTGAGCTAGAGTATATATGATTCACAGACATAGTTCAAATGTTGGAATATTGATTTCATTTCAATATCATTTCAATATATATTTTGTACTATTTTTAAAGCCTAATGATAACAGAAAATACAAAACTGCTATCCTACTATATATGATGGAATTAGCATTTATTTTTCTTATTAAATTATTATCTATATACTTGTTTATCAATTATCACTAAGAATTCAAGTACTTGGTAAAAAATAGGAAAGAGTCAACTGCACTGGATGATAAGATCTCATGTTATAAATCAATTCTGCTATTCGGTACTCTTTTTTTCCAAGAATTTTGAACTTCTTGATTTACTATAGCTATTTTTAACAAAATAATCTGTATTTGTTATGAAAATAATAAAATTGTGCAAGTTTGGTAGCCAAAACTAACCACCTTAAATAAAAGGTGCTAAACAAAATACTTCTTTGGTGTCACAATTTTGTTGGACAAGCTGGTTAAGGCTTGTCCAAGTGTGTTGGACAAAGTGTGTTACTGTGTAGCACTGATTTTCCCAAACTTATTAAATAAAAGAATAGCATCTCTGGAGAACCAAGTGTGAATCTCTTAGAAGTAGTAAGGAAGTAACTGAATATCAGAACATGTTCTTGTATAACTGCAACTGAATAAATGGCTGGCTAATCTCTGCCACATACCATCAAAACCCTGCCTGCATCAGTTTATAGAAAGATCTGTGATCTTCTCTGCTTCCTCCATGAGTGAAATTGTCTGGATCAATCATCTTCAAATTTTTTAAATTCTCAGAATCCACTTGTACTCTTAAAAATTATTAATAAACCCAAAGGGTTTTTGATTATGTAGGTTAAATTATATTAATGTATTAGAAAATATATTAATCCATTAAAACAGCAGTGGTAAATACTTTCCATGAAAAATGACTATTTTCCACAACAAAAAATTAGTGACAGTGGTACTTTTTTACATTTTTTCCACATTTCCTTAATATCCAACTTAATAAAAAAGAAATGAATTCTTGTTTCTGCTTCCACGTCGAATATATTGTTAAACATTTTGGTTATGAGTAACTGGTGGGAAAAATCCAGCCTCATGTACACACATAGTTGGAAATGAGAGGGGCATTTTCACAGACTTTCCAAATAATTGTGGATGTTTTTCTTTGATACTACACCAAAACTCAACAAGTGGCCATTTCTTAAATATAATTTGCAATTTGGATTCTGAAGTCATATCAAAGAGTTTTTTCATACTCTGTTAAATTAAGAGCCATTGATAACATCATGCATTGGTTATTTAAAAAATGTTAGTTCACTGACATATGCAGATCTTCCACATATTGATACATTAATTATGCAATATAAAAACTCCACGTTTGTTAATATCACCACCTATATCATTAGAAAACTCTTTAAGTTTTGGGAAGCTGTCAAGCTCATAATGGCATATATGAGCTTTCCAAAATTCTAATTTTTATTTAAAAGTTCAAATTTTTCTTTGGCAATAAATACTGTACTTCGTTTTCTTTAAAGTGACCAGCTCATTTTGTTCATTTTCAAGAAAACATCTTTCAAATAGTTGAGTCCAAAAAACCACAGTTTGCCTGTCAATTGTTCTTTTAAGTAAACATGGTGTTCCATAAAAATGTAGCTAGTTCAATTCACAATTCCAAAAATCATACAAGTTTCCTTTCCTAGAGAGTATACTTTGGTGTTCAGCAGAAGTGTTTTATGTGTACTTCACTTTTCATCACAAAGGATATTAAAAAGCCACATACTCAAGTGTTGAGATTTAACATAATTAATATTTATTACATCACCAAGTAAACTCTTAATTAAAGTTGGCCGTACAAGTGCTGGACAATGAGGAATATAACGAGTGTTAGTACTGTCTGTGCCATTACCTTCACTCATACTAAGGCACCAGCACTTTAACCCTCCACTGCCTTTATACTATGAGTGCAAGTGTCAATTCAGTCAAAAAGACAAATATCTTAGTATTTCAAAATGGTTTTACACTTACAGATACTGCCTTTCACTCCTCCCCAAAGGGTCTTTTTGGCCACTACTGTTGAGAACTACTGTTCTAGACAATAACCTGTTCTAGACATAAGAGATATTGAAATACATGCTAACAAGTTAGAATTTTTTAAAAACTGGAAAAAAACCCAGTATTTTTCTACATACTGGATTGTGTCTACACTAAATTTAATAAAATATCGTTATTAAAATAAATATTAGAAAAAACCCACAAACATATTAAAATAGTTAAGCACCTCATCATAAGCAAGAGCATTTGAAAAGATGTATTAGAAATAACAACCAGCATATTGAGTTGTTTGGTAAAATATATAATGTTTTGTTCTTTCACCTTAAAAAGCTATAAAAGCTTGGACCACAAAGCTCCAATATTATTTAGAAGTAAATACTCCTTAGTTTGTAAAAATTTTGAGTGGACAGGATTTATTTGGACCCAAAGTATTTTGATGAATGCAGAAAATAAAATAAGTCTGGCTAAAATTCTGCATGCAATTCAGTTATTCAAATGTTTAAGTGGTGTTGATCAGATAATGCAGTTGTGGGTTTTGACAATTATTGTTTAGCGTATTTAGAACAGGTGGTTATCGTATATTTTAAGGGTAAACTGGCTGCTTTTTTCTGGGTAAACTGAGAGTGTCCATTGCCATAAAGTCAAGGCTTTTATTTAAATCACTGCATTAAGAGTCTGACCATTATATCCACATATCTAAAACTTGCAGTAAGTTAAGAAAATTTAAAAAGAGAATGCACTTTTTAAAAAGCTATTCAAATTTCTTTTTCTATCAGGCATTAAAATCTAAGTAAAATGTGCATTCAAATCACACCTGTTTCAGTTTCTCAAAAGTGCAATTTCAGCTAATTTAACAATTCATTCCTCTTAGGGATACATTTTACTGGGAGATTTAAGCTAGTGAGATCAGTCTGAGTAAATCATGCAGTTAACTGATTTTTGATAATAGAAAAATTTGGCTGGTTGGAAATGCTTAAAGACTGTGGAAGTGGAGAATGCGGGTGGGTCACTGGGAAGAATTCTGCTTCTATAACCAGGAGGCAAAGGCCCCAGTCTCATGTCACTAACTTCAAGTGTCATTCTCTAACTATCTATCCTCGGTCTATTACCCAAAAACAAGAATTAGAAAGTTGACAGAAATAATAAATCCAGGGTTACACTGAAATATAATGCAGAGGGGTGGTTGAATAGAACAAGCTTTTATATTTCTTCTGTCAGATTCCAACCGTTAGCTTAAAATTCTTATAAAAATGACATTTGTTTGAGAGGCTGGATAGCAGTGTGCTGTTTCCTGTCTACACATGTCAGATTCTAAGCTTCAGAATAGCTAAACAAAGCTCTGTCTTTCTGTACTATGGGGATGCATAATGACAAAATCATTTTACTTCATGGAGGGAAAAAAAGCCAATATTATCACTTTCAATTCAATTGTTAAGTACAATCTTTGTTTCCTTTGGTGGTCAGTTTAGAGAAGACCTTTGTGCATTATTGTGTAAAGGTAATATTCATCACTACCTTTAAATAAAACAAGCCAGACTTTTCTCAATCTCTGCAGCTGTGTCTACCCGCTGATCTCTCTATCCCTAAAACAAATACCGGCTATGAAATTCATTAAGTTCAATGATGGCTTGTTTTGTGGGACATGCCAGGCATTTGTTTCATGAGGAGGCTCCTCCACTTTGTAGAGAGATGGTTAGGAAGACCATGAAACGTTTCCTCGGGAAAATGCCCTGCTTTAGATACTCTCACAACCCAAAAATGAAACTTCTGATTTCAGGGAGTTCAAGGGTTCCTGCAACCTAAAGGTCACCTGTGTTAAATTTCTGTTTATAAAACATTGAAAGAGGCTAACAAGAAAGTCTGTGAAATCTCTAAGTATAAATGTTTCTTGTTCTGATTTCAGAGGTTTATATTTCTTTCAGAGTTCTTTTTAGTTTCTTAGTTTTAATAATCACAAAATGAAAAAAATCACCCTTGAAAGTGCAACTTAAAATCTGTAACTATGGTTTTTGAAATATTTGGGTCTTACACAACATAAATACAAAGACATAAACTACGGAAGAAATTCTAGCACTCTATATAGATTGTGCAAACTATTTGTTAATATAAAATAATAAGGACTGTGATAAAAAAAAACTACATGTTATAATTAAAAACAGAATTTTAAGCCATATAAATATAGCTGATAGAAATGGAGAAAACATTCATATTGTTACAAAACTGGTATCAATTTTATCCTGTGCTTAATATAGCTCAACTTTTTCTATCATGCAAGTAGATCTGTATATCCTAACTTGGTAAAAGAACCAACTAAATGTATGTTTTTAGTGTATTAATAATGCACTATATAACTCTAACCCTTCTTAGAATAACTTCATTTATCTTATCATGGCATATTATTTTCTAGAAAAAATACTGTTTCTCCCTTATGTCATAGTTTTTCTATGAATCAATTATCCATTCTAGACTGTAAGTTAACTGAAGGCAGATTCTTTTTCACTCATGTATTATGGTATTTGCATACGGTAGAATCTCCCTTTCTCTCCTCTCCTTTATTCCTACCCCATCTGGAGAAATATCATATAACTAGAAGCACAAACTCAACAGAAAAAATAAACTGAAACTAGCTGAGGAAAAAAAGTATAAAGGAATAAGTAAGTGTGGTACATAAAACAGAACTTATATACTTTCTGCAGGCAAGTCAAAAACATAAGTCTAAGCTTTCTAGCAGACACTATTAAAAAGGAAACCTGGTCAATTCAATGCCCTCAAGATCAAACAAGTATAATCTGCAGGATAAATACTATTCACTATTTCTGATACTTACACCTGACAGAAACGTCTGGTCTTAAAGTAGATACTGTGAATTTAATGGACAACATCCTCCTTAGAGTGAACACAACAATGAGTTTCATTGGAACCATTTCTTATAGTAACCCTCAAGGTAGTAATTCTATAGAGAACGGATAATACATGGTCAGGAACAGCTCTCTGCTGGTTTAATTCAAGAAGAGATTTTATAATATCTAAAAGAATGGATTACCGAATAGCAATTCTGACCAGAGACTATTTCTTTCAGTCAAGGTTTTGTAGCTACAGAGAGTTTGAACTTGTATTCCTGACAATATGTATAATTGCCTGTGTTGCTAATTCTAGAGAAGCCAAATACCTCAGCACATAGCTATGTTGGCCTTACAGATGTCATGCTCATGGGGAAAATGTGGAGACAAATAACCTGTTTCTGAATACAGTGGAGCTGAGGGAATAGTTTTAAGACAGGCTCAAGACTTCCACAGCATCCTGTATCTCTAGTGTCTATGATAATGGCTGGCAACGAACTGAATTTTTTATACTATCAATTTTGTGATATTCAAACTACCTCTATTTATTCATGCAATAATCCTCTCTTTAAAAGCAATACAGCATAATTCTTCCTTAATCAAACGGACATCATTTTCCTATATATGCCACTCCTCAACCTCTTAGCTGTTCATATTTATTTAAGTAGCTGAAAAAAATGCCTTGTCCATGGAAAATTCATGATCACTGCTTTGATTCAAATTGCATACAAATATATTTATTATACATAATAAATAAATATATAGTTTATAAAGAATACAAATATGGAATTTAAGAATATATAAATTAATTTCAATGTGGTTTGAATCAAAACTGAAAAATCATGAGTAACTATATATGTTTATCTACTTATATATATTTATAATTATATTGATTTGTTTTTGAAAGATACCATTTGCTACCATTAAAACCTTATTAGGGGTATGCCATTTTGGACCAATCTCATGGTCTTTCTACACTAAGAAAATTTCATTTAATCCTGGTGCTTTCAGGCAGTATTTTACTTCATTATCCTATATATTTTCAAATGCGTTTCATTTATGCTTTTGTCTTCTAGAATATTTATGGCTTCTTGTGGGGTCAACATTATTTCTATCATGAAACATTTTGCTTTATCATGTATATCTGGGCTCTTCCCAAATTGTTGAGGTTTTTGTTTGTTTCTCATGAAGAATGCTAACTCTTGCACTTGCAGGTAGGCATTTTTGTTGCCCTTTATTGCCCTGTCCATGCTTCTCCAGCCTTCAGTGAGTCACTTCATTCAAAGATCATGCCAACTGCTGGAACATCTGGTCTCCTTTCCTTTAACTTTTACTTATTGTCTTTCTTCTACTTTTGCTGAAGAGCCAACCTTCTTACAACCCAAATACTGAAATTATCTTTGATATTTCCACAACCATGCCCATCACTTTAGCTTAGAGTTCTCTAACTTCCTTGAAGATCATATCCATAGCTCTGTAATGCAAACTCTTTGGCATACCCTAAATTCTTGCCACCCAAACATTTCTCTTCTGAAATTTTAAACCACATTATTCTATTTTCTAACTACCTTTTTTTCCCTCTTACTGCTTTATTTTGTAATCTATTTCCTGGTCTCATTTAAGAGAACTGCTTTCTATATTTCAATGAGTAAATAAAAAATTTTAAGGTGAGAGTTGTCTTAACTATTCCCGCCCCTGATATACATACTTTGTTTTCACAGCCCTTTTCCATTTTCTCCCACTGGAAGAGGTTTATTTACCCTTCTCTAAGTTCTCTAATGCTTTTATACTTACATTTTTCCATTCACTAGCAAACTTGGTTTTCTTTTCCATTCTATCCTCCATAATACCAAGAATATCATTTCAATTATTTTCTGTCTCCAGTATACATTTTGTCTCTCTTATGTGTTTAGGTCTCATGCAACCCACAAAACTCAGTCCCCCCCCCAGAAAAAACCCATATATTTATCAAATTTGAGCTGATAAATGACACAGAAGAAAATCTCCTGCTGCTACCATTACAGATGTAAGGTCTCTAAGTGAATCTGTTTGCTTAATAATTGCTCAATATCCTTAGCCAGCTACATGTCTGCTTAAATTTTTCAATACTAAATCTCTTCATAAACCTCTGCCCTCACCCTATAATATTTTCTTTTTAGTTTAAGGATCAAACTCACTCATTCAAAAACTTACCTGGTTTCACAGCTCTCTTCCTCTCTCAGGGAAGAAGGCCGTTATCTCTAGGACTAGGGCTGCCACCAGGACTCTGTGTCTTAAATCCACTCCCCATCCTTGGGAACTTGCCTTGTGAATCCTCAGCTTCACTTTTATAAAGAACATTAACAATTCTTCTTCTATTAGTTTTTCCTTATCAGCAAATAAGTATGCTCAAAAGCCCACCGCTAAAAAAAAATTCTTCATCTTTACACTATTTTTGTCTATTAACTAATTTACCACTTTCTGGTATAATCTATGTTTTTGAAAGAATAATCTACACTGGATTTTTTTACTTCTCACTTTCTACTTATCCTTCAGCCCATTGAAATTGGCTTCTGCCTCCTCCAATCCATTGAACTTATTAAAGCAGCTATGATCTATTAATTTATCTCTAGTTTCTTTTACTTTTATGCAATATTTGATATATTTGACTACCTCTTTTCTGTTGAAACCATTTGTTGATGCTCTTTACTTTAATATTACTTGATTCTTAGGGTTTTTTTTTTCAATCTCTTTGGTCACAACTTCTCATATGGTTTTCTAAATATTCATGCTCATGAAATTCTCCTGTTCTTATGAAATATTAGTGCTCCCCATTTAGGACACATTCTTAGCTACTTGCTCTTACCTCTCACTGCACCTGTCGACACTTCAACAACACATTCCCAGATGCTTCCCCAAACTCCAGCACAATTCTTGCTGCTAGGATCCAGAGATGTGTATCAACATCTTACATCTCCTTTTGGATGGCACAGGCAACCTAAGCTCAATATTTTCAAAACTGAACTCATGATCCCCTCTCCTCATACCTTCTCTTCCTTTTTCTTTGCTCTTGGTTAAAGATACTGTCACTTGCATACTTTCACAAGCTGGAAGTCAGAGATCTACTTTCCCACTGGCTCCTACATCCAGCTAGTAACCAAGACTTCACCATGTTCCATGAATTTTTCCCCCAAAATTTCTCTCTTCTTTGTTTTAATCCCCATTTTCAGTTCTCTTGAAATCTTCATCACTTTAAGATTGGTTTAGTTTAAGCACCTCCATCCCTGGATTTCTGCCTCCAAATTTGTCCCTGACACAAACCAATCTTCATACTGCTGCCCAAGTCACCCTCTTTATAAAAAGTCACAGCTATTATACTCACTAGCACCTTAAAGCCTTTCACTGGTTTCCCTTTTCTTACAGGATAATGTTTAAACAGAGCTCACAGTGCCATTTGCAGGTCCATTCTCTATAGTCTCCCTCCCCACTGCCATATACACCCTTCACCTTTGCTGACCTGATCTAGTCAGGAATACATCCCGTTTTCAACAGTTTCCTGTTTTTTGTCTGTCAATAAATACTATTCAGCTTTCTAGCATACACTGTTTTTACATGGGTAGTTCCCACCTATTAAAATGTAGATCAAAATTTAGCTCAGGGCATCTGGTTGGCTCAGTCAGTTAAGCATCTGACTCTTGATTTCCACTCAGGTTATGATCTCAGAGTTGTGGGATGGAGCCCCTCCTCAGGCTCCATGCTGGGGTGGATCCTACTTGCGATTGCCTCTCTCCCTCTATGTCTGCCCCTCCCTGCTCTAAAAAGAAAAAAGAAAAAATTAGCTCAAAGTAATCTTGGTGAAACCCTCCTCTGTCCAGACCATAAGCTCAAGGCAGTCAGAGACATAGTCTTAATAGTTTATATTCAAGTTTCAGCACAATGTCTGGCACAGGTTAGTCATTCAAGGGGTGGTTAATGAATATATCACTTGATGAAATACTAAAGAGCTAAACAAAAATTGTTTTAAGAAATACATAGCAGCATGGAAAATTACCTAATGCTGAGTGAAAAAAATGTATAAAATTGTAAATACATAATTATTGCAGCTTTGTAAAAACAAAGATGTAGAGGGAAAAGAGCACGAAATTTTATTCAAATGTTAGTGGTTGAATTATGGGTCTAGGTTCATTGATGAATTGTCTTTTTTCAAGGTAATTTCAATAAATAATTTTATTAGCTTAATTAAAATAATAATAATAATAATAAACTATGCTTTGTCTCCTTGTTGGCATTATTTGCTTCATAAAATTTCATCAGGATATCCTTCCACTTTGTCTTCTATTTTCTGTTATAACACAAAGGAAACATATCCCAAGTATGGTTTAATAAAAAAAAAAAAACAAAATAGTCTCTATTCCCCCAAAAGTTTTCAACACAGAAGTATAGAGCAATGTTTACCAATCAAATTGTTTATGCAAATAACTGCATCTAGATTGGCTTGTAACTAAGTGCAGTGGAAACTATCATTCACCTCTGATGAGCCAAGCAGATAGCATATGCAAATCTTAGAGCTGCATAATAGCTTTTTCTGGACCTCTAACTTCAGTTTCCTTTCAGAATATTAGTTTTAACACCACTAGTCTACGCATTTCATGGACATTAACTGGACAGATTTTGTTTTTGTTTATTTATTTATTTTTGGTTAGTTTTTCTGGCAGAGATTTTCAGGATGTAAATGATAAATATATACAAATACTTGTCCTTTATAACACCAAATTACAGGACTTATAGACCTTTGCTTAGAGACTATTCAAATCAGTCAATTCTATTTCTTTTGTCTCAGACTATGTATCAAATGACTTTTACACAAAACATTTAAGAATATAACCAAAAAATTTATGTTAACATTTCATTGAGTACACTATTTTACCTTAAAACATCACCTTTTCCAAATTGAGTTTTGAAAATTAGTAAAATCTTTTAAGGATTACTTCATGCTGATTTGCTACCAGTGATCTAGATACAAAAACTTTATTCCAAAGCTTACACAGGTATTTAATTTTTTCCTACTCAAATGTAACAAAAACTTTATTTTCCTTTATTCTTAAAGAAAGAAGAAAATTTTCCTATACCATTAACTGCATTATGATGATATGTAATTTTTCACTAACTCAACAGATCGGTAATTTCTATACATTTAATTAGATCCAGTATAATGCATCAGAACAACCTAAAAAAGCTATGCTAATAATAAAATATAATCTACTCAGTCATACTAAGTTCTCAAGGTCAGTTTGAATAACAATAGATTTAAAATTAGAAATTACACCTTTTGTCTATTGTATTGCTAGGATATTTTTAAGGCACTATTGTTATCACCCAGAATTAAGCATTTCAATCTCAAACATGTGTCACAGACTGTGATCTACTTCAATTTTTCCTTATATATCAATTACATAAGCTAAACTAATAATATTCTTAAGCATACATGAAATTATAATGCAGTTGATCTAAGTAGTTCAGGCACAATTTATATTTTGGTACGCAGTTGATTTGCAAATTTCTTTTAACTGTACGAAACAGAGTAAAAACTTTAATGTATTGTTTAAATTGTGAGAGTATAGTGGGGTAATTTCCTTCTACTGTTGGCCAATGCCACTTGTCTATGACAATAGCTTGCTATCAAATTTAAGACCCTTATTCAGGAGGTTAATGCGAGGTAGGAACTCCATTCAGTGTTATTTTGGCTTAAGGGCATAATGTCACAATTTGGTGCATCCTCTAATGACTTTTTTTTCTAAAGGCAGCTTACAGCTTAGACCTAGTTCAGCGAATTTCCTTGTAAGGTCCTTGGAAGACTGGAGGAAAAAAAGTACAATTGATTGCGTGGCCAAATTTCTGTTCATGCCTGCTTACTGATTTTTGTTCATTTCACAAATAAACAAGGCATGAATACATCAACCCACAAACCATAAACAATAAAGAACTTCATCCTGTAAGTTTGCTACGGCCAGCAGTTTATGGCTGAATCTGCTATTTGTCATAAGATAAATGATAAAGTGATTGCCATTTGTCACTGAATACACAAGAGGAGTGCTCAGCTGTGAACCACTCAAATGCAGACAACAGTAAATATTGCCATTCTTATTACTAACTTCCTTTAAAAGGGCGCCCTAACACTATGAAAATAAAAGTACATTAGTGTTTTGGGTAAAAATCCGTATTCTTTTAATATAAAGAGAAAAATCACAGAAGAAGTGCTAAGCATCTGAACACTCTGTTAAAACCTTATATTTACTGCAAAATGAAATGCATGCAAACACAGGCCATCTTTTATAAAGAAAGGTGTTTTATAAAGTTGAGCGTTGAATTTAATTTATATGTATTGTTCCCATTTTTGTACTGTTCAGTGATTTTTAATACAAACTTTTTTATGTTTCTGAGAATCACTGGTGCCTGACGGCTTTCAACTATATTAATAGAGGTTATAACAGCGCCCATACATTAATGTAGTCTGTGTTTTATCTAAACTCTGATTGAATTTAGGGAGTGCCTAAATTCTGTGTTGCTATACTTGCTGCCAACTACATGAACTTTATTAATTTCTTTGAAAGGCTACCCAACAACAAAATAGAAAAACATAAAATGTAAATGACATATCATGAGAAAGAAGTGACTACTCATGAAATCCCTAAGCTGTGATATTCCTTCATGGCAAATACCACACCAGATAAGAAGGGGGCATTATATTTACAGCACCTGATACTATAATAAAAATGTTCAAAATTTGAAGTTTATTTATAAAAGAAGTAAAAAAAGGCACGAAATTTGGGGGTTTGTGTCAGTGGGACTTAGAAGAAAAAAACAAAAATGCAAAATAGCTGACACTGAGATTTTTAAATATGTTTATAACTCTGTTTTATCATGGAATATATCACTTTTCACATGAGAACTCAGATTAAATAACACATAACCTGAAATATCTTTACACCATTAGACACAGTTCTTTCAAGATTAAGGTTGAAATACACTGGTGGAGAAATGTAGGGAAGTATGCACTTTATAGTATCTTTAAATCCAAGCTGAATAACAAGTAGAAAAATACCTATTTAGGGATAGATAGTTCCAGAAGCCAATCTTTTATATTCAAATTATTGTAATATTTATAAAGTACTACAATAAAATGAAAATTTTAAAGATCAAATTATAAATTTGTCTTTTTAAGTGCAGTCCAATATAACAGATTTCAAAATCTTTATTAAAAATGTATTTGAAGTAGCACTTTTAAAATATTACTCTTATACCTTGTGCTAAAGCACACTGGAAATCTTTCAAATCTTTGGAGCTTTGAGATTTCCTGACATAAGCTAATACATTTTTCATTAACTGTTAATGGATGAAAATGATTAGTTAGATCACAGGAATGTATGCGTAAAGTCTCTCACTGTAAGTGTCAACACTACATATCAAATTAATTTTATAAATATTAGTTTAAATAGTTATTCTATTGTATATTATTGTAGTGTATTACAAAGTATAATTCTAAGATCATTTGACAATTTCTATACATTAAAATGTAAAATTATTAGTAGATATATACGAATCATAAATATATACTAATGCCTCTTCACATTTGTAATGTGAACATTTGGTTTAATAATTCTCAAACTGGAAAAGCTAATACTATTGTTTTCAAAACTCAAATATAAGCCATACAAATCCCAGTTTACATTACATCATACAAACACTTGTTTCTCATATTTTTTTCTCTAAAGAATTCATTTCTATTTATTTCTGCATTATCTACCAGCCACTTTATTTTTCTATCTTGATAAATCCATTTTTTAATGGATTAGGTTATTTCACTGATATATGCATTTTATTGCCTCTATAACGTTCAAAATACTGTTTCAGGGGCATTTTTTTCTTTCAGTATACAAACAGAAAACAGAAAAAGGAAAGGCTGACTTTTAGGCTTTTGACAGGAGTCTTGTATAAGTGGAAGACTTTTAATTCTCAAATTGTTTCACTTCAATAACTCTTTTAAAGTTGTTGCGCCAAGATGCCTGGCGGATTAAGCTCCATTGCCTTTTCTTGTTTTGAACTAATGTATTCTTGATCACCGTTTAATGAAACTATATACCACATGGAGATTTCACATTAGATAAGCCATGTGAAACCCTCATCAGACAAGTAGCTCTGGCTGGTGGTAATCCTTCAGATGAAAATTTCAGACTAGCAGGTTTTCCAATTTAAATGAGCCCCTTTAACTATAAAAAATTGGCACGGTATGATTGCTAAAAATTATTTTTAAATTTTTATGTTGCCAAAGTGCCCTGGTGGCTGTGAAAAACAGAAATACTGCCGTAAATACAGAAAACATTAACTGGTCACTGAGGGGATCCAATTTACAACCCATAGAGACAACTCACACAGCTCACTGACACTGGCACTATTGGGTTTGTGATAGGGCATTCAGCTCTGCTCCCCCCACACAGAAGCAAAACTCATCTTAAATATGCAATTAAATAGATTTATTCTACAAGTTTCTCTAGTCAGTGGTTATTACTCACTCTTACTTCATTGCACTCTGATCTATAGAATTTTCATGATGTGTTCAGGTAGCCTTTAGGAAGTAACATAACTTGTTATGAATTTTTAATGAAAAATTACTTTTTTGGTATTAACATGTGCCATTTAATTTTTTATTAAAGTAATTCAGTTTATAATAAAGACTTATCTGTTCTCTATTTTTATTCTAATCTAGAACCACTATGCTTATTAATATTTCTATAGCTTTAATTATAACTAGCAGAAATAATTTATTCTTAGCTTAAGTTTGATTTGTGGGTTTCGATTTCAAACAAGAAGGAAATGAAATGTTTAGATTCATTTTCAGTGTATATTATATTTTTTCAGCCTGTCACAAATGCCAATGACTTGTGCACAAGCATGGAATATGTTCAGAATTATTCTCTTTTGTTCATGTAGATGATATTAGTAGGTATCATTTTGAAAAGAATACTAATGATACACTAACTTTACAATACCATTGTTTTCTAATTATGAAATACAGTAAAATTTGCTTTACAAAGTGAAAGTGTTATTCAGAAAATAAACAAAGGTGACTACTTACATGGAACCAAAAGCTATGACTAAATGTTTTTAAATATGAAGAATAACCAAAGAATCAATAATTCTATGAAAGCAGTGAAGAAACAAGAGATTGGATAAGAAGCCAGTTGAATGAATATCTATGCATTACTTCCATTAATACTGTTATGCTCTAATCAGAGAGTGAAGAATGTGGTAACTTTAAAATAGAAATTTGCTGTATTCAAAGGAGTTTTATGTGTCTTTCTTCAAATACTAATCTCTATCTTTTATTTTTTTTGAGGAGGGGATGCATTTTCACAGACTCAGAATTATAAATGATGTTGTCTCATGAAATCAAGAGCTTCCATTTAGATTTCTAATATAGATGAACTATATATAATCAGATTATATTCTGTAATAATACATTATTTTATAGTTTACTAAACAAATGGTGGAAAATATGTATGGTTATTAGCATCAAATATTACAAACAAACAAAAAAATTCTATTAAGGAGTAGTGTGGCCATCATTCAGGTTTACTTAACCTGCTCACAGTTACTTAATGAAATCAGGTCACTGTGTGTTACTGCCTCTTGTAAGTAGTTGCACTCAAGTGAGGCAGAACAGAAAGGTTGATTTGCATCTACACGAAACTGCAAAAACCAAACCAAAAGCTGGACACAGTCTTTTCTCCCTATAGTAAGACAACAGCAACCTTGTAAAGATACCCACTAAATCTTCTGGGCTAAATGTTCAGGATGTATGACTTCTGAGCCCCCTCCATGCCAGAAAGGCACACTATGGCTTGAAGAAATCATATGATAGGGAGTTGAGAAACAGTGATTTGCTCATCCTCCATCACAGTTACTGCAGGAAGAGGAGAGTGGGAAAAACAAAGGGAAACCTGCAAGGATGAATGAGCAGGGAAAACCCCAATCTCTTCCAGAGTAAGCAGTGTAATATGAAAAGTTTTGCTTAAAAGAACAAATAAGCAAAGAAGTCTATGACAAATAAGGGAATGTAGAGAAGAATATGGATGAAAGGGGTAAGAGTATATAGTACTGATCTGAATCTTTGCAAGCATGAAAATAAATAAGCATTCCAAAATATTCCAAAACGTGATTTTTTCCTACTATCTGACTTATACTAGCTATAGTATAAAACTTTAGTCTGTAGGGAAAAAATAAACAAAACTACTTTTGAAAATAATAATAAAGCCAAAAATGGAAACTTATTACAAAGGAAGATCCCAGTAAACAAATATAGAAAAGACTCATAAATTATAATAAGTCTGACTATAAATTTTCCAACAAGGAGAAATTTAGATATACTTAGTATAGGGAGAAGTTCTGAATCAGTAACCACTTAATTTAAGGAAACCTTGAATGCCCTCAGGAAGAAGAGTGAGAACTTAGTGGGCTATATATTGTGAATTCTGAGGATAATTTTGCATAGAAATTATCATCTTAAAATATCTTTAAATCAGTAGTGTCCAACTTTATTTTCCTGCCCTGATGGTTCACCAGAATGACTATCCCTGGACAGAAAAAGTGAGTATAGTCTGAAAGAATAAAACCACTGCTGCTAGCACCACTACCAACACTGATAACAAAAACAAAAATAACAAGAACAACAACAACAAAATCCAGGATTATAGGCCCTCTTTGACCTTCCACAATGATTCCACCTTTCACATATTCAGTCATGCCTCTAACAAGAATTTATTGATCCCCTAAAATGTATCAAGCACTATACTAAGTTTAGGCTAAATACATCCATTGTATTTGATGAAACCTATTTCCAAATGCTTAGTGTACTCACATTCACATGTACACAGTAAAACTTGAATGTTTAGAATTACATATCACCCTATTTTTCCATAAGAAATCATCCTGATTTTCAATCAAAAGAGTTTGCTTAGACAAAGTAAAAGAGCAGATACACCCATATTTTTGGCTGGTTATTTTAATCTTAAATAGCAACCTGTTTTCATTTAATTAATTTCACTGAATTTCAACTTAGTCGTCATGTATAGTGATAGCCAATCTGAGCCCACTTCCTCTGACTGTAGTCCAGAGATGTAGGTCACCTCACTTACCATCGCATGTGAGTCAGCAATCTGAGGAAGATTTTCTTACCTGTGTAGTGACCAAACATGATCAAAGATTTTTTTTAAGTACCAATGTTCTAATTCCGTTAAAAAATTAAATAGACACCAGAGCACAGTGGAGATTAAAGACTATAGATCCACATGCTGCTTCATCAAGTAGAAAACCTCTCCGTCTGTTTCTGTGCTCAGCCCCACCATGGGGTATTGAGATCATTGTTTTTTCTTTCAGCAAACTCTCAAAACGGAAAGTGAATCTACCTTGTCTATGAAGGAGAAAAAATGCTCAGAGACTAAAGATCTGAACCTTCTACTGGACTATGTTATTTTCAGTTTTATTAAACTGGAAACCATTTCCCAGAACTCTCTTACCTGCATAACTCCAGGTTAAGAGTGACTGAAAGAATGGGTGACAGATTTGGAAGGTAGAAGTGAAGTAGTGACCATAAACTTTTGTTTTTTAAGATTTATCTTGTTTATTTTATTTATTTGACACAGAGAGAGATCACAAGTAAGCAGAGAGGCAGGTGGAGGCGGGGGAAGCAGGCTTCCTGCTGAGCAGAGAGCCTGATGCGGGGCTCGATCCCAGGACACTGAGATCATGACCTGAGCCGAAGGCAGAGGCTTAACCCACTGAGCCACCCAGGTGCCCCCTATCTTGTTTATTTTCGAGAGAGAGGGATAGAGGGAGAGAATCCCCAAGCAGACTCCCCGCTGAGTGCAGAGCCCAACATAGGGCTCAATCTCAATCATGAGATCATGGCTTTTGCCAAAAACAAGAGTCAGATGCTTAACCGACTTAGCCATCCAGGAGCCCCTGACCATAACTTTTAGAAGGCTGCTGTAGCCAGATGGAAAGAGGATGGGAAGAGCAATGGAAAAAGTGATAAACAGATACAGCTTGCCATTCCTCTCCACTGCTCTACATCTAGCTTATCTTCACTAGCAGCTTCCTTTGTCAAGGGAAGCAGTCCTTCCTCTCCTGTCCAAAAGAGTTACTTTCCTCTTAGATGAAGAACCTGTAATGACCTCACTTAATATCAGTGCCTTTCAAAGGAATGATGATGTCTTTAATACCCACCTCCAAAATAGCTGATTGCTTCTAGAATTATAACCAGATTCAAGTTCTGGGTTGACTCAGAAATCAGATACAAAGTAGGACCTGTGAGCATGTACTGCAAACATCAGAATGATTGTAAAATTTTGCCAATACTATAAACAAACACGTGAGGAACATACATACGAATGTATTCCAAAGGTATCAGATCAAGGTAGAAAAAAAACGGTTGGATCAGGTCAAATTTATTTACACAGTTGCACTGATGAGAAGTTCTGAATTCAAAGTGTTAGCTTGAGTAGAGGAAGGAAACTCAGGTGGGTCAACTAAAAATAGGACTCAAATTTGGCCTAAACCAAATAAAGCTGAATGCCATAACTCCCTTGGAATACTGAGAAAGGTAGCCAGACTCTTAGAGTAAATTTACTATGTGAGACCTACTTATCAATCTCTACCTATGTTCTCTAGGAGGGTAAAAAGACACTCCCTTCCCCAGGTTTTGAGAAGTATGGTGAAAAAGAAAATGTCAACATTTTAAAAAAAGTTCTGGAGTGGTTAGTCCTGGTAAGCCAGGACACCATGGAAAATACTGCAACCAAAATCTGCTATCTGAATTTATTGGGGATGAAGGCACGCTGAAGTGGCAGGAACTTTATAACCGCACTAAACCCACAAAGAAAAGGTAATAAAATGGTGGACTCAGGTACCAGTGAAGTGTAAGTATCATGCAGGATAGGGTAATGTCTTCCAGGACATAGTATGTGCTCTAAATCAGCAATCAATATATGCTACAGGATTCATGGCTAGAGTATGCAAAATTTCAAAGATATTTCTACAATACTCTCATCTCCTAGTTACTCAACCAAACACTAATCTGGGTACTTGAGAAAGGACTCTACAAATGGAGTTAAGGATACTAATCATCTGCCCTTAATAGGGAGACTATCCTGGATTGCCCAAGCAAGTCCAAGGTAATCACACAAAACTTTAAAAGTAGCAGAAGGTGGAAAAGGAAAGCAGGAGTGATGAGTCGGAAGTAGAGGTCAGAGAGATTCCAAAGGTGAAAAGGATTTGGCCCACCTGCTGGTTCTGAGCTGAGAGTCATGTGCAAGGACGAGGCCTCTAAGATCTAAAAGGCACCTCAGATGATAGCCAGCAACTAAAGACTTCAGTCTTACAATCACAAGAAACTGAATTCACCCCCAATAAAACACAAACCGAATGAGCTTGGAGTTAGATTATTCCTCGGAGTCTCCGGTCAAGAATGCTATCCTGCCTTGATATCAGCAGAATCTGCTAAACATTTTGTCTACGTAACTGCAAGAAAATAAATGGATGCTATTTTAAGCATCTTTGTGGTAGTTTGTTATGATAGTAATAAAAAAAATAATACAATGTACAAGTATTAAGAGGTGGAAATAAAAGAAATGATTTCTCAGAGAATACAATAATGGTTCTGTTAAACTGGAAGTTGACACTTCCATGTGGTCAAGCTGAAATCTTCATGCCAGTGAGTCAACAAGCAAAGACTGGTCAGGATACTGTACTGGTCAGGATAATGATCATGACTTGCAAAAGGAAGCCAAATGGCCATTACACAATGTGAACAAAGAGGGGTACACAGGATGGAGAAGTTTCCCTGCGGTGTCACTTAGTACTCCTATGTCCTGTGATAAAAGTAAGGGGAAAATTATAAACAACACAGGCAGAACAGCTAATGATACAAATCCTACAGAAACAAGCATTTGAATCATCCCAGGAAACAAGGAAACACAAGGTGGGGTGGTTCCTGAGGGCAAAGAATATAAGTAGCAGAAGAACAGTTATAAATACCAGCTATGATCATGTTGCAGAAACAAGGAATATAGTAATTTTAATGATTTCTTCTTTGTTTTTATATGAATATTTGTAATTATATATGTATACATACTTATTTTACATATATGTACACACACACACACATCTTTTTCCTTCCCTATGCATTTCTCTTACTATTTAACATAAAATGTATTAATAGTGGTTAGCCTTATATCTTGGTGTTTAAATAACAGGATAGTATATAGGAAGTGTTACGTAGCTAAATATACAAAAAATGTATAAATCGGTATGGACTTTGTGCATTCTGTTTTGGCCAAATTATTGGCATGTTTTGGTTGTATGTATACCGAATAGTTGTACCATGAGAATTAAAAGCATGATTTGTAATTAACTTTTTGTTGTTGTTGTTTTTTAAGATCTTATTGAGATATAATTTATGTGCCATATAATCCACCCTTTTAAAATGGATGATTCAGTAGCTAGTAGTGTATTTACAGAGTTTTGCATCCATCATCACAATTAGTTTTAGAATATTTTCATTACCCCCTCCAAAACCATAACTGGATTCCCATCCTCCCAAGCCAATCCTACCTCCCAGCTCTATACAACCAGCAATCTACTCCCTGTTTCTATAGATTTGCCTATTATGGACATTTCATATAAATGTAATCATACATGTGGTCCTTTGTGACTGGTTTTTTTTACTTAGCATGATATTTCCAAGGCTCATCCATGTTGGAGCATGTGTCAGTACTTCATTCTTTTTATTACTGATAAAAGAACTCTGGTTGTATCAGCAGAAAGACCAGTAAGTCAGTCTATGGTTAGAGAATGAGTGTAGAGAGCTCACTTGGGAGCAATGACCATGAATTTTTAGTGGAATTACATTTATTTGTTATGTGCCCTTACTCAAATATCCTTATATATTTTTTGTTTTATTTTGAACATATGAACCTGTTCTATTTTATTTCTGCATCAAGGGAGTTATTTTACTGAAGTATAATTGAGATAAATTATATTAATTTTAGGCATACAACATAATGATTTTATATGTATATACATTGCAAAATGATCACCATATTATCTATTTACCAACTGTCACCATACAAACTTAACAACGTTGTTTTTCTTGTGATAAGAACTTTTGACTTATTTTCTTAGCAACTTTCAAATTTGCAATACAATTGACTATAGTATCCATGCTGTACATTTCATCCCAAGAGTTACTTTTATTTGTTTGTTTGTTTTGTTTTTTTAAAGATTTTATTTATCCATTCGACAGAGAGAGATCACAAGTAGGCAGAGAGGCAGGCAGAGAGAGAGGAGGAAGCAGGCTTCCCGCTGAGCAGAAAGCACGATGCAGGGCTCGATCCCAGGACCCTGAGATCATGACCTGAGCCGAAGGCAGAGGCTTAATCCACTGAGCCACCCAGGCGCCCCCCAAGAGTTACTTTTAAAGTGTGGGTTTGTACCTTTTGATGGCCTTTACCCATTTTGCTCACTGCCCAATATCCTTTCCCTCTGGCAACCACAAATCTGTTCTCTGTATCTATGAGTTTTGTTTGTTCATTTGTTTTTTGTTTTGTTTTGTTTAGATTCCAGATATAAGTGCAACCATATGATAGGTCTTTCTATAACTTATTTCACTTATAATACTCAAGGTCCATCCACACTGTTGCAACAGCAAGATAACATGTCTTTTTTAACCATTCATCCACTGAAAGACATTTGGTTTTTTTCCATATTTTGGGTATTGTAAGTAATGTTGCAATAAGGGTGCATGTTCATTTCAAATTAATATTTTCATTTTCTTTGGCTAACTACCCAGAAGTGGAATTGCTGGATAATATATGATATTCTATTATTAATTTTTGAGGAAACTCCAGACAGTTTTCCATAGTGACTACATCAATTTTCACTCCTACCAAAAGTCACAGATTCCCTTTTCTCCACAGCCTCCACATACCAACATGTTATATTTTGTCTTTTTGATAATAGCCATTCTGAAAGATATGAAGTGGTATCTCACCATGGTTTTGATTTTCATTTCCCTGATGATTAGTGATCTTGAACATCTTTTCATATGTCTGTTAGCCATCTGATGTCTTCTTTGGAAAAATATGTATTCATGTCCCCTGCCCATTTTTAGCTGGACTGTTTGATTTTTTTGCTATTGAGTTATAGGAGTTATTTATATATTTTGAATATTGACCTCTTATTGGATATATGATGTGAAAATATCTTCTCCCATTCAATAGGTGTTCTTTTATTTTGTTGATGGTTTCCTTCACTATGGAGAAGAGTTTAAGTTTGATATAATTTCATTTGTTTATTTTTGCTCCAGTTCTGAAATCATATCCAAAAAAGATATTGCTAAGACCAATGTCAAGGAGCTTACCAGCTATGTTTTCTTCTAGAAGTTTTATGGATTCTGGCCTTACATTCAAGTCTTTAATCCATTTTGAGTTAATTTTTATAAATGGTGTAAGACAGTGATCCAGTTTCAATCTTTTGCAGGTGGCTGTCCAGTCCAGTTTTCCTAACACTATCTATTGAAAAGACTTTCTTTCCCTGTTGCATATTCTTGCCTCTTTTGTATATAAGGGAGTTTATTTGGGGGCTTTCTATTCTGTTATATTAATCTACATGCCTGTTTTTATACTATAGCTTTGTAATACAGTTTCTTTTTTTTTTAAAAGATTTTATTTATTTACTTGACAGACAGAGACCACAAGTAGGCAGAGAGGCAGAGAGAGAGGGGGAAGCAGGCTCCCTGCTGAGCAGAGAGCCCGATGTGGGGCTCGATCCCAGGACCCTGAGATCATGACCTGAGCCGAAGGCAGAGGCTTAACCCACTGAGCCACCTGGGAGCCCCGTGTAATACAGTTTAAAATCAGGGATTGCCTCCAACTTTGTTCTTTCTCAGGATTGCTTTGGCTATTCAGAATCTTTTGTTTCCACAGAAATTTTAGGATTGTTTTATAAAAAATGCCATTGGAATTTTGATAGGACTGCACTGAATCTGTAGATTACTTTGAGTATAACTGGCTGGAATTTTTTTCATTCCAGCACTTTGAATACATCATGCCACTCTCTTCTGGCCTGCAAATTTTCTGCTGATAAAACTGCTGAGAGCTTTATGGGTGTTCCCTTGTTTATAACAAGTTGTTTTTCTCTTGCTGCTTTGTCTTTTCAAGATTTTATTTTTTAAAGTAATCTCTATACCTAATGTGGGGCTGGAACCCACAACCCCAAGATCAAGATTTGCATACTGTACCAACTGAGCCAGCCAGGCCCTCCTCTCTTGTTAAGATAATTTTTTTATTCTTAACTTTGGACATTTTAATTATAATGTGTCTTGGCATGGGTCTCTTTGAGTTCTTCTTGTCCAGAACTCAGGGTGTATCATACGGATAGAGGTTTCTGTGCTTTGTCCTGCATAACCAATCACCCTGACCTGCACTTATACAGGCTGGCTAAAGATATTATTTGTCAGACTTGTACTGCACAAGTAACCCTGGGAATCTTATTAGCTGACATTTGCTGGCCTTCAGGTCAGAATTAGCTCTTTTGGTCTGGACTCCAAGAGCTATAAATCTCGCCTTAGATCCACCCAGGTCCAGGTTGGGCTCAACCTCCAGAATGGAATCTGAGAGGGGAGGCAAGCACACTTAGCCTGCACTCCTTGAATATGTAAAGATTACAAAGGAATGCAGCTCACTACAAACCACATGTAGGCAAACAAATGTTTAACTTGAGACCCTGTCATTTGCCTTATAAATAAGGCCCTTATGGAGATGGTCAGTTGGAAGTCTCACCTGAGGGAAGAATACCCCACCCAGGTCTCTTAATCAGGACTCCAACCTGGCCGATGAGGTTGGATTTTTTTTTTTAAGTTTTTATTTATTTATTTGACAGAGGGGGGGGGGGGCAGTGAGAGAGGGAATACAAGCAGGGGGAGTGGGAGAGGGAGAAGCAGGCTTCCCGCTGAGCAGGGAGCCTGATGCAGGGCTCAATCCCAGGACCCTGGGATCATGACCTGAGCCGAAGGCAGACATTTAACAACTGAGCCACCCAGGCACCCTGAGGTTGGATGTTTTAAATATCCAATCTGATGTGATTGTCTTATTCTCTTTTACTGCTTACTATTGCCTTCATCTATGTGCACATTTCCCCTTTTCTTCTTTTTGTTTCTATTACATTTTTATAATAGCAACAAAATGTTCCTCTCCTTCAAAATTGAGAGTACGGCTGCCATAAATCTTTTGTTCAGAACACAGGGTTTCTTGGATCTGAAAGTCTATTTCCATTCCCATATTAGGGAAGTTTTTAGGCATTATTTCTTCAAATTAGTTTTCCACCTCTTTCTCTTGTTCTTCTCCTTCTGGGACTCCTATATGTGAATGTTAGTCTGTTTAATATTATCTAATTGGGCCTTAAGCTATCTTGACTTTTAATTCTTTTTTTCTCTTTATTTGCTGCGCTTTTTGGGTGAGCCCTCCTGCCCTGTCTTAGTGTTTACTAATCCTTTCTTTGGCTTTTCTAGTCTGCTATTGAACCCTTCTAATGTATTTCTAAGTTCAATTATTACATTCTTTAGTTCTGTGAACTCTGTTTGGAATTTTGTTATATTTGCTATCTGCTTTGTTGAATGTGTCTCTCATCCATTCTTCTCCTGATTTTGGTGAGCATCTATATGACCATTACTTTGGGTTCTTTTTCAGATAAATTACTTATATTCATTTCATTAAGATTTTTTTTCTGGGGTTTTATCTTGTTCTTTCATATGCAACAAACCCTCTGTCTCATTTTTCTTGAGTCTCTTTACTTGTTTCTATGTATAAGGCAAAACAGCTCTCTCTCTTAGTTTTGCAGGAGTGGCCTTGTGTAGGAGATAAACCTTATCATTTCTCCTTGTTCTAGCTCATGGTCATCTTTAAACCTTTGTGGTTGTCTAAGCAGCCTGACTTTATCTTGGTAGTTCCATTGTTGAGTTGTGCCAAGACCTATTCCAGAGGGAAAGATCTCAGTCAACACCTAGTTTCTGGCTGACTGAAATCTATACCCTCAGGCAGCAGCTTTTAAGGTATGCAAATATATATAGTCCTGTAAGACCACAACCATAGACCTGCTGGCCTCCAAGATCAAGTGATCTGGAGGTGTTCCATTAGTAAGAGTTGCAAAATTCTGGGCTCCAGATGGGTGTATGAGCTCCTTCTAGGATGTATTAATGAACTGTCAAAGCCAAATAAGAGCTCAAAGATGTTATCTGCTGGCCTTCATTCTCTCAAAGTATTTCTATAGCTTCTAGATGTGTGGTAGCCCACAGGCTGAAGGTCCAGGTCAAATAGACAGGCTGGGGGTGTGTCTCAGTCTGCTGTCTGTGTAGTGCCCTAGAGATGGGAGCCTGGTGAGAACTATCTCTCCAATTGTTTCAGGCCCATAGGGCCCAGAAATATAATCTCCCTTGGCCACCAGAGCCAGGGCATCCTTTGTGTGGGCACTATACTCTGCCCAGCTTTGGTGTGCCCACTGTGGGGTGGCAAATTATGGTGCTGTGTTCTTTTACCTCATCACTCCTAACAATATCCCCTTCCCAATATACACAACTTGCCTGTGTCCCATCACACAAATAGTGGTTATGATACTGTGATAGGAACTAGCTGAAATTGGGAGATATTTACGTTCTATATGCCTGAGGGATATGTTCCTGGTGAATATAAAACTCATTTACTAATGAACATGTAGAAAAAGCCTTGATATATTTTGTTTGTATTCTACCTTTCAATTTCAGAAAAACAATTATTCAAGTTATGGTAAGCACAACTGGACTTTAATTTTTCTTATTTTATCTTAGGACCCAAAGAACAATGACCACCATAAGGCTACCCAGCACTAGTGATAAGTAGTAATGATATCCTACTGCTTTACTGTTTATGGGAGGGGCAGGGGTTCAATATATTTGGGGGTAAGAGTACTAGAAACTAGGGTAACCATTTTAATCCCAGATATGCAACTTAAAAGCTAAGCAATTATGAGAAAATCTTGTTTAATGTCTCTACACTTAAGTTCCCCAAATGCAACTGTAAAGTTAGAAAAACAAAACCTTTCCTGCCTACCATACTGAATTGCTTTGTCAACAAGATCATCCTTGTACTTGAACCCTGAAAGAGCAACTTAAGAGGTGTGAAAACTGGATATTAACACATTTATCTTAAAGCCCTTCTGTTTCAGAATTCAATTCTAATCTAAACTTTTGGAAAACAATGCATAAATTTGAGCCAAAAGCTAAAAATATTTTTACTAATTTTTTGTTTTGTTTTGTTCATTCATTGTCTTCTTCTAAAAAGGGTGTTTCACATTATAAAAATCAACAAAGGTTATCGAAAAACATTTTCATTATTTTATATAGTACTGAAAATGAATATGACACTGTACACTAGTTTATATATTCCATTTCCTTTCTCTTTATAGCCTATTTCATTTTCTCTCAAACTGTTATTATTATCATGGCACCCAAATTTGAGATATGCAGCTCCCTCAGGAGGTCAGGTATACGTTTTCTAAAAGCAGATAAATCAGACAGTGGGAGGGCTATTTGGGTAATGTTAACAATGCTCCCCACAGGACAATGTACAAGTCACATCTCTGATATTTGTCAGAATATCACCCAAGTTTAAGAGAAAGTTCATGGTGCTGATACTTAAAACAGAAAACCACCAATACCTCACTAAAGACAGAGTGATAGCTAGTCTCTTTCTTCACCTCTCCCCTCTCCACCTGGTCTCTATCTCTATCTCCCCTGAAAAGCTTAGAGAAATGGATACAAACTAGAAACTCTTAGTAATTGAAAAAAATTTCCTGGCTGTGGTGGAGTACTTCAGTATAAGATCTATCCTTATGAATATTATAACCCTGTATCTACCTCATTTATGCAACATTAAATTCATTTTTTTCTGAAAGCAAGGTGAGGTGACCTTCCTGAAGGTAACAACTGAAGTAAAATTCATACAATTTAAAGGAAAATGGACAGGACAATTGGAAGTTCTTTTAATTATAGGTACAACCAAAAATAAAAAATAATGTACCATACTGCTCAGCACTGCTTAGCCATTATATAAGAGATACTTTAAAAAATTCTGGATTATAGATGCTAATATATAATTATTTCATATATAGTAACTTATAAGATATAATGTATTCTGTTGATGCCTTACTAATGGTATAGGTAGAAACAATACCATATCAAGTCTTAGTGGTCTCAGCAAGTCACTTTTTTTCTTTGAAAAAAAATTGGGAAAGATAGTAAAGTTGAAAATATTTACAGATTGTATTTTAAGTCTCTCTTTCTTTAATTCTCTCTAGTTAGCAAAACCTACTAAAATAAAGCTATAATTCTCTCTCCTTTGTGAAGCTGGTATCCTTCTCAGAGTTGAAAACTCTGTTTTATTCCCATAATCCTCAGCATCTAGAATAGTGTATTTTATGTAGTAGGAACTCAGTATATACTTATTAATCGCACTGAATCATTACCCCAGTTTAAATCTTTCCAAAGTGAACTCTGGAAGGGCTATTCATTGGTAAACAAGCTCAGAGTGCATTTCATCCTCATTATATAACACTGAATAAAACTGTCTGCATTGTCTAAATCTGGGCCTGAATTAAAGAATATTAATTTCTCAAGGTCCTATATATTAGAGGGTCTGGTTGTAATTAGCATAATCCTAGTTCTCCATTATTGCTTCAAACCATTATTTCTCCATGCTTATGTAAAAATACTCCTTGAGATTTATATTGATTAAAGAAAGAATACAGTCTTTCATCTTAAAGAATATAATCCTATATCCTAAAGAATATAACCCTTCTTTCACACTAATGCACTGTCATTTAATGATTTTCTAGTCATTTTCCCACACAAAGACTTCAGCCCATGTGTCTCTATCTTCTCTTCCTGTCTATCCTTTGTTCCACTATCATTCTGTTTTACTCCAGTATCTATCTGGATAACTTATCCAACATTTTAATCTTAGAGTTTATGGACTTACTCAAATCTAGTTAACTTCAATTCTACGTCCCATTAACAATTCATACCCATGGACACCCTTCTGACTTTGTTATCCTCTAGAATGGCACCACAGCTGAAGTTTTAAGCTCTCCTATCTCACTTTCTGACTATAATCTCTGCCTTTTGCTTCTTCTTTTCTTGCTACTTTTCATATCATAATCATCCAACCAGGAGTGTGTCTTGACCTTTCTTCTCAATATTCTTAGTATTATGAAATATTTCCTGAAGTCTCTGATGCAATGTATATGCTTACAGCTTCTACAACCACCCCGTTGTTCAAACTCTTGTTCCTTCTTGTTCTTATGTTTAGTGGACACTGGACTCCATGTAGCTCCTTCAAAGGTATCTCAAATTTGACTGAATCCAGTTACCAACCTATTCCTCAAGTCTATATTTTTCAATGCTGACATCACTAACCATTCTGCTGTCAAAGTAAAAACTTGATAAATATTTTGATCATTTTTTTCAATATCTAACCAAATAGTTATTAAGCTCCACCTATATTAAATCAAAAACATTATCATGAATTCTTAACCCTAGCTCTAAACCTAATCCTAACTCTAATTCCTAACCTTTTACCACTAACCCTTAACTTTAAACCTAACCTTAACCCTAACTATTTCCCTAATCCTAAAGTAATCCCCCTGGAGAGGTCTCTGAACTGTGGGATAATAGACACATACCATCACCCTGGCTCTAAACTGAACCCTAACCATAGATCTGAGGGGAAAAAATTTTGGCATATATATATAATTTTATATAGCACATGTATACATACATACATATGTATACATATGTATCATTGAATGTGCATACACACACACACAAAAGAATATTACTCAGCCATAAAAAATGAATTCTTGCCATTTGCAGCAACAAGGATGGAGCTAGAGAGTATTATTCTAAGTGAAGTCAGTCAGAGAAAGACACACCATATGATTTCACTCATATGTGGAATTTAAGAAATGGGGGAAAAAGGAGAAAGAAACAGAGAAGCAAGCCAAGAAAAAGACTGATGAGAGAATACACTGATGATTACTAGAGGGAAGATGGATGGGACAATGGGTTAAATAGGTGATGGGGATTAAGGAGTGCACTTGTGATGAGCATCAGGTGTTGCATAGAAGTGCTGAATCACTACACTGTACAACAGAATCTAATATCACACTGCATTTTAACTAACTGGAATTAAAATAAAAACTTAAAAAAGTATCTAATTCATCCTTTCACCTTGCTAAAACCTTACCACCATTAAATTCCTTGTTTTTTTTTCATTTTTTATTAAATTTTATTTAAATTCTAGTTAGTTAACATATAGTGTAATGTTGGTTTCAGGAGTAAAATTCAGTGATTCAATATTAAAGTGCTCAACACAACAAGTGCCCTCCTTAACAGTCACCATCCATTAGCCCATCCTCTGTCTACCTCCCCTCTATCAACCCTCAGTTTGTTCTCTAGGTAACAATCTCTTATGGTTTGCTCCTTCCTTTTTTTCCTTCTCCTATTTTTCCTTCCTTGCTTTGTTTCTTAAGTTCTACATATGGGTGAAATCATGTGGTGCTTGTCTTCCTCTGACTGACTTATTTTGCTTAGCACAATTACAGTCTAGCTCCATCCCTATCATTGCAAATGGAAAGATTTCATTATTTTTGATGGCTGTGTAATATTACATTGTATATAGATACCACTATATTCATTCAACGATCAATGGACATTTGGGCTCCTTTCATAATTTGGTTATTATTGATAATGCTGCTATAAACATCAGTATTTTTGTATCCTTTGAGTAAATGCATATTAGTGCAATTGCTGGATCATAGGGCAGTTTTATTTTTAACTTTTTGAGGAAACTCCATACTGTTTTCCAAAGTGGCTGTGCCAGTTTGCATTCCTACCAACTATATAAGAGAGTTCCATGTTCTCCATATCCTCACCAACACCTATTGTTCCTGTGCTAGCCACTGTGACAGGTGTGAGGTGGTATCTCATTGTGGTTTTGATTTGTATTTCCCTGATGATGAGTGATATTGATCATCTTTTCATGTGTCTGTTGGACATCTGAGTATCTTCTTTGGAAAAATGTCTATTCATGTCTTCTGCCTCTTTCTTAACTGGATTATTTGTTTTTGGGGTATTAAGTTTAATAACTTCTTTATGGATTTTGGATATTAACCTTTTATCAGATATGTCATTTGCCAATATCTTCTATTTTGTAGACTGTCTTTTAGTTTTGTTGATTGTTTCCTTCATAGTGCAGAAGCTTTTCATCTTAACAAAGTCCTGATAGCTCATTTTAGCTTTTCCCTTGTCTCCAGAGATATTTCTAGTATGAAGCTGCTACAGCCGAGGTCAAAGAGGTTACTGCTTTTGTTCTTCTCTAGGATTTTGATGGTTTCCTGTCTCACATTTAGGTCTTTCACCCATTTTGAATTTATTTTTGGGTATGGTGTATGAAAGGGGTCTGGTTCCATACTTTTTTTTTTTTTAAAGATTTACTTATTTGAGAGAGAAAAATTGTGAGTGTATGAGCGGGTAGAGGGGCAGAGGAAGAGGGAGATAAGCAGATTCCATGCAGAGACTGGAGCCCAACATGGGGCTTGATTTCGCAATCCTGAGATCATGACCTGAGCTGAATTGAAGAGTTGGATGTTCAAATGACTGAGCCGCCCATGTGTCCCACACTTTCATTCTTTTGCAGGTTGCTGCCCAGTTTTCCCAAACATCATTTATAGAAGAAACTGTCTTACCATTGGATATTCTTTCCTGCTTTGTCAACGATCAGTTGACCATATAGTTGTGGATCCATTTCTGGGTTTTCTATTTGGTTCCATTGGTCTTTGTGTCTGCCAGTACCATATTGTCTTGATTATTACAGCTGTATAATATAGCTTGACGTCCAGAATTGTGATGTCTCCAGGTTTGTTTTTCCTTTTTAAGATTGCTTTGGTTATTCAGGGTCTTTTGTGGTTCTATACAAATTTTAGGACTGTTTGTTTTAGTTCTGTGAAAATTGCTAGTGGTATTTTGATGAGGATTGCACTGAATATGTCGGCTGCCTTGGGTATTATAGACATTTTAACAATATTTGTTCTTCCAACCTCACCACTAAATTCTTAGTTGGTATTGCTGCAGCCAAAAACACTCATTCTCCAGCTTGTTACATGTAATCAATGATTGCCAACCATTGTTATACATCATGAAATACAAACAAAAAGAAATATTCACTTCATCATACTGGGGGTAAAGGGCTCTTTTATGGCAGTGTCTACTGAGCCAGTGTCAGGCACGGTAGGCCCTTCCCAACTCTAACTGCTGACAGAATAAATGTCTCAGTCCAACTCTGGCCCAATAGCACCACACCAAGGTGGATAGCAGAGCAGTGGAAATCTCTGATAATTTTAGTGGGATTTTCCTCAGCTGCTGTAATACCTTTATTATTCTTCTGATCACTTATTTATCACATAAAGTCTAAACTCCTTAGTGTGACATTCACAGCTTTCATGATGGTGCTCCCACTAGTAGGTATGTGGTCTTTTCCCCTCCATCTGATCTCCAAACATAATAAACTACATGCCATTCCCTAAATGCATGCTTATTTTTGATACCTGTCTGCCTTTTCTCCTATTGTTTTCACTACTTGAACTGTTCTTTCCTTGACTAACTTATTACCACCCTCCAAGACTTAGTTTTTGTTTAGATGGTTGTTTCATCACCTTTGTAGGCTTAGTTTTTTGTTTATTTGGTTGTTTTATCACCTTCGCAGGCTGTCCAAGATTTCCTTCAAACTCCTCTTCCTGGGTCTAGAGAATTCTGTGCTTAATTCAAGAAGCTGTACTGTAGTTTAATTTGGGCCTCACCATTGCTCAGTGAAGCTAACTGGGAGCAAATGTTACCTTTCATTTAAGATGTTCAGAATCTCACCCATATTGTGACACTGGACACACAACTTGAAAATAAATAAATAAATCAGTGAATGAATGAATGAATGAGGAACAATTTTGTTTATCCTTGTCAAAGCAAATTAAAATATAAAGCCCACTCTTCCACTTACTCTTATAGGAGTCACATCACTTCATCTGGACCTCAACTCAGCAATGTTGAGTACTTATTAAGTCCTAAACATCAGATGGACTCTGGAAGTACTCCTGTGAGTGAGACAGTGTTCTCTCCCTCAAAAACATCACCAATTGGAATAGGAACCAAATATTTAAATAAAACTGCATACTTCAAAAACTAATGATATACTGTATGGTGACTAATATAACATAATAAAAAATATATCCCTCAATCCGATCTCTTTCCCTTTTTTTAAAAAATATACCTAAGACTTGCAATTTGCAAAAAAATAAATAGAACTATGCAAATAATTTTATTACCAAAGCTCTTGAAAGACTATTCTAAAGCTGCCTTTTCCAATTTCTTTCAATGTTCTTGCTCCTTTCACTATTATATTTAATCTCCTGCCTTTACCAATCTGATACTACTCTTTCTATCACTGATGCTCTCCTAACAGCCAAGTTGTATTTAGGCATAGCTATGGACACAAACTGCTGCTTTCAGTTGAATATGCATTTCTACGATAAAGCTGACAGGAAGCCTACTAGAAGCCAGCAGGAAAGAACACACTTCTTCATCCTTTCATTCCTCTTCTAGTGCCCTGTATTTTGCAGAGCCTTAGAGGCATGTGACAAAGAAAAATGTAGTCTGCAGAGCCTTAGCCCCAGTGGTCACCAGGCTGACTATAAAAATGCTGACAGATAATAATGTAACAACTTACATACTCAGGTTCTGTCTTCAAATATTCTCTGACACTTTTCTTTATAGCTTTCATGAGCTCCCATGGCTTCAACTATTAATGCTGTACTGATTTTCTACTCTATCCATTTCTACTCCATCTCCCAAACTCTGTCTCCACATAGTGATTAGGTACATGCTTTCACTTACATAGTTTCTACCATGTCCAAGATAGATCCTTTTCTCAGTGAAGCCAGTCATTAATAGGTCTTTATGCTATAAATACCACCATAATTTTTCTAGTCAACCAGTATTGTACCTCCCTCTATATATTCTGTTCTTTTTTTCGTTTATCATATACAATTTGACATCAGTCTCTGTTAAGTCTGTAAACCTCATTCCTGCTCCATCAATGTCTCATCACTTGTCTTTAATAACAAAAGCATTTTCTTGTAACTTATATCTGTAATTCCTGTTTTCATTTCACTTCAGTTTGTCCTACATAACGCTGTCTAATTTATCTTGCCTATCTCTGAGCACACTGTACTCCTAGAAAATTCGTCATGCCTCCCACTGCTTTACAAATTAAGTGCAAACTTTTCAAGTGGGTCTTCATCATATAACCCAAACCTACATTACCAGCTTTATCCTTCAATGTTTATCTGCATTACTAATATATGAGCACATTTAGATGGAAATTTGAAACAGTGATATAATTAAAAGTAGAATGCCTCCACTTTACATTATTAAAAGCGATAAAGTCAAACCGCAACAGTCAATATGCCAAAAAAGCAATAATGGCAAAAGTAGAAAGGTAGTATCACCATAGAAAGCATTAGGCAAGAATACAGAAGCAAGAACCAATAAAACTAATTACATAAATTATTAAAACAAAATGGATTCAAAAGTAAAATTATCCTAAATATTGCTCTATAATGGTCACAAATGCACACCTAAAAAATAAGCCAGAATGTCAAATAAATAAATAAAATCTTTAAAAAAAAAAGCCAGAATACTTAAAAATAAAATGTAAAATTAGCTTAGTCTACCAAAAAGACCAGGTGTTGATACTAACTCTCAAACAATACAAAGGAGAAAATTGCCATTATATTAAAAAGCATGATCAAAATTGTCATTTAATAATTTTGAGTCTCTATGCACTGAATAACATGAACTAGAAATATATAAAGCAAAGCCCACAAATTAATTCATGTCGAACTAAACATTTCATTTCATTTATTTGCACATAAACTATCCATGGAACAAAAGTTGCAGTGATTCTGTTTGATAATCTCATGCAAATTAAACAAAACCTTTTAACAGAAATTTATTTTTCCCTGGCTTTGTTGAAGTTTAATTGATAAATAAAACTGTATATATTTAAAATGTGTAATGTGATAATTTGATATATGTTTACATAGTGAAACGATGACCACAATCAGGTTAAGTAAAACAACCATCATCTCATGTAATTATCTTTTTGTGTGTATGGATAAGAATGTTTACGATCTACACTCTCCTAGCAAATTTCAAGTATACAATACAATACAATTACTACCTATAGTTACCATGCAATACACTGGATCCCCAGAATTTACTCATCTTATAATGAAAGGTTTGTACCCTTTGACCAGCATCTCCCCCATTTTACCCATCCCCCGGCCCCAGATAACCACCATTCTACACTGAGTTCAACTTTTTTTGTTTTTTTTTTTTTAGATTCCACAAATAAGTGAGATCGTATAGTATTTGTCTTTCTTTGTCTGGCTTATTTCGTGTAATGTCTTCTAAGTTTACCTATTTTATTGCAAATGGCAAGATTTCATTCTGTTTCATGACTGAAAAATATTGCATTATATATATAGAATGAATATCTATCTATCTATCTATTTATCCATTCATACATTGGCAGACACTTAAATTGTTTCCATATGTTGGCTTCTGTGAATGAAGCAGCAATGAACACAAAAGTGCAGATACCTCTTTTAGATACTGATTGTCTCCTTCAGAAATATACCTAGAAGTGAGACTGCTGAATTAACGGATTTCTATTTTTAATTTTTAAAAAAATCTCCACACTGTTTTCCATATGGCTGTACCAATTTATATTCCTAACAACAATATATAGTGTTCCCTTCTCTTCACATCCTTAGCAATACTTGTTATCCCTTATGTTTTTGATAAATACCATCCTAACAAGAAAGAGGGATGATATCTCATTGGGGTTCTAATTTCATTTTCCTGATGATTTGTAATATTGAGCACATTTTTCATTTATCTGTTGCCCATCGATATACTTTTTTGGAAAAATGTCTATTCTGGCTCTTTGTCCATTTTTAATTGGATTATTTATGGGTTTTTTTTTTGTTTGTTTCTTTTTGCCATTGAGTTGTTATGAGTTACATATCTATTTTTGATATTAACCCTTTATCAGAGATATAGTTTGCAAATATTTTCTGCCATTTAATAGGCTGTCTTTTCAGCTTATTCATTATTTATTTTCTGTGGAGAAGCTTTTCAGTTTGATATAGTCCTATTTGTTTATTTTTGCATTCGTTTCATGTGCTTTTGGCATTCATATGCAAAAAAAAAATCATTGCCAAGACCAATATCAAAGAGTGTAAGTTATTAAAACTGGCAAAATTGCGTTCAGAGACTACTTGGTCATTTTTTTATTCCTTTTCATTGTAAATGAGAAAGAAAAAACTAAAGTATTCAACTCAACTTGTTAAAAAAAGGAAAAACAAAATAAAATTATAAAAATCAGTCAAAAAGAGTAGTTAACAAAGAAAAAAGCTGAAACTAATGACTTAGAGAGCAAAAATAATCATCATGAATAAATCAGAATTTGGAGTGTGTGAAAAAACAACTACAAGGAAAAAATTTAACAGGGTCAATCAAGAAAAAGAGAAAACAAGCCTAGTGAATGAAAAAAGAATATGACTATAGAAGAAGAAGAAATGAAAAAATATATATTTCATATAACTTAATGATAATAAATTTGAAAACCTCTTTAAAATCATCTTTTCTAGAAAAATGTAGCTTGACCATATTGACTCAAGAATTAGAAAACATTAATCATGCAAAAACCCAAAAATAAACTGAATAAATTTTAAAAATATTTTTCTTCAGGAAAGAGTCAAGCTCAGGTAATATATATAGGGGGGAATTCACCACCATGTTTATACACTTATGACAACTTTTATCCAGAACTACATTTTCAATATTGCATAAAAAATGTGGGGCGCCTGGGTGGCTCAGTGGGTTAAAGCCTCTGCCTTCGGCTCCGGTCATGATCCCAGGGTCCTGGGATCAAGCCCCGCATCGGGCTCTCTGCTCAGCGGGGAGCCTGCTTCACCTTCTCTCTCTCTGTCTGCCTCTCTGCCTACTTGTGATCTCTGTCTGTCAAATAAATAAATAAAATCTAAAAAAAAAAAAATGTAATGACTTCCTCTGGGGCAAGGGCTGGGCACATTTGCAGGAAGCTTCCATAAAAAACTGTGGCTTTCCTACATTCCAAGTTCGTCAGCTGTGATAAAAATTCCTTGTATATATGTAGCATTCACCTGACCACTTTCCTTTTACTCCACAAGACTTAGAGCCAAGGTGAACCTATGCAAACATGAAGCTCACACTGCTGTTGTGTAGGAAACAATAAAATCTCTACTTCTCACCCAGGAGTTTCATGCCTTCTCCCAGCATCTGTGAAACTATGGCAGGCTAACTTGTTAGCTTGCAAGTGAGGTAAAATCTCTAACTCATCACATATCTTGTTAGTATCATGGGAGAATTTCTCAAAACTTTAAGAAACTGAAATGTGTTATGCTATTTAACAAAGAAAAAAAAACTTATTTCATTTGAAAAACTCTTGTAAAAATCTCTGATACCAATATCTTTAACAAAGTACAAAATAGAAGAACTACAGACCAATAGATATTCAGCATTAAATGGGTATAAATTGAATCCAGTAATGTATTACAATTTTAATAAAGCCTAACCAATTAGGTGTACATAAGAATGCAATCTGATATGTGGAAACTCATACAATAATTACTTTAATTGACTAAACGAGAATAATCATATATTTATGCTATTACTCTGCAGTGGGGAGGGTGGAGGAATTTCAAAAGTGGCAGTCCCACTAGGAAATTAATGTTACCTGGAAAAAGCATAACATCCAAAGTGTGTTGACAGAGTATTATCACAATAATGTAAAAAAAAACCAATGTATGGAAAAACTGAAATGGATTATGGCCAAGTGATTTTAATAGATGCCTCTAGGTAGTTGGGGGGACAAAAGCTAAAAATCATGATAGATTGCCAGTTCAAAAAATAAAAAGCCAGGATGCCTGGGTGGCTCAGTTACTTAAGCCTCTGCCTTTGGCTTCAGGTCATGATCCCAGGGTCTGGGATTGAGTCCTGCATCAGGCTCCTTGCTCAGTGAGGAGTTTGCTTCTCCCTCTGCCTGACACTCCCCCTGCTTGTGCTCTCTCTTCCTGACAAATAAATGAATAAATAAATAAATAAATAAAATCTTAAAAAAACAAAACAAAAAACCCCCAGAAACAAAAAATAAAAGGCCTATTCAAGCTTCATATATAGTGCTTTAATGTAGTGTTAGTAGATATTTTGGTACATATCTGCAAGATGTAACACAATGCTGGAGAGAGATGCAAAAAGAAGAGAGTCTTCTTCCTTGTTTAATGGATCATGCTCTAAGCAAACAACCAAGATATATTAAATTTATATTTGGGAATCCCTTAGACCCATGCTACATATTTCCTTTACATTCTAGTGTTACTCCTTCCTGATTTCTGAGTATCTATGATCATTGCAGCACTGAGTTTGTACAAAAACTTGGTGTCCCTCAGTATAAAACTAGGTCCATATACACAAAGGAATGTTAGCCATCAGAAACGATGAATACCCAACTTTTGCATTGACATGGATGGAACTAGAGGAGATTATGCTGAGTGAAATAAGTAGAGAAAGTCAATTATCATATGGTTTCACTTATTTGTGGAACGTAAGCAATAGCATGGAGGACATTAGAAGGGAAAAATGAAGGGGGGGCAATCGGAGTGGGAGAAGAACCATAAGAGACTATGGATTCGAGGAAACAAACAGGGTTTCAGAAGGGAGAGGGATGGGGAGATGGGTGAGCCTGGTGATGGGTATTAAGGAGAGCATGGATTGCTTGGCACACTGGGTATTATACACAATCAATGAATCATGGAACACCACATCAAAAACTAATGATGTACTGTATGGTGACTAACATAACACAATAAGAAAACTTTTTTAAAGTAAATAAATAGATAAATAAATAAATTTTAAAAACTAGCACTCTTTTGCTACCAGTCCTCAAATTAAAATGTTCATTCCTCAAAGAGCCATATAGTTGAACAAGTTGATTTAAAAAAGGAATATGAAAAAAAAGGCAATATGATGAACCTAATTAATATTATGACATGTGATTGATGTTTAATCCTGTTAGAATTGTTAAAAATATTATGCAAACCATGTTCTTAATTTTTAAAAATTTCATGTTATTTTAAAATCTTTTGGGGGGCAAGAAAATTAGCATTAAGGCAAATTATTCTTCCCTTGGAGGGTCACTGCTCAGTTCTTCTAAATGTTTTCAGGTTTTTCACACATTTATTTCCCACTATTAAGATCACAGAATATGTAATAGTTTTTATTTTATTTTAATCATACCTAATGTATCAGGTTAGTGGGCCAGCGACACAATTTATTGTACGTAATTTGTGCGATGTTACTATATTCAAGTTTGTTTTTTGTATCTCCCATCTTTCTGCTGACTGCATCTTTAAAATTGATGCTAGGGTTTTGGTCGTTCAACACTGAGTGCCCTGAACTAGTTGCGTGAATGAAGTGATGAGTGGACAATAGGAGAATAATTTTTTAAATTGTAATAATCTTTAAAATTAGTTCAGAGATTAAATTTGTTTCTGATTTTTACTATTGCTGTACCTGGCTGTCTAATGAGGCAGTGAATCACTGCCTCTGTATTAGCTAAGAATTTTCCACATGAAAGGGTCAAGAAATGATTTAATAGCCAAATATGGGACTATTATAAGTATTTCCTGAGAGTGAAATATAAATATGAAGCCAAATAAAAACCAATAAACTCTACAAAGTATTGGGAGATTGTGTCTTTTAGAACTCAATTTGGAAATTGTTCTGTCTGCCAAAGATCCAATGTAATGCATTACACCTTTCTCATATCATACCCTAAATTGCAGGAAGAAGGGCAAGGTTATAGAAAGAGCACTAAAGAAAGGCACTGACATAGAAAAGCAGTGGGACTTCTGAGGATGACTAATAATAGATTAAAATTAAAACTAGAGATTAAAACACCTGAAACTCCAGTTTTGTTTGGATCTTTCCAATAATAAAAAAGGAAGATCAGTAGCTATAGCTATAGTACTTTGATGAATATGCTATACTGAGATTTTAATCTTAATTGCATTTGGTAATTATAGGCAGTTAATAAAAACTCCATTTAACACTTTAAAAAATCTTCCATTTAAAGATATCTGACATGAAACTGCCTACCAAAAAGTTGATTTTTAACTCCAGAACTATATTGCATGCTATCTGAAGTTTGTATATATTTTTTTCTTAAACCATTTTATTGGCTGTTTGTATTTCTAATTCTATGGCACATTTTCTTACAGCCCCAGTTAGTTGTACTGTGGCTTTTATGGTCTTTTATTAAACAATTCCTTCAGATGATCCATAATTGTGATCAATTCTTTTACCCATGGGGGACACCCCAGATTAGTAATACCACATCTGTAATGATGCCTAATGAAATTTGTTTCTTTATGGGAATGCTTCATATTACATACATATTTACAAATTTTTAAATAGTTTTATGTGAAAAATTGTATTGTCTTTCCATTATTTAATGCCAATAACTGATCATAATCATAAACAGTGTCACTAATGATAAGATCAATAAATTTCTAAACTATGCATGTTCAAACTCTATGCTTCTGGTTACATAGGGTAAATGCGTAACAAAGAGCAATCCAAGAGCTGATAAGAGGCAATTTCATATAAATTAAAGGTTACTGGAGAAGTATTATTCAGATATTTAGCAGAATCCTTAATTGCTAGAAAGCAATAGACAATGTAATCATTTTCATCTAGAGAGAACAGATTGGATGGCAAATTTCTCGTGTATTAACAAGGAGAGAGGGGGAATGAGAAAGAGAAAGGGAGAGGTTCAGATTTTGCATACAACATGAGTATTCAACTAAAGTATCAGGCTGGCACAGTATGGAAAGTATCTCTGAAATGCTTCTGCTTTCAGGCATTATCATGCAAGTGGACAGCAAAATTACCAAAAAAGCATATGTTCATCCATTTATTCATTCAGTCATTCAATGAGTATTCACTGAGTGCCTCCCTTGCGCCAGGCATAGTTCTGAGCTTTTAGGATACACAGAAGAATGTGACAGAAAATCTGTCCTCACTGACAATATGTCAGTATTGCAAGATGCAGGCAGACAACAAACAAGTAAAAACAAATGAACAAAACAAGTTCAGATAGAGACTGGTACCAAGGACAAAACACAAAATCAGGTGATGTGACAAGTAGCTGGAGGTTAAGTACATTTCAGAATGGGACAGCAGAGACAAGATTTTGGATGAAAAAAATACAAATCTCCATTTTTGAGAGGCTAGTTATACAGGAATTTTTTCTTTGTCTCTCTCCTGCTGACCATATTTTGCCATTTCACTAATTATTATTGTTCCATTAAAGTGCTGAAATGCCAGTCAATAAATGATTATTGAGATCCCACTGTGTTCTCAGCACCAGTACGATTGGAAAATGTGGTTGAATTCAAACAGCTAATTCTACTGCTGTGATAAAATATGAGGTAGAGAATGATGCTTAAATCAGTAAATAACTTAAGCCTTCTCTTTTTGAGGTGTGCATTTGAGTCTAAGCCTCCCTAGTCCATTCATATATCACAAATCCTGAGATTTCAGGAACTTCTCTAAGAGAAGGCATCATTTATTGCCACTAGATGGCACCAATTATTTCCATATTTTTAGGCCCCCTCCTCCCCAAATGCCCCTTTTCTATGTAATGGCCATATGTAAAATGAATGAATATTACTTAGCACTATTATTAATAAAATTATTGTTCCTCTATTAATACTTTTATGTAGGAAGGATCACAGAAATAGCACTATAGATGGTATGTTCATTCACTCTCATACTTGTTTAAGGTATATATTTGCTCCATTTTTTTAAATGGATTAAACAATGTCTTTGCAAATGTAAAAAGGAATAAAAATAATTGAGTATATGAATATATATAATAATGGTTATATAAATATTAGGATCAAAAATAGCTTATAAAACTATATTACATACATCTTCAAAAGTTTTTAGAATTTTTTTAAAAGAGATTTTATATATTTATTTAACAGAGAGCGACACAGCAAGAGAAGGAACACAAGCAGGGGGAGTGAGAGAGGGAGAAGCAGGCTTCCTGCTGAGCAGGGAGCCTGATGCAGGGCTCGATCCTAGAACTCTGGGATCATGACCTGAGCTGAAGGCAGAGGCTCAACAACTGAGCCACCCAGGCACCCAAAAGTTTTTAGAATTTAAATCTTTGCTTCAAGATAAAATGAGTGCTTCAGACTACTGCTAGTTTGACTATCATTGCATTTCTTTCATTCTAAGACAGTCCAAAAATAATACTCACTTTAATATCTGCCAGAGTTTTTTGCCTCATGGTAATTAGAGTTCGATATCTCTGCTCTTCCTCATAGAGTCTCTCTTCATAGATTTTTTTCTCACTTATGAGATGATCAAACACCGCTTGTGCATGCTCCTTTTTATATCTCATGGTTATAAATTCATTCCTATGAAGAAAGAATTGTATTTGCCATTAATCAATTCATATTTTATTTTTTAAGATACATTTGTGATACATTTTAAAAGAGCGAATATTGAAAAGTCTTAGAACTGAAGGCTTTGGAAAAATTCCCTAGTTCTTTCCATAGGCCAACTTCCATAGAGAGATGTCTAAATGATTCAGTTGTAAGAAAATCTCTGGAGAAATTTAGTGGATTCTCTTGGTTGCCTACACAGCATGACTCTATTTCATTGCCATTCTTAAAGAACCCCTCCTCCATGCAGCATATAACACCAAAGATGCATTCTAATTAGATTAAGCCAATTAGCATGTGGCTAATTATTTAGAAGTGAACATAAATATTACCATAGCTTAATAAGATGAAAGACAAGGACCTAACTGCATGTAGAAAAGGCTCAACACCCACTAAATGTGAATGAGTCATGTTTTCAAACTTGATGACAATGGACATAGTGGAGAGAGAAAAAAATGAGTACCTAGGGTTGAGCTGTTGATTCACTAATATCAACCAATTCTGCAGCTTACCCTACCCAAGGGTCTCTGTTATATAAGATGACACATTTCCCTATTGTTTAGTTTAAGCTGTTGTGTGAACATGTTTGTTTGTGCTTAGGTAGATGTATTTTGTCATTTGTAACTAAGTATATACTGAGACAGATATTAAATGGTTTTTATTTAAATAGCAACACTAATAGAAAAAGCATCAAAAAGTGGTTAAAACAATAATGAAAATGAATGTGCTTTAGAAATAATTGACAAAGTTGATCAGTAACACAGAAGGCAGAATAAACAGAGCTGCAAAAGTGCAGTACTGTCTTATGTTACCCATATTTGTTTTTATCTCTGCTGGTATAGAAAACTGAGTCATCTGCACAGTTACCTAATAAGGCAGCAGGACTAAAGTTTTTTGGGGGGGCTGAAATGTTAAAGCGTGCTGAATATAATATCTCATTTAATACAACAAAGTCCTATGAAAGTATAATCATTATAGCAATTTACAGATGAGGAAACTAAACTTTACCATAATTAGCTTATATAAGCTACTTAGTAAACAGCAGTACCAGAATGCAAATCCAGTTTTATCATACTCTATTTGATTCAGCAGCTCAACACCAAATACTCATTTTTTTCTCTCTCTTTCTCTACTATGGCTATTACCAGAAATTTGAAAACAATGTTTTTTGTTCACAGTTTTAGATGTGAGCCTCTCCTCTGAAAAGAATAAGGTCCCTCCCTTTTATCTGCCTTGCCCATGTCTCTTCCATTTCATCATCTATACCCAAAACATCCAAAAATCTTATGTGATATCCTATATAAATACTCACTAATATCAATATCATGGAACAAAGAAACCATGAAATTTACATGGGGAAGAGCTAGTATGACCAGAGCCAAAAAACCTCACAGTTGCTCCCAGCAAACGTCACTATATTTTGACCACATATACTTTGTTCTCCACACTAAGTATTTTGAGTTTGGATTATATTCAAGTCAGAATTTTTATTAGTTAATTATACCCACACATATATTATATAGACTATATATGCTTATATGTATATCTGTGTGTGAAAATAGTGTTTCCTTTCTCATAATGATAAAAAGAATAAACTCTGAAGTCCTATGGGTCTGGCCCTAAATCCTTTCACGTTCTACTTAAGAAACACTTGTAAAAATCAGAGTCAAGGACAGCTTCAATTGCTATTATTCTAATTATCATATTTTAATCATTTTGCATATGCAAGTTCGTATTTCTAAAATTATCTTCAGATACTCAAAGGTACACTTTCCCATTTGTCATTTCTTTGTCCTTCTTCGTGTCTGGCACTAGGCACACTGTGGGTTCTTAATAAATAATGATTAACTTGATATGGTCACCTATTGAAAATAACAGTAGATTATTACTAATGTAGTTTATTTGCAATAATCTTCTTTCCAATCCTAGTTTAGTGAGTCAGTATGGACAGTTTTAAGAGCACACGCTTTGGAATGAGATGGACCTAAACTGGAGCTGGCTTTAACCACTGATTAGCTGTACAAAGACAATCATTTAAATTTCCCTGAGCTTCTGTTTCTTCAGTATTCATATGAGAATGTTATTACATAATTTAAGAATTTGCAGTGAGAACTGGATAAGATGAAGTACACAGATTGCCCACAAAGTTGCCTGGCACATTAGAAAGTCAAAAAATGGTATCTTTAAATATTATTTGACATTATCCATCGTCATTGTTAATTAACAGATCTTTAAACAATGTCACAGCATCAATTATTCATTTTCTCCCTTTCCTGGGAGAAAGCAAAGTTTTGTCAAGTTCAGAGAGGGAACTGTTTCACTGGGACATGGTGGTCACTCCTGTCCCAAAGGCAATATAACCTAGCCACAGAATAGAAGAAAATGTTATAACTGAAATAATAAGAATTCTTAAACTAAATCTTAAACCAAACTCCTTATAAACTAAACTTAAACTAAATCTTTATAAGTCTAATGTGAACTATAAAATTTTAGACTTATATCACTGAGCCTCAAAATATTCTTACAGATGTCAAATAATGCGAGTATCTTTGAAAATAAACGTTTCCTTGCTTTCTTACATGATATACTGAATATGATTTTATGTCTTTCAGATAAAGCTGAATGATCATTTTTTTTTAAGATTTTATTTATTTATTTGACAGACAGAGATCACAGGTAGGAAGAGAGGCAGGCAGAGAGAGAGGAGGAAGCAGGCCTCCCGCTAAGCAGAGAGCCCAATGCAGGGCTCGATCCCAGGATCCCGAGATCATGACCCGAGCCGAAGGCAGAGGCTTTAACCCACTGAGCCACCCAGGTTCCCTGAATGATCATTTTGAACATAAGTTTTTACCCCATAGTAACAGCTAAATAAGTCCTTGTTGAGTGAACTGACTTGACTTGACATTATAGTATGGTAATCAAGCTGTGGATAACTGTTTTTCTGACATTTTATCCCTCAAGCGCTATGATTTTGTTAATGCTGTGTTAGCCTTCTTATTTGAATCAAACTGTAATTCCTAAATGTGACCAATGCATGTCCTTCCTGTAGTCCTTCAAGCTCTGTTCTCAACGTATTACAAAACAGATAATAAGAACCAAAAGGAATAAAGGAAGAGTATGGAAGTTCTAAGTGAGGGTCTTAGGAAACACCAAAGATCTTAGAGTACGATCATTCTTTGAGTGAAAGACCTTACTAACCCTTGGTAGGTATGCCCCTGATTAATAAAGGGAACAAATAAGAGGTTTCCGAAGACAGTAAGTATGAACAAATTACATAAGGTTTTGTAGAATATCTGTTTCTAAAGGATTACCTCAAAACTTACCAAAAAAGTTCGGGTGAAAAACCATATATTATTAACCATGTCCTGTGAGTAATACTGAAATTTGTGGGAAAGATTATCAATTTCATAATTAATATAAGTTCTCATACTTGGAAAACAATAAACATTGCCAGTTATTCAAGTAAAAGTAAACCCAGGGGAATAATAAAAAACGAATTCAATTTACGCTTATTTGTTTTTTGGTTTTTTATGTAAGCTCCATGTCTAGGTAGAGCCCAATGTAGGGCTTAAAGTCACAAACCTGAGATCAAGACCTGAGCCCAAGAGTCTGATGTTTAATTGACTAAGCCACCCAGACACCCCCACAATTCATGTTTTTAAGCCAAAATTATCAAATATCACATGTATACTCCACATCAAATAATGATGGAAAATAATGCACCATTTTAAGAATAAACCTTAAAGAAATTTGATCTTATCTCTTTTAAAAATAAAATATTGAGTACTTAATATTTTGATAAAATTTAAGTACTTACTTTAAACTCTCAAGTGTCTGAGCAAAAATATTACTTTCTTTCTCTTTTTCTTTTAAGTTCTTATTCAACTCATCTATTTTTGCAAGATAAATACTTGTTTTACTTTTAGTGTTCTCTATTTCTCTAAAAATCATTGAGTGTTTTTCCTGGAAAAGAAATTAAAGGATGTTTTATTTTAAATACTAGAATTTTCAAATCCTTGCAACTTAAGGACACAATTACATTTGGCCACATAAATAATTAAAAGCAAACAGAAACTTATTAACAGTGTAAGTAACAACTTAGGTTTATGTTCTTTCTCTTCTCCATAGTTGTATCTGGTAAGATTGTCTAAAAGATGGCTTAGAACTCTAAGTCTCTCTCCCCACATCTCTCTTCCTCTGTCTCCATTTTCCTCTCTCTACCCTTACTGTCTTCCCCTCCACATACTCCAATACAAGCACACCTTAAGGGCATGTCCTTTCAAAATATAAACATGTGGATGGGGTGCCTGGGTGGCTCAGTTGGTTAAGCATCTGCCTCTGGCTCAGGTCATGACCTCAGAGTACTGGGATCAAGTCCCACATGGGACTCCCTGCTCAGTGGGGAAGACTGCTACTCCCTCAACCCCTCTCCCTGCTCATGATGTCCCTCTCTCTTTCTCTATCTCTCTCTCTCTCAAATAAATAAAGTCTTAAAAAATATATAAACATGTGGTTACTGGTTTTCAAACATGTACAATGAAGGTGGGCAAGGATATACATGGTCCTGATCTTTCAAACAAAACAAGTCAATGTTTAAAACCAGTATACTTTCCCAAGGCTGGCTTGTGCAAGTCCAAACTGAAGATTTGATTTTGCATCTATTTTTTGTATAATCCTTTCATCACTGTTGATTTTCATATTGACTGAATGATTTACTGATTGGATGACTGATTTACTGAATGCTGTTCCCCACATTTGGCATTGCTTCTAATTAGTGCTACTCTCCCAAATGATTTCAGATATCAACTGCTCCCTTTGCTCCTATTTTCTTCCACGTTCCCCCATATGCTCTCTGATTCTTTCTCTGCTCTTACAGATTTCAAGAAGAAAGACTAAACTTTTATATTTATTTTCCTATAAAAATCTGCTATTTGTCCATGTCTTTCAACACTGTTTACTGCATTTGGATTTTCATACTTTCCCTTTGTTTCTTTTTATGAAAGTTCTGGTATTAGTCTACTGATAAATGAGGGTTTTTTGGTTTGCTTGTTTTTAACACCTGAATGTAGTTGAAAGATGGCTTACTAGGATTCTTCAATGTGACCAATAGGCTGTTAGATTATTACTGAGAGAAAAGTCAATCCCCCCCCACAAAAGTGTGAAGAGGTACAAGTATGGAATAAAGTAAGTAAGTAGGAGTCAAAGAGGATGGGCAGCTCTGGGTACAGCATGCTATCACTAAGTTTGAATTTTAGGTCAGATTCCATAATTCGTGCCTTAATTTTGAATGAAGATTCACACAGGAAACTCAGAAGACATCAGAAGCAATGGTATCAACAACTTAGACCATACCAGCCAGTTCAGCAGTGCTGAAGGTGGTGTCAGAAGACTCTACACTAAAGGACAGAAGAAGACAGTGTGCTCCCTGCAGACAGCAACGAAAAGCCAAAAATGGTCTTTTGCCACTTTAATAGGTACCATCAGTGAGGCTTTGGTAAACATGAACAAGCACATCGCCGTCCATGACATCAAAAATATCAGAAACATCATTATGGTGAGCTGAGTCCAGAGAGAAGCAGTTAGATGTCATGTCTCAATCAGGAGTACAAACACGCAGATGTGCAATGAGCAGAAGTTTGCTCCCTACCCCCAATAGCCATTTGTAAATCTTTTGATAAATGCTGAAGAGCCATCAGAACAAACGGGAATAAAGGCATAAAATAGTACATTCATTATCTGACCATTCTTTGGCTTATTTCTTTCTCTAGCCCTGGGGGACACAGGCTTCAGGAATTTGGAGGCTTTCCAACTCAAGGGTACTTTCATGTCCAGACGGGGAAGAATCTAAAAATCTGAATTGCAGTCAATAAATGTTTTATTATAAAACATTTTTCATCATTTCCTTATCTTCCTGAAACTTTCAAGTCACATATTTAAAAATATTAGGTAATAAAGATTATATTCAGAGTCTAAATTATTAACTTCAAATTGTATTTTTAATTTTTATTTAAGATTTTAAAAAAGATTTTAGATTAAGTATTTTAGGATTTTAAAATTTTTATTTAAGATTTATTTCTTAAATTATCTAAACATAATAAGTTTAGAATCTATGCCTAAGATTTAAAGTGGGGTTAAAAGAATAAAAATTCAGTAATGGCCCATGTTTAGCTTGGCCCATGACTGAAATGCTTATGCACAGTAAAAGATAGAATTATTTGTCTTAAAAATTATTTGTCTTAGAACTTAAGTTCTTACAAGACAGAAATAGGGTCTATAGTATGGCTTGTACCCCTATCAGCATCAAAGTACTTAATAAATGCTATTAACAATGTTTGACATTACAACAGTTTGGAGTTCAACAGCATGGCACACGAGCCATTTCTTCATCTGTGTATTGCCCATCTCACTAGCTTCATCTCTTTTCACTCTTATTATGGGTACCCCGCTCTCTGGTCATACCAAACTACTTGCAATTACACAAACACATAGCACTATTCCATATCTTTGCTTTTCAAACAGCACCTGTTTCTAAAATGCCCTTACTTCATTTCTTCATCAATTTAAAAATTATATAATAATAATAATAATAGGAAGAAGAAGAAGAAGGAGGAGGAGGAGGAGGAGGAGAAGAAGAAGAAGAAAAAGAATCATCTCCAGTGACAATAATTTTTTAAGGCTTTTTGTGTACTCCACAACAGCATGGTACTGTAAGTATTTAACCTTCATTTACTCTACTAGTAATTCTTATTTTTAGATATAACCTCTGAAAAACCTTCCCCAATTCCCTCAGTCCAGTCAGGTTTCCTCCTCCATGACACTCTTCCACCTCATTATACTGCTGTCATGGCTTTGGTTACAGCGTATTAATGCTCTCTTTGTCCTTGTCTGCTCCCCAACAGGATGACGAACTTTTTGAGTGAACAAAGTTCTCCTTTTACTTCCCCAATTCCGGCAAATTCCAACAATGTTTAATATATCTTAAGTGCTTAACAGTAATTGGAAAGACAAACTTATTTGAAGGACAAATAAAAGAAAATTAGCCCTTCTTCTCTAGCCCTTCAACTCCTAGTACCTCTATAATATTGAGGGCACACACAAAGAATGTGTTAACCCATATTCTTCATTGAAATTTGTTATATTTATTAAACATACCACCTTTGGCCATTTTTAGTTAATATTTTTAAGCTAGTATTCAGATGTGGACATGAGAACTGGGTGGTTTTCCATTGCCGTGTTCAACACATATATTTTTCCTTTGTGACTTGTTAACAATAATTTGTTGTCAATAACAGTAGTATGTTGAGTAGTAGAAACTTGTCTGAATGTTTTTGTTCCTGATTTTAATGGAAACACTTTAAATCTTTCACCATTAAGTAGAGCATTAGCTGGAAAATACTGGTAGAAACACTATGACACATTATCAAGGTAAGGATGTTTTCATTCTATTTCTAGATAGTTAAGTCTTTCTGAAAATCATTGGTGGCTATAGTGTTTTATTAAATATTTTAGGTTGTCTTTCATTTCTGAAAATGTACTGAATCATAGTAGTACAGTTGGTCCTTGGACAACACAGGTTTGAACTTGCAGGTCTGCTCACATGCAGATTTTTAACAGCACACTGCTGTAAATGTATTTTTTCTTCCTTATGACTTTCCTAATAACATTTTTTTGCCTAGCCTACTTTCACATAAAGATACAGTATATAATATCCATAGCATAAAAATTATTTGTCAATCAACTATCTATTATCAGCAAAGCTCCCGGTCAACAACAGGCTATTAGTAGTTAAGTTTTGGGGGAGTCAAAAGTTACACGTGGCACAGCCTAAACCCTGCATTGTTCAAGTGTCAGTTGTACATTTGTTTATGCTGACTCATCTTCACATTCTTTTTTTTTTTTTATTTTAGATTTTATTTATTTATTTGACAGAGAGAGAGATCACAAGTAGGCAGAGAGGCAAGCAGGAGAGAGGGGGAAGCAGGCTCCCTGCCAAGCAAGGAGCCCGATCGGGGACTCGATCCCAGGACCCTGGGATCATGACCTGAGCCTAAGGCAGCGGCTGAACCAACAGAGCCATGCAGGCATCCCTCATCTTCACATTCTTCAAAGGAATGTTACTTTGCATAATACATTGTAAAAATTCAGTTCACTGATATATTTAAGAGTTTGTCATCTGTGTTCCTAAGTGAGACCACCTACAGATTTTTTTCAAGCTAGTATTTTTCAGTTACAGTATCAGAATTATATTATTACAGAGTGAATTTTAGAAGCTTTCTATACTTTCTTATGGTCTGCATCTCATCTTTGTAGGGAGGCCTGCAAAGTATCTGGGCATATTTTTTTGTTGTTGTTTTGTCTTGTTTGTTTGTTTTTGTTTTGTTTGTTGTTCTTTTAGAGAGAGAGTATGCCTACATGCAAGCTGGGGGAGAGGGGCATAGCGAGAAGGAGTAAGAGAACCTCAGGTGAGCCTAACGAGGGGCTCAATCTTACAACCCCGAGATCATGACCTGAGCTGAAATCAAGAGTCGGAAGCTTAACCAATTGAGCCACCCAAGTGCCCCTATGCTTGTTCTTGTCGTCAGTGGTATAGACAAATTACATTTATTCTGTAATTTTTATTCTACTCTTGTTGTGACTTTCCCTCGTTATCCAGTTTTCATTATTTGTATTTTATAAATAAATTATATAATTCATCTAAATTTTAAAAGAAAATGTTATGCAAAATAGCATTCTTTCTTCCACTACTATATAAAATTATTTCTCTTATAATTTTTCCCATGGCTGTTTTTAATTCTCTTTTTGTCCTTACAGGTATGCTAGGTACTTTAAGTTTTTACCAAGATAATTTATTGGCAACACTAACGTATTACCTTGGCCTGTTCTGTAAATTTTGCTGTATAGTTCATCATCAGTCATTTGTAAATAATTTGTGCTTCTAAATATTCCTTAACATAGATACAAATGATGAAAAAAAAGTAATTTAAAAAATATTTCAAGTAATCTGTTTTCTTTTTTGCTCTATTTCTTTTGTTATTGAGTTCTGATTTTGCTTCATTGTATTCAACAAAAGTAACCTGTATGATCTGACCAGAATAATGTAATAGTACAGACTCTAAGGCCAGTGCTGGATTTAGTGAATCTCAACTCCTCCATTAATGAGCTGTGTGAAACTGAACAAGCTAATTCAAAAATAAGATATGAGATTTTTCAACTGTAGAATGGGGATAATAATAGCACAATCTTCACAGAGTTATTATGAAGTTGAAATGTGTTAATGTGTCTGAGCACTTATAATAATGCCTGGTATACAGAGAACATGCAAAATAACAGTATTTGTTGTTATTATTACTATTATTTTTCTTGATAATGTTTACATTTCTTTTGTGGCTTAGTACAGTGGGGTAGGGAGAAGGTGGTGGGGTTATGGACATCGGGGAAGGTATGTGCTATGAAGTGTGTAAACCTGGTGATTCACAGACCTGTACCCTTGAGGCTAATAATACATTATATGTTAATAAAAAAATAAAAAAATTATATTTTAAAAAAAAGCCTGATTCTGGAAAAAAAAAGTGATATGATTACACCTCTATCTCATAGCCAACATGCTGTCCACCAACAAATCCATTTGGTGCTACCTTTAAAGTATATCCAGAGTATAGCAAGTTAAAGACAATGGACTGTCTCCACTTCCCCATACACAGAGATTCTCTAAAGACAGAATATTAGAGAAGAAGATTTTCAGGGAGCAAATATTTCTGATTTGGAAAAAGCCCTGAAGCCCTTTTGATATATGACCACTTGTTCATGCTGCCTATACACCAGCTTGAGTGTAAAACTGAGATGTCAGATATTAACAGACGTTTCAGTCTGTATATTGGTCCCATCTGTAGAAACACGGTACTATTTAATACAATACAAATCCCCACCCCTACTTTGTAGGATAGGTTTACAGGAGGATGCACTAGGACAATGGGAAAACCACTGTAAAATAGAAAAAATGAAGACACAGAGACTGTGTGTGTGTGTGCATGTGTGGTGCGTGTATGTGTATGTATGTGTATAGAAACTACTTACTGTAACCAATTAGAAATGAGAGGCATCCACCTAAAATAAATTTGCTTAAAAAGTTTTCACCGACATAAAGAAGTTGTAAATTCAAAATTATTTTTTATGTTACATTTCTTACCTCGGTTTCTGTTATTGCATCACGGGTTTTCTTCCCCCTTCTTCGTAATTTTTGCTTAGTTCTTTCCACATTTCTTTTAACATAGTGTCTCCTCTCAATTATATCATTTAATATCTAGAAGACATTCAGAAATTAAGATGTGCAACATTTGAAATCCAATTATCCCGGGTTAGACCAAGTAGTTTCCAAGTGGCTATATTAATAATAACAATATATATTTTGGTATAAGGGAAAAGGACCACCAAACATGAATTACAAAAACATATTATGATATCTATATCCCAATATTCCATTATGAATTATTGGAGAAAACAAAACCCAACCAATTTTGGCTAAATAACAAAAACTAAAAAACTCACATAGAAATTGCAAGTTTTCACCATGACATTTAAAATATCTTAACCAAAATTGAAACTGCAAATACAAATTGTTAGCAATCATTACCAAAAGTACATAAAAATTTATTGTTTTCAAGAGTTTGTGTTACATTGGTAGTTCTTATAATTTATAAACTTAAAATATAATAAAAACAAAAATGTTTACGGAAGTATAAGATGAGATAAAACAATGGCTATTACAAAATAAGGGGGAATAAAAGTCATTAATCTTTTCAGGAATTCATTATACTCAGATGATTATACTGAGCCTTTTGAAGCAATTAATAAATTTCCATCACTAATGTAAGGAGGAACCTTATTAAAATCATTTATCTCACTAGGTGTTAGTACTGGTTATATATTCATTACATGAGCTCTAGGATAAGCAATTAAGAGCCCTGAGTATAGTAGTATACTCAGAATTTGTTGTTGCCATGTTTTATGGCCTTGTACAAGCTGCTTCACACATTTAGGTCCAAGTTTTCTGAAGTCTGTGATCCAGATAAACTCTGTCTTGACCATTTCATAGGGAGACTTTGAAGATCAAAATAAACTTTCATAATGGGAACATTTTCTAAATCATAAAGTTTTTTAAATTTAAAAAAAAAACACTGAAAATTCTTAAAGACTCAGAATATAAAATTATATCATCATTTACAAAGAAAAAAATCCTATTGCCAAAATGGCCCAAATGAATATATGTAGGTCCTCCCTGCATCTAAGGACAAGAATATATAACTCTTACCACACCCTCTACTTTTCCAAAAGACTAATGACATGATGCATACATATTTTTCTACTTAATTTTTCTTTGGGAAGGGCTAGCAATATCAGTTACTGCCATAAACTTGTTGTTTTGAAAATATTTTATCGACATTTGCTTTATTTTTCATCCTAGGTGTCTTAACTTCTTCTACATACATCAAATATTGCCATAAAAATGTCAAGATGCATTATATTTTACATTTGAGCAAACATAGCTTTAGCATTTTATTAACAAGCAGTGAAGACTTTGAATTAAATTTAACATAGTGGGCAATCACACCAAATAAATCACTACTCATTTTATTTGAAAACTGTTTGCCTAAGTACACTCTAATATAGAGTATGGGGTTCCCAGTAATAGCATTCATAGTCTTGCTATGTAGTTCCACTATAGATTAGTTGTGTGGTTGTAAAATACATATTTTGTTCATGCTTTTATGTCTTTCTATGTAAAATCATAATATTCCAAGTAATAATGTAAAATCACATACATGGTTTATTGACTTAAATATTCCTGGAAATTCGCTTCTGGATTAATTATAAATGCTTACATCAGAATGTTCTTTGTGGATAGTTCTGATTCTTATAGCATCTGCTTCTAGTTGAAGTAGAGGTGTCCCAAGTTCTGCCAGTGCTAGGGTACACATTGCTTTATTTTCCAAAAGATCCCGCCTCTCAAGTATCTGTTCTTCTTGGATGGAATACAGTTTTTTCTGCCAGATTTTAAATAATTCATTCAGTTATTAATTACCTAAATATGGGGACTAAAGAGTACACTTGTAATGAGCCAGGGTGATGTACAGAATTGCTGAATCATTATATTGTGCACATGAAACTAGTATTTCACTGTGTGCTAACTAACTGGAATTAAAAACTTAAAAAAAAAATGTTTATTGAGTCTCAATCCTGAGCCAGGCAGTAGTTTTTGTTGTTATTTAAAAATTTTTTAAAAATGGCACCATAAAAAGCAATAGGTATGAATATAGCATATTTATATGATGCACAATTATTATTAGAAGAAAATGAGAGAAAATTTTAATATAGACAAAAAAGTCAAACATTCTTAAGTAAGTATTGGAGGATAATAAGGTTAAGAAGCACACTAACATCAAATATTGAAATATATGTAATTCCTGTAATCTAAGATTCAATAAAACCAATGAACAAGAAGTTAATGACAAAATATGAAGCAGAGAGGGATAGAAGATTATGGAATTACTGAACATATATATTCATAGAAAAATAAATCAGAAAATTTGGCACTTTCAGCATATAGAAATAGAGAAACACTGCTTTTATATGTTTGAAAATACCGAATTTCCTAACAGAAGAAATCACAATTTGTGTTTATATGGAAGAAGGCCAGAGGTCCAGATAATCTCAAAGAAGTACATAAAATAACACTGTTTTGGACTGTTTTGCCTCTTGATTTTATTTTCATAATTTTAAATATTTATTTATTTCTGAAAGGGAGGCATACTAGAAACATGCCAAGCATCAAAACACCCAACCCTGATTCCAAAGCATATGCAGGTGATAGATAGAGATTAAAAAAAAATTAAAATTTATTTTGCTAGATATAATAATTTAATTTCAAAATCTGTATATGGAAATATCATAGCAGGGGCGCCTGGGTGACTCAGGCATTAAGCGTCTGTCTTCGGCTCAGGTCATGATCCCAGGGCCCTGGGATGCAGTCCCACATCCGGCTCCCTGCTCAGCGGGAAGCCTGCTTCTCCCTCTCCCACTCCTCCTGCTTGTGTTCCCTCTCTTGCTGTGTCTCTCTCCGTCAAATAAATAAATAAAAGTCTTAAAAAAAAAAAAAGAAATATCGTAGCATATTTTTCTTTCAGTGTTAAATAAAGAAATTCCATTGAAAGGCACTAAAAGTAAAGAAAACATAACATCATCACAAAGCAAACTAAAGAGACACTTAGGAATAAGATCTCACTGCCCTTTTACTAGACTGGCAGAAATTCCCATTAAGCCACAAAATGAGATATGTGTATGGGAGGTCAGTTTCTTTATGCATGATCAGACACTGCTAGTCGTACACAGAGGGCAACTGTCATCAGCTAAGGAGAGAAAACTGCTGGCTTGCAAACCAAGTAGTGAAAAGATGCCTCATTACAGGCAAATTTAAAATGCTAAGTAAAATGCAAATTAAAGGAAGAATAAAATATTGAAACAAAATTAGGATTACCTGAATCATCATTCCATTAGCTACTTCACCTCGTGTGAGTTTTTTCAAGAATTCTTCTCTACCCTACAAATTATCAAATTTTTAAAAAAGGAGGTTTTATTTGTAGAATATCAGAAAACATTATTAAAGACAATTGCTAAAACAAGATACACGTTATTTATATTATAATAAAGAGTAAAACATTCATTAAAAGGGAGTATTACAAAAAAACAAAAACCAACCAACAAACCAAACAAAACTTCTGATGTTATTTGAAGCAAAGTTAGTAAGTGATACAATCCCAAGAAGAAGAATACAGAATTTCAGTTCAGTTCAGTTTGTACTTTATAACCCTGAACTAAAATATCAAGGTAACCAAAAAGGAAAAACTAACCAGTCTTCAATTCCTTTTTAAAAACAATCAGTTTGTTTTTAATATTACTTTCCAGGCACACATTCAATTTTGAAAACAGGACAGACATAATTTAAGTCTGACGTTTGTAAAATGTGATCAGTTTCTCCATTTGGCTAGAACAAATTTTTTTTTCTTTAAAAAAAAAATCATTCCTTCGAAGTTAGGGGCCAAAAATATGTGGATAGATTTGAACTCTCCATAGTTATACTTGACATTACCTCACAATCAGAGATACTGCCTTTTAATTATGCAACATGCATCAAGTAGCTTCTAAAAACAGTATCAGGATTAAATGGATACATAATACTGTAGACTTAACACAAGAGACAGCGTGTGGTCTTCTTAGTACAATATCAGCTGAACTATTATTGAAAATGTTCAAGAAGAGAGGCTGGAGAGTGACAGAGTTATATAGTAGTTGTAAAAACATTTCCTAAATAAATAATTTGTTGAATAAATGCATTAACAACAGACAAACTGCTTTTGATCCCAAGGTTGGGTAATTAAACAGTAAAAGCTTAAGTTTCTTTCAAACTCAAAATTGTGTTTTTTAAAAAATCTCTTTATATAATGAGAAACTCAAGATCCATTAAAATACCATAATCACACATATTTTTATTTATAAACAGCATGTTAAGGATGGAGAGTGAAACCAGGCCTACAAGGATGTTTTCCTGAGACTTGGTGAAACAGGTGAAGTGGTAGGAAATGCAGAGGTAAGTGCCTGAATCAGAACTGAATCAAACTTTCATGTTCACTTTTATGAACATGGCTTGCAACCCAGCTTGTGCTAGACTTTTCAGTTCTCATTGCCAGTTCATTGTAAAGGGAATGAAAGCCCAAAACAATTGCCATTTCACAACTATTACAATAATGGATTCAACCAAAAATTACCAATAGATGCTAAATTGTAGTACATTCTCTTTTTTTGGAAACAAAGACAACAGCATGTTCTTAAAATTTCGCTCAATTGAGTACTTATTAATTACAACAGGAAAATGAATAGATCTGTTGGTCATAACTTTAACCAAACGCTCAAGCTTACTATCAATAATAATGAGACAAACTTATACCATGCGCTTTGTGATGTTTCACTGACACAATATTGTAGCTATGTAATATTACTGCCGAAAGTTTTTAACCTGAATCTAACAAAGAACAAAAAATAAATCCATAGTGAGAGATGATCTCCAAAGTAACAGGTCTAGGCTCTTCAACAAATTTGTTGAAGAGGAAAGCAGACTCAAAAGTTATGAGATAAATGGAATGCATGGTGCTAAGTTACATACAGAAATCAACCGAACTAGAGAAATTTGCATGTGAACTACATCTTTGTGCCAGTCATCTAATTATTGCCTCTTAGTTCTAAATCCACTTTTAACTCTAATTTGAGATGCTGGAGCTGTATATGTAGTTTTCTTTTGCCAGCTGGAGTTAAGTTAGGCTTTGTCAATAGAGGGCAGTGGAGGGGCTTACAAAGCTGCAGTAAGGCGCTTCACATCCTTGTTGATTCCAGTTATTTTCTTCTTTCCGCAGAATTGCTGCCAGCTGGTATGTAGAAGACCAATGGTGCTTATCTTCCAGCCAAGTTCTCTACCCAGAAACTCCATTCAAACTCCATTTAACCTCCATCAAATTCTCAGGCATCTGGCAAGTGGCTGCTTGTGGTCATCCACTGAGACACAGCCACACTCTCTCCTGTAAGACCTTACTCTGCTTTGGGGGAAGGCAGCTTCTTCCATGCTTATCACTTCTTTGGGTACTTTCTTCATCCATAAAGGCTGTGGCTGCCCCCTCTACTATTCTAGATATTCTGATATTCTGATATTCTCTAGAGCGGAGATCAAAAAGCTTTCTCTGTTAAAAGTTAGTATAAAGTTTTGGCTTCGGAGACATAAAGTCTCTGTAACAACTCGTTAATTCTGGTTTTGGAGAATAAAATATATCAAAAGATCACTTTGAAGAGCTCGAAAGAAACCAAAGAAAAGGGGGAGCATTCTCAGATGCTAGGAAGAGCCCACACAGAAACACTGTCACCTTTGACCTGCTACCTGGCTTTAGCAGCCAAAAACCAGAAGGTGGCAGCAAAGAGCTATTCTACTGGAGAGACGCCTATTCTAGGTCAAAGAACTGAAGAGCAATGTAAGGATGCTATGTGTCCAGAAACACACTTTTAAAGAGAAAAGAAGTGTAAATACTAAATAAAAATAGATAAAAGCTCAGGATCGAGGAAGGAGCATCAGTCTGCTTTCCAGTGATGGAGGGGGCCTAAGACAAAAGTTGGAGAACTCAAATAATTATAAAAGGTCTAAGACCAGGGACAGAAATAAATAGACTTTAAAATTAAGAGTTATGACCATAAAGAAAAATTTAGTATTTCTGCAAAGAACTGAGTGGGACTGAATCAGTGGGACGGAGCAGCTCCTGCTCCACATTGTTAAAGTACAGTTCAGTGGCCAGGATGCTAAGAAAAAGTCCAGCAACCAAAACTGATTCTTTCTAAAAATAAACACAAGGGTACTATTTTATCTTTCTTTTTCTATGAAAATATGTGATTTTTTTTTCTTTAGAAACATTTAAAAAATTTTTAATTTTTTTTATAAACATATAATGTATTTTTAGCCCCAGGTGTACTACAGTAATCAAAACAATTTGGAACTGGTACACTTCACAGCACTCACCACAGCACAGCCCCCTCCCACCAATGTCCATAACCCCACCACCTTTAGAGACATTTTTAAATTACAAAGAGTAAAATTAAAATAACCTGAATCCACAAACCCAGAGATACACATTGTGACTTTTTGTTGTACTCCTTTTTAGGTCCAGGCATTAAAGTTGTTATCTTTGGTAGAGTCAGCCTAGTAAGACCTTTCTCAGCCACTAAAAAAATTCCATTTTTTAAAATTAAAAACTGAGTGAATTTTCAATTTATCCTTGTACTCACATATTTTAACAACTATTGTATTACTGGAAATTTTGTGTATTCAGTTTTCCCAGTATGTGTTAACTATGTATTCATGCTTTCCATAAACATTTACAGAGTACCTACTTTGTTTTAAGCACTGTTCTAGGCATTGAGATGCAGCAGTGTACAAAACAGTTCTTGTCCTCCTGGAGCATATTTTCCTATTGTTATTATGTAACTGTTATAAACACACTTAACATGTATCTTTGTAGCCTTTGTTCATCTTTGTTATCTGGTGATTTTATTTAAGTCTTATTTTTAGAAATAATGTTAATTAATTATAGATTACAAATGTATATAGAGTACTCCACATGCACTAGTTTAATATCCACAAATCAGTCAACATGACATGTCACTAGCAAAATGAAGAATAAAAACCATATGATGACCTCAACAGACGCAGAAAAAAATCTGACAAAATCCAAAAGCTGTTCATGATTAAAAACTCTCAACAAAGTAAGTTTAGAGAGAATATACCCCAACATAATTAAGGCCATACATGACAAACCAATAGCTAATATCAAAATCAGTGGTGAAAAATTGAAAGCTTTTCCTTTATTTCAAGAACAAGGCAAGCATGTCCTCAAGATTTTTATTTAACATAGTACTTTTATTTAACATAGTACTGAAAGTCTCAGCTGCAGCAATCAGACAAGAAAAAAACAATAAAAAGTATCCAAATTGGTTAAAGAAGAAGTAAAACTGTCACTATTTGCAGATGACATAATACTATATATAGAAAACCCAAAGACTACTAAAAATTATTAGAACTAATAAATGAAGACAGTAGAGTTGCAGGATAGAAAATGATACATAGAAATCTGTTAATTTCTATAGATTAATAATAAAGTAGCAGAAGAAGAAATTAAGAAAACAATCCCATTTAAAATTGTATCGAAAATAATAAAATATCAGGAATAAATTTAACCAAGAAAGCAAAAGACCTATACTCTAAAAACTGTATGACACTGATGAAAGAAAGTGAAGACAACACAAATTAAATGATATACCATGCTCATGAATTGGAAAAATAAATGTTGTTAAAATATCTATACTACACAAAATACTAATCTACACATTCAATGCAATCCCTATCAAAACACCAATAGTATTTTTCACAGAACTAGAACAAATAATCCCATAATTTGTGTGGAATCATAAAAGAGCTTAGTAACCAAAGCAATCTTGAGAAAGAACAAAGCTGGATGTACCATAATTCCAGATTTCAAAATATACTACAAAGCTACAGTAATCAAAACAATTTGGAACTGGTACAAAAACAGACACATAGATCAGTGGAATAGAATAAAGAGTGAAGAAATAAATCCAATGGTTATATGGTCAATTATTCTGTGGCAAAGGAGGCAAAAATATGTAATAAGGAAAAAGCAGTCTCTTCAACAAACGATGTTGACAAAAACTGGACAACTACATTCAAAAGAGTGAAACTGAACCACTATCTTATGTCAAAAGCAAAAATAATATGGATTAAAGATCTAAATGTGAGACCTGAAACAATAAAACTCCTAAAAGAAAATATAGGTAGTAATCTTTTATACATCAGCCTGAGCAACATATTTATGAATATGTCTCCTCAAGCAAAAGAAACAAAGGCAAAAATAAACAATTGGGACTACACCAAAATAAGAAACTTTTTTTCACAGCAAAGAAAACCATCATTAAAATGAAAGGATGTCTACTGAATGCCTGGAGAAGATATTTTCAAATGTTACATCCAATAGGGGTAACATCCAAAGTATATAAAGGAATTCTACAATTAAACACCAAAAAAAAACCCAAATAATTTTAAAAAATGGGCAGGAAACCTAAATATACATGTTTCCAAAGAAGACATACAAATGGCCAACAGACACATGAAAAGATACTCAATATCACTAATCATCAGTGAAATATAAGTCAAAACCACGAGATACGACTTTCCACCAGGCAGAATGGCTAAAATCAAAAAGACAAGAAATAACAAGTGTTGGCAAGAATATGGAAAAAAGGGAAGCCTCATATGCTGTCAGTGAGAATGTAAATTGGTGCAACCACTATGGAAAACAGAATGGAGGTTCCCCAATAAATTAAAAATATACATACCATACAATCCACTAATTCTACTATCGAGTACTTATCCAAAGAAAACAAAAACACTAACTCAAAAATATACATGCACCCCTATGTTCACTGCAGCATTAATTACAATAGCCAAGATATGGAAGCAACCTCAGTGTCCTTCAACAGGTGAATGGATAAGGAAGATGTGGTATACATATATGCAACAGGATATACCCCAGCCATAAAAAATGATGAAATCTTGCCATTTGTACCAACATGGATGGACTTAGAAAACATCATGCTAAATGAAATAAGTCAGGCAGAGAAAGACAAATACCATATGATTTTACTTATATGTGGAATTTAAAACAAGCAAAGAGAAACAAGTTTGTAAATACAGGGAACAAACTGGTAGCTGTCAGAAGGGGAGAAGCATGGGTGGATGCAAGAAATAGATGAAAGGGATTCAGAGATACAAATTTCCAGTTGTGAAATAAATAAGTTGTAGAGATGAAAAGTATAGCATAAGGAATGTAGTTAATAATATTGTAATGACATTGTATGCCAACAGATGGTAATTACACTTATAGTGGTCAGAACTGTGTACTGTATAGAATTGCTGAATCATGTCATGTATCTGAAACAGAGATAATGTTGACTACACTGTGTGTGTGTGTGTGTTTGTGTGTGTTTGTGTGTGTGTATACCATATTTTAAAAATAAAAGTTTTTAAAAATAGATAAAAAGGTTTTTACATATATTGATAAAATACTTTCCGGAAAGGTTCGACCAATTTACACAGAGTACAGGTTATCATGGTTGCTATATCAATAAAAAATTATCAAATATTAGTTTTCAAATATGTAAAATTGGGATAACATTTCTTTTCCACAAAATTATTCCAGGAGTAGAAGAAGACAAAACATATAAAATAGTTTGCCTGGGGCAACATCCACATTAAGCAGTCAACAAATAGCTAGTATCACTTTCAACATGTTGTTTAGAATCTGCATATTTATCAGGAGACAGATTCCAGAGGTAAATATGTGAGTTGGTTATTAAATATTGTTTTATCCTAAAGAGTGAAGGTAGTCCCATTCTATGCAGTATTCTTTACGCTGTTCATCCCCAATACTTTTGAATATTTGTCACGCTCCAAATTCAATGTTTTATATAGAGTATTATCACACAGAGGTACAATACACATATTGTTACACTCATTTATGAGATCACAAACTTAAGCTCTTAATGGTTAATATTCTTAATATTCCTTGAATAAATAATTAGCAGAATCAGGATTCAAATTAAGAAACATCTGACTCCAAAATCCATCCCCTTTCAACAAAATCACATTACACTTAGAAAAGGGTGAGAAAAAGTAGAATCAAAATTCAGAGATTTAAATGAAAACACTAAAGCCAATTTACCCCCCCCCCCTTTTTTTCTGACAACAAAACTCTAATCCAGGAGAATTGGGAAGGAACTTATGTTCCCAGCAAGGCAAATAAAGTTTTATTTTGTCCTCAAGTGCTTTACACCATCAAGAATTCCGAGTGCCCAATGCTTTATTTTTATCACATTTTTAAGTACTTTTACTCCCTCACATATATGTTAAGAAAATGAACTCTTTTGAAACTTGATTAAGGGAATACACAACTGCCATTTTAAGGACTTAAATCCCAATATACCTTCACACTATTTCTGTTTTGTCTGTACATTAACTCTTTTCCCCAGCAAACATTTACCATTAATGTGAATGCTCCTAATATAATAGTAACGGCTTCCTCTGACCTAACCTTGGCAAAGTGTTTTATCTCTGAATAGAGTAGGGAAGAATCTTAGTAAATTAAAAACACTGAAACAAAAGTAAAAGAGTACATGGTCTAATGTGTTAATATGGAACACAGAAAGGGATAAAGAGTGACTGTGTTTGCAATCTACAGCATACATGATTCTGAGTTTCTGAGCTGCTTAAACCAGAAGGAAACGTGAAACACTAGAGACTGCCAATTATTAAGGAGAGAAAGAATATAATTTTATCAAGAAGATTTTTTTCTTAATTCTGAAATCTAACATAAATTAAGTGCATAGGTTTTTGACCATCTTGAACAATATGACATCTTTCATTAATTTAAAAAACCAAGCAGCAATAATCCATTTTGACCATTACCTTTACCAACCTTTGTTAAAAGTCAAGGATGCAATATCAACTTATAATTCAATAAAAGCTACTCTACATGGGTCAAGAGTAATATGCTTTATATTTGACTAATAGGCATAAATCTTTAAGAATCAAAATAAATAAATTATTAGAATGTCCATTTTCTAACCGTTTTAAAATATCACCAGTCTCAATCAGAATCATGATAGAAGCTATATAGTACACAAATCACATTTTGGCTTATTAAAGCTATTTTACTGTTAACTGAATGGGACATTCTCTAAGAAGGCCCGAAGTTGTAAAATTTATGACGTCCAAGAAAGTTTTTTAGAAGCTTTTGACTTTACTTTTCTCAATGAAGGTCCTATATAATCATTGTCTCAGACATCAACAAATAGTATTTGAGGGGAGGCCCAAGATTTTTCTCTAAAGAAGAGTTAAGCGTTGTTATAAATATTTGAAAAAGAACTCAAGCAAAATCATATAACCATTTAAACTATAAAGTTATAGACCAGATTCCTGTGGTTTAGAACATTATAAGGACATAACACATTGTCTTTTTCTAGCATTAAAAGTAATCCTTAAACACATAAACAAGGTTTAAAAACTAGAAATCATACAATGTTTGCTCTTAGGCCACAATGGAATTAAACTAGAAATCAATAACAGAAAGTTCATTGGAAAATCCCAAAATATACAGACTAAACAACGTATCTCTGAAAAAACATATGGCTGAGGAATACATCTCAAGAAAAATTTATAAATATTTTGAACTAAATAAAAACAAAAACACAATTTATCAAAATTTGTAGGATACAGCAAAAACAGTGCTTAAGGAGAAATTTACAGCACTGAATGCATATATTACAAAAGAAGACAGACTTGACACCAATAGTCTAGATTTCAACCTTAAAAAACTGGAAAAAGGAGGGGCGCCTGGGTGGCTCAGTGGGTTAAAGCCTCTGCCTCCAGCTCAGGTCATGATCCCAGGGTCCTGGCATCGAGCCCTGCATCGAGCCCCGCATCGAGCCCCGCATCGAGCCCCGCATCGGGCTCTCTGCTCAGCAGGGAGCCTGCTTCCTCCTCTCTCTCTGCCTGCCTCTTTGCCTACTTGTGATCTCTGTCTGTCAAATAAATAAATAAAATCTTTTAAAAAAAACTGGAAAAAGGAGAGAAAATTAAATCAAACTAAGCAAAAGAAAACAAATAATAGTTAAGAGCAGAAATCAATGAAATTGGAAACAGAAAATCATAGGAAAAAAAATTAATGAAACCAAAATGTGGTTCTTTGAAAAGATCGATAAAATTGATCAGCCTAAAGCCAGATAAACTAAGAAAAAAAGAGAGAGGACACAAATTACTGATATCAGGAATGAAAGCACTGATCACTACAGATCCCTTGGATATTGAAAAAAAATAGTAAAGGAATACTATGAGAAACTCTATTTTGAAAAATTAGATAAGCTTGATGAAATGGAACAATTATTTAAAAGGCATAACCAGTCAAAACTCATACAAGAGCTTATCTGAATATGCTTCTATTAAAGAAATGAAATTAGTAATTAATTACCGTCCAAAACAGAAAGCACCAGGCCCACATGGGTTCACCAGTAAATTCTTTCAAACATTTAAGGAAGAAATAATACTAAATCTCTACAATATCTTTCAGAGGACAGAAGCAGAAGGATGCTTCTTAACTCATTTTGTGAGACCAGAATCACTATAATATCTTCAATAAGCTAAAATGTGTGTGTGTTGGGGGAGATGGGATATTTACAAAAAATCTACAGCTAAAATAAAAGTTCACGGTGAGAAACTAAAGTTTTCCTATTAGGATCAGTTACAGGCAAGGATGATTCATCTCAACATTCCTTTTCAATATTGTACTAGAGAGCTTTGAAAATACATTGATTAAAAAAAGTAAGTAAAAAATATACAGATTTGGAAGAAATAAATATATCTGCTTTTCACAGATGACATAATTGTATATTTAAAAATTCAAAAGAATTAACAAAAATACCCCTGAAAATAATAAGCAGTTATGTACAGTAGGACATACTGTGAATAAACAATCTTTCCTTGTTTTTCTATATGCTAGCAATGAACAAGTAAAATTATAAATTAAAAACACAATGATTATTTTTATCAGTTCCCCCGAAATGAAATAATTAACTCTAAATCTAGTAATATATGCATAAGGTCTATATAAGCAAAACTCTAAAACTCTGATGAATGAAATTTTAAGAACTAGATAAATGTTGAGATATTCTATGTTAACGCATAGGAAGACTCAATATTGTCAAGAAGTCAGTTCATCCTAACACAATCTGTAGATTCAATTGAATCACTACCAACATCCTAGCAAGTTATTTTGTGGATATTGACAAAGTGATTCTAAAATTTATAAGGAGAGGCAAAATGCCCAGAATAGCCAACACAATATTGACAAAGAAATAAGGAAGAGGCATAAACAAAGTCAACATGAAAACATACTATAACGTTACATTATTCAGGAGAGTGCGGCACTGACAAAAGAACAAATAGATTACTGGAACAAAAAAGAAGCCACAAATAGACCCACAGAAATATGATCAATTGATCTTCGAAAAGAAAGCAAAGGTAACACAATGAAGCAAAGACAATATTTCCAACAAATGATATCAGAACAACTGGACACCTATATGCAAAAAGAAATGAAGCTAGATGCACTTTATACCTTTCACAAATGTTAACTCAAAATTGATCCATAAACCTAAATGTACATTACAATAATGTAAAACTCCTAGAAGATAACAAAAGAATACCTAGATGATTTTGGACACAGCAATAACTTTTTAGATACACCACCAAAGGTATGATCTGTGAAAAAACAATAGTAATAATTGATAAGCTGGTTCATTAAAATTAAAATCTTTAGCTCAATGAAAGCCACAGTCAAGAGAATGAAAGACAAACCACAAACTGGGAGTAAGTACTTGCAAAAGACAAATCTGGTAAAGATCTGTTATTCAAAATATACAAAGTACTCTGAAAACTTAACAGCAAGAAAACAATATGTTAAAAAAGGGGTCAAAGATGTTGAGGCACCCAGATGGCTCAGTCAGTATAACATGGGACTCTTGATTTTAGGGCCGTGAGTTCAAGTCCCATGTTGGGTGTAGAGAGTACTTTAAAAAAAGATGGGGGGCAAAGAACTTAAGTTACAACTCACCAAATAAGATACACAATGGCAAATAAGCATATGAAAAGACGCTATACATCATCTGTCATCAGGGGAATGTAAATTAAAACAACCATGAAATATCACTACATGGCTATTACAATGGCCAAAATACTAATCACTGACAACATCAACTATTGGCAAGGATTTGGAATTAAGGAACTCTCACGTATTGCTGGTAGGAATGCAAAATTGTACAGTAACTTTGTAAGACATTTTGGCAGTTTCTTACAAAACTAAATATATACTAATTATAAGATCCAGCAATCATGTTCCTTCATTCATACCCAAAGGAGATGAAAATGCATGCCCGCATAAAAACCTGTGCATGGATACTTATAGTGGCTTTATTTATAACTGCCAAAACTTGGAAGAAACCAAGATGTTCTACAGTAGGTGAATGTATAAATAAACTATGGCAATCCAGATATAGAATACTATTCAGTGCTAAAAAGAAATGAGCTATCAAGCCATGAAAAGACATGAAGGAACCTTGAATGCATATTAGTAAAAGAATCTATTCTGACAAGGCTACATACTGCATGATTCCAATTATATGATACTTTGGAAAAGACAAAACTATGGAAACAGTAAAATACTAGTGGCTGCCATAGTTGCCATCAGTGGAAGAAGGGATGAACAGGTAGAGCACCAAGGATTTTTAGGGCAGTGAAAATACTCCATATGATACTACTATGGTGGATACATGTTATTATATATTTGTTAAAAATCTAGACATGTACACAACAGCACCAAGAGTGAACTATGATATAAACTATAAATTTTAGGTAATTATGGTTATCCAATGTAGGTTCACCCCTGGTAAAAAATGTCCCACTCTGATGGGGGATGTTGACAATGGCGGAGGCTATGCATGTGTGGGGGTCAGGGGTATATGGGGAATCTCTCTATTTTCTTTCAGTTTTGTGGGGACCATAATAATTCCCTAAAAAATAAAGTCTAAAAGGTGATCCTATAATGGTTATAATGGTTATAATGATCCTATAATGGTTATTTTGAAATTTTGAGCCTCTTTAGTGTCTGACTGACTAGTTTATACCAACTTCAGCATCAGAAAAACTTGTCCCTGATTCCTACACAGCTACCTAAACACTATGCTACTTTGGGCAAAATGAACATACTAATAACATCCTCACAGTATTATTAACACTGAATTAACATGTATAAAGAGCAGCCTATAGTAGCCTTGCAGAAAACTGTCTTCCTTTCTACTTTTTTCTTCTTTTCTACTAAGTATCCACTTCATTCTAGTACTATGATTTTAACCTAGAACCAGAGTGGCCTGATGTTCTTCTTTTCCACCCAAACTCTAGTATGTTCAAACAAAAAACTCTCCAAATTCCTGCAGCTTCCACAAAAACCTTCTATTTAAATGTCGAGAAGTACTTAATATCTGATAAAAGCTTGGAAGATTTTTCTTGTTACAATATTACATTCTTCAGACAACACTGAATGATTTTCTGTTCATTCCATCAATACCATAACTGAATATGCATTACCCCTTTACCAATTTATCTCCTATCCCTGTGGATAGTTTTATCCTCGGACTTGGATAACTGTGTCTTTTCTGAATAGGTCAGTTATTGGGATTGAAGGTATGAAAAAATTGGGACAAGTCATCTGTAATAGCTGGAAAGTTCCAGAAACTGTTACATATCTTGATTATTCAGGGTTGCTGCTAGTCTAAGACTGCCTAAATCTTACTGAGCATTGTATAGGTACATTAATTAGATGAAATGTAACTCAAAAGTTCTACTTCTAAGGTTTCAAAAGCTTATTTCTCAAGGCTAGCTCAGATGTGGTAATGCTATAATTTCTAGAAGACATGAATTAAGGGCAGAATCAACAAATATACAAAGTTGCCTGCAAGAAAAACATGATACCAAGACTCAGAAAATTATATAGATTTTTATTACTTAGTCAATGGAAGACAGTGGGGTCATTACAAAGGCAAAACGACAAACCTGAATTACTCCAAAACTGAATTATCTAAGGACTATCTAGAAATTTATTTTTAATTCATTATGACTCTGACACAGATATACATGTGTACATCAGAGAAAAATAATGCCTTATATATTCAGCTCAGACATTAGTGGAAGTATTTAGCAATGGGGAATTATTTCCTAAAATGCATAATTTCTTTCTGTTGCTTCTTTCTCTATCTTAGCTACCATAGGATAGAGAAAGAACCTGATTAACAATTTCTTCAGTTTTTCTTGAATAAAACCAGGTGACACTTACACTTTGTCTTAGGTTGGTAAAGCAAGAACAGTAGAGTCACATCAAATTTGTAATCAACCTATAAATTGTATTTTATGGCATCAGGAAAACTTAGAAAAGAATAAACAATTCAATATAATATCCTTCTTAATAGATGAGTGCCTCAGGCTAATGAAGCCATATAGCTGAAGAACTGAAGACAGGTTGTGACAGCTATGAGATAAATATGTGAACAAAGCTTTCCTGTCAATTGAAAAAATTAAGAAACATTGTTAAGTGGCCAAATTAGTGGATGATGTCTTCACTGATACCCTCAATGGAAAAAAAAATTAATTACTGGCCATAGAGAAACACAGACTAATGAAAAAATTAAAGAAAATTATAAGTAACATTTACAATGTTATTATATATGCTAAATGATATGCTTTATATTTTTAAAATAACCTTGAGGTTAATTTTTACTATAATAGTTTCTATCATACTAATTTTGGAACATATGTGGCATAAAAAACCCACTGAGTAATCCATGGGAAGGCACAGAGGTACAATACACCAAGTCCATCGAACAGCTGGATTCTGTATGGGAACAAATTCCTAGTCTCTCAGGTATAGAAACATTTATTGGAAGACAATCTAAGAGTCCTAAATTTAGAAAGAGAAAGTCTTCACTGAATGAAGTGCTATTGCAAGGTTTGAACATAGAACACATATTCCGTATTTTATAAATAATTGTATGATAACAAGTACTCAGTAAGTAAATGCCAAGGATGGGAGCAGTGCGAGTATGACGTGTGATGGACAGAAGTAGCCTGTTAAGGTGCTCCCTTATGTGGGGCAAAATGGGAGCTGACTTTGTTAGTGTCTATACCAAATGGCAGGGGTGGCTATTCGTAACATTTCTCACTTAGGGATAGATTTGAGGCCTACGACCAGTTGTTTCTGTGGAAACACTGTGGTCTACTAAGCATTGCTTGGTGCTCAGGAATCCAGTAACTTGCAGGCCTGATGTAGGTAATCCCTTTCCTTATATTAGTAAGGTGCAAGGGCACTTCCGAGCAAGTACACATTAGATACACAGCATGAGTTTAAGCCAAGCACTACTATTCTGGTGATCGAGGTAGTTTAGGGTCAGTAATAGCAAAAAGCAGATATTAAGTGTTGATTAGCTTACGGAGCCCCATTCCTCTTCCATTCATTCTGGGCGTCTGAAGAGAAATTATTTTATTCAGATTTATTGGAAGGAATAATTATTTTAAAAGGCTATTATAGCTTAAATTAAAATCAAACTATCATCAACAAATCAATAAAACTGAGGTTAATTATCCTTTTTTTTTACAACTAAGTAGAACACAGAGATACAAACCTTGAATTTTCTTCTCACTTCTGCTATTTTCTCTTCTAATTCCTCTGTTTTAAATTTGGTTAGGTGGAAAACAGCACCAAGCTGATAAGCTTCCCTGTATAGTTGTTTAAGAAATTCTTCATTTTTGGACCTTAGTTTCATCAAAGATTGGATTTCAGACTCCAATTCTGCTTTTTTCTTTATACTGTAAAAAAAAAAAAAAGATCGATATGATTATTCCATGGGAGTATATATTGAAGCAAATATGCTTAATAATAGTAAAAAAGGAACAAGAGCCTGTTTTATGTTGCCAAAAATATAAAATAATCAGATACTTAACTAAAACTTGAGTACAAAGAATATGACCCAAAATTATACTTATTTTCCTACTTTTCCTGTTGGCTACTCTTGTCAAGCTGTGCTCAACCTCCGAAGGATCTCAATAAGAAAGGCTTGGGGACCTCAAATGCTCAGCTTTCAGAGCATTCATTCCTTCTATACCAATCCTTCCCTTTAATCCCATATAACATTGCTATTAAGAATAATCAAATATGAGAAAAATGCAGTCCATGAAAAGGAGAAACAAAACTTAACAGAAGAAAACTAGTAACTAAAACAAAACTTTCAAAAAGAAAACCAGGGGCACCTGGGTGGCTCGATTAAGCATCTGTGTTTGGCTAAGGTCATGAACTCAGGGTCCTGGGATCAAGCCCTACATTGACTGAGCTCCCTGCTCAGCGGGAAGTCTGCTTCTCCCTATCCCTCTGTTCCTCCCTGCCATTCATGCTTTCTCTCAAGTGAACAAATAAAATCTTTAAAAACAAACAAAAACATAAAAAGAAAACCAATAGTGAAGGAGAAAGAGTTAATAGAGGAAAAAGTAAGACATTAGATTGGATACCACCTTTTTCAAGAAACATAACATTGAGGCATACAAGATAAGAAGAAAATACAAAGAAGGCATAGCTACATTCACAAATAAGGTAACCATCTCCACAGAATAGAAATAAAACTGGAAAGCAAAATAAAAGTGGAGGAGAATCACCAAGAAACTAGCTGAAGGTATGTGTTGCCTGGGCAAGGTTCACTGCATCACAGGAGGGGTTTAGATCAGTTGTACTTGTTTGTTGAAGAACCAACTTACTGATAAAGGCTATAGATTTTTAGAAGGCACTACAGCATTGGGAAGGAACTACAGCGTTGGGAAGAAAAGATCCAGAAACCAAGAACTCAACCAATGGTTGGCTTTACTTTACCAATGGGTAAAGAAAAAATTAAAAAAAAAAATTGAAACACAACATATGAGAAGCAGTTCTAAAAGGGAAATTGATAATAGTAAGTGATTACATTAAAGAAAAAGACAGATCTCAAACCACCTAATTTTACTTCTCAAAGAACTAGAAAACTAAGAACAAAGTAAGCCCAAAGTTAGAAGAAAAGTTGACAACAACCACAGCAAAGACAAGTGCAATAAACTAAAAGCTATAGAAAAGATCACCAACAAAAAAAAATGGGTTTTTAAAAAAATACATAAAAACTGATGAACTTTTAACTACATTAAAAAGAGAAAGAAAACTCAAATAAATAAAATCAGAAATTAAAGGGCTACATTACAACTAATAACATAGAAATACAAATGATCAGAGAAACTACTATTATGAACAATTATGTGCTAACAATTGGATACCCCAGAAGAAACGCATTCTTAAAGACACACAATCTACCAAGACTGAACCATGAAAAAATAGACAATCAGAACAGATCACCAATGAATAAGAAAACTGAACCAGTAATCAAAAACTCCTAATTAAAAAAAAGACCCAACCTTATGGCTTTACTGGTAAATTCTACCAAACATTTAAAGAAGAATCAATGCCTATTGTTCTCAAACACTTCTAAAAAAATTAAGAAGAGGGAACGCTTCTGAACTCAATTTATGAGGCCAGCAAACATAGACAAAGCCAGACAAAGAGATTACAAGAAAAGAAAATTACAAGCCAATATCCTTGATCAATATAGATGCAAAAATCTTCAGCAAAATCCTAGAAATCTGAATTCAACAAGAAATTAATAGGATCATACATAATAACCAAGTGGGTTTTATCTCTGGGATGCTAGGATGGTTAAAATATGCAAATCAGTAAATGTGATACCCCACTTAAGTGGAATTAAGGATAAAAACATGATTATGTCAATAGAAGCAGAAAAGCATTTGACAAAATTCAACACCCATTTATGATAAAAGCTCTCAAATTACTGTATATAGAGGGAATGTATTTCAACATAATAAAGGTCACATAGGCCAAGCCCACAGTTAATATTATGCTCAGTATAAAAAGCTGAAGGTTTTTCCTCGAAGATCAGGAACAAGCCAAAGGTGCCCACACTTCTATTATCTTTTCAACACAGTATTGAAAGTCTTAGAGCATTTAAGCAAGAAAAAGAAGTAAAATGTAATCCAAATTAGAAAAGAATAGTTAAAATTTTCTGTTTGCAGATGACATAATCTTACATAGAAAGAACCCTAAAAAACTCCACCAAAAAACTGTTAGAACTAATACGTAAATTCAGTAAAGCTGCAGAATACAAAGCCAATACACAAAAAGCTGTTGCATTTTTATATACTAACAATTAATTATCTGAAAAAATGAAACAGTCTCACTTCCAATAGCATCAAAAATTAATAAACTATGTTGGATAAAATTTAACTAAGGATATGAAAGATCTATACAGTGACACTGTCCATAAGGCACTGATGAAAGAAACTGAGGAAGACAAAGACATGGAAAGATATCCTGTGCTTATGGACTGGAATATTTAATAATGTTAAAATGTCTATACTACCCAAAGCAATCTAGAGATTCAGCGAATCTCTATTAAAATTCCAGGGGCATTTTTCACAGATACAGAAAAAACAAATCCTAACATTTACGCAAAGCTACAAAAGACCCCAAATAGCCAAAGCAATCTGGAAAAAGAAGAACAAAGCAAGAGTTATCACACTTCCTTATTTCAAACAGTATTATAAAGCTATAGTAATCAAAGCAGTATGATACTGGCATAAAAAACAGACACATATACCAATAAAAGAGAATGAAGAGCCCAGAAAAAAACTTTTGACAAAGATGCCAGCAACAAACAACGGGGGAAGAATCATTTCTTCAATAAGTGGTGTTGGGAAAACTGGACAGCCACACTCAAAAGAATGAAATTGGCTGGACCCCTATCTTATGCCACTTATAAAAATTAAATTGAAATAGATTAAGTACTTAAATGCAAGAACTAAAACTATAAAACTCCCAGAGGAAACATAGGGAAGACTCTCCTTGACAATGGTCTTGGCAATTTTTAAAAAAATTTTCTTTTTACATATGACACCAAAAGCATAGTAAACAAAGCAAAACATCATGTGGGACTATGTCAAATCAAAAAGCTTCTGTTCAGCAAACAAAACAAACAAAACCAAAAAACAACCCTCAATAATTTGAAAAGTCAACATAGCTATTGAGAGAAAATCCATTTCAAACCATTTATGTGATAACCACTAATGTGATAAGACATTAATATCTAAAATACATAAGGAATTTATGTAATTTGGTAGGTAAAAACCAAATGATGTAAACTTTAAGTATATATAATTTTTTAAAAACTAAATAAAACATGGAAGTACTTTTAAATTAATAAGAATGACTTTGGATCTAGAGTAGGATACTTTGAGACAAATCTTGTTTGATTGATTGAATAGATTGATTGAATAGAAAACAGAATGTGAGTTCATGGAAACAGGAATGTGCACTTAGGATTTGCTATAAAGAATAGAAGGGCTGGGAGGCAAGGCTCTATTTTATCTTGTTTCCTTTTTTTCTGAGATCAGCAATATTATGCAATGTTCATATGCTATTAAAGTAGAGAGAAATAATGACAACCACTAAATGTGTAAGAGCAAATGGCAACCAGGTGGCTCAGCTGGTTAAGTGTCTGCCTTTGGCTCAGGTCATGATGCCCAGGTTTGGGATCACTTCACCCTCTGCCTCTGCACAATCCCACCCCTGCTCATGCTCTTTCTCTCCCTCTCTCAAATAAATAAATAAAATCTTTTTTAAAAAAGAGTAAATGGCATCCACTTGGCAAGTGTGTGGGTGACGGGAACTCCTATGTAAGAGCTGCTTCTGTTATTATATATTAATAGAGAGGAACACAGGGTATGTAAAAACAGATGCAAATAGGCTACCAAGAGTAAGAGGCAATCCTCATTTCCTTCTATGTCCACTATTAATTATTTCAGAAGATTTTTAGCATCAAAATGAGGGCAATGTGGGTGTTAGGAACGAAGAGTGATAAGATGTGAAATAGTTCTCAGAAAAACTGAATTGTCTAAAAATTTTTTGGTAGTGCTGAATGTCACTTGAGAATTATATAACTCAAGTTCTATTCAGCAGCAAATTTTCTGCAGTACTAATGAAGCTTAAATATGAGGGCCTCTAAATGACCCAACCCCTTATAAAGTTCTTTGAGTGTCTCTAACAGTGTTTTCAAATGGTCGTACATTTTTCATAACGTTTGTAAAAATAAGATATCCTAATCAAAATTTATTAAGACTATTTTTTTCTGACTTTATTTATCCTTCTCAAGTTGCATTGAATTGGTTGTGGGAATTCTACATTCATAACCTTGTATTCTTCATGAAGAGATCACATGTTCTATTAACTCTTAGGGCCCTACTAATTTTTTATATCCCACCTTCTTGCCCTTTAGGGCCCACCAAAACAGGATCCACTCAAGGTGAGATTAATTAACACAGCTGTATTTTACTTTAGTCACGTTCAACTGTTGGGATCCTGCTTTAGTTCGATAGGGCTTTTCAAGTCATTGAAATAAAATTTGAAGGTTATTTAAATGAATGCTTATTTTGGTCAGATATTAACTAGATTCTGAAAAAAAAAGAAAGAAGGACAAAAAGGTGGGACACAAAAAATTAGTAGGAATAACAGACTGGTCATCTTGAAGTGTCAAATAGTTGTTGGAGTGAGGGTAATAGTACAGTAAGTAAGCTGGGAAGAGTGGTGCCTGTTGTGAGAGAGTGGATTCTTAAAATCGAGACCAGGAGGTGACTCCATTAATGGAAATGATAAGATGTAAGGGTAAAACTATAAGAGAAGGTGATTGGTATGAGATGGAAGAAACGACTGTTGGGAATGTGGAAGTCTAAAAATTGAGAATCCAAGTTCTTGCATGTACTAAATACAGACCAAACTGACTGCCTCTAAAGAGAGACAGAGAGAAGAGGAATGGGAAGAGTAATTTATTTGTAAAATTTTAATTCCTTAAAAATGTCTAAAATAGGCTAAAATATTGGTGAGTAGTTAATCTGAATGGTGCATAAAGCATTTTCTCTTTCAATAGCTGAAAAAGTAAAAAATTAATAAAAGCAAAATAGTTTAAGACCATTCATTGAAAAGTGTGCTGGGAAATGCTGAAAAAATCATATTCTGTACTCCTGTGAAGTAACTCAAATTAATAGGCTGGTAAAATATAGCTAAGCGAGTATGAAAAACACAGTACCCTGTGGATTCATTCTAAGTATTCCAGGCTATTTAACAACTTCAATAATATTCTAATTGCTATCTCTATAAATAAATCACTATCCTGTTAACTCTTGATAAACACATTTCATAAAATATACCAGTATGTCTTTATGGTGTTCAATAGCTTTTTTGCTCATTTCCCCTGATTATCAACCCCATCTTTGGATCACTGCAGTTACAATGGCACTGTCTTGCTTCAGGTACAGTAGAGCATTAGGACTAGATATTTCACAGAGCTTGAAAGTAAGAAAATGGCTATACAGAAATTCATACCACACAGTTAACTTCAAGCAAACTAAATACAAATTAATCAATTTCAAATCATCATAAACAAGTTCATTTTTCTTGACTTAGGTTACTGAAGCCTGCCTATCATGTGAATAAGCAATCAAGTTAAGTTGCTTGCACAAGCCAAATGCTTGCACAAGTCAAATGCAAAAGGTCCATTTCTTTTTTTTTTAATAACTAATTAATATATTTATTTACTTTTCTAACACCTTTCATTTACCATTTTAAACATAGAGAGAATTTGGAAAAATGATACAATAAACACTTATACTCTCCATCAAGAGTCAACAATTGTTAACATAGTGCCACATTAAAACACTTTTCTCAATTTATTTCCACACTTGGATACATTTTCTTGCTAAAACAAATGATACTCAGTGGTAGACATCAGGACACTTCATTCTTCAATCATTCGTCAATAAATATTTGAGAATTCAAGGAATGTTCTCTATATAACTACAATACTTTCACTATACCCAAGAAAATTAACAAAAATTTCATAATAACTTTCAATGTCTGATACATATTCAAATTTTCTAATTGCCTCCAAAACGTCATGGATAGCTGGTTTTTTTGTGTTTTTTTTATTTTATTTTTTTTACTTTTTTTTAAATTAAATTTTTTATTTATTTTCAGCGTAACAGTATTCATTGTTTTTTCACCACACCCAGTGCTCCATGCAATCTGTGCCCTCCCTAAAAGGTCCATTTCTAAAGGATGCTGGCTTATCTGAAAGACAAAATTACTAATTATACATTGTACAAAAGGTAAACAATCATGTTTCATTATCATCAACAAAACATCTTGCCAATATTTGTATACACAGTCATGGACAAAGTCTACTGAGAAATATGACATCTATCTTTTAATGTTGCCATATTTAAAATGAATTATATATGAACAATAGATAATACACTGAATTAATTAGGTAATTTATTCAAATAGTGTAGCAGTTGGAAATGACATCAAATAGTGAGACAGTATTCTAGTGGAATCTTAGAATATATGTATCAGCGAAAATCTGGGAAATTTTCATGAGGGCATTTAATAGATGTACGAGCATCAGTGATTTGCTTAAAAACTTTTTATTATTATTTTTAGACCTAAGGAAAAAAGAAGCTGGGATTAAGGGGAAGGTGATTCAGGTAAATGGAAGAATAAAAAAGAAAAAATAAAGAAAAGAGTATGAAGAACAGAACTCTTTTGAGAAAGCAGTGAGTATAGGCAAATAGAGATGGAGAAATAAATAAAGTAATAGGCTTTTGATTTCTTTTGGAAGTACTAAATATCATGTCCACAGTTTGCTACAACATGTCAGAGACAGGAATCAAGGCTTCCTAGTGGATATAAAGAGGCAGTACTTCTGAGAAAGAACAGAAATTTTAGATTCAGATACACCCAAAATCAAGTTCTAATTATTCTTTATGTAATATGGGAGGATGGTTTCATACACAATTACCTTATCTGTAAAATTTGCTTAATAATACCTACCATTAAGTTTGTTATAAATATTAAGCTTAAATAATATATACACTGTATATAAATAATAAATACACTGTAATTCTACATATTGAATAACATACACAAATGACTTAATAAATCACTTTTTGTTAATCAGAAAGTATCAACAACATGGATCTTTATTATAGTGCCATCTGGTTTAATGAAATAGAAGAGAAGGAGAAAAAGAAAGAAAAATAAAAAAGGTAAATAATCATTAATATTACTTTGGAGAAAAATGAGATATCACAGGTGACATCAGAACAAACGTATCAGAGAGAGAATAGGAGCACAGAGATATTGAAACAAAGAAAGAAATAAGGATAACAAATACTTATATTCAGCTTTCATTAGTTCATTATGTGATTTATTTAACACCTAATGAGAACATAGACAAGCATAAAGATACACACAAACACAGACAATGCCTAAAAGTAAAGCGCTTAGCCGAGAGGAAACATAAACAAACCATCAGTAACTGTACACAGTGTGACAAGTCCTGGGCAAAAAGTATATGGAATCAGAGGAGGTTAGTTAAATGAATAGCTACAAGCATTGACTGCATATCAAGTGCTAGACACAAAGATGAATTAAAACTAAGTTTCCCAATTTATATTCTCATGAAGCAAAAAAGACACACAAAATAATAGATCTTGGTGCAATCATAGATATAATAAAAAAATAAAAAAGAAGCACTTAATTTCACCTGTTTTGGGGATATGGGAAAACAAGTTACCAACAGAGAAAGCACCTAGGAAGAGTTAGTATTTGACCTATTGTATGAATGATCAATCATATATATATATATACATGTATGTGTGTATATTGTATGTGTGTGTGTGTGTGTGTGTATAGCCAGAAAAGGAGGAAAAAGTGGAAGGGAAAGAAAAGGAAGGAAATTTCAATCAGAGGAATACCACAGACAAATATTAAACCTTAAAACAATATAAGTTTGGATACATTCGCATTTTAATAGGCTAGAACACTGAGATCATGGAAAAGAGTGGTAGGACAGAAGTCTGAAGATTTACAGATTTAAAGTGTCTAATCTAACAGTCTGGGAGTTTAGGCTTTATGCCACAGTCTGTAGGGAGACTCTGAAGCTTTTTTAAGATGCTGAAAGTAACATTTCATCCTTTGTAGGTAATTTGCAAGGGTAATGTTGTATATGCTGGATCTGAGGACTCAAACTTGGAGTAAGGCAGACTAGCTGGAAGCCTATTTTAATATTCCAATTAGGAGACAAATAGGGCATGATTTATTCCATTGATAATTAAAACAGACAGAAAAGCATCATTTAAAAGACATACTCAAAGAAGTTGGTAAGATGTCGGCTGTAAGCAGGTAGAGAGGCATATAGGATGATGCCAGAAACTAGTACTTGGTGGGTAATGGTGTCAAGATATGATGTTAGGAGAGAGGCTAGATAGTCAAAATGATACTATCAGGAGAAATAAAGATGTGGATAGAGATTAAAAAGTAAAGAAAAGTACAACATATGTTAAGATAAGGAGAGCAAATAAAATTTCTGGAACTGAAAGTAGACCAAGGATGTAAATGGGTTGTAGTTCGAACTCTGAGCTAATCTATTAGTGACAGGCAGAGCTAAATGAGCCACTGTAACATTTCTAGAAAGAATAGCTTCACAGAGTTAAAAGGAGAACCAAGGGAGTGACATGCTGAATCTCAAAAAGGGATAGCATTAGGGAGGGCAGAGACACAAATGCTTGGTTCACACGCGGAAGAAAAAATACAAACAATAACACAGAAAGCATTTGGGGGTTTTAGAAAGGGAGATGTGTTATTGTTGTTGTTGTATTTAACTTCAGGGAGATAAATTTTGGTAGCATGGTCATTTCAAAAGCCAGACCGTTGTGTGTCAAAAAATGATTAATAGTCAAGCAAATACTGTTAATAATCTTAGCAAATATTGCTAATTATGTGAAAACTTTAATGGGAATGTAAGGGAAATACTGTGTGACTACTGAAAATACAACTAGAATAAAGGCAAGGTTTTCATTTTAGCTTGGAAGAAGGTTAATGATGAATACAAGCTGAAGGAAAAAGAGTAATGAAGATGTCAGAAATAGAAGTGATAAGAAAAAAACTACATCCTGAATGGGGCAAAAGGGATTAAGACCAAGAGCAGAGAAAGAGGTGTTGGCCTTAAAGAGGAAGTGCCATTTACCACTTAAATGTAAAGAGGCAGGAAAGTGGCTTGCAGATATCACCACAGTAGAATACATTGGTTTGATAAAATACATCATGTCTTCAACTTTTCCTGCCCGTATGAGTAACCTGTAGTATAAAGAAAATTAGAGTTTTCCTTCTGAGCTTATCTTGTTTGCGATTTATTACGACTCCTGAATCTAAAGATTCATACTTTAAAGAATTATGGACTGTTAAATGCCATTGTCTTTTTGAATACTGCTTTCCCATTTTCTCATTTATTTCTCATTCTCTTCTCCACAATTCTTAATATTTCTTCCATATGTTTTGTCTCTTTTGCTCTCTTTGCTGCATTCCTTGTTCCTTTTCATGTTTCCAAGTATACTGATTCTTTTCCCTCCCAGCTGCATTTGCTATTTAATTAATTTAAATTAATTTAAAATTAATTTAATTAAATTTTTAAAAATTTTTTTAAATTTAAAATTTAATTAAATAATTTAATTTTAATCAAAATGAATCCAGTTTTAAGCTCTACAAGTTTTGATGAGTTCTTTTTCAAACCTCCCTGAACTGTTTTGACAGTGTTCTATTAGTTTGCTTTGTTCCCTTTAACCATTTTAAATTTACTAAGGCAGAGTTACTCTAATACTATCACTTGAAATTATTGGGGGTGTAATATACTGCTGATTATTTCTGCTAACTCTCATTCATGTTGAAATTTTCCCTATTTTATATTTTGTGAGCTCATCTTTAAAAGCTTTACTTTTTATCTGAGAAAATCTCGTGTGCCCTCAGCCAATTTATTTTTCTAGAGAACATTTATCAAAGTAAGATAATTTCTAAAATGATAATTTCTTGGTTAAGACCACCTAGATGGTATATATAAATGAATATACCAAACAATCGTGAAAAAAAAAAAAAAAAAAAGCCAGACCGTTCTCACTTGTTTTTCTCTACCCAGGTTTCAGGCTTAGGCAAACACACTTTCTTGCCTCTACCTTTGCTTGTGGGTTTATTTTTTCTGCTCCACCCATTCAAATGCCTTTACTTTATCCAGCTCCCTTACTTGCTCAGAATTCATAGCCCATAGCTGGTATCTGAAGACACTAAAATTTAATTACCCTGTTTACCAAGATGAGCAAAGTTACTCTCCAATTCATATTTTCAGATCAGCCAAATATCAAATAAAAATTTAACTTGAAGTTGTTCAGTCTTCTTTCATTGGTCCCTGAGGATTTCCTTTTCCTTGTCATAAGCACAACAGAATGTTTACCCTATTTATGCTCCATCTACAAGTGTCTTACATTCTTATTATCAACATTGCAGGAAATGTAAATTCTCATTGCTATTTTATCTACTTACTCTTTTTAGACACTTCATCCTGTTCTTTTAATTTTGTGACTCAAAATTTGTGTCTTCTTCACCTCTGTGCTATAGATCTATGTATCGAATTTTTACTTTTCATTTCATTTGAAGAACTATTAAGAATCTGAAATTTAATATGGCCCAAAGAGACATAATTGTATCTTCTCCAAAATCCTCCGCACACTTTCCTCGATCCCTTGTTACCTCAGCAAACAGCCTGACCATTTTTTTCCCCCTCACATTTTATATTCCATCTATCAAAAGATCTGGTTCACACTTCCCTCAAAATATATCTGGAATCAGCTATTACCATTTTTATTGAAAAAAACCTTGATCTATGTCATCATTCTTTTAAATTTTCTGAATTACCAAAAAAGCTGTCATCCTTCCTATATGCACTAAAGTGCATCCTTCACAAGCTGCCCAACAGATCTTTCTAAAATAAAATGTACAATCCTTTAAATGCATTCAATGTTTTCATCTATATTCCTTTATCACAGCCCACTTACGGGCTTGCAGTATCCAGTCCCCATCTGCTTTGCCAACATTTGTCTCCTTAAATTACTCTACCCACATACAATTTTCCAGGAACTCTGACCTCCATTCTGTTTCCAGAACACATAGGATCTTTATCTATCACAGGGCTTTTGCAAATTCCATTCCTTTTATTCAACAACTTCCTCCCTGGATCAGCTCAAAGCTGGCATGTCCTCTTCATTCAGATCTCAATTCAAATGTTACCTTCTTAGTGACAGGTGTTCCTAGAGGTCCTTGCTAAAGCAGAGCTCCCAATCCTTTCCTGGCCCTGTCACTCAAGCACATTATCCAATTATTTTCTTCGACTCAAGAGTATCAATGACTGAATTTTTAAAAAATTATCATTGCACATGTTTATTATCTATTTAGGAGAATGTAAATTTAAATGCATTTAAACAACATTTCATATAAAGCAAATGTTCAGGACACACAAACACACACACATGCACACACACATATACACTCTCACAAACTTGCATTTGCTATTTAGGTCCACATTTGCTTTAAATATAAATCTTGATTATGAAGTTCCTCATAAGCATAAAGTTATAATAATCTACTGGCCATAACTATGAGATTATAAAATCACCACATAAAGTAAAAATAAAGATACATGAAATTATTTCTTATGTTAACCACAAAATAATAAAAACAATTGACCTTTATATTATTTTTTGTTTCTCTTATAATGTATAGTGTATAACAAATAAATATTGTCTATCAAAAATGCCATTCAACAAATATTTAATGCACACCAACAATGTGTCTGTAGATTAGTGACTAGATTAGTCCCTGAGGATTCAATAACAAGGGAAAATACAGACAGGTTCTACCTGCAAACATTTATAAGGCAGTGGGTGTGCAGCCATGCAAAAAGTGTACATTTTATCTTTTTTTATTTTATGCATAAAACATCACCAAGGCCATCTTATTTCTAAGAGGAAAAATAGTTAAATAAATTTGAGATCATCATAGAAGGCAGAATACGTCTAGAAAACCAAAGAAATGAATAGGGAAAAGAAATCACAAGCAATAAGTCACTAATGGCTAAAATGAGCTGCAGCTCCAGAATTTCCTGCTAGCTAAAGCCATTCCTGCTTTTCTAATCATACTTGTTAGGCTGCTAAGAAAGTTTAGCTTCTATAATAATTATTACCTTGGGGGTTCATTGAAAGCAGGAACTTTCCCTTTCATATATATATATTGAAACTTTATGCATGTAATGTGAATTCAATAATAGATTAATAAATTATTGAATGTATTTTTTGTTGGACTGAATTAACAATTTATGTAATTTAATGTCTGTTTTTAAACATAACATTTTATTGAAGTAGAACATTTATAAAGAAGAGTATGCAAATCAAAGAATACAGCTTATTACATTTCACTGTGAATGGACCAGTAATACCTTCATTCAGACAGAAAAAACTGAACACTGTCAGCAGAAATTCCTATGTGTGCTCTCGCAGTGACTATCATCCAACAGGAGCTGCAATCCTGATGTCTATCACCACCATGAAAATTTGTTAGTGTTTGAACAGGATCATATTGTATATACTATTACTGTGTCTTCTTTTACTCAATATTATGATTACGAGATTCACCTAAGTTGCTCTACATAGTTGAATTCTATTCATCCGGCTCTTGATTTTGGCTCAGGTCATGATCTCAGGTTCGTGAGATCAAGCCCCATGTTGGACTCTATACTGCACATGGATCCTACTTGACATTCTCTCTCACCCTCTCGCTCTGCTCCCTACCACTTGCTCCCTCTATCAAAAGAAAAATCTAAAATCTTACTTCTTATTAACTACTGTTAATATCTAGTAGTGTTTCAACTATCCAGCTATCTATATTTTGGCCAGCACTACACAGTTTAATGATTATTTAAACTTTTTCTTGTTTAACTATATCATAGAGCTGTTTATGATCACAAATCACTTAAAAATTATGATTACCTTCACTGGATAATTATTTTATTAAATTATAAAACAATATTACATGAGGAATTTAGTTATAATCACAATAGAAATTTTGATTTATTTGATTAGAACTTGATTTTTCTCATTATTGAACCATATTCCAAAATTTTATATACTCCTACATTTACTAATTTAAAAAAATATTTTTCTAAGACTTACTATAAAGCTATAGTAATCAAGACAGTAGGGTTTATTAGTGAAGGAACAGACAAATATACCAATGCAACAGAAGAGAGAGCCAAAAATAGACCCACAGAAATACAGTCAAATGATCTTTGACAAAGAAGCAAAGGCAGTACTGTGGAGCAAAGATCACCTTTCAACAAATGGTATTGGAACAACTGGACAACCATGTACGAAAATATGAAGCTAGACACAGAACTTACACCTTTCATAAAAATTAACTCAAAATGCATCAGAGACCTAAATATAAAATGCAAACTATAAAATTTCTGAAGATAACATAAGAGAAAAACTAGATGAGCTTGGACATGGCAATTATCTTTTAGATATAATACCAAGGCACAATCCATGAAAGAAGTAATTGATAAGCTAGACTTCATTAAAATTAAAATCTTTCACTCTTGTGAAACCCAAGGTCAAAAAACTGAGATGACAACCCACAAACAGAGAAAATATTTGTAAGGGACACAGCTGGGAAAGACTTGTTATCCAAAATATAAAAAATACTCTGAAAAGTCAACAAGAAGGAAAAAAATTTAAAAATAGGTCAAAGACCTTAATGGACATCTCATCAAAGAAGAGAAGTATATGAATAATATCAAATAAGTATATGAAAATATGCTTCACATCATATGCCATTAGGAAAATGCAAATCAAAACAATAAGGTATCACTACACACTTGTTGGAATGGCCAGAATCCAGTACAGTGACAATACCAAACGCTGGTGAGGATGTAGATCAACATGAACGTTCATTCATTGATATTGGGGATGCAAAATAATACAGCCCCTTTGGAGGACAGTTTGGCAGTTTCCTATAAAACTAAATATATTCTTATCATACGGTCTGGCAATCTTGTTTATTGGTATTTATCCAAGGGAGCTGAAACCTTTGTCCACACAAAAATCTGCACATCAATATTTATAGAAACTTTATCTATAATTGCCAAAACTTGGAAGCAATCAAGATGATCATCAGTAGGTAAATGGATAAGCTGTGGTACATCCAGATATGGATAGTACTCAATACTAGAAAGAAATAAGCTATTAAGCCATGAATGACATGAAGGAACTTTAAATGCATATTAGTAAGTGAAAAAATCCAATTGAAAAGACTACATACTGTACGATTCCAACTATATGTCATTCTGGAAAATGCAAAACTATGAAGACAATAAAAAGATCAGTGGTTGTCAGAGTTTCGATGGGAGGGTTGGGGAATGAGTAGACAGGATATAGAGAACTAGGGCAATGAAAATACTCTGCATAATTCCATTATTGTAGATACATGTCATTATACATTTGTCCAAGCCTACTGAATGTAAAACACCAGCAGTTAACCATGATGTAAACTATGGACTTTGGGTGAATATGTTCTGTCAGTGTGAATTCATCAGTTGTACCAACTGTACCACTGTGGTGAAGGATGTTGATAATGTGAGAGTCCATGCATGTGTGGGAGCAGGGGGTATGTGGGAAGTCTCTATATCTTCTCCTCGATTTTGCTGTGACATACTGGCTTTTAAAAAATAGTCTTAATTAAAACTCCAACACTTGTATACCTTAAATATATACAATTTTTATTTCTGAATTATACTTCATTAAATCTGGAAATAGATTTTTAAAAATAAATAATAAAATACATTTTAATAAATGTTAATCATATTTGGTGTTTTCTCCATAGAAGTTTCCTATTTTATATTTGTCTTTTTAGGTTTAGGTTTAGGTTAGGTTTTAGGTTTAGGTTTCATTTTCTAATGAATGAGAAAGCAGTTTTTGTTAGTGGATAGAGTCTCCAGAGGCCATTAATATTTCTTGATTCTGACCTATCAGATATTGAGGAAACCTTACCTTATAGTGACATATGGTTTGGTGTTATAATTTATCCCGCAAAATTTCTACCTCATGAAAATTCTAATTTCTAAGATGTAAATGAAGTGGCGAACATAAAAATGTTCACTTGCCAATTTAAAGCACTTCTGCATTTAACATCTAGCTTCCGTCTCCAAAAACATCTTCCCTCAGTTTCAGACCTGTGCATCAAAGTGATATCTACACACTTACATTTGAATCATGCCATACACAATTCCAAACCAAACATATGAACATCTTCCCTCCAAACTTTCTTTTTTTCCTCCATACATTTCTCATTAATTAAATCTTAACTCATCCAATTACCACCAAGGTTATATCTTTAAAAGACAAATGCGACCATACAGCTTCTTTAGTAGATTTCCGTAGTCTTCATCGGAGTCCAAATCCTTTGGAATGATTCATTATCTAACACTTAGTTCCCTACCCTCAATGTTTGTTCCTATCTGCCTGCCACATAAAAACACACACACAGAGACAGACATACAACTCAGATCAAGCACCTGCTCTAAGCTCTAGACACAAAGTCAAAGTGCGAACTCACAGCAATCTTATCTGTACCCTAAGAGAATTGCCATTTTAACATTAAGACTACTATTTGGGATTGCTGTTATTGGACTAATATGTCAAGCATATTTGAACATCCACTAAACATCAGTTAAACTGAAGCCAGATTAAATTTTTTAAAAAATGAGGTAACGTTAAAAAAAAAATCCTGAATCTGAATATAGAAAATCAGGTTTCAAATGCCAATGATGTTAAAACTGTAGTAATTTAGAAAAGGTGCTTTGCCTCTCTGGATCCTAAATTCCTTATTTCTTCCTTGAAAGCCCCCACAAGAATTCTATAGAAAAAGCAGAATTCGAGAGAAGATGTATGAATATTCCACCTCATTAGTGATCAAAGAAATGGAGTTTGAAACAATATTGAGAACATAGATTTTCACTTATCAAATTGGAACAGATTTTTAAAAAAACTATAGCACTCAATGTTAGCACAGGTATATCACAGAACGAGATTATGTATTGCTCAGCTTCAATAAATGATAGTCTTTCTGGAAAGTAAGTTTAGAAAGTTATTACAAAAAAAAAATTAGGTATTTTATTTTTTAAAGATAATAGAAATTTAAAAGTATTATAGCCAATCTATTTTTATAAATCTACTTTAAATTCTAAAAAGTAATGATGCCAAGAAAGATTTCTGAAAAAAATCACCACAATATTTATGTCATAAAAATAAAAACAACATAAACATAAATTTTAGAGTAATTATGAAAAAATCCATATAATAGACTTTTGTACCGATATTTAAATAATAAAAATTTGTATAACAATGCAACAAAAAATTCTATTATATCATGTTGGGAATAAAAGCAGGACATACAATTAGTTTCATCATGAATGAAAAAAATCAATAATACACTAATATGATTACCACTATTTACTGAAATGATTTTAGATTTTTTGCACTTCTGCACTTTTTTGTATTTTCTTTTCTTTTACAACAAATATACCCTATAACCAGAGTCCAATATGATCATACAGATGTAGAAATGTTGATAAAATAGAGCTTTGAATATCATGGCTTGGAAAATGGAAAAAAGTCTGGGCATATCCAAGGACAAAATGAAAAAGAGAACCCCTTTCATAAATATAAGGTTGCAAATGATTAACTCAATTTTATATTAGGACTCAAAGATTTTCCACAAATAGTTTCCAGAAGAAAATGGACAATGCACAATTAAAATAGCCAAGAGCACAAGGAAAAGAGACAAAAAAAGCATTAGCTAGGAGAATAAGATGCAAAAGTAATTAGAAAGACTACACATATTTAAATTATTACATGTAGATAAAATAAAACTAAAATAAAATAACTATTTTCACTATGTTGAAGAAGCAAAAGATAAGCTGTAAATACATCAAAGAGAATCATAAAATGACTTAGAAGATATGGAAGAAAAGCAAATAAAGTTTGGAAATGAATAATTACATTTGCATCTATCTATCTATCTATCTATCTATCTTTTATCTACCTACTTACCCACCTACCTACCTATCATCTACTGAGAGTAAGAGACCAGTTAAAGGCAATAATGTAAGAAGTATTTGCCAGGTATGACTGATGATTATCTCCTCAAATATTACCTTTGTATTTTTTTTTTATCTTCTCTTCCTTTGGAACATCTCTTAAAAATGTGGTAGACCTGACTTCTTCTTGCCTGCATATCCCTTTATCTCTCTTTCATTTCACTAATCTTTCATTTATTCTCTGTTGAGCACTACATAATCTGCTATTAAAAGCACCCACTTATTTTTTAAATTTCAAGTAAAATTTTGAAGGAAAAGTTAAGTAATTAAATGATATCTAAGGTATTAACTGGACAAGCACGATGCATATGATGGAAATCTTTTCCTCTAACCAGGGTTACATTCCCCTTACATGTGATAGATTGTATCAGTGCTCTCAATTATGCACTCTCTTTTTAAAAGGATTAGATTACCACCCTGTTGACATGGGCTTGGCGATATGACTTGCTTTGTTCAATGGAGTGTGAGCAGAAGAAACACTTATCATCTCCTGATAGAAACTGTAAGAGCTATCAAGTGATCCCACTAATGAACTTGTGCTTACCAGAGCAACATGTCCTAGAAGGATCTGATCCTTCACCCTGAATCTAAGAAGTAGAAATAACATGAAGCATAGACAGGGCTAAGTTGCAATGCTAGTGAGAAATGAACTTTTATACTTGCATACCACTAAGATGGGGTGGTTGTGTGTTACTGTGGAATAATCTAATAAATGCTAACCTCACACTCTCTTTTTTTCTTCCAGAGGAGTCTTCTCATTAACTTCAAATTCTTCTCTCTCCTCTGGTTCTCTTAATAAAGTGTAGTAATATTAAAAAGTACAGTTTTAAATTATCTTTTAGAAAATAGTTCCTTTTGTTCTTTTTTTTTAAATATTTTATTTATGTATTTGACAGATAGAGATCACAAGTAGGCAAAGAGGCAGGCAGAGAGAGAGGGGGAAGCAGGCTCCCTGCTGAGTAGAGAGCCCCCGATGCAGGACTCAATCCCAAGACCCCTGAGATCATGACCTGAGCCTAAGGCAGAGGCTTAACCCACTGAAGTCACCCAGGCGCCCCCTTTTGCTCTCTTTTAAAAAGGCAGAGGACATTAGGGTAAGGGAGGGAAAACTGGATGGGAAGAAATCAGAAAGGGAGACAATGAATGAGAGACTCTGGACTGAGAAACAAACTGAGGGCTACAAAAGGGAGGGGGGTAGGGAGATGGGGTAACAGTTGATGGGTATTAAGGAGGGCACATGTTGTGATAAGCACTGGGTGTTAAACAAAATAATGAATCACTGAACATTACATCAAAAACTAATGATATACTGGTTGTTGGCTAATTAAACATAAAAGTATTTTAACATACAGATAAATCTTACAAATGTTTCATTCTACCATTTCCAAAGATAAAATGATCAATAAGAAATTTTAACAATCTTCCTATATAGTCATCAAATATCATCATTACTCTTCTCCTGTCTTTCCTCCTTCCCTCCCTTCAGTACTTACCTGAATAACATAGTATGTATCAGGTACTATGCTTGAAGATGTGGATTCACTGGTGAAGAAAATATGGCCATAGCCTATGCCTGCCCTCAGAGATCTCATTTTTTGAGGGAATGAACAAGAGTCAAATATTCACACAAACAAAATTCCAAATATGGCAAGAGACATGGAGAAAAGTAGGTGTGCCAGACACACACATAATAGACAAATTGGATTTAACTGAACAGTCAATGAAAAGCTTCTCAGAACTGACTCTTAAACTGTCTTAAGGATAAATGTTGGGTAGAAGGAATAGGAAAAATACCATAGGAAAAGGAAATAGCATAAAAATGCCACATGGGGGGGTGTGCCTGGGTGGCTCAGACGTTAAGCCTCTACTTTCAGTTCAGGTCATGATCCCAGAGTCCTGGGATGGAGACCCACCTTGGGCTCCCTCTCAGTGGGAAGCCTGCTTCTCCCTGTCACACTCCCCCTGCTTGTGCTCCCTCTCTTGCTGTCTCTCTCTGTCAAATAAATAATTAAAATCTTTTTAAAAATGCCATATAGGCTGGGGAAAATATGGCAAATAAGAGAAGATCAAGTAGGGCCATTTTATTTGAACTACATAATAAGGGTAAAACATGTGTGATATGAGACTGCACAGGCAGATATGTCCACCTATTCAGGGACATAGTAGGGGAGGTTAAGGAGGCATTTTGCCCCTTCATTCCTGTTAACATTAATGCAGGTATGAAGAGAAATGGATCACACTTACGGGAAGGAAGGGAAGGAGGGAGGGAAGGAAAAGCAAAGCAAAGCAAAGCGGGGGGAGGGAGGGGAGAAGGAAGAAAGGGGAGAGAGGAAGGGAGGGAGGAAGAAAGGAAAAGAGAGGGAGGGAAGGAGGGAGGAAAGGAGAAAAAAGAATGTACCTACCACAGTGTAGATAATGGGCTAGAAAGAGAGCAGAATGACTGCAGTAAACTAGCTTTGGAAGTCACTGTAAATTCACACAAGACATGATGATAGCTTGTACCAGAGGGCTGGTGGAGTAGTGAGACAGATAAAAATGTATTTAGTATGTGGAACATTCGTTCTTATCATGTTGAATAAGAGGACTGAAATAGAAAAAGGAAGCAAGAAAACCGTAGGTTTCTGAGCTAAGAAAACTAGTAGTGGCTAGAAAGAATTGAGGGTTGACAAGGACAGCAGAAGCTTAGTTAAACATTTTAATTTTAAAGAGTCTTTGAGTATAAGAGGATATGTCAAAAGGAGGTGATAGGAGCGAGCATAAAACTCCTTATTAGATCATTTTTTCACCATTTTGATACCTCTAAAGGGATTCAGAGTGATTTAAAGAGCAACACCAAGCAACATCTAGGGGCATCTGGGTAGTTCAGTTGGTTAAGCCTCTGCCTCTTGATTTCAGCTCAGGTCATGATCTCAGGGTTGTGAGGTTAAACCCCGCGTCAGGCTCTGCCCTGGGAGTGGAGCCTACTTAAGATTCCCTCTCTCCCTCTCACTCTGCTTCCCCACTCCAACTCAAAAAAAAAAAAAAAGCTAATAGAAGTAAACAAAATTTAAGCTAATGATAATCACAAAAACTACCATACCACCCCAGGGAACAAAAATGAAGAGATGTATTATACTTAACATATTGGATATGTTATATCAAAATGAAAATTATATTTGCATAATTACCTTTCATTGATTACACCTGCCACTGTTTCAATATCAATTTCAAGTTTTTTGTTTTCTTCTGTCAATTGAGCATTTGCAATTGAAATATCTGAAAAGTCTCTTGCAATATTAGAAAGCTCAATATCCCATGATTTTTTCTTGAAGAAAAGAATAAAAGAATCATTTATACATGTCTTGTATCTCAGAAAGAAAAACATGTGTAATGATGAAATTACTTTTACTTGCATGAGTTAGTATTTAGGAATAGAGAATAGAACTCTAGGGAGAAGGAGGGAAAAGTCAACTTACTGCGGCATAATAATCATTAAGTACACCCAGATACTCCTTTTCAAAACTTTTTCTCTTCCAGGATAGTTGATCATAATTTTTTTTTAAATCATCAACCTAAGAAAAAATATAGAGGGAAAAATAAATGAATTATGAACCTTCCCATTCTTTTTTAAAGTAAGAAATATTTCAAATTATCTATTTATCATAACTTAATAAATGTTGATTAAAATAGTGTAACACCATAGGTTGTTGCCATTTATAAAAATTGATGCAAGATTCTGAATAGAATATAGCAAATCAAGTCTAACAGTGCTCAGTTAAACAGAATAAAACAGAATGTATTTTAGTTATATTGTAAGAATTTATAAAAATTAGAAAATTTAAATCATAGTTCATCACATTAAAAAATTAAAAGAAAAAATAACAAGAATATGGTCAACACTCTAGAGAACAACTATGTGATAAATTCACTATCTAGTTTCAATAATTTTTAAGCTAGTACAAGGAAAAACTATGCAAATACAATACAGAGAAGAAAAAATATCAAACTATATAATGCTAAATGCATGCCCACTGAACTCAATAATGAGACTAGATTATCTCTTATCACCATTATTAATCATGTTTTGGAAAATTTAACTAAATGCAATTGGATAATAAAACCAAAAGTTATTATAATGTTGAATATGAATAGACAATACACCCTCAACTTTAGATGATACAGTTGAACACTTTGAAAAACCAGAAGATTTTATTTTAAACTACAATGTATGACTTTGGTAAAATGAGCATAAGGAAATTAACAGCTTTTAACCATAACAGTAATAATCTGTTTAAAAACATAGTGACAATACTTAAAAACTTTGGCCAAAAAATATAAAATATCTGGGAATAATTAAACATAAAAGGGAATACCTATATAAAGCAAACACAAATTCTGTTTTAAAAGCTTAAATCAAGACCCACATGAAAAGAGTGATAAGCCATGCAAAGGTTTAATAGAATACACTGTCAGTTATCCTAAAATTATGGTTGCTTAACTTGACAATATACTAAAAACCACTGAATTGTATGATTTTAGGAAGAAACAACATAGTTAAGAGGCAACAGATCCAAAAATTAATGACAAAGGAAATAAGAAGACATAGTTTCTCAAACCATTTCAGAACCCTCTTTATTATTTTACTCATATTACATATCATACCATCTGTATTACTATTCATTTAATAATTTTCTTAAGGCAAGTCACATGTCTATTTAAACAATCATTTAAAAAAGGAAACTACTGTTATTGGAAGTTAAAAATCCAATATCATATGCCATAAACGGAAACGACTTTAAAAATAAAAATAATTTATTAATCTAAAAGTAAAATACTAGTATTAAATTCTTCAACTTACTAAGAAAATACTAAATATATTTTTCTTAGAATTATGATCAGTAATTAAAGAAATATTTGGATTGGTGTTGTATTTTGAAGATGGGCATTTCAATGAATTACAAATTTACCTGTATATTTAATAAGTTTTCCATCTAACTGAACATTATATTTCTTTTTTTTTTTTTAAGGATTTTATTTATTTGGCAGGGAGAGGTCACAAGTAGGCAGAGAGGCAGGCAGAGAGAGAGGGGGAAGCAGGCTCCCCGCCGAGCAGAGAGCCCAACGCGGGGCTCAATCCCAGGACCCCGAGATCATGACCTGAGCCGAAGGCAGAAGGCTTAACCCACTGAGCCACCCAGGCGCCCCTGACCATTATATTTCTAACCCAAATAAAAATAAGTATTTTATAATTTTTAGTTTCAAGAAGCCTTTGAAATATCTTCCAGAATTGTTCTTTGGAAACTGTCCAATTACTAAGTGATGTACAAGCTTTCTTACCCACTCATTAATACCATTGTTGGGAAATAATCAAGATAAAACTATCAGTCAAGCATTTTTAGATAGTGCAACATATTTTGAGCGTATTCCTTAAGTTGTAACCAAATTACTCAGACAATGAGACATTTCCTCCTTGCCATAATTAAAAGGTTTATTCGATGGCTTCAAGTTTGCTGGATTTTTTTCTTTAATGTGTTTCACCTATTAGAATTCTATTAGGACATTTTAAGTTTTGAATGAGAAAACACCTTTATAAATGTTCTAATTTTTAATGTAGTTCTCAGCCATAAAGTAATCCAGAAGCCTGAATTTTTCACCAAGGAATACTTGAAGCTCTTTTTATAAATTAATAGGAAGTGAGTTTCTTAAAAAGCACATATTAAAGAATAAGGGTTGAACATTCATTTACAAATCTGAGAGCACATATGAGTATTTGGTGGCTTTAACTAATTTGATTAATAATTTTAAAAGTTCAATTTCATTTTGCAATGACTTGAATATGACTATTCAAAAGTATAATAGTGGGTGGATTTGCCTTTCTTGACAATTTTTTGAATATATGTAACTAGTTATTTTCTTTCATCTGCCTATGGCATTAGCATCATATGTGCTTAATCAAAAACATGGATTTCAGGACTTACTGCTGTTTCTCAAGAAGTCAAGAAGTCATCAATACATTTGTATTTTCTTTATCTGTACACAGTAGCAAAGAATTCACTATGCATAAATTCATCATTTTGCAGTGAATGATAACAACTTTTATACTAGAAATAATTACTTCTTTACATATTTGGTTATCTCTATAAGTAAAAGACGAATTGTTATTTGACATAAGCATAAATGAATCATTTTGTTATATCCTTGAAACTCCCAGTCACCTGGTAGCAGGCTTGATAAATGTCTTACTAACTCCTTCAGCAGATCTGGACTCTGAAGTTAATTGTAATGCTAAAAACATAATTCTAAAGTCTCAGCATTTTCATTCTGTGTCACTCTGTACATACACTTGAGCATCCGTCTATTCTAACATTTTGATAGGCTCCCTATTTTTTGTGCTTCAACATGACAATCGTGGATTATTTAATAATTATGACCATTGGGAATACATAATAAAGTAGATTTTTCTTCACCAGTTCATAAAATCCAAAAATCTAATAAAAATCAAATTCTTTCCACACTAATTTTTCTTTGCTGCTTGTAAACATTAGTAAAGGACTTTTAGGAAATGTTTTAATTTGGTTTTCATACCTATCTAAAGACATGTAACTGATTCTATTACATTCTTCACTAGCATCTTTATTTCTACACTTAAACATCCATAATTTTTTTTTTTTTTCCCAGAGAAAAAGCAAGAGAGAGAACATGCATCCCTGAGCAGGGAGAGACGGGCAAAGGGAGAGGGAAAGAGAGAGAATCTTAAGAAGGCTCCATGCACAGAGTAGATCTCAGAGTGATCTCAGGACCCTGAGATCAGGACTTGAGCCAAAATCAAGTTGTGGAGCCTTGACCGAATGAGCCACTCAGGTGTCCCAAACATCTGTGTTTTCAACCACTTATCTAGGACTAAATCTACAGAAGTACAAAAATCATAAATATATCCCAAACCAGTTTCTAATGTGCTTTCTAGATCAGATGTGGTAGCTCTGATGCCTAAAATTATACATATTTCATATGCTAAACAATCATAAATCTTTTAGAAGTAGATTTTCCAGGGCATTAAAGTGAAAATTCAGTGCCTTAACGTCAAAATTAATGATCTGTATTACCATGCCACTGATAGGTGTTTGTTGGCAGGCTCGGGAAGTGAAATTATGAAATGCTTATGAGCACACCTTAACTACTACAGTATAATTCTTACATCCTGCAATTTTTGAATAAGTACTATTATTTTAGCCCTGCCCTAAGCAATAAAGTCCCTGGAATCACACATGGAATCATTGTGTGCTAATTGCTTTCTTAATATAAATTATAATAAACACATAACTTTGAAAATGCTCATCACTGAAATATCTAAAATTATATAGTATGTCATGAATAGTAATCTTTGCAAGTAAAAGAAAAGGAAATTTGAATGGCTAATTAAAAGAAAATGAAAATGAATTTACTTCACTCCCAGGCAGGAAATGAAAATTAATCCAATACTGCTTTACCCAACAATTAATTTGCTTTGATTTTAAAACACCTACAGTGTTGGGAAAAGTGAGAAATCAGACATTTATATTGCTCACATACACATACATATGCACAATATACATACCAAATTTTTAGAACGTATTTCAATAATATCTATCTTGAAAAATACACTAGTTTTGTCTGACACAACAATCCAAATTTTGAGAATTTGGCACATACAAGGAACCAGCACACAAAAACAGCATATATAAAGTTATTAATATTTAATATTGTTAGTAGTGGCTAATAACTGTTTCATTCTGAATTTATTTGAAAGGTAAATAATTGAGTAAGGTGTAGTGTTATTTTTTATTATGTTAAGTCACCATACTGTACATCTATCATTGGTTTTTGATACAGTGTTCCATGATTCATTGTTTGTGTAACACCCAATGCTCCATGCAATCCATGCCCTCCTTAATACCCATCACTGGGCTAACCCATCTCCCCACCAATATCCTCTAAAGCCCTTAGTTTGTTTCCTGGAGTCCATAGCATCTCCTGGTTCTTCTCCCCCTCCGATTTCCCCCCCTTCATTTTTCCCTTCCTTCTCCTAATGTCCTCTATGCTATTCCTTATGTTCCCCTAATAAGTGAAACCATATGATAAGTGACTTCTTTGCTTGACTTATTTTACTTAGCGTTATCTCCTCCAGTCCCATCCATGTTGATGCAAAAGTTGGGGATTCATCCTTTCTGATGGTTGAGTAATATTCCATTGTATATGTGGACCACATCTCCTTTACCCATTCATCTGTTGAAGGGCATCTTGGCTCTTTCCACAGTTTGGCTATTGCAGATATTGCTGCTATGAACATTGGGGTACAGATGACCCTTCTTTTCACTACATCTGTATCTTTGGGGTAAATACCTGGTAGTGAAACTGCTGGATCATAGGATAACTCTCTTTTTTAATTTTTTGAGGAACTTCTACACTGTTTTCCAAAGTGGCTGTACCAACTTGCATTCCCACCAGCAGCGTAGAGGGTTCCCCTTTCTCCACAGCCTCTCCAACATTTGTTGTTTCTTGCCTTGTCAATTTATGTCATTCTAACTGGTGTAATCAATGTGGTTTTGATTTGAATTTCCCTGATGTTTAATGATGATGAACACGATTTCATGTATCTGTTCGCCACTTGTATGTCTTCATTGGAGAAGTGTCTGTTCATGGCTGATGCCCATTTTTTGGATTATTGGCTTTTTGGGTGTTGGGTTTGAGAAGTTCTTTATATATCTTAGATAAAAGCCCTTTGTCTGTACTGTCATTTGCAAATATCTTCTCCCATTCTGTGGGTTGCCTCTTTGTTTTGTTGACTGTTTCCTTTGGTGTGTAGAAGCTTTTTATCTTGACAAAGTCCCAAAAGTTCACTTTTGCTTTTGCTTTCCTTGCTTTTGGAATCATGTCTTGAAAGAAGTGCCTGTGGCCGATGTCAAACAGGTTACTTCCTAGATTCTCCTTTAGGATTTTGATGGATTCCTGTCTCACACTGAGTTCTTTCATCCATTTTGAGTTTGTCTTTATGTATAGTGTAAGAGAATGGTCGAGTTTCATTCTTCTGTATATTGATATCAGTTTTTCCAGCACCATTTATTAAAGAGACTGTCTTTTTTCCATTGGATATTTTTTCCTGCTTTGTTGAAGATTACTCCACCATAGAGTTGAGGGTCCATATCTGGACTCTCTATTCTATGCCATTGGTCTGTGTGTCTGTTCCTGTGCCAGTACCATGCTGTCTTGGTGATGACAGCTTTGTAATATGGCTTGAAATTAGGCAACATGATGTCCCCAGCTTTGTTTTTCTTTTTCAACATTTCCTTGGTGACTCGGGGTCTTTTCTGGTTCCATACAAATTTTAGGATTTATGTTCCAGCACTTTGAAAAATGCCGATGATATTTTGATTGGGATGACATTGAAAGTATAGATTGCTCTGGGCAGCATAGACAATTTAACAATGTTTATTCTTCCAATCCATGAGCATGGAATGTTTTTCCATCTTTTTTTGCCTTCTTCGATTTCTTTCATGAGTGTTCTGTAGTTCCTAGAGTATAGATTCTTTACCTTTGGTTAGGTTTATTCCAAGGTATCTTATGGTTTTTGGTTGAGCTGAATAAAGGGTAATTAATGGCTCAATGAACCTCCTTTGCAACTTCCTACTAATGTGCTTTCTTGTGTATCAGAGCCCAGGACAGAAAAAGAACAGAAAAGAAGGCAGGAAGTCCAGGAGGCAGTTTCTACTCTTATTTGTGAAAGCGTTCAAGATATAAATTAGTTTCAACCAATAGGAGATACAGTCACACATATTATGGATCGTAACATTGAGGTAAAAGGCATCTTCCTGATTCTTGGTTCCTTTCTTTAAGTTTAGTTTTGTTTGTTTTCTGTTGGCAAGTAAAGTGGTGAGGTGTGAATATTGTATAGTTGTGTTTTAGTGTCTATCCGCTAGCTGTGGGTGTTGCAGCACTGTGGCATCAAGCAGCAGTGGCTACAGCTTCCCGATCCCAGCTTTCTAATCCAAGGAACAGGCATACACTCAATACAGGTTCAGAAGCAGCCCCAGATGTCATAGTTCCTCTACTGGTCAATTTGGAAAATCTCCTGAAGTCCAGCCTATAGCTCTCTCGGCCAGCTTTGTAAACTAGTTGAAATCTCTAAATCCCTTCCTGCCTAAAACAGAGTGATTTCTGTTTTCTGCACTGTACTCTGACTGATATGATGGCAATTAATAAAACATACTATTTGTACCATTTAAAAAGTACATTAAGAGAGCCGGAATGGCTCCGTCTGTTAAATGCCTGACTCTGGTTTTGGCTCAGGTCATGATCTCAGAGTGGTGAGATGAAACCCTGCCTCAGCGTCGGTGCTCAGTGTGAAGTCTGCCTGAGACTCTCTCTCTCTTCCTCTCCTTCCCCTCTAATAAATAAATAAACAAAATATTTTTTTAAAAAGTATATTAGACTTTTATCTAATTATCATGAGGAATATCACAATGTATTTTTAAGTAAAAGAGCAAGTTTACTAAATGTGTATATAGGGAAAAACCCTTTTTAAATTAAAAAATCAAATAGTAAATTGTACAAACAGATACAATTATATATTTATAGGAAGATAGAAAAAATATGTGCAAGATGACATACCGTGTTGGTAACACAGGCTACTTCATGCAAGATCAGAAATGGGAAGAAAATAGGTATTAAAATTGATAGCTAAACCTTTGTATCTTTTTATTTATACCATTTGCCTAGGTGAACATGTTACTTAATAACATTTACAAGAAAATTAAATAAAGAAATGCAGCACCTAGTCTACACAATCTCACTGTTTTATAAATTGAGTGAGTCATTAATAGAGTGGAAATTACTGAGGACAGTTGAAAATAAAAATAATGAAAACAACAAGGTGGGAAGACATTCTTCATACTACACTACTGAAAAGGGAACATATATATTTTGAATAATTAGTAATATAAGGGATTCATAATTGGCAATGTTTTAGACATGCGTATTGAATGAAAGATTAAGTTTGAACAGAAAATACCAATATTTAAAATTATTAAAATCATGTAAAGAATAAAATGTTTTTCTAAATGAATGTACCCTTTATATATATTCTACTTTAATCAACATGTTAACCTCTAAATCCCTCTCTTGCAGATTTTTTTTTAAAGATTTTATTTATATATTTGACAGACAGATCACAAGTAGGCAGAGAGGCAGGCGGAGAGAGAAGGGAGGAAGCAGGCTTCCTGCTGAGCGGGCTGGATCCCAGGACACCGGGATCATGACCCAAGCCAAAGGCAGTGGCTTTAACCCACTGAGCCACCCAGGCGCCCCTCTCTTGCAGATTTTTAACATACAAAATTAACATATAACTAGTTGTTCAAATGAGAAAACTCAATCTCAGAAGGGTATAATTTACAGGTCACATCTGGAAAGTGGAGGCAAAATGTGAGTCTGAGTCTCTGTGACAGCCTCTAAAATAACATTCTAAATAAAGTGTTTTAAAAATTCTCAGCCTTACTAATCAGAGAAATGAAAATTTAAAACCACAGTGGGATAAATCCTACAAAATAACATAATTAAAAATAAATAAAAGACAATATTAGAGGATCGTGTTAATCTGAGGCTGGAACTCTCATACATAATGCTCTGAGTAGAAGAAATGTGTAACTATCTTGGAAAAATTGCCATTAGCTACTAAGACTGAACAGAAGGTTTTTTTTTTTTTTTTTTTTTTTTTTTGCCTAGCAATTCCCAACATAAATTAATACAGAGTTCCAATGTGTAGTTCAACTACCTTGGTCTGAAAAACTAGAAGGACTGAATGTCATAAACTGGAACAGGAAAAACTGCAGGTTGGATATCTAAAGTTCAATTTTGGAAAAGGTAAGCTTGAGATACCAACTAGACAACTAAGTGGATTTGAGTTGTTAATTACATATACATAAAGATTATTCTAAAAGACAAAGCCCTGAGAGTCTCAAATGTTTGTGCAGTTGGGGAAATATAGAGAAACCAGCGAAGGAAACTGAGAGCAACTTTCCAGAAGAGTAAAGAGAAATAAGAATAGTGCATGTTAGAAACCAAGAGAAAGTTTCCAGAGATAGGTATAATAATCAGTTTGGTTAAGTGCTACATATAAGTTAATTAAAATAAGGACAAAGAAACAATGTTTAGAGTTGGCAATATGGAAATCACTATTGACCTACATCAGCAATGCAATGGTTGAATGGTGAAGACAAAAAAGAAAATTAAAATGTGTCTAAGATAAGGGTGAGAGATATTATAACCAAATAAGATTTATTACAATAATGCAAGGCTCAACATTAGGAAACCCATCAATACAATTCACTAACTTTATATGGATATTACACAGATAAGAGAAAATATGTAAGTATTTCCCTAGGAGCAAAAGAGAATCTTGACAAAATCTGACACCTGTCCCCAATTTAAAAAATACTCAGTGAATTGAAACCGATATTTTCTTAACATGATAAAATATATATTGACTCCTAAAGTCAGACTCTTACTTAAGGGAAAAAACTAGCATCAATCCCATCAAGAGAAGAACATAGCAAGGATGCCAATGATCTCTACTACCATTTAACACGGTACTGGATACATTAACCAATGTAATCAGATAAGAGATAACTTTTAAAAGACATAAAAATAATAAAGGGATAATAATATTTGTATTTACAGTTGAAATAATAGCACCCTTGGAAAATCCAAGATAAACAATGATTAAACTGCCATAAATAATTTTAAAATCAGTAAATTAGTAAAATATGAATTAGCGTTATTGATTTTATATACCTAAATATAACCAGGAATAAGAATTAATCCCCAATTAACATGCAAAAAAATAACTAATTAGGGATAAACTTATCAAAAATATGAAAACCCTCTATGAGGAAAACTTTTGAAAAATCCTCTAAAAGACACAAAAGAAGAACTGAACAAATAGAATGGTATAATCTTATTGGCTTAAAATAATACATATTTGTTATCTCATGATTCTGTAGAACAGAATGCTAGTGGGTTAAGTAAACACCCTGTTTAAGGTCTCACAAGCTGAAATGATGGTTTCAGCTGGCCTGGGCTCTTCTGCAGAGACTCCATGGAATGAGCCACTGCTAATCTCATTAAGACTGTGGGCAGAATTCATTTTCCTTTCACTTTTTATATGGCCCACTCCATTTTAAAGTCAGCAATGGCTGGTTGAGTGCTTCTCATGCTCTGTTTCTGACTCCACTTTCTGCTACATTTCCCTGAATTTTTCTATCCTCAGCCAAGAGGAAGAATAACCTTCTGTAGTTCTCAACTGCACCCTCTGGAATTTTATCCACCCTCTCAATTCTTGGTTCCACCTTCAGGACTCTCAGTTTCACCATTTGGATCATCCTTCCTTTTTCATGAAAAATAGCACAAGTTTGCAGGTGGACAATTTTAACAACCTGCTTCTTTCCAAAAGAATCATGAGATCCAATGGCTTTCTTTTATTTTATACACTGTCAGTCTCTTTTAGTATTTTGCTGATATAAAATTCACAACATGTGGGCCTCCCATGTAGACCAGGGATGCATGCATTCATTCATTCATACATATGTATATATATATGTACATATGTATGTATGCATATCTATATATGCATATAATTCATATGTGTGCATATATATGTTTATGTATACATATGCATGTATGTATGCATGTATCTGTGTTTGTGTTTGCATTCCATTAGATAGTGGGGACATGTCCAAAATATTTTTTAGATAATCACTTCTCTATTTTTGGTTACACTTAAATAGTCAAGAGTCAATAGCCTAATGTGTCCTTCTAGATTAAGGTATATGTGAATCACTTCAATTTAAAAAGAATTTCAATTAAAATTGATTAATATTTATAAATTATACCCAAATATATTAACTTAAATTTTAGCAGTTACATAGAATATAATTTTCCCCAAACATGTATAAAACCACCTCTATAACTAGAAAATGATTGAATTTACAACCTTAGAGCATTTTTATCATCTAAAGAATACTAATGAGGGGGTGCCTGGGTGGCTCAGTGGGTTAAGCCTCTGCCTTCAGCTCAGGTCATAATCTCAGGGTCCTGGGATTGAGCCCCGCGTTGGGCTCTCTGGCTCAGCAGGGAGCCTGCTTCTCCCTCTCTCTCTGCCTGCCTCTCTGCCTACTTGTGACCTCCCTCTGTCAAATAAATAAATAAAATCTTTTAAAAAATTATAAAGAATACTAATGAAAGTAACCAATATTTACAGTACTTAATACAGAGTTACTCTAAGAGAACTGTGAAGTACAAGAAATCCAGTGGGTAATCCCATCTAAAAGTTAATCAGAAGGCACCAAATGCATATTAAATTATTATGGGAATAACTTTTCTTAGCTCTCCATTTCACTCAAATCAATTGTAAAAATTCCAGAATCTCTCTCTTTTACAACATAAATAATGTTTGCTTAGGACAAAGTCTAGGAATTTTTATTTTAAAGAATTAGTAAATTAAGTGACAAATGATATTGAGGAGGGAAAAACCCTCTGTACTTATAAGAAAACATGAAGAAGGGGCGCCTGGGTGGCTCAGTGGGTTAAAGCCTCCGCCTTTGGCTCAGGTCATGATCCCAGGGCCCTGGGATCGAGCCTCGCATCGGGCTCTCTGCTCAGCAGGGAGCCTGCTTCCTCCTCTCTCTCTGCCTACTTGTGATTTCTGTCTGTCAAATAAATAAATAACTCAAAAAAAAAAAAAAAGAAAAGAAAACATGAAGAATTGGTATGTAGCTTTTTTTAAGTTTTTAAAAAATGTATTTTTTAAAAGTTAACAGGTACATGAAACTGCAAAACACAAGAAGCAAAGAACAAATCTGTAATCACATGCAGTTTACAGTGTGACTTCCAGGTCCCATGTGTGTATCTATATAACAAAGCATTTTAATGTAATTAAGATCATAAAGTTATGTATTGTACATTTTACATAAAATGAATATTTACCATTTCAAAGTTCCAAAACTACGAGTATTTTCATAACCTAAAATACACTACACCAACTCAATCTGAAAGAAAAAAAATGTAAGCCTGCCTTACTTGGTGACAAAAATGTCATAAAAGACAAAAATGGCAACAGACCTCTAGATGAAGATATTGGCAAAATTACAATTAAAATAATGCATTTTCTTCATGTTCAATTAAAAGTGAGACAGAGTAACAGAGTACACAAAGTATAATGCTTCTGAGCAAATTCATTATCCAATCTATACTATTAGCAAGCAGGTATGTTGCCATTGAATCACTTAGTACCTTCCTATAGTGCAGCCAAAAGTGATGTACACATATTAACAGTTATCATTTAAATGTGAATATGAACACATGCACATACATCTCTCCCTCTATACTTCCTTCTGCCATGGGCTGCCAACCCAGTAAGTCCTAACACACATTTCTCAGAGACAGTTTAACACTTCCATGTTCAAGATGCTTCTTTCCTATCAATTATAACAAAAAGAAACTCATAAATTGGTTAATTTATTCTTTAATACACAGCAGTGTTAACTACAGTGTTCTTACAGAAGAATGGTTATTAGACCATCTGAACTTGGCTAAGGACTCATGGGCACACAACGCTCCTCTCTTCACTCCCTTTCCTGCCCACCCCATGCCCTGTCATCCAGTGAACGGTCAGCATACTCTCCAAGACATCAAGTTTAACAACTCCATTCCCAAATTACAACCATTCTTATGAATTAACAGAATACTTAAAGGGTGTTACTTTAACTCTCTACCTTTAACATATGTGCACTTTTAAACATCTAGAAGACTAGATGTTTCAAGTAAGGATTTATTTGAAGTTTGCCCACTTTACACACAGCAGCACTGAGGGAACATTCTGACCTAGAACCTTCCGTCTTCCCATCTCTATCAACCCAGGAGAAAGCATAAGTATCTGTAATGCTTAGAAGGGATTTTAACAATATCACTTCTTCCAGCTGTTCGCAGACCAATCTTTTCTGTAAATTTAAACACTGTGTACACAATGTTTACTAACTACTTTCTCATAAACTGGAAACCTTTTTTAACATCTAGAAGGATGAGATGTTGTAAATAGGACTCATTTATCCTTTAAATGACATATAAACCGCTAAGTAAAACAAAATGCAGACATACAGGACAATGGTTAATCCCGCCTAACTATAAACGTACTGGTAGTAAGCCCTTTGTGCTTTCTTCTCCATCCTCCCTGAACAAGCACAAATATAATACAATATGTACTGCTCTGAGAGGTGGTATGATTGTTTAAACTGATGGCTAAAATTCTTTTAGATTTAAAGAAACAATGTGTAACATCAACAACATTTAAAGGTATAACATTAGGTAAAATGTAAAAATAGTATAAACCCAGATCTTAAATTGTGAGCAGTTGCCATTCAAGTTCCCGTGGACAACAGCGCTATAAGATTAATGATATGAAAGCCAAGAAATTGAATTAATGGAAATATTATTGTTAAAAATTAATTTTGGAAAATGTAAAAATGCAGGCAATCATTCAAGCCCTACCAGAAATACATGGCATAGGATTCTGGCTTGAACCTCTAATACTACACCATAGTGCAACTTTCATTATTTTTCCATCACAGTACTATTTTGTTAAAATGAGTAGTTATGTAATATTTAAGTTTTAGAAATACCATAGTTTTGATTATAATGCTTAAAAACTGAAAACATCCTAAACATTTGATAATAAAGGTCTAAAATTTCTGTTATTAAAATTACACTGTAAAATATAATTTTGAAGAAGTTTTTATCTAAGGAGAAACATGTCATCAATTACTGTATGCATATGAAAATACAGTTTTTAATTATAGCACAATGCCCGTTTATGCACAACAAAATATTAGCAGTGACCACATCTGGATAGTGAAGTCATAGATCAATATTTTCTTCTACTCATATGAGTATATTCTAAACTCTGAGGCATGCCAATTAAATATTTGTGCTATTCAAAAAGTGCCTTAAAGAAATGTTAGCTAATAGTTATGTGTAATGAATCCTACCAGATTTTCGAAGGGTTGTAAGAAAGAAAATAGGGTCCCTTATTAGTAATTTCAGTGTAGTGTGGTAGTTAAAACTGACTGGAAATCATTTGAAGGGGGAATGCAGTTGAGAAATCTGAGTGAAAACAGAAAATCCTTTTAAGAAATTTTGCTTCAAAATGTAACAAGAAATGCAACTGTAGATCTTCGGGAAAGATTTAAAAACAAAAACAAAAACAAAAACATTAAGCATTGGAAACAGAAGTGAAAGGTAAAAAGGAATAGAATAAGCCTAAAGGAATAAGAAAATAAACTGTAACTGTAAGAGCATACATTACTATTTTAGAAGTTGGAAACTGTGGAAGTATGAAATCTAAGGACCACCTCTTTTTCTCTATTCCATTTATAAAAATTTGAAAATCTAACTTAAAAAGTGAAATTAGAAATTAGTTAGAAATAAGAGATATACAGAACTATAAGAGAGCATTCTATATCATATCATAATAATTTCAAAATATTAATCCACTTGGATTATTTCTAGGGCCATTAAAACTTGTAAATTAACCTTAAGAAGAAACCTATATAACCTGGTACGACCAATCATGTGATGAAATAAAACAACCATCCATGACAAATAAAATAATAATTCAAACAATTAAAAATATAAAAACACCAGAGTTATATTTTCAACTAAAGGCTTTTATCAAACTTTCAAGAAAAAGTTATTTAAATCCATATTAATTCCTCAGGTAATAAGAAAGGAAGAAAAGCTTCACAATTCATTTTTTAAAGCTAGTATAATCCTGATAAGAAAATCTATCAAATATAGCACAAATTAAGAACACTGGAATACAGACTAACTTATGAATATGGATGCAAAATCTTAAATAAAATACTTGCAAATCAAACTCCAGCAGTAAATTAAAGGAACAATAAACCATAACCAAGCAGAGTCATCTCAAGAATTTAAAAGAGATTTAATATTAATATAATACATCACTTCAATAGGTCAGATGAGAAACTCTTTAGAATCTTCACAGATACTCATAAAGCAACATCTATTCCTGGTAAACAATTTTTATAACCTGCATATATTTTTTAAGCCTTTAACATGACAGTGAGCATATATTTGAAATCAATATTTAGATAACATTAAACACTTCTTTAAAATAAGAAATGAGGGGGCGCCCGGGTGGCTCAGTGGGTTAAAGCCTCTGCCTTCGGCTCGGGTCATGATCCCGGGGTCCTGGCATCGAGCCCCGCATCCGGCTCTCCGCCCCGCATCCGGCTCTCCGCCCCGCATCGGGCTCTCTGCTCAGCAGAGAGCCTGCTTCCTCCTCTCTCTGCCTGCCTCTCTGCCTACTTGTGATCTCTGTCTGTCAAATAAATAAATAAAATCTTTAAAAAAATAAAATAAGAAATGAAATAAAGTCAATTTCAAAGAATTTTAAAATATTTTAGAAATATGCTACACTGAAATTGAAATCTTATGATGAAAAAATTAGCAATATGTACTTTTATATACATTATCACATTTTATCCATACTATTATATTGAATATATTATAATGAAAGAATTGCATTGTAGTTTGTAGTTTGGCTCTACCACTTAACAGCTTTGAGTCCATGAAGAATTTACTCTGCCTCTCTAGTTTTTTAGTTGGTGATAGTAATAATTATGCATATGATTAGTAATAATCATTGGCCTACGTTTTTTTAAGAAATAAATTTCTTAATTAAGAAGATTTTAAGGTAAACAATGAGTCAAAAAGAATTTGTGGGATGTTTTGTGGTATCAGAATTTATACTATATAGTACAGAGACCAATAAGGTACTAATAAATTTCTACTAACAAAATCAATATCCAAAAATGAAAGCATAGGTATATATACAAAAGCTATTCATTAATTTACAATCCTTATCTACAATCTGATTTTTTTAAAAAGTTCTGTGTACCTCCCACTGGTCAGTAAAATACGAAAATCACAAAGGATTTATAAATGTTTAAAAACCATTTTTTATTATCTAATGAAATAACTGGATAAAATGAAATACAGATGGCTTTTGTTTTAATATCACAAGGAGCTAAGAGTTGCAGAAGATGAAATTATGTTCTAAAAAAAATGCTGAGCTATAGTAGCAGTAGACTTCAAAGAAAACATGAGATAAGAATTTATAGAAAATCTGTAATTCAACATTTAAAAATAATTTTATTTTGACAATATTTTTAAGGTACTTAACCAATTCCAAGATGTTTTTTGGCCTACAAAAGCTACTGTTTGTAGACATGAGAAGGGAAAATGTGTTTTCATAGATTTAATTCCAACACAAATTAGAAAAGAGTGTATGTTAATGAAGCAAAGACTAAATTGAAAGCATGATATGCCTTGAAATTTTAAAAAATCAGTTAGGTTGTATGTGCAATTAGGCAGCACAAATCTTTTACTTTTCTCTTGAGCTAGAAGTTTCAACTGCATACCAAAAAATAATGCGTGGAAGTGATGCACATCATTGCTTTTAATTGAGTGCTTAACATACACTCCTTAAAAACCTAGCTTAAAGGTTTTTATGATGAGCAAAATGCAGGAAAAAAAATATATCTAAACTTCATCATGTTCTGATCTTCCCCAGAAAATATGATAGTCCCCAAATGATTACTATAATTGAAAAATATTACTAACATTATAAAATATATTCATAATATCTCATTAAAAATAACATTTTTGTTAGGAAAGACCATACTTGCCATTTTAGAGATGATCAAAGAAATAAAAAACTGATTGTTTGTAAGATTAATAAATAAATTTTCCATTTTTTAAAAAAGATTTTTTATTTATTTATTTGACAGAGAGAGAGATCACAAGTAGGCAGAGAGGCAGGCAGAGAGACAGGGGGAAGCAGGCTCCCTGCTGAGCAGAGAGTCCAGTGTGGGGCTCGATCCCAGGACCCTGAGATCGTGACCTCAGCCGAAGGTTGAGCCACCAGGCGCCCCAAATTTTCCATTTTCGAAGATATTTTATCAACAATGATATTCTTGGGGCAACTGGGTGGCTCAGTCGTTTAAGCATCTGTCTTCAGCTCAGGTCATGATCCCAGCATGCTGGGATTCAGGCCCTAATCGGGCTCCCTGCTCAGCAGGCAGCCTGCCTCTCCTTCTCCCATTCCCCCTACTTGTGTTCCCCCTCTCACTGTGTCTCTCTCTGTCAAATAAATAAAATCTTAAAAAAAAAGATATTCTTTAAGATGACAAATTTCAGCATGATTAGGAAATTGAGAACATAATTATTTTACAACACTATATAATATTTTGAAATTTTTATTGGTTGTCCTATATTTCTCTGATGCTTATAGTAGTCCCTGGAAAGAAAGAAAATGTAAGAAAGCTACATGCATCATTTTAAATCTTCACAGATATTCTGAATATGTGCACTATACACTCCATACCTCACAAAATTCTTTCCAAGCTCACAGTGATGTGTTTCTTTTTTCCATTTATTCCTTCTTTTTTCCTTCCTTTCCTTCTTCCTTCCTCCTATCTTTCTTCTCCTTCCTTCTTTCCTTCCCTTTCTTCCCTCCTTCTTCCCTTCCCTCTCTTCCCCTCCCTTTTGCTCCCTTCCTCCTTTGGTTTCATTTATTCACTGGTTAACTCACCCATTCAAAAAGACTGAAATGCCTTTCCTTGAGTGCCTAATATGGCATTTCATTGAGTACCTAATATAGGACAGAAACTGTGCATGTTACACAGAGGAAATAAAAATCACAACGCATCTCCTACCCTTAAAAACATTATAGTCTTAAAAAAAAAAGTAGACAAGCAATCACTCACTTCAACAGTGTTGTAAGTACTGGTATGAATGTAAACAGAGAGTGCAAGTAGAGGCCAAAGCAGACAGAATAAAGTGAGGAGACTGTTTTACCAAGGATTTTACTCCTTCCAAGCTGAAGTTTAAAATGAAGAGGATTCATGGGGTGCCTAGGTGGCTCAGCTGGTTAAGCATCTGATTCTTGATTTTGGCCCAGTTAATGATCTCAAGGTCCTGAGACGACCCCCTGCTGGGCTCCAGAAAGGTGTGGAGCCTGTTTAAGATTCCCTCTCTCCCTCTTCCTCTGCCCCTCCCCTCACTGCTCACATGCACGTGCATGTGCTCTCTCTCTCTTAAAAAAATTAAATGAATAAACAAACAAACAAACAAATAAATAAATAAATAAAAATGAGAGGATTCAGTCAGACCATGGTAGGACTGGAAGGATGAGTGAGTTGAATACCAACTTTCAGTCAGAGAGAACTGTATTTATGAAAAAAAAAATCAAAACAAAATAAAGAAAGCTCTTGGCACATTTCTGGCCTCTTGCAGTTTTTCCAGGTAGCTAGAGAACAGAGTTAGAGGGTAAAGGGTAACTACAGAGAACCTGGTCAAAGAAACAAGGGCAAATTGAAGAGATACTTATATTACTATCTATTTAAGATCAGTTTCTTCCAATTCATTTTTCCTATGTCATCCCCCCCTAGTACTTAGGCCCACTGTGTTTTAGTTTAGTGTTTTAAGCCTTGCCTTTTTCTGGATTCCTTTACATTGCCTATGCAGCAATGTAAGTCATGCCCATATTAAGTTAGGGGCATATTCCATATAGTGCATGAAAGAGAACAAAATAAAAACATTTTCAGGGAAACAAAATTCTGAAAATATCAAATCTAGCTCACTAAAAATGTTTATAAAGGATATACTTTAGTAACAAGAAAAAATAATGTAATTAGGAATGTCCAATAAACAAAAAGAACTGTGCAAAAAGATTACAATGGGAAAAATATAATCAAACATTTATTATGTAAACTAATAAAACTTATCTTAATACAGGGATTATTAAATAATATAGGCATAACATGATGGAAAGTAAACTACCTATCAAGAAAAAATCATAAGATCCTCAAACTTCAAGAAGAAGTTAAAGATATTGATTATGATTTATAATCAGTAAGTGAAATATCCATTCCAAAACTTCTAATAATTTATAGCTTAAAAATGTAAAAATCAAGCATATCATAAGCAAAAACTAAATTCTAAACATTCTAAACTTAGTTTCATCTAAAACATGGTTACAAATTATATAAAGCAGAAAGCAACAACAACAAAAGATGGAAACAATAAGAAAGAAATCCACTATCACATTGAAACATTTTAATACAGTTCTCAGTAATTTATATCAGAAAATAAATCAGAAATATAAAAGATTTAAATAACAGAATTAGCACAGTTTACAAAATACAAAAATTAGCACAGTTTACACAGTTTAAAAAAACCTATTTAGGATTGCATCCCACTACCAGAGAAAGGAGTTTTCCTAAATAAAATATTTATGCAAATTACCCATGTAGTAGGACAAAAATTAAATATTCACAAATTTTAAATAGTACCTACCATATAGACTATTTACAAATAAATCAGAATTACATTAAAATTTTATTTTAAAAAATAACTTTAAAATTCAGTGGAGATATGAGTTAATTTGTCTAAGACTAATCTCAGGTTGATTTTCCAGAGAGAGTTTGCCTTCTACAAAGTTCCAAGGAAACTGCTTGAGGTTCAATTTAGAAAAACTACCCAAATAAGTGGACAGATAGATCATGTTTATGTTTAGGTACCCCCATCATAAAGATCTCATTTTTCCATCATACAATCCATAAATGAATATGATTCCAATCATAATTCCAATAAAACTTCTGAAGGAAATGAATAAGATAACACTGAAATTTATACAGAAGAACAAAGGTCAAGAACAGCCTAAAACTCATAAAGAAAGGTAAGGCTGAGGGATTCACAATAGATAATCAAAAATCATTAGAAGCTTAGTCATATAGACATAAAGAGCTGAGGTAAAGATGGTTAAGTAAACCAAGTAAATAAAAAAAAAGATGGAAAAGATACACACAAATATGGAAGCCTCACATGTGACAGAGATGGCACTGAATATTAATATAGAAATACAATAACTTATATTGTAACGATTTGTTTTCTATTTAAGAAAAAAAATGTAATTGGAACCTCAACTTCACACCATATCCATATATGAATTTCATATTGATTATGCTTCACATGTGGCAAATGAAATATGCATTCCTAAAATTCTAGATAGTTTCTTACTTTTAAACTTATAAATAAAAGATAGAAGAAAAAATCAGTTTTGAATATTTTAAACATAATTTCATCTAGAAGCATCATGTAAATATGGAAAGCCAAACTTCAAAACATTTAGAATAAAATATCAGAGAATATTTTTTGACTTCAATGTAGGAAAAAGAACTCTTAAATTCAGAAAAGCACAAAGGTCGAAGGAAAGTATTTATAACTTTTCCACACTAAATTGAAGTTTCTCTTCATCAGAAGTACCATAAAGAAATGAAATAAGACTAGATAAAAATATTTTTAATATATGTAACTTTAAAATATTGAGTATCAATAATATACAAGTTTTTACAAATTAAGTCAAAATATAATCATTCAACAGATGGGGAAAAATCATAAGCAGCTTTTTCACAAAAAAAGGAAATATAAATGACCTCCAAAAAGCCACTAAAACATGCTTAGCCTCACTCTTAATTACGGATTAATTTAAAAAAAAATTTAATGAGACACAGTTAAAGAGTATATAGATAGAAATATTATAATAGAAACTGGCAATAAAAACATGTAGTTTTAATTCCAATGAATACCAAATGGTATAGAATGTGTGTATTATTGCTTTGTACTATAGTATTATTTATTTTTATCTTTTACTATTATTTCCTTTACTATGGTGAATAAGATGTGGGAGAACAGGAAGGCAGGAAAAATGAGTCATAAGGGCAGGTCAGAGTGAAACCATGCCAGAGAGGACTCAACCCCCTCTTTCTGATTTAAAGATGAAGGGAACCACCAGCCTGGGATGCAAGCAGCCTCTGAAAGCTAAGAATGATCCCAGGCTGACAGCCACAAGTGAAACAATGACTTCAGTTCTAAAAGCACAGAACCTGAGTCCTGCCAAAACTGAAATGAGCTTGACAACAGATTAATCCTAGAGTCTCCAGAAAGAAATGTAGGGTTGCTAATAGTTTGATTTCAGTTTTAGAAGACCCAGAGCACAGGAACCAGCTAAGACCTGACCCAGAGAAACCTTGAGATAGTAAATGGGTGTTGTTTCAAGCTGCTAAAATTGTGGTAATTTGTTATGTAGTAAGAGAAGACCAACGTAGACAGATAATTGTCTAAATGCTATTTCATTACTGGCAGTAAGTTTTAACAACTATGGCTTAAAACTAAAATCAGTATTTTTTTATTTTTTAATTGGAAAACCCACCATTTTTGATAAATCAGATAGTTCCTTGGTTGATGACTTTGTTTCCTTCAGTGCTTCAGTCACTGCTTCTTTGTTCTCCTCAATACTAACACTGACATTTTGTACCGCTGTAGAGTAGTGATGATAGAGATTGTCAAGTTTCTCTATCTCTCTCCTAAGAGGAAAAACATGGTTGGTTTTATCCACAATGAAAGGAAAATCACGTTTAAAATTTTATGTAAATTAGTTTCTGATTAGTTTTTGATGCAAATCAATGGAATTTACCTTTTCCTAAAATTTATCTTATCCCAAAGCAACTTTTTAAAAGTACTATTTAGAATCAAGAAGTAAATGGTGAGAAAAAATTCACCAGATGTATTTATGTTTCCAATGGGAAAAAATGAGACAAAAGCGATTCCTAAATTATTTAAAATAAATCACCTTTTGATTTAATTTCAGGTGATAGAGCTAAACACCTTTGATTCAGAGGGTAGGCAGTACAGGGATGGGAAGGCAAAACAAAAGGAAGAGAAAAAAAGAAGAGAGGTTGTAGAAGTGAAAAGACTGCGTATTATTAAAGCCCCAGTTTACTATTTTATCTTTCTCAGTCTTAGAGGCAAAATGGAGGAAACTGCAGCTTAGGAAAACAATAGGTTTACCAAAAAATAAATTGCCAAGTATTTTGATCTTATGTGATCTTCCACAAAGAAAGCCAGAGCTAAACTGTGACCCACATAATCCTATATCCTATCCGGTAGGTAGAAAACACATTCCAAAGATAGAAGTCCCTTTTGATACTGGTGTTACAGTTTATATACACAAAAAGTATGGTGAGAAAATGACAAAGTTATCATTTCCATAAAATATCAGTAAGAAATACAGATAACTCCACCTGGAAGTAGCCCAGGTTCTCATGCACTAACCCTGATTTTAGGAGTAGAGTCAAATGAAACTGAAAGATACAACCTCATTAAGGAAATGAAAATTAAAACAATAAGAAATAAGCAAAAGATTCTTCTTTACCCTTCCACGTCTAGAGAGTATAGGTCTCCCTATCAGAATTCTAGAAGCGAAGTAGATAATGAGAGGTGGGGAACCTCAGCATTCAAAATATATGTTTGATTATATTACTTTCTTTTTTTTTCCTTTAAAAAATTTTTTTAACATATAATGTATTATTTGCTTCAGGGGTACAGATCTGTGAATCATCAGTCTTACACAATTCACAGTGCTCACCATAGCACTTTTCTCAATAGTATCTATTTCCCCCAGTTCAGATAATGAACTACAGACTTTGACGAGTAAGAAGTGGACAACTGCCCAATGTCATCGAATTTAGGAACTAAATATTATTTTAGTTGTCTCCTTACTCCATTTCCTAAACTTGATGCCACCAATTCCTCAGCTTTTTAAGGATTTTTCAGGGTAGATTTTGCTACTAGTGCCCCTAGACACCAATTGTTCAGATTTTATCAATCTCATATCTGATAAATCAGAATAAACTTAGAAGATTAAAATGGGAAGAATCATTCTACCTGTTAAGAGTTACAACGTAAAGCAATCAAGATACTAAAGAGCATATGCTATATGCATGTTTCCATTCATATGGATTTCAAGAACAGGCAAAAAACTAAGTCTGGTGATAGAAGTCAGAATGAAGATGACCTCTTTGGGGTAGAAGGGGGCAGTGGTACAGACTGGGAAAGAGAACAAGAGAAATCTCCAGTATGCTGAAAAGCCTCTATAACTTAATCAGGGGCATGGTTACATGAATGAACACATATTTTAAAAATCATCAATGTATACACTAGATAGCATACATAATCATGTTTCTGTGTGCATATTAATTCTCAACAAATTAAAAAATCATGAATAAACATATCTCTAAAATTTTATATAACAAATCATTTACAACTCCTCTAATGCTTACAGTAGAATTTTAGAAAATATACTTGGTCATGGAGTCCCGGGACAGATCCCCACATTCGACTCCCTGCTCAGCAGGAAGTCTGCTTCTCCCTCTGCTCTTCTTCCTGTTCTTGCGCTCTCACCCTGCTCCTGCTGCCTGGCTCTAGCTCTCTCAAATAAATAAATAAAATCTTTAAAAATTTTTTTAAAAAATAAATTAAAAGTAAAATTAAAATAAAATTTCAGGCTTAAATCCCACTGGTTTTAAAAACTCACAAGATTCAGCCCCTGTTGGTTTCAAAGCCAAATGTTATGGGGATCCACCTACCCCTTGCCAGTTCCCCATATGATAGCCTGTTTCTTGTCCTTCTCCACACTACTGGCTCCCTCCCTGCCTTGGATGGCCATGGTCTGTTTGGTTCCAAATTCCTGTCTATGCCCTTCCTACCTTCCATGATGTGTTTTTTTCTCTACCTTTAGTTGTGAGTTTGTTCTGCCAGTCTTTAAGTCATTTTCTGGGTTATTTACACTATTGTGAATGTTATCTAGTTGTACCCATGGAAGGAGACAAGCTTAGCATCCTCCTACCCTGCCATCTTCCCAGCCTCTCTGTGTCATTTTAAAGTTCTTCATATATATTGTCAAATTGCCTATAGACATATATAACAAGTATATATAACTGCTATCTATGTATGTGTTAAAGTGACTATTTAAAAAAAAATCTCCAGCATGGGGTATTATTAAAACCAAATTATGTAGCCATGTATTATTATAAATAGCATCCAAGTATTTCAACTTGCATTTGTTTGATTTCCAATAAAATGGGAGTATTTAAAAATATATATAGACTTCATTTTGCATTTTAGTAATTGGAGTATTTTTTATTACATTCTTGATGTATTTGTGTTTTATTATATTCTTCTCATTCCTCTTGTTCACTATAAATTCTTTATGGTCTAGTATATCAAAATAAAATTTTTATTCGTTCAAATTGATTAATGATCATATTCATTGCGGAGCTGGAATCAAGTAAATATAAGCAAAATGAAGAACACAAAATTTACACATAGTTCTATTATCTAGGTAATACCCATTAATGTTTTTATTTCCTCACATACAATGCATATTTTAAATATTGTCTATTATTTAATAAGTCAATCACTCTTGTAGCTCACCAGATTTGTTATATGTCACTCAGTTACATGTATTTTCTAATTTGCATTTTGGTTTCTTCTTTGATCCATGGGTTATTGAAAAATACATTTAAAAAATTTTCATGATGAATTTATTATTTTATACTTGTCTTTTTATTACTACTTTCTAGCTGAATTTGTGGTTTAGTCAGGAAACATACAGTTTCAACCCACTGAAAATTATTGAGTCTTCACTTTTGGCTCAGTGACTTGGGTTGTTTTTTATATATTTTTGGGGGGGTTTTTTGGTAAATATTCCTTATGTACTTATTGAATGTACTGCTGATTACTGTTTCAATAGGTCAAGTTTACTAATCATAAAACTTATCTTTATATTTCCTTGCTATTTCAAGTGCAGTCTACTTATTGAATGTACTGTTGGTTACTGTTTCATTAGATCAAGTTTACTAATCATGAAGGTTAATCTTTGTATTTCCTTGCTATTTCAAGTGCAGTCTATGGACCATCAGCTTTACCTAGGTGCTCCTACAAAATGCAGAATCTCAGGCACAATTCAGTCCTACTAATGAGAATCTGCATTTTTAAAAGTTTCCAAGGTGATGTTTGAGAAACCTTGTTCCTTATCACTACTGATTTTTACTACTTTTCCTACTATTGAGAAGAGTGTGGTAAAATCACCTGCTATAACAATGTGTCTCCCTACATCTTTTTTTTTTTTTTTAATGCCATTGGGTTTTGCTTTATGTTTTGAAGTTCTCTCACGTTCTTATGTTTAAAGTTGTTATAACTTTCTGGGAGTTGATTAAACTTATTCATCATTGTAAATTGATTCTTGGAATACTTTTTGCCTTAAACTCAATTAAGATAGTAATATAGCTTCATTAGTTTGTTTTTTGATGTCTATCTGGGAGATATTTTCAGTTTTGAAATTTCAATATTTTTGAGTCCTTATTTTTATATGCATCTGTTGTGCACATTATGTAGATGGATTTTTTTTTATCAGTTGAAAACATTTTTAAAGGTGGACCATTAAATATATTCACAAGTCACCAAAACATTGGGATTTAAACCACCATGTATTTGCCCCCAAATGTTTTATTTTCTTATTCTATTTTTGTCTTCTTTCACATTAGTTTATTTTCTCCTTTTCTAGTTTGGTGGTTATAATTTTGTTCTTATTCCTTTTATAGGAAATTCTATTAACTATCACATACAAACTTAGATGATCAGGTTCCAAAGACACTGTTAACATGCTAGACAAGAAAAGGACTTATGAAAATTTTTACTGTAGTTATCACATTGCCACTGAATTAAATATTTATTGTTGTCGTGAACTATTTCACTTTTACAACCCATGAGAATATTGTTGTTATTGTTTTATTTACTTATTTTTAAAGATTTTATTTATTTGAGAGAGTACAAGCAGGGCAGGGAGGAGCAGAGGGAGACGGAGAAGCAGACTCCCCACTGAGCTGGGAGCCCAACGGGACTTGATACCAGGGCACTGGGATCATGACCTGAGCTGAAGGCAGAAGCTTAACCAACTGAGCCACCCAGGCCTCCCCTGAAGGATATTTTCTATTCTCATAGAGTTCTTGATTTTTAATTGATCTTTAATATGTTAAATATATCTATAATCTAATTTTCATTTTTGCTGTTAAGAAATATACTGACCTTTTGACTGATTGCTATGAAACTATTCTATGCTTTGCTTTTAAGATCATCTCTTGATTTTGAAAGTCTGTTAATTTTATTTTATTAAGATACTTTGAATGTGGATCAATTTTTATTTATTCTGTTGGGATTTGTTAGTCTTCCAGTATTATTGATCTATGCATTATAATTATCATTAACCCTGGGCATTTTCTTTTATATAATATACATATAATCTTTTATAAATTAATATAAAAGATAAATATATAAATAATATATGAATATTTATATAAATAAATTTAATATAAAAATAAATATATAAATAATATGAATCTAAAATTTATATAAATTAATATATAAAAGATTAATCCATAAACTTTTCAAACAATACCTTGGTACCATTTTCTATTACTTCTAGGACTCAAACACATATTAGTTTTTCTTATTGTATCTTCCATGCCTCTTGATCATCTTCTCCTATTTTCTACATTTTCAAATCTTCTGAAGACTTTCTTCTGGCATATTATCTAGATAATTCTGTTGTGTTCTGGGTCTACTGTGAAAGCCATAGGTATTACCCCACAAACCTCCAACTATGAAAAGTGCAAATTACCCAAGAGCTCTGTGGTTGGTAAGCAGCTTCTGACAAGACTTTCAGTGATATCTGCCTTTTGATATTCTCTCCTAAAATCACTTCCCCTTGCATGTGGGCCAGATCCAGAGAGTTTCTTCTAATAAACAGAGTAAAGTAAAAGTGATGGAATATCATCTTTATGATTAGGTAGTAAGAGCTGTGACTTTTGTCTTGCTGGCACTTTCTTGCTCTATTGCTTATTTGCTCTGACGAATTTAGCTGCCATGTTTTGAGGTGCCCTATAGAGAAGCCCACATGACAAGGACACAATCTAGGCCAACGACCCTTGAAAATCAACCTGCTAACAACCAGGAGTGTGATAACAAGGAGTGTTTTACTTAATTTGGTCTGCTTAATCTATCATTTTCTCACAGAAATATTTAAAAACCTGATGCTAGTCAATTTATTCTTATAATGCTCTCAGCAGTTTCTTTACATATAACATATATGATTTTATAGTTTTTCTATCCTAATACTGGATTTTCATATACATACACACACACACACACACACACACACACACACACACATATATACACACATACATGTATTACTTTTTAAAGATTTTTATTTATTATTTACTTGAAAGAGCAAGAGACAGAGAGTGCAAGAGGGAGCACAGAGGCAGAGGGAGAAGTGGACTCACTGCTGAGCAGACTAACTGCTGAGCAGAAAGCCTGATACAGGGTTCCATCCCAGAACCCTGGGGTCACGACCTGAGCCCAAAGCAGATGGTTAACCTACTGAACCACTCAGGCGCCCCTAAGCCTGGAATTTTAAAACTCAGCAGCCTCTGCTATGGGAGAGCCTAGAGGGCAATAGGAAGCCCGGTCCCCACCCTTAAAGACAGAGCAGGATAAACAGCCACCAAGGATACAGCATAGAAGCAGCAGTTTGAAAAATGTCTGGGCATACAGGAAGGAGAATTATTTACTCATCTCACAGCATGTATCATAGGAGCAGGGATAGCAGGGAAACCTCTCCAGAAATAAAAGAGTTGGCAGGTGTCATTTCTCTCCCTTGCCCCCAGCATAAACACACGGTTACCTACAGGAAGCAGCACAGCAACAATGCTCCCTACTTATCTGTACCAAGCCCTAACCCCTCTAACTACAGCAGATCCATCCTTTCTAGTCATGCTTGCCATGTTGCTGCACTATGGCGTCCCTCCCCTAGAATACTGGTGCAAACCCTGCCAAAACCACATTACCTACCCATGAATTCTGCGGTACCTGAATTCTAAGAGCAAGGTTGGAAGGTCTCATTTTGCAAGCAGACCAGTGTGCACCTTGTTAAAATGCACCTCATCTAGCTGGGACCAAATATTGCCCACAAAAAGCAAAGAGAATTTCTGCAAATGACTGGACTGAAGGAAAGAGTGGCCAGAACACAACAGCAGGGCATAGGCAACACACATAAGAGACACTCCAGAAGTGCCAGGTCATGGGGAACACTGCAGGACCTCGTCCTCATAGGGCCATTACCTGCAAGAGCAGGAAACATAGCTTACTTTCCTAATATAGAAACAGATATGGAGAATTAGACAAAATGAGGAGACAGAGGAATATGTCCCAAATGAAAGAATATGACAAAACCACAGCAAGAGACCTAAGTGAAACAATGTAAGTAATATGGCTAGTAGAAATTTAAGATAATGATTATAAAGATACCACTGGGCTTGAGAAAAGAGTGGAGAACATCAGGGAGGACCCTTAACAAAGAGATAAAAAGAACCAATCAGAGATGAAGACTACAATAATTGAAATTAAAAATACACTTAATAGAATATATAGTAGGCAGAGGAAGGAGAGGAACAAATTAATGACTTGAATGACTTGGATGAGTAATGAAAAACAATCAAGCTCAGAAAGTGAGAGAAGAAAGAGTTATACAAATTAAGAATAGACTTAGGGAACTCAGAAACTCCATCAAACATACTAACACTTGCATTATAGAGATCCCAGAAGAAGGAGAGAGATAAAAGGGGCAAAAAATTTATTTAAAAAAAGAATACCTGAAAACTTTCCTATTCTGTGGAAGGAAACAGATATCCAGATCCAGAGGGCATAGAGATCACCCCAACAAAATCAACCCAAGGAGGTTCACACCAAGACACATAGTAATTAAAAAGGCAAAAAGTAGTGATAAAGAAAGAATTTTAAAAGTAGGAAGTGAAAACAAGGGAGTTATATACAAGGGAAACCCTGTGAGGCTATCAACACATGTTTCAGCAACAAACTTTGCAGGCCCGAAGGAGTAAAATGATATATTCAAAGTGGTGACAGGGAAATATCTGCAGCCAAGAATACTCTATCCAGAGAGTCTATCATTCAAAATAGTAGGAGAGACAAAGAGTTTCTCAGACCAAGGAAAACTAAAGGAGTCATGACCACTGAAACCAACCCTACAAGAAATATTAAGGAGGACTCTCTGAGTGGAAAGGAAAGACCATAAGTGAAAGTATGGAAAACAGAAAACACAAAAGTAGTAAAAAATAAGTGTATCCATAAAAATCAATCAAGGGATTTACAAAATAAAAAGACAAAAAATATGACACCATATACCTAAAACTTGGGGGAGAGAGGAGTAAAGAATGGGTTCCAACTTAAGAAACCATCAACTTAATCTACATTGCTATATGGAGAAAATGTTATATAAAAACCTAATGGAATCCCCTCCCCAAAAAAAACAGTATAAACTATGAAAGAGAGCAAGAGAAGAAAAGATCAGAGAAAAACTACAAAAACAACCACAAAATAAGTAACAAAATGGCACTATATCCATATCTATCAATAATTACTTTGAATATAGATGGACTAAATAGTCAAGAAGAAAGGCAGAGTGACGGAGAGATAAAAAATAAGATCCATCTATATGCTGTCTACCAGAGACTCATTTTGGAGCTAAAGACACATGCAGATTAAAAGTGAGGGGATAGAGAAACATTTATCATGCAAATGGGTATCAAAAGTAAGCTGGGGTAGCAATACTTATAACAGACAAAATAGACTTTTAAACAAAGAGTGTAATAAGAGACAAAGAAATATACTATAAAATAATAAAGGGGACAATCCAAGAAGATATAACAATTGTAAATATTTATATACTCAACATGGGAGTACACAAATACATAAAGAAGTTAATAAAAAACTTAAAGGAATTAATCGATAGTAATACAATAATAGTAGGGGACTTCAATACTCCACTTATATCTGTGGACAGATCATCCAAACAGAAAATCAACAAGGAAACAGTGGTTTTGAATGACATACTGGATTAGATGGACTTAACATTCTATCCTAAAATAGCAAAATACACATTCTTTTCGAGTCAAGTGCACACAAATATTTTCCAAAATAGATGACGTGTTAGGCTATGAAACAAGTCTCAACAAATTAAAAAAACATTTAAGTGATACTATACATCTTTTCTGACCACAATGCTATGAAACTAGAAATCAACCACAAGAAAAAAATCTGGAAAGACCACAAATATATGGAGGTTGAATAACATACTACTAAACAATGAATGGGTCAACCAAGAAATCAAAAAAGAAATGAATAATTACATGGAAACAAATGAAAATAAAAACGAAAGGATCCAAAACTTTGGGATGCAGCAAAAATGGTTTGAAGAGGGAAGTTTATAGCATTACAGGCCTATCTCAAGAAGCTAGAAACAAACAAACCAACCACCTAAACTTACACCTAAAGGAGCTTGAAAAAGAATATCAAACAAAACTTAAACCAGGAGAAAGAAAGAAAGAAGAAAGACTAAGGCAGAAATAAATGATAGAGAAACAAATAAAACAGTAGAAGAGACCAACGAAACCAGGAGCTGTTTTTTTAAAAGATCAACAAAATTGATAAACCTCCAGGCAGACTCATCAAAAAAACAAAAACAAAAACAAACAAACAAACAAAAGGCAGAAAAAAGAGAGGGGACTCAAACAAAATTACAAGTTAAAGAGGTGAAATAACAACAAACACCACGGGAATACAAACAACTGAATGAGAATATTATGAAAAATTATATGCCAACAAATTGGACAACCTAGAAGAAATGGATAAATTCCTAGAAATATATAACCTATCATAACTGAATCAGGAAGAAATAAAAAATTTGAACAGACTGATTAACAGAAATGAAATTAGATCAGTAATTAAAAAACTCCCAACAAACAAAAGTCCAAGGCCAGACAGTTTCAGAGGTCAATTCTCCCAAACATTTAAAGAACAGTGAATATCTAATCTTCTCAAACTATTGAAAAAAATAATAGAAGAGGAAGAAAAACTTCCAAATTCATCCTGTGGGGCCAGCATTACCCTAATACCAATGACAAATAAAGGCACCAATAAATAAATAAATAAATAAATAAATCCAAAAAAGTGTATCCATAAAAATCAGTCAAATCCATCCCTACCCCAAAAAACCAAACAGAATTACAGACCAATATCACTGATAAACATACATGCAAAAGTTCTCAATAAAATACTAGCAAACCAAATCCAACAATACAGTAAAAAAAAAAAAAAGCCATTTACCATGATCAAGTGGAATTTATTCTCAGGATGCAAGGGTGGTCCAATATTAAAAAATCAATCAGTATGATGCATCACATTATAAATGTATAAAAAGTATAAGGGTATAAAAAGAAGTACAAAAATCTTTTCAATAGAAGCATAAAAAGCATTTGACAAAGTACAACATCATGCATGATAAAAACTCTCAACAAAGGAGGTTTAGAGGGAACATACCTCAACACAATAAAGGTTTTATAAGAAAAACCCACAGCGACCATCATACTCATTAGGGAAAAACAACTTTTCACATATGGTCAGGAACAAGACAAGGATGTCCTCTCTCACCACTTTCATTCAACATAGTACTGGAAGTCCAAGCCATAACAATCAGACAACAAAAAGAAATAAAAGGCATTCAAATTTTTAAGGAAGAAGTAAAACTTTCACTATTTGCAGATAACATGATACAATATATAGAAAAGCCTGAAGACTCCACCAAAACACTTACTAGTTCTGATAAATGAATTCAGTAAAGTCACAGTATACAAAATCAATGTGGAGAAATCTGTTGCATTTCTTTTTTTTTTCTTGTTTCAGATTTTATTTAAACTCTAGGTAGTTAACATATATTTCTATACACTAATAATGAAGCAGAAAAAGGATAAATTAAGAATATTATCCCATCTATAACTGTACCAAAAATAATAAGATAACTAAGAATAAACTTAACCAAAGAAGTGAAAGATCTATACTCTGAAAATTATGACACTGATGAAACTGAAAATGACACAAAGAAATGGACAGATATTCCATGCTCATGGATAGGAAAACCAAATATTGTTAAAATGTCTATACTACCCAAAGCAATCTACACGTTAAATGAAATCCCTATTAAAATTCCAACAGCATTTTTCACAGAACTAGAACTAGCAATTCTAAAATTTATAGGGAACAAAAAAGACTCCAAAAAGCTAAAGCAATCTTGAAAAGGAAAAGCAAAGTTGGAGACATCACAATTCTGGACTTCAAGCTATACTACAAAGCTGTAGCAATCAAAACAGTGCAGTACTGCACAAAAACAGACATATAAATCAATGGAACAAAGTGGAAAACCCAGAAATAAATCTGCAATTATATGGTCGATTATTCTTTGACAAAGGAGGAAGGAATATACAACGGGGACAAAAAAGTCTCTTCAACAAATGGTGGTAGAAAAACTGGACAGCTACATGTGAAAGAATGAAACTGGATGACTTTCTTACACCATACACAATAATAAATTCAAAATGGATCAAAGACCTAAATGTAAGACCTGAAACCATAAAAGTCCTAGAAGGGAGCCCAAGCAGTAATTTCTCTGACACTGGCCATAGCAACATTTGTCTAGATAGATCTCCTGAGGTAAGGGAAATAAAAACAAAATAAACTATTGAGACTACATCAAAACAAAAAGCTTCTGCACAGTGAAGGAAATAATCAAAAAAACTAAAAGGCAATCTGTTGAATGGGAGAAGATGTTTGCAAATGACATATCTGACAAAGGGTTAATATGCAAAATATATGAAGAACTGACAGAACTCAACACCCAAAAAACAAATAATCCAATTAAAAAATGGGCAGAAGACACCAATAGACATTTCTCCAAAGAAGACATCCAGATGACCAATAGACACATGAAAAGATGCTCAACATCACTCATCATCAAGGAAATGAAAATCAAAACTACAATGGGATATCACCTTATACCTGTCAGAATGACTAAAATCAAAAACACAAGAAACAACAGGTGTTGGCAAGAATATGGAGAAAAAGAAACCTTTGTGCACTCTTGGTGAGAATGCAAACTGGTGGAGCCACCATGGAAAATAGTACAGAGGTTCCTCAGAAAGTTAAAAATAGAACTATCCTATGATCCAGTAATTGTACTACTGGGTTATTTCCCCCCAAAATATGAAAACACTAATTCAAGGTGATACATGCACCCCTATGTTTATTGCTACATTATACATAGTAGCCAAATTATGGAAGCAGCACAATTGTCCACTGATTTATCAATGGATAAAGAAGATATGGTGTACATATAGAATGGAATATTATTCAGCCACAAAAAGGGAATGAAATCTTGCCATTTGCAACAACATGGCTAGAGTTCAGAGTATCATGCTAAGCAAAATAAGTCAGTCAAAGACAAGAAACACTTGATTTCACTCATATGTGGAATTTAAGAAACAAAACAAGTGAGCAAAGTTGGGGGGGGAGAGCAAATAGAGAGACAAATCAAGAAATAGACTGGTTACAGAGAACGGAGAACTAATGGTTACCGGAGGGGATATTGGGTGGGGGGGAGATGGGTGAAATAGAGGATGGAGATTAAAGAGTACATTTATCATGATGAGCACTAAGTAATGTACAGAACTGTTAAATCACTATACTGTACACCTGAAAATAATATAATACTGTGTCTTAACAATACTGGAATTAAAATTTTAAAAAACCTATAAATAAAATGACAGAAAAACAGTACTTCAGGAATCTATACATATGTATATTACATATGTAAAAGACATATCTTAATTTATATATAAACTTGGTCATAAGATAAATACAGGTTATTGAGATTCATTCTCTTTACCTGAATTTTTAATACAGGAACATAAATTACATTTTAATCAATATTTTTGTTCTAAATGCTATAAGCAGCGTTAGTGAAAAATTCTTACTTGTAGGCTTCTATGGTTGTTTCATCATTATGAATGTCTTGCTCCATGTTTTGTCTAATTTGTTTAACATTCAATTTGGCATTTTCAACATTTTCTATAGCTTCTTCAAGTTCTTCATGAGTTTGTTTGTATAATTCTGTTGCCTAGAAATGAAAACTATTTTTGTTAATACATGAACTTAATGGGTAATTAAAAGAATTGGGCAAGAGAAAAATCAGAGATAGGACTTAAATTTAGGTAGTTTTGATCTAAAGAAAAAGTTCTTTACATCAATTTTCTTCCCATATTACTCTGTTTGGCACAGTAAATTTTTAGGTTTCCATTAGCCTGAAAAACATCAATACGAGGGATGCATAAAAGGTATTGAAGAAAAACATTCAATATTCCAGGTGACATGAGCAAAATAAAATATTGATTTTTTAACCTACAAAAGAATCATTACTTTTTATTGTTTTTATTGTTGAAATAATACTTTACTGTAGAAAAACCAGAAAACACAAATGAAAAAAATATGTGAAATCAACTGTAATCCTCTCGGGAATAACCATTATTATCTTAATGAAAGGGTCCAAAATATTCCATTTTTATTGTTTTTATTAATTGTCAAATATAAACATTCTCCCTTCCCTCTCCATTTCTCCATTCTCTGTCAACCTAGAGAAGAGGTGGTTGTAGTCTGGACCTCCTGCTGAAAAGCCCGAGGGAAGGAAGTACAAGGCAATGGGGAGTGAACAGTCCTCTCCCCAGTGGGTCAATTGGTAGACTGAAATAAAGCAATTGCCTCCTGAAAAAAGCAATAATGTTCATTAATTTTTTGAATAGCACAGGTAGTAGTAACCTCTACAAGATTATCCTTCAGGCATAGGAGTGTAGTCACATACATTTTAGTAGAGAGCAAGGAACACACCAGAATGATGAGCTAAGCAAAGAGAACGTAAGAGAATTCCTAATATCAAATAGACCATGTCCAACTTCTCAGTGCCTTTAGAAGAGGTAACTGTGGGCATTGCTGGGGTGATGGTCTCCATGTTGGGAACCAGGTTACATCATATGGACAAATTCATCTCCAAGGCAAGCTCTTGAGTTGGGTTTGTGTGGCACTGTTATATACTTCTGCCATTGATACTCCAATTGATGTGGATAATACTCTTGTGGCTCTGTGGCGTTATGAGGCTGGGCTGCTTGCAGAATTTGGAGGCAACACAGAACCTTGGAGCTTGATTTGCAATTACCTGCAATTTGCAAGATATGCAGTAGGGCTCAAGCACACGCTGACTAGAGGCCTTCAGTCCTTTAAGCAGTTTTTTTTTGTTTTTTGTGTTTTTTTTTTTTTTTAGCATATCTCTAGCCAGGACCTCAAAACTGAGTCAAGACAGCAGAATAAAATAAAATAAAATAAAGTTATATGATAAAGGACTATAAATAAAACACTACACTATACTTCCTCTGGCCCCTAGCAATCACTAATCTGTTTTGTTTTATGGATTTATCTGTTCTGGATATTTCATATAAATGAAATTATACAGAATGTGATTTTTTTAAAAGACTTATTTATTTGACCGAGAGAGATCACAAGTAGGCAGAGCAGCAGAGAGAGAGAGAGAGAGAGAGAGAGGGAAGCAGGCTCCCTGCTGAGCAAAGAGCCCAATGCAGGGATCAATCCCAGGACCCTGAGATCATGACCTGAGCCAAAGGCAGAGGCTTAACGCACTGAGCCACCCAGGTGCCCCAAGATGTGATCTTTTGTTTTTAGCTTCTTATTTAGTATAATGTCTCAAAGTTGATTTATGTTGTGACATATAACAGTATTTCATTTTTTAAAATTTCTTCCTATGGTATAGATATATCACATTTTATTTAGTCATTAATCAGGTGATGGACATCGGGTTGTTTCCACCTTGGGCTAATACAAACACTGCTGCCATGAACATTTATGTACATTTGTTTTTGTTTCTTGGTTATCAGTTTTCAGTTCTTTGGAGTATATACCTCAGAGTATAATTCCTAGAGCATATGGTATTCTGTGATAAACTCTTTGAGGAAATGCAAGCATCTTTTCCACAGCATCTGCAACCATTTTACATTCTCACCAGCAAGGTGCCACAGTTCCAATTTCTTCGCATAGACACTAAAACTTGTTATTTTCTGTTTTATATTTATTACCATCCTAATGGCTGTAAGTGTATCTCACTGTAGTTTTGGTTTGCATTTCCCTAATAACTAATGATGTTGAGCATCTATCTTGTTAAATGTTTGTTGCCTAAGTATCAAAAGTTGTTGGGAGATTTGAACACTTGATTAATATAGGATCATGGGTTGCTGTGCAGTAATACTTCATTGCCAGTTTAACCAAAGTGACAATAACATATTTTTTTAAGTAATATGATTTTTAAAGAACCATAGTCTTTCCTAAGTGAGGAACTTGTTTACTTAAATAATCAAGGATATAATAAAATAAAGCATAGAGAGTTATTTTAGTAGGACAAGGAATCTCTGTAATCTAGGCAGATGACACAAGGAAAAGTATATCTTTAATAACTTCTTTTAAGGGCAGATCAATAGTCCAAAATTATGTATTTATTTTAACAGATAGAAAACCAGATTCTAGTTTTGCATTAGTATAATGTTTTATATTAATGCTTTTCTTGGAAGTCTTATAAATAAACACATCAGACAATGGCCACCTTTGACCATAATAAATAAAATTGTCTTTTCACAAACCAAAAAAAAAAAAAAATGTTTCTTGCCTATTTGTATGTGCTTGGAGATATATCTATTCAAGTCCTTTGCCAATTTTTGATTTGGTTGTTTGTCTTGGGTTGTTGAATTTAAAAAGTTCTTTATATATTCTAGGTACAATACCCTTCTGAAATGTATAATTTGCAATATTTTTTCTCATTCTATAGGCATATATTTTTTACTTTTCTGATAGTATCTTTTTTACTTTTTTCATTGACACACAGTTGACACGAAAATTAGTTTCAGAAGTATAAGACAGTGATTCAACAAATCCCATACATTACACTGTGCTCACCCCAAGTGTAGCTACCATCTGTCATCATATAACACTAATACAGTATCATCGACTATATTGCCTAATCTGTACCTTTAAAAAAAATTATTTATCTGACAGAGAGAGAGAAAGCATGGGATGGACAGAGGGAGAGGAAGAGAGAATCTCAAGCAGACTCTGCACTGAGTGTGGAGCTTGACACGGGGCTCAATCTCACAAACCTGAGATCAACACCTGAGCCAAAATCAAGAGTCGGACACTTGACTGACTGGGCCATCCAGGTGCCCTTGTTATGCTGTACCTTTTATCCCAGTGGCTTATTTATTCCATAACTGGAAGCTTGTACCTCCCATTTCTCTCCATCCATTTGCCTATCCATCCACTTCCTCCCCTGGCAAACATCATCTTTTCTCTGTATTTATAGGTCTATACCTAATTTTTGTTTTTCAGATCCTACACATAAGTGAAATCATATAGTATTTGTCTGATTGATTTATTTCACTTAGCATTATATCCTCTAGAGGTCCATCCATGTTTGCACAAATGGCAAGATTTTGTCATATTTTATGGCTGAGTAATATTCTATTGTATATATATGTACACCACATCTTCTTTATCCATTCACCTGTCGAAGGACACTGATGTTGTTTCCATGTCTTGGCTTTTGTAAAAATCCTGCAATAAAAAAGGGGTACATATATCTTTTCAAATTAGTGGTTTTGTTTTACTTGGGTAAAACCCCAGTAGTGGAATTACTGGGTCATACGGCATTTCTATTTTTAATTTTTGAGGAACCTCCATACTGTTTTCCACAGTGGCTGCACCAACTTACATACCCACAACAGTGCATGAGGGTTCTTTTTTTTTCCATATCCTTGCCAACACTTGCTACTTTTTGTCTTGTTGGTTCTAGCTATTCTGAAAGGTGTAAGGTGATATCTCATTGTGGTTTTGATTTACACTTCCCTGATGATTAGAGATGTTAACCATCTTTTCACATATCTTTTCTTCTTTGGAAAAATGTATTTTCAGGTCCTCTGCCCATCTTTTAATTGTATTACTTATTTTTTGGTGTTATGTAAGTTCTGTACATATTTTGGATATTAACTTTTCATCAGATATTAATAGTGTCCTTTGGCACATAAAAGGTTTTCATTTTTTTATTGAGGTACACTTAATATACAATAATTTCAGGTATAAAACATAATTATTCAATATTTCTATATATTGTGAAATTATCACCACAGTGAGTCTAGTTAACATCCATTGCCATACATAGCTAGAGTTTTTTTCTTGTGATGAGAACTTTTAAGATGTACTGTCTTAGCAATTTTTGAATATATAATACAATAGTACTAACTATAGTCAATATGCTGTACATTAAATCCCCATGACTTACATATTTTATAAATAGAAGATTGTACTTTTTGACTCACTTTCCAGTCATCTTCTAAACCCTGCATCAGGCAACCACCAATCTGTTCTATCATGAAACTGTTTTTGTTTTTTTTTTTAAATATTTTATTTATTTGCCAGAGAGAGAGTACACACAAGCAGGCCAAGAGGCAGGCAGAGGCAGTGAGAGAAGCAGGCTCCCTGACGAGCAAGGAGCCCGATGCGGGACTCGATCCCAGGACCCTGGGATCATGACCTGAGCCGAAGGCAGCGGCTTAACCAACTGAGCCACCCAGGCGTCCCATGAAACTGTTTTTTTTATTTGTTTTTTTTTTTCTTTTGATTCCACATATAAGTGAGATCACATGGTATTTGTGTTCTTCTGTCTAACTTACTTCACTTAAATAATGTCCTCAAGGTCCATCCCTGTTGTTGCAAATGGCAAGATTTCACTCTTTTTTTAAGTGAGTAATAAGTGAGTTTTTTTAAGTCAGTAATATTCCATTATGTGTGTGTGCATGTATGTATGTGTGTATATGTATATATACACACACATGTGTATATATATAACACATATGTATATATACATATGTGTATATATTATTGTATACACATGTATATATACATATGTATATATTAGTGTATACACATGTGTGTATATGTATACACTAATATATATCCACATGTAGTATGTATACACACACACACACACACACACACACACACCCACACCCCTATACCACATCTTCTTTATCCATTCATCCATTGATGGACACTTAGGTTGTTTCAATATCTTGGCTATGGTAAATAATGCAGCAATGAACATGTGGGTGCACACATCTTTTCAGTTTGTGTTTTTTCCTCTGATAAGTATCCAGAAGTGGAACTGCTGAGTCATACAACAGTTCCATTTTAATTTGCTGAGAAACCTCCATTCTGTTTTCCACAGTGATTGCACCAATTTACATATTCAGCATACAAGGGTTCCTTTTTCTCTACATTTTTGCCAACACTTTTTACTTCTTGTCTTTTTGATAATAGCCATTCTGACAAGTATAAGATGATCTCTCACTGTGGTTTCGATTTGCATTCCCTGATGATTAGTGATATTGACAACCTTTTCATGTACTTGTTGGGTTATCTGTTATGTCTTCTTTGGAAAAATACCTATTTAGATCTTCAGCCCAATTTTAAGTCATATTGTTTTATTTTGGTGTTGAGTTGTATGAAGTTCTTTATTTCAGATATTAACCCCTTATCAGATATATGATTTGCAAATATTTTCTCCCATTCAGTAGATTGTCTTTCATTTTGTTGATGGTTCCTCTTGTCATGCAGATTTTTAGACTGATGTATCCCCACTTGTTTATTTTTGCTTTTGTTAGCTTTATTTTTGATGTCAAATCCAAAACAGCAAGTAAAATGAATGAACAGTAGCTTGACCTCTAAAACAATGTCAGATTAAAAAAAACAACTTGCAGAAACTTTTACAACGGTTGATACTATTTGAAAAACAAACAAACAAAACCACGCATTGGGCTTAAATATATACATAAATATACAAAATTCACCTCGAAACAGATTTTCCTGATAAGGTTATCTTTAGAGAGTGAGGAAGGAAAGTGGAATCGTTGAGAATATAGGACACACATAACAACTCTATTTACTTTAAAATAATAAAAAACAAATACGAGTTAAATTTGCTCATTCAGTGGCAGGTATAAATAATTTATTTTTCTATAACACAATCCCACAATGGGAGAGTTAAATGTTAATTATCATTGAAAAGATTTTATAGTTTATTACCATCAACAATAAAACTGACTGATATATTCTGCTTGCATTCTCTCCCAGTTTGATTTACAACTTCAAAAATTATCATGTTGTTCTAAATCTCCAAAATTCTATTAGTAGGTTGACTATTAATGCTCCTAAGTATAAAACAGAAGATGAAACAGTTTAAATGAGTATCAATTGATTGTATTATGTGTAGTTTAATAGTTCCTTTAGGAAATTAATAGTAGGTTAATTTTCAGTTAAAATGAAACATTTAAAGATATTAACTTCTTATAGCTGAAATATTTTGTACAACTTAGTAATAATCTATAAAATGCATATCCATTCATTTATTCATTTACCTCAAATTTTTTTGTTTGAAATTCTTTCAGAGCTTCAAGTTCTTGGTTCTGTTTTGAGTTAATTAGAGGACCAAATTTATTCATGTAGTCTATGTCTGCTTGAAGCTTTGCATTAACTTCTTCTAATTTTGCCTTTTGTTCCTCAAAATGTTTCCGTTGATAAGCTTTATCTTCAAGATGCCACTGTAATTCTACAATATCTCCCAAATAGGCCTCATGTTCTAGACATACAATAATAACAAAAGAAAATCTGATTTTAAAATAAGAACTCCAGAAAGAAACCTTTATTTGATAATAGAGACATATGAAATATCTTGGATTCAGAAATTACCTATCCATAAAGCTTACTAAATTTAATATAAGTTATCTTAGTGGTGCATTATAAAATATATTGCTTTTATCATTTATCATCAAAGGGATTAAAATATATGTTTTATAAGCTAAAAAGTATTCTAGTATGAATCCTGCCTATTACAACCAACCTATATACTGGGTTATGTATAACTATTCTATGAACTACAAAATGAGAAAAACTGCAAGAGTAGAGGCCTTCTAAAATTATCTAGAAGTAAAATGATGCGATAGGAGTTATAAATGTCAGAAAGGAAAAGGAAAAAATAATTACTATTTTCTGTTGATACAATTATATATCAAAACACAAAAAAATCAATTGAAAATTATTACAAATAGGACAGCTTATATTAAAAAATGCTTATTGTTGTAAGCCACTGAGTTCCAAGGTGATTTGTTACAAAGCACTATTGTAGTAAATAACATTAATTCACATGACTAAATGCAAACCCAAATTAGAAGATTTAACATTGCATTATTGCTAAGGTCTTCTTCCATAGTAGAAGAACCTTGTAAGCATTTCTATGGGACACAACTGTCTTCACACTCCGTCCTCTCTGAAAGACCCCCAGAACACTCTCCTAGACTCCCTTTCACCAGTCTCAACATTCATGTTCTTTCCAACTCTGAATATGCTTTTTGCTACTTCCCATTTGCATCCCAGGACTTTACTCCTTCAAGGTAATCTGTCTTCACCCTTCTCACATTGAGATTGTAAAACAGCAGTTCCTCGAATTATGTCAACATACCATTCAAATACATAAACCAGTACATAAGCCAGTCTGCGATTTTTTTTTTTTCTCTTCCATTAGGTAATCAGTCACTGGGAAGTACCCATGGACCCATGAATATAGGTTAAGGGAAGGACAGGGAATCTAAGGAAGCAGGTACAATGAAGAGTACCAGGGAAATCTGAGTCATTAGTTTATTTGGGCTTTCAGATGCTGCTTGGGTATAATAAATGTACATACTTTTATTTTGTAAGGAAACACAGCTGTGCATATCTAATTCTATATTTTTTAAGCTTATGTAACACCCTATTTCTGATGAAAAACTTACTTCTGATTATCTTTTTTGATAGGAAAAATAAAAAGATATTTGCTAGATTATTGGCTGCATGTTGGGTACCAGTGGCTGTCATTCTGTGGGGAAGAGGGGAATGCAATGGCCAAGTAGAAAGGAAAGTAGTCAAGGGTATAAAACCCCACCCTCAGTCTTTTCCATTATCTTCCATGGTCTCTTGCCACTAATTTCCAGTGGTTGAACCAGCAGGAAGACAGATTACAGAAGATATGTTTGATGCAGTCTGTTATCAATCAGACTCATGGATCACAAAACAGAAGATATAAGCATGAGTGGGCTGGTTAGGGGGATGGATGGATCTGGAGAACGGACCACAAGATATCTAAGAAAAAATGGAATTTCCTTAATATTTTCATAAATTATAAATGTAAGTTTTTACAAAAATTATTAAAAATTCTATTAACATCATACTTAATATTAAGGCTGCTAAGGAGATTAAGCATTTTTCTTGTTGCATAAGCTAGAGACTTTGAGAATCTAAAATCTTTAAGAATATATACTTCTGTAACCTATAAAAAAATTTCTAAAATTTAGAAATTATATCTTAAATGTATCAATATAAAGGCAATATATTTCTGAAAGCACACTACTTTTCAGGAATATTTTACAAACAGAAGGCACGTAAAAACTATATAGTAAAAATGAATTTAAATTTCATCGCATGTGTTAGCTACTTAAATAAAATAAAGCAGATGAAAATAAATTTCAGTTTTGTAAGTAAATCTTTAATAGTTTTTTAAAAGATCTTTAAATAGATTTTTTTTTTAAAGATTTCATTTATTTGACAGAGACAGCAAGAGAGAGAACATAAGCAGGGGGAGTGGGAGAGGGAGACCCAGGCTTCCCGCTGAGCAGGGAGCCCAATGCAGGGCTTGATATGGGGCTCGATCCCAGGACCTTGGGATCATGACCTGAGCTGAAGGCAGATGCTTACCTGACTGAGCCACCAAGGTGCCCCTAAAGATCTTTAAATAGATCTTTAAACAAAAGACAGCTCAAGCAATACATTATCACCAATGGCAAGAATGTATTCCATCACCGAAAATGCATTTATAAGGTATGGAAAATGTGCATATATGTAACTCAATTTAATTTTATTTTGGCAATTCCTTAAGTAGAACTTCATATAAACCACAAACTATAATATCTACTCTTATAAAGGCCATATGAGATTATATAGAAAATTATTAGCAAAATATTAAATAAAACCAGCTACCACCGACTATTCTACTACCACTGACAAGGAAAGGCTTCCCAAACAGTTTAAAAAATTGCAAGGGCGTCTGGGTGGCTCAGTCAATTAAGAGTCTGACTCTTGGTTTCAGCTCAGGTTGTGGTCTCAGCATTGTAAGATCCAGCTCTGCCTTGGGCTCCATTTGGCGTGGAGTCTCTCTCCAGCTCCTTCTGCCCCTCTCATACTCTCTCTCTCTCAAATAAACACATAAATATTTTTTTTAAAAAAACTCCAGATGACTCCTTGTGAATGTGAATGTGAATCTGCTCAAGAATCTACTGGGTTCCAGAATTTCCCAGGATGCCTATTCTGACCCTATTGTACCTTTGGTTGCCTCTAAAACACCAATATGTATGTAAGTATATATTTATAAATTATACACTTATGTTCTTATATTAGTAGAGTATGCACATCATAAATTCTATTCAAAAACCTTGTGAATCAGAACAAACTCATTCCAAGCCTGAATTATTTATTTTTATAAATAGCTATAGAAACCAAATGTTTTGTAAAATGTATACTTTAAAGTGTGAGTAGAAAAAGGCCTACTCTTACTTGAGTTTAGAGCACTTTTTGCATAATTTTTAGAATTAACTCTTTAGTAAAGGGCAACAAAGAGCATAGACAGAGGCAGAATTAAAATCTTCCAGTCTAGGCTCTGGGCAATTTCCTGCTTCTTGAGTTCTGCTTCAGAAGGGAGTGAACAAAGGGCGAGTTCAATCTGTGAGCTCAGTATTAATTTAAAAGGAGTAAACAGTCACTGAACCTACAGTTAATTTATTTTATTAAAATAACAGAATCGAGGAACCACTGGGAAACTCTATCTTGTCAGGTACAATAATAGCAAAATTAAAACCCCAATAACCAAGAAAGAAAATAAAAAGAATAAAGTTTATAAATATAAAAGTTCTAATGTTTTCTCACAACTCCCTAAAATGTGCACACTCTATTTGGAAACTATAGTTTTAGAAGACATATAACCAAAGGTATATGTAAGTGTTCAGTTTGACAAATAATTTAATGTCTCAGGGTAATAATAGCCTCCCTTTTCAAAAGTGTCTTAGTTTAAATGATAGGTTTATAAGCACCCTAATATAACCATTTATAAATCATGTGAATCCTGAATTAAAATTTCTAACTGAATTAAGAGTTATTTATAAACAAAGTCTAGCCTCAGTAGAATCATGTAGTAGGCATGCTTAATAGGCAGTGTTTGGAGAATAAAAAATCCAATACCTTTAGACTGTTTAATACTTTATCATAGGTCTCTTATTCTGTAGTCTAAAAGACCCAGTGTTTCCTTTTGAAACATCTCCAGCTTTACTGTCTGCTAGAAGTTCTCAATAAAATCTACTACTGAATTCTCAAAAGCAGATGCATGTTGCTAAAATATAATTTTAAAACTCTTTTATTTTCCTAGATTTAAAGATTTGGCCAAGGACACCAACTGGAAATCACTTAAATTTCTAAGTTTCAAGTACTCAAATAATGTAGTCATCATAGGAAATATGTGCCAAAAGTTTAAATGTCCCACAGGCACCATAAATACTATGTAATTACCAACAAACACCAAACTACAGAAGGTCCAGGTTTACTTACTGCAGTCCCAGCTATATAAATGTTATCAGCATTATCATTAATAGCATTTATGAGAAGTACACTAGTTTGGATGCAAAACAATATGGTCAGAGTTGACTTTTTTCCAGAGTTTCAATTGATTATTCATGCCTTTCAAACAAAATAAATGGCAATATGAAAAAATTCTTATTATTACCTTTCTGCACAGCTAATGGAATTTCTTGAAGTCTCCAGATTGACCAAGAATCAATTTTCATGTGAATCTTTTTCTTTCTTGATTTTTGTTGTTTTAAAGCTTCTTCAGCTTCTGCACGGTCAGTTTCTAGACTTTTAATGAGATGAATGGCCTCTGAGAGCAATGTTTTCATTTCCTGCTTTAATTCTGGACACTTTTCATCTTAAAATAGAAATATATATTCACATTTGTTAATGAATCAGCCTATAAACTAGGTGGTGGGAACACAGGTACTAATGGTATCATTTTTCTTTTTAATATTTATATGTTTAGTAAGAGAATTTTAGAAAAATGAATTATCCTTTTAAAGAGTTTTATTATAATATAATCATAACATTAATTATAACCTTTGAAGACAGATTTTAAAGTGAACATTTTGTAAAATAGTTAGGATAGAGGAATCTCAAGCAATATCTCCTTATATATTTTATCTAAAAATGTTTTTTTCATAAGCTATATTATAGAACTTTATTTTTAAATTATGCTTGTATTTCCTCTCATTCTATGACAAAAACAAATCATAATGATTACATCAGATAAATACTGAAAATCCTCAGATGGTTCCTAGAAACATGATATTGAATATTCCTTATCAGATAATAGCATCCCTAGTTAACCCTGCCAGAAATTCATTGTTTCCAAATTCCATTTATTTAGTTATAACACAAATTGACTCCTGTAATGAGAGAAATTTGTGATTCCTGGTTCACAGCTCTGAAAAGATACGGTTTAATGTTAACAAAATGATTAACATGGATATTCATTCACCTATTTATACTAGAAACAAGCAGAGAGCCTGTTATGTTCTGGGCAATACACTCTCTCCCTAGAGATAGATCAGTAAGAAAGATGGATATGGGTTCCACTCTGGTGAGATTTATACTTGTAAACAGTGACTTTTGCCAAAATGTGACATGACAAGAAGACATAAACAACACAAAGTGTCGAGAAAGGCAAAGCCTCAGAGAGCTGAGTCTAGAAGAAAAACAGTAAAACTGGTTCAAAACAAAGGCAACTAATAGACCTCTGCTTTGTTTTGTTTTGATTTGGACAATAAAGCAATAATTTTCTGCTAGAAGATATTACATATTGGTTATAAGTGCAAGCTCAGTAGTCACACAGTTTCTATTTCTAACCTAGTAAGCCTATCAAAGAAATTCAGCATGCTGCCTGAAAAGAATTCTTGAGAAACAGGTCTCTCTATTGTAATGCATAAAAATTATCGTTTATGGACTGGCCCTTGATTTGGCCTCTCTTTATTTGGTCTACGTCTTCTTTTTCCAGAATCTACCACATCCTGGACATTTTACATCCTTAACTGTCTGTTTTTTTCATGACAATATACACAGTGAACACTGTGTTCTCCAGCCAACTTATGATCTATTCAGTTTCTATAAAGAGATCCCAGTCTCAAATGTTTAATTAAATTAATGCCACTTAAATCACTTCTGATGTGATAAAAATATGTTTTACCAAAGACATCTATCATGTTTGTACATGATCTTCTGTACTGTTTTTATGATAGCATTCTAAAATAGATGGTGTGTTTATAACTTGAGATGCCTCCAATTCATTGTATTTAATCTCTCAATTTTTTTCTAGAATATCATCTCAATTACTTTTACTATTTCATATTGAGTAGGTGAGTAACCACCTGTAATTTTTTTAGCACAAACATTTAATTACAATAAATCTTGTCAACCTGATACTGTCTTGCACTTTGGGATCACATGTATGGTTTACAATAAACATAACTGCAGTTAATTTAACTGTTATTATGTCCATTATAATATTAATCTTCTCCTAGCATTTTTCATGTGAAAAATTAAGAAGTAACAAATAAGATTTTTTTCTTCAATGTAGATATTAATAGTGAAAAGGAAACAGTAAAAACAAAGCCTCACTATGAGAGACAACTTTGAAAACTATATATATGCAATATATATATAATATATGTATAATGTATACATATTATATATAAAGTACATGTATTAATCTTAATTTATACATATATAAACATTACATACAAACTATAATATAGTAGACCTTCCATGTCCAGTGTGGTAGTCATGAATCCCATGTGATTATTTACATTTAAAAAGTGTTAAAATTAAACTGAAAAATTAAATTCTCAGTCTTCCTAGCTATATTTCAAGCAGATATCATATATGGCTACCAGATGGTAGAAATAGAGAACACTTTGATTATCCCAGAAAGCACGACTAGATAGCACTGAATTACAGTTAACTTCTTGGGAGGTAGAGAGGGATCATTATATACTCAGGATCCAGACCAGTGTACATTATATTAAATATTTGTTGAATTTTGTTGTTTAATTAAGTGATATAGAAGGCTCTTTCCTCTCTCAGATATTCATAAGAATTATAAAACTCTTAAAAATGATTATTGTAAAAATTAAAAATATGTTAAATGAAAAGTCAATGAGCTTTTAAATATAACTTCATTTATTTAAGTATGAGGTACAATTTTACCTCTCTCTTCTGGTTTAACCTCTTTCGCTGGTGTAGCAATACTCCAGTCTTCCTTCTGGTCTTGTGTGGAAGAAGTTCTGCTCCTATATAAAGGGAAAAAAGCAATCAATTAATAAAGAACTATTATACTTAAAGTTTAAAGTTAGTAAAACAAATTTTAAGTGATCCTCTCACATTAAATTTTAAATATTTAGGGTAGAACTTACTATACATGCTAATGCTACTATATAAGAAAATAATACAGCAAAATTCTAATATGTAATGGGCTTTATATTTCATGGTAAATTAATAAAAACTCAAAATTTGTTACAAATGACCTAAAAATATTTGAGGGGATATTGAAGTTTTTTTGGTTTTGTTTTTCTTTTGTTTTGTTTTTTAAAGATTATTTACTTACTTGTTAGAGAGAGAGCAAGCACAGGCAGGCAGAGTGGTAGGCAGAGGCAGAGGGAGAAGCAGGTTCCCTGCTGAGCAAGGAGCCCAATGTAGGACTCGATCCCAGGATGCTGGGATCATGACCTGAGCCGAAGGCAGCCACTTAACCAACTAAGCCACCCAGGCGTCCCTGTTTTTGTTTTTTAAGAAAATGAATTGGTCTTCCCTAGATAGTGTTGCTATCAGAAAAAGGGGGGTTAATTGAGAATAATTTGAGAGCTATTTCTCTAACTTCAGTTTAGAAGTTTGGGGTACCACATAAAATCCAAGGACCAAAAACGCTTTTTCAGATTTGAAAGTTTTTTTTAAAGATTTTATTTATTTATTTGACACGGAGAGAGAGAGATCACAAGTAGGCAGAGAGGCAGGCAGAGGGGGAGGGGGAAGCAGGCCCCCTGCTGAGTAGAGGCCCTATGCAGGGCTCCACCCTAGGACCCTGGGATCACGACCTGAGCTGAAGGCAGAGGCTCAACCCACTGAGCCACCCAGACACCCCCAGATCTGAAATTAATAACATTTTAGCAAAATATCCAAATTAAAATTTTTTTTTTTCTAAAGAATTTTTCTAGGGGCATCTGTGTTAAGCATCTACCTTGGGCCCAGGTCTTGATCTCAGGGTCCTGGTATCCAGCCCTGTGTCAGGCTCACTTAGCAGAGAGTCTGCTTCTCCCTCTCCCTCTGCTCCTCCTCCCCCAGCCATTCTTCATGTACTTGTGCATGTTCTCTCTCTCTCAAACAAATAAATAAATATATATCTTTAAAAATGTTTCAAAAAATTGTTCTTAACATTTCATCATATTTAAAAAGAAGCATTTTTCCTCTGATAAAGGTTATCAGAAAAACAGTATCAACAACAAAGCAGGTAGTGATATTTTTATTAAGTTATTATTTTTTCTTATTAAGGAAGCATTATAAATTAAATGAAGTTTATACATACCAAAATCATATTATAAAATCCATATTAATTTACTCTTCTTAGCTATAACAGAATATAACATTCTAATGATAGTTCAATTTTTATAAAATTATGCATAAAATATTGCATGCTGCTTTAGCTATATGACATTGTTTCCTATATATTTGACTATAGTTTAATATTTCTGATGGCGGCATACTATTTATCTCATTGTTGTTCCACAATTTATTTAGAAAGCTTGTTTATTATGCGGTCAGGGAAATCATCATCTTTTCTCCATTAGTTCTAACTTCATTTTTAAATATTTTTGTTAAATAATCTAAGATTTTTTTCTTGCTTGTTTGAAAACTAAAAAAAGGTTGAATCAGTATGTTGCACACTTGAAACTAATGTAACATTGTGTCAACTATACTCAAAAATTGAAAATAAAGGAAACATTCACACCATAAAAAATAAATAAATAAATAAAACGAGGGTTGCTGGAGGAGGCAAGAGCACTTTCTGTAAGGTGCAGTGGGTGTATATGCAATTGATGAATCACTAAATTCTACTTCTGAAACTAGTAAAATAATAAAAATTGTTGCACATAATTGAATCCATTTTGTGTATTTTTTTCTAAAATTTAGTTTATTTTTAGACCAGCAAAATCGTTTTGATTCTTTTTTTTTTAATTTTTTTTTTTTTATTTGAGAGAGAAAAGGAACAGGAACAGGAGGAGGGGCACAAGGAGAGGGAAAAGGACTCCCTGATGAGCAAGGAGCCTGACATGGGACTTGATCCCAGTACCCTGGGATCATGACCTGAGCTCAAGGCAGATGCTTAATTGACTGAGCCACCCAAGTGCCCAAATCTTACTTTTTTTAAATTGAGGCAAAAGTCCCTTAACACAAAATTAACCATTTGAAAGTGTAAACTTCAATGGCATTTACTACACTCAATGTTGTGACTATCATCACCAACTAGTGCCAAAACATGTTTATTACCTTAGAAGAACTGCCCCTCATTTTTTTTTTAATATATGGAACACTTCATGAATTTGCGTGTCATCCTTGCAGAGGGGCCATGCTAATCTTTGTATCGTTCCAATCTTAGTAAATGTGCTGTTGAAGTAAGCCTCTTATTTATTAAACAATCTCTCCCCTCTCCTTCTTTCTACCAGCCTCTGGCAAGAATCAATGTGTTTCCTATCTCCATGATTTACCTGTTATAGATATTTCATATAAATGGAATCATGCAACAGGTAACCTTTTGTGTTTGGCTTCTTTAACTTAGCATGGTGGTTTAGAAGTTTATCCACATTACAGCATCTATCAAAACTTTATTACTTTTTATGGTTGAATAATATTCCATTGTATAGCTATACCACCCTTTATTTATACATTAGTCTACCAAAAAAATGTTTTACTTAAATTCAATTAGCCAACATATAGTACATCATTACTTTCACACGTAGTGTTCAATAGTGCATCAGTTGCGTATAACACCCAGTGCTCATCACATCACGTACCCTCTTCAATGCCTATCACCCAATTACCCTATCCCCCACCAACCACCCCTCCAGCAACCCTCAGTTTGTTTCCTATAGTTAAAGTTTCTCATGGTTTTTCTCCCTCTCTGAGACTTCCCAATAAGTTTTCCCTCCCTTCCCTTATGGTACTCTGCACTGTTTCTTATATTCCACATACCAGTGAAACCACATGATAATTGTCTTTCTCTCACTTATTTCACTCAGCATAATACCTTCCAGTTCCATCCATGTTCATGCAAATGGTAAGTAATCATTCCTTCTGATTGCTGAGTAATATTCTAGAGTGTGTGTGTGTGAGTGTGTGTGCACGCGCGCGTGTGTGTATCCATTCATCTGTCAATGGACATCTCAGCTCTTTCCACAGTTTGGCTATTGTGGACATTGCTGTTATGAACACTGGGGTGGATGTGTCTCTTCAGATCAATACATTTGTATCTTTGGGATAAATACCTAGTAGTGTAATTGTTCCGCCACAGGGCAACTCTATTTTTAACTTTTTCAGGAACCTCATACTGTTTTCCAGAGTAGCTGTACCAGCTTGCATTCCCACCAACAGTGTAAGAGGGTTCCCCTTTCTCCACATCCTTGCCAACATTTGTTATTTCCTGTCTTGTTAATTTTAGCCATTCTGACTGGTATGAGGTAATATCTCATTGTGGTTTTGACTTGTATTTCCCTCATGGTTGAGTGATGTTGAGCACTTCTTCATATGTCTCTTGGCCATTTGGATGTCTTCTTTGTGGAAATGTCTGTTCATGTCTTCTGCCCATTTCTTGACTGTATTATTTGGGTTTTGGGTATTGAGTTTGATAAGTTTTTTATAGATATTGGATATTAGCCCTTTATCTGATATGTTATTTGCAATATCTTCTCCCATTCTGTAGGTTGCCTTTTAGTTTTGTTGACTGTTTCCTTTGCTGTGCAGAAGCTTTTGATCTTAATAAAGTCCCCAAAGTTCATTTTCACTTTTGTTTCCCTTGCCTTTAGAGACATGTCCACCAAGAAGTTGCTGTGGCTGATGTCAAAGAAGTAGCTGTCTTTGTTCTCCTCTAGGATTTTGATGGATTCTTGTCTCACATTGAGGTCTTTCATCCATTTTGAGTTCATCTTTGTGTATGGTGTAAGATAATGGTTTCATTATCTCTTTCAGTTTCATTCTTCTACATGTGGCTGTTGAACTTTCCCAGCACCATTTATTGAAGAGACTGTCATTTTTGCATTGGATATTCTTTCCTGCTTTGTCAAAGATTAGTTAACCATAGAGTTGAGGGCCCATTTCTGGGATCTCTATTCTGTTCCACTGATCTGCATATTTGTTTTTCTGCCAGCACCACACTGTCTTGATGATCACAGCTTTGTAATAGAGCTCGAAGTCAGGCAGTGTGAAACCCCCAGCTTTGGTTTTCTTTTTCAACATTCCTCTAGCTATTCAGGGTCTTTTCTGGTTCCATACAAATATTAGTATTATTTGTTCCAGCTCTGTGAAAAATGTTGTGGTATTTTAATAGGGATCGCAGAGAATATGTAGATTGCTCTGGGTAGCACAGACATTTTAACAATATTTTTTCTTTCAATCCATGAACATGGAATGCTTTTCCATTTCTTTGTGTCTTCCTCAATTTCTTTCATATGTGTTCTGTAGTTTTTAGAATACAGATCCTTTATCTCTTTAATTAGGTTTATTCCTATGTATTTTATGATTTTTCAGTGCAATTGTAAATGGGATCGATTCCTTAATTTCTCTTTCTTTCGGCTCATTGTTAGTGTGGAGATATGCAATTGATTTCTGCACATTGATTTTACATCCTACCATGTTGCTTAATTCTTATATGAGTTCTAGCAACTTGGGGGTGGAGTCTTGGCTTTTTCACATAAAGTATCATCTCATCTCCAAGGAGTCAAAGTTTGACTGCTTCTTTGCCAATTCGAATGCCTTCTATTTCTTTTTGTTGTCTGATTGCTGAGGCTCGGACTTCCAGTACTATGTTGAACAATAGTGGGGAGGGTGGGCAACCCTGTCGTGTTCCCGACCTTAGGGGAAAAGCTCTCAGTTTTTCTCCATTGAGAATGACATTCGCTGTGGGTTTTCATAGATGGCTTTTATAATATTGAAGTACATTCCCTCTATCCCTACACTGTGGAGAGTTTTAATCAAAGAAGGATGCTGTATTTTGTCAATGCCTTTTCTGCATCAATTGAGAGGATATGGTTCTTGTACTTTCTTTTATTAATGTGATGTATCATGTTGATTGATTTGCAAATGTTGAACTATCCTTGAAGTCCAGGAATAAATCCCACTTGAGGCTGGTGAATAATCCTTTTAATGCACTGTTGGATCCTACTGGCTAGTATGTGGCTAAGAATTTTGGCATCCATGCTCATCAGGGATATTGGTCTGTAATGCTCCTCTTTGGTAAGGTCTGTCTGGTTTTGGGATCAAGGTAATGCTGGCCTCTTACAGAATGATTTTCAAGGATTTCTGCTGAAAAGTTTGAGGTCGTTTACTCCTTTTGGCTACGGTGAATACTGATGATATGAACATTTGTATATAAGATTTGTTTGAAAATCTTATATACAAAATCTGTTCTGAAATCTTTTCTGTACATACCTCAGAGTGGAACTGCTATGTCATATGTTAATTCTAGGATTAAATTTTTGAGGAACCATCAAACTGTTTTTCAAAGTGACTAACCATTTTGCATTCCCACCAGCAATATATGAGATTTCCAATGTTGAATAAAAGTGAGAAGAGCTAGCATCTTGTATTGTTCCTGATCTTAGGTTGAAAAATTTTGGACTTCACCATTAAGTATAATATCAGTTGAAAATTCTTCATAAATGTCCTTCACCTTGCTTTCTAATCTGTTCTAATCTGTTTTTTGAGTGTTTTCATCATGAAAATGTGTTGGATTTTGCCATATGTTTCCACACTGAGATGGATCTCCCCCCTTCATTTTATTACTGTGGATATATTACACATTGATTTTTTTTTAATCTATTTTGAACTACCCTTACGTACCTGGGAGAAATGTCAGTTGGTCATGACATGTAATTGCATTAATACGTTGCTAGGTTCAGGTTGCTAGTATTTCATTAAAGATTTCTGCATCTATAGTCATAAAGCCATTGATCTACATTTCTTTTACTTAAGAAGATGTTTTTATCTGGCTTTAGTATCAGGATAATGCTGGCCTCATAGAATGGTTGAAAAGTGCTCCTTTCTCTTCTATTTTTTGAAAGTGTTAGAGAAACACTGATATTAATTCTTCTTTCAATGTTCAGTAGACTTCACCAGTCAAACGATTTGGTCCTGGCTTTTTCTTTGTTGGGAGATATTTGATTACTGACTTAATCTCTTTACTTGTTACAAATCTGTTGAGATTTCCTACTTCTTCCTCAGTCAATTTTGATAGCTTATGTTTTCCTAGGAATTTCATCTTGGTTATCTAAATTTGTTCATATTATTATCTTGTCCATAGTATTATAATCTTTTTTATTTCTGAGAGCTGTATAGTAATATCCCTAATTTTCTGATAATTTTCATAATGCAAGTCTTTTTTCTTTGCTAGTCTAGCCAAAGGTTTGTGAATTCGGTTGATCTTTTCAAAGAAACAACTTTTGTTTTCATTGATACTATTTATTATTTTTTTTAATTCTTGACTTCATTCATCTCTGCACTAATCTTTATTATTTTCTTTCTTTTCCTAGCTTTAGCACATTCAATCTTTTTTAGTTCTGTGAGGTACAGAATTAGGTTACTGGATTTGGGATCTTCTTTTTTGATGTTAGCATTTATGGCTATAAATTGTCCTGCAAGCATTACTTTTGCTGTATCCCATAAATTCTGGTATACTGTGTTTTCATTTTCATTAATTTCAAAGTATTTTCTAATTTCTTCTGTAATTACAGCCTTGATTCACTGAGTTTTTTTGAGCATGTTGTTTAAAATTTACATGGACTTCCTAGGTTTCTTTCTGTTATTCGTTTCTAGTTTCACTCCATTAGGTCAGATAGGATACTTGGTATGATTTCAGTCTTTTTTATTCTATTTAGATTTTTTATATAGCTTGACATATGATCTATCATGAATAATGTTCAATGTCAACAAGAAACGAATGTGCTTTCTCCTGCTATTGGGTGGTGTGTACTATATAAGTCTGTTAGGCCTAGATTGTTCTAGTGCTGTTCAAATCTTTTTCATTACTGACCTTTTTTTTTAAGTTCTTTTTACCATTCTCAAAAGTGAGGATAGAGTGAATTCTCAAACTCTTATGAAAAATTGTGTATTTCTTACTTTAACTCTTGTCAGTTTATGCTTCATGTATTTTTGAGGTTGTATTTTGGGTATGTATATGATTTTGATATCTTCTTGATGAAATGGCCCTTTTATGAAGATGTTAAGTATTGTTTCTTATAATATGTATCGACCAAAAGTCTATTTTGTGTTATATTAGTTTAGCTATCCCAGCTCTCTTTTGGTTACTATTTTCATGGATTATATTTTTCATCCTTTTGCTTTCAACATACTGTGAATCTTAAATGAGTCTCTTATAGATAGCATATAATTGAATCATGTATTTTTATCCATTCTAACACTCTCTGTCTTTTAATAGTAAAGTTTAATCTATTTAATCCATTTTCATGAATGCAATTACTATTAAGAAAAGACTTACTTCTGCCATTTTGCTATTTGTTTTCTATAATACTTAAATATTTTTGATTCTTTAATTTCTCCATAATTGCCTTCTTTTGTGATTAGTTAATTTCTTCCCCAAATGTATTTAGTTTCCTTATTGGATTTGTATTGGTATTTTTATTTTATAGAATTTTTCCTAGTGGTTCACTGGAGATTACAATTAACACCTTCATAAAAATTGAGTTTGAATTAAAATCAATGTAGTTTCAGTAGTACTGAAAAAAAAAAAACCAACAACAACAAATCTCTGTGCCTTTACACCCCTGCTCCCTCCATGCTGTCATTTTTACAAATTACACATTTATACATTGTGTGCTCATTAACATAGATTCATAATTTTATCCATTTAAAAATTATATAGAAAATAAAAAATGCAAAATAAAAATGCAATCACACCGACTTTTTTATCTATCTTTGTAGCTACCTTATTGTTTTTTATTTATTCATATGGCTTCAGGTTACTAATGTCCTTTCCTTTCTGCTTAAAAGACTACCTTTATTTTTTCTGATAGAACAGTCTGCTAGAGATGGAGCCCCTCAATTTTTGTTTATCTGGAAAATCTAAATTTCTCCTTTATTTTTGAAAGACATTTCAGCAAGAATTAGAATTCCTGTTTGAAAGGCTTTTTTTTTTTTTGTTTTCTTCTAGCATTTGAAATGTGTCATTCCACTGGCCTCTGGCCTCCATAATTGCGTTTTTTTTAAAGATTTTATTTATTTACTTGAGAGAGAGAGCACAGAGGGAGAGGGAGAAGGAGGCTCCCCACTGAGCAGAGAGCCCAACATAGAGCTCCATCCCAGGACCCTGAGATCATGACCTGAGCTGGAGGCAAATGCTTAACCAACTGAGCCACCCAGGTTCCTCTGACCTCCAAAATTTCTGATGAGAAATTGTTTTTATTGAGGATCCCTTACTTAATGAGTCACTTCTTTCTCAACTGCTTTCAAGATACTCTTTGTCCCAGGCTTTCAGTAATTTGACTATAATGTGTGGACTTCTGAGTTTATCCTGCTTAGAAGTTCATTGAGTTTTAGTAAATTATAAATTCATGTCTTTCATCAAATTTGGGGATTTTTAGCCAATGTTTCTTCAAATATTCCTTCTCTCCCTTTTACTCTTCCCTGTTACTCCTGGACTCCCATTATGCGTACATTTGTATTTGTGATTATGTCCCTGAGATCTATTAGGGTCTGTTCATTTTACTTCATTATTTTGTCTTTCTGCTCCTCAGCCTGAATAATCCCAATTGGCCTATTTTCAACTTCATGGATTCTTTCCTCTGCCAGCTCAAATCTATTGGTGAACATCTCTAATTAACTTTTCCTCTAGTTGTTATACTTATCATCTCCAGAATATCCACTTGGTTCTTTTTTATAATTCCTATTTCCTTATTGATACTCTTAATTTGTTGAGACATTAGTTTCCTGGTTTTAACTGTCCATGGAGTTTCCATTATCTCTCTGAGAATATTTAAGACAGCTGATTTAGTTATTGTCCAATAAGTCCAACATTTAAGCTTTCTCAGGGTCATTTTAAAAAGTTGTTTTCTTTTTTCCCCTTGCTAGTGAGACAAACTTTCTCTCTTTTTTTTCTTTGCCTGCTTCATAATTTTTGTAGAAAACTATACATTTTAAATAGTTTAACGTGAAATAAAAATACGATTACCTTCCCTCTGTTGGGTTTGTCGTTGCTGCTTGTTGTGGGTTGTTCTGTTTAGTAGTTCTTCTAAACACATTTGGCAATGTCTGTATTCTTTGTCATGTATGACCACTGAACTAAGTGTTTCATTAGCTTACTGGTTAACTTATGCTCTCTCCAAGTTATCTTAAATACCTAGAGTCAAAAGAAAGGGAAAGAAGGGAAAGGAAAAGAAGGAAAGGAAAGACAAGGGAAAAGGAAAAGGACAGAGAAAAGGAAAAAAAATACTCTTCTAGTCTTAGTAGACTGGCTCTCTGTTAAAGTATTCCTTCAACGCTTATCCAGGCTGTTTACAACTCTGCTTCTACTTTTAATTGTTGCCTGCACAGATCATAAAGGTCAGCCAAAGATAAAAGATCAGGGTCTTGGGTTTTCTCTGAGCATGTGCCTAGCTCTGGTCATAGGGGTGCACTTTTTGATTCTGCAGTATACATAAGAGCTTTGAAAAACCCTATTTCCCACATGTATGTCTTCTTTCCCAGGCATTTTGGTCTAACATTTGTCCCAACTGTTATTCACAGCTTCAGACAGTGGTGGCAAGTATATGCCTTTAAATGCTTTCAGTAAACATTGCCTGTAAGTGGTTCCAGCTGAGTGATTGCTCTAAGTCAGGCAAAACAAAGGCAAGGCTTTGTGCTGGTTCTTCAAGAAGTCATTAGACAGGTCAAAACACTGAAACACAATTCTTTGAGAATAAGGTCCATATTGTTTTCTCTGGCACTGGCAATCTGCACCACAAGTACAGGCTGCTCTCTTCATGGCCACCACTGATTTGGGGGCTAGAGGATGGCAAGCAGGCAATTCATAGTGCCATAGCACTCTCTTAATATAATACAACAGACTCTTCATTAACTTTTCCCTAGTTGTTGTTTTTTACTAAATTCAGATTTCTACAAAAGTTGATTCTGACAAATTTTTGCCAACATTTTTTTGAGGTGAAACAGAGCCTTAGAGAATTCTATTCTGCCATTTTCAATGATATCCTAATTCTTATATTTAAAAATGCATTTTAATAACAAATATGAAAAATTCCTCTTTTAAATAAAACTCATCTACAGCACCTTAATCATTAAAATTTGAACATAAAAGCAATTTAAGAAGAATGAAGGGTCCTTACCATTCCTCAAGAGATGTTTCAAACTGTAAAAATAAAAGATCTCAATAAATATCTCAAAAAATAATAGACTTAGCTTACATTTAACCTCACTGATAAAACCATAAGTACTCCACTTCACAGACCCCATTATATTTTTGTCAAACTATATTTTGTTATTTCTAAAACAGATACATACCTCTACTACCTAGTCCTTTCATTACTCCCACCGTATTGTTCTTACCTTTCACCTGTGTTTCTAAATCTTATTCCTTCATCAAGAGCTTACTCAATGCCACTTACTCCCAAAAGACTTCCTAAATAATCAGAAGTGCATTATATCCATTAATTTTTAATATATAACCAAAGGGTGGAAAACATTCTGGTATGTTCATAAATACTTAGTTTTCCACAGTGTCCCTCTTTTAGACTATAAACTTCATGGTAGAAGTCACGTTCTACAGAATATTCTAAGAGTATCCTGGGCTATCAGAGTCACAAATTACCAAAAACACAAGGGATATATAGTCATAATGTTATAGGCTTCATAGATAATCTCTATAGGTGTTAGCTGGGCATACATGGTTATTTTAATTCTACAATACCTTCAAATAGGCCTCGTGTTCTAGACATGAATTTTATCTCAATTAAAAAAATTAAGAAAATTGGAACAAAGTATGGCCTTTGGTAATAACATATCAATACTGATTCATTAATTGTAAAAATGTACTATCTTAATGTAAGATATGAAAATAGGGAAAATGTGGCCCAGAGTATATATGAAAGTTGAGAATTATCTTCTCAACTTTTCTGTAAGTCTTAAACTGTTATAAAATAAAGTCTATTTTAATAAAAGAATACTATTTAGGAGAACATAACAATTAATTAAAGGAAAGTAAATTATGCTAATGAAAAAAATAGTACGGCCATGGCTTTTGAGTTATTAGATTAAATCCAATCAGATTAATATGAAACTCCAAAGTTCTTATGTGGATTATAACATTTTGGACTAAAAAACAAACGATCCAAAATGCAAAGACAGTTTATAACAGTGTTATAGACTAAATTGTGTTCCTCTAAAATTTGTATATTGAAACCCTAATCTCATGTGACTGTATTTGAAGATAAGATCTTTAAGGAGAAAATTAAAGTTAAATGATGTCATAGAATGAGATCCTAATCCAATAAAACTGGTGTTCTTATTAGAAGATAAAAAGACACCAGAGCTCTCTCTCTCTCACTATGTGGGCATAGAAGAAAGGCCATGTTAGGACACAGTGAGGAGGCTGTCTACAAGCCAGGAAGAGAATCCTCAGTAGAAACCAACTATGACAACACCTTGATTTTGGACTCTAGCCTCCATAACTGTGAGAAAATAACCTTCTGTCTTTTTTTTTTTTTTTTAATGGCAGCTTGAACAAATTACTACAGGAAAAAGTTTAGGATAAATACTCAGGTCTATTACTTATGGAACTCTAAGTACCTCTCAGAACCAAGAACTCAAAGAGTAAAGCAGAAATGAGAAGAACCATAAATTAGGAAACTATCCCCAGGAAGAAAAATTGAGTCCTAAGCAAGAAACTTTTTAGATTCACATGTGGTAGACCTAACACCATGTACCCTCATTAATTTTGAATTTCAGGCATTAGTGAAAGATGTATCTTTCATTTCTCCCCTTTTTGAATAACAGTATATAATGTGATAATTTTGTTCCTGCCCCACCACTGCTGCTAAGTATACAGGAGCAGTATTTACCATCATTTTAATTCACAGACCATCAGGTCAAAAGAAGCTGAAACCAGAGAACTTCATCTGCATCAGATCTGCTGCAGAACATATAATCATAGACCTCTGCATGAGACCATAACAGAATAAAACTTTTGGGGAGTTGGTGATTATAGTCTGCAATTAGATGAGCTGTTAATCATGTTGCCAATGGACTAACTGATAGATTGATTGCTACACAAATTGTTCCCAAAGAATCACATCTCCTGGCTTCCCCATCTTGTCTAATATTCTACCATATTAAAAGAGGGTTTGATTATGTGCTTTGCTTTGGCCAGTAGGATATGAGCAAACATAAAACAAGCAAATATTTTAAGCTTTTGCCCATTGAGATTTGTCCTCCTAGAACACCTCCCAGACATGGGTGTGAGGCCATCTTAATCACCATTTCAAGTTGTTAGCAGATGGGTACATCTATATGATTGGCCCCAGGCAAGAACTAACAAAATTGCCCGTCTGAGCTCAGAACAAATTGTTTAATAATATTCCTATAAATGCTTGTTCTAGTCACGAAGTTTTAGAAAGAGAGAGCCAGAGAGACTGAGAGAGAAAGAATAGTTGTATGTATGCCTATATCAATAGCTAAAGAAAAAAAACAGTGCTTTATTGTTCTGAAGAGATTTTTCATTAGAGTAATAGGGACCAAATCCAGATTGTAATGAATATATGAGCATTTGGGAGGTGAGTAAACAAATACTAATTTTAGGTAACCCTTTTTAGATGTTAAGTAAAACAGGAAGAAAGAGGAAAAGGGATATATTTAAAGGTATGTGTGGGATTAAAAAAATTCTTGAAAACAAGAGAAACATTCAAAATTTAATATTGTAAATATTGACAGAAGTGAGTTAAGAAAAAAGAAGGAAATTTGGACGATAGATATGAACACCTGATGGAACAAGATCCTTACAAAAGCTGAAGATGGAACACAGGTAAGGGGAGTAGCCACTGATGGGGGAAGGAAATTTTCCATGGAAGGACAAAAGGAATAATATTTATGGAATTCAAGGATGTTCCTAAGTGGGATAATAGGAATATGAAGCATTTCTGTCATCATATCTCCTATTTTCTTTGGGAAGTGAGAGGTGAATGAGTAGTAAAGTAGAGGATTTGGAGACTTGAACAAAAGAGAGGACTGGAGTAGCCACCAGAGAATACTAGACAAAGTTCTGGTTGACAAGCAACAATTTCAGAGCACTATTAAAGGTCCCATTGAGGTTGGAAACAATGTATCCATAACATTTCAAATTGGGATTGTTGTGTAATGTTCTCTAGCACTATTCAGCAACCTGGGGTGTAGGAGTAGAGATGGCCGACCATCAGAGAGATCTCATCAGGACTTGCATTTTGTCAGACTAGAAAGATAAAAAAGTAAACAACCAGATACACCAATTAATGAGTGTTTTAAACAGATGAATTCATTAGTCAAGGAAGTAAAGGCAAATGGGGATGATAGATAGGAAATAATGGATATTTCAGGATTTGAAGTGGTCTTAAATTTCAAACGAAATGTAACAGAATTAACAGAATTAGAGAACTCAAAGTATCAGAGGTTTGGTCAGTAGGGTCAGATGATTAAATATTACTTTTCAGAATTGAAAACATATATGAAGTGGTGTAAGCTCAGCAAAATTTTATAATTGGAATTTTAAGCATTTTAACAGTCATATTTGTGCGGTCCTCAGAGATGAAATACTCTCTGGAATACATGACCCAGAGTGGTGGAGAACAGGATGTTCTGAGATATCAGACACACTGTCTGGAGCCAGCTCTGCCACTGACTATGTGATCTCCGGGAATATCAACCTCTGTTGTTGAGGAACTCAATCCTCATCTGTAGCTGGGGTAATGGCAGTTTCTAAATCACAAGGTTTCTGGAAGGTTTCAATGAAATCATACATATTAACTATTTAATATAGCCTATGATATATAGTAGGCACCTAATTGGTAATAGCTGTATCACTGTGATTGTATAATACATTCTTTATATTTTAAAGAATGATTTCTAAATACTTTCTATGTCATCCTTCCAAATCATGGTAACATTTTAATGATATGTATTGATTAAGTGAAGAAAATTTCAATTCAGTAGAAAAACTCCAAATTAAATAAAGCTATCTCTAGGCAGTCTAGAAAAACAGGTGGAAGAAAAATAAAACAAAACCTTTTACTCATATGGGAAGATATCCAGGTAATTATTTCCATCATATTGCCATGTTTTCTCATTCCTTGCAAAATTATACAGAACATGTTCATAGTAGCTCTACTTTAAAGAAATTTTTTTCAAAATTCAAAATTGCAATTAAACTGCTATGAATGCATTGACAAGCTTATGGCAGATTCATCTCTGCTAATCACAGGCTTGACAGCATTCTTTGTGACTCTAACGGAAACCACTGTGATTTAATGGGCAAACAAACCCATAATGGTTGATCCAAAAAAGACTAATCTTTCACTCATTTAATGTAGTCCATACCCAAAGTAGATAATAGCCTTACAATTAGTTATAGAGCTTTATCTAATAAAAGCTTTAAGTGATCCTGATTAAAACAAATAAGCATTCACAACCATCCATAGTAGCCCCCAGCCCCAGGAAACTAATCTGCTGTCTCTACAGACTGACTTATGTAGGACATTTCACATTAATGGGATCATACAACATGTGTTCTTTTGTGATTATAGTAATGATCACACAACTCTGTAAATACACTAAAAACAACTGATTTTTACACTTTAAATGACAAACTTTTCTGTATGTAACTTATCTCAATAAAGCTGTTTTAAAAATCAAGCAGTTTATAGAAAAACACAATTGACAATTTAGACAAAATTGAAAAGCTTCAATTAAAAGAAGAAAAACTGCCCACCTAGAAAGGGCATCACTTTCTTTCTCTTTGTCTTTGACTCCCCCACAATCCCATCATAAATGTACTCCTTGCAGTCCCCAAGAAAAACCCAATAGGTAAAGGCAGTGACTGGGACTACAGACAACGAATTAATAAAATTGGAAAATGTTAAACTCCTCCCAAAAGTACAATCAGCTGATAACTTTTATTAGATAAAATGCTTGTAAGAGGTAAAAATGTTGAAAAGAAATGTCCTTTTTCTGCATTTTGTCCAGGCATTCTGGAATTATCAAAATGCACCCAGACACACATTTATAAAAATTTGGCATTTTCTCAGGAATAATTGTACACTCTAAATATTTCTGACACAAGTAACCTATTCTATTTGAAACTAGATTTTATGCTTAGATTTAACTAATTCTGAATTATGATCTACAGGAAAATATAATACATAATCTTTTCTCAAAAACCCAGACGTGTTTACTTTTTGGAAGTAACATATCTTTGTAGCTTTTGTTTATCAAAAAAAATCACAAACTTTATTTTTAAAATTTCCTTCAAGTCCTATTTCTTAATTTTCTTTAAATTTTTCAATAAAGACTATGAATGTAAAGTTGTCTAATCAGTACTAATAAAAGTTCATTTTTCCAAGTAATACTGGAAAGTTCTTTTCATTTTGTGGGTTAGCCAGAAAAAAGAAATCTGTCTTTTTAAATTATATATATTTAAATATACTCTATTATCAGTTCAACACTAGCAAGTTTAACGACCAAATACGTAGTCAAAATAAAATAACATTTTTTAAAATTTAGAAAATATAAAAAGCCTAAATTAAGTACTGAATTTTTTTAAAAAAGATTATAAGCATTAATTTCACAATTAATCTTTTAAATAAAGTTTATGTGTATATTTACTTGTTAACACATTATTATATTTATTACAGTTTTTGTCTAAAAGTGTATTTATCTGACATTGCTACTCGTGTATTTCATGTTGTCAAACTACCAACAAACATTCCATGTCAATGTGAGAAATAAGGCCTTCTTTTGTCCATAAGGCTTATAAAACAGAAACTGAAAGGGGCTTTGGAGTCAGAAGGAACTCGATTCAAATTCCAACTCTAATGTTTACACCTGTATGATGGTATATAAATTACTTGACTTTCCTAAGTATTAGAATTTTCACCAATAAAGTAGGATTCCTGTGAAGTACAAATATAGAAATATACATTTGGTAAGTGATTAGAAAACAGCAGATGTTTTTTGTTTTTTGTTTTTTTTAAGATTTTTTATTTGAGAGGGAAGGAGAGAGATTGAATGCATGGGGGTAGGGGAAGAGGCAGAGGGAGAGAGAGAATCTTAAGCAGACACTGTGCTGAGCACATAGCCCAACATGAGGCTGAATCTCAGGACTCTGAGATCAGGACCTAAGCTGAAACCAAGTCAAATGCTTAACCAACTGTACCACCCAGACGCCCCTAGAAAATAGCAGATGTTTGGTAAGTGGTGCTATTACTGTATTGGGTGGATAGGTGTCTCAGACGTATGTAGAAAAGAAAGGGTCTGCTTCAGGTCCTCATTTGTTTTTCCATTTATTGAGCGCCTACTATCTATCAGGCTCTAAGCCAAGCACCAGAAGACAGAAAGTCACTCTGATGCTGGTCTTTATAAGGCTTTTTTTGTTTATTCAGCTGGCTCAATTTCATAACACATTTACATAAGAAAGACTCCTTTTTTTCAGTTATCCTAAAGCTATAAAATAGTTTACTTTGTGAATTATTTTATCTAAGGCAAGCTTTTAGCTGGCCTATTATCCATAGTATTTAACAGTTTATCAACTGCTCAGAATCCCAAGTGGGATTGGGTAAAAAACAGGTTTTAATAAAAGACAGTGGGTTCAAATCCCAATTCTATCTTGTGATCTTGAACAAGTTTCTCAACTATTTAAGTTGTTATTTCCCCATCTAACAGTTAGATAAAAGAATAACCATTTAAGGGGCATGTGGGTGGTTCAGTTGGTTAAGCATCTGCCTTCAGCTCAGGGCATGATCCCAGCATCCTGGGACTGAGTCCCGCATCAGGCTCCCTGCTCAGTCGGCAGCCTGCTTCTCCCTCCCCCACTCCCTCTGCTTGTGCTCTCTCTCTCTAATAAATAAATAAAATCTAAAAAAAAAAAAAAGAAAAAGTATTTAAAAATAGTTTTGAGTGATTATAATTGTTAATATAGCTATTATAATCATAGGTATTGGAATTATTAAAAACCTATAAATCTATTTTCATTATTTAAAAAACATGTCTAATCATTAAGTAAAAACATGTGAGGTATATAGAATACCATATGAATAAAGATTAATTCTCTTCTACCTACTTAACAATATTTCTCAAGGCCCAGGATACCATCAGACCTATGACCCACAAAGCACTTTCTGAAAAGGTACGCTGATTTGGAGAAACAAAGATAAATATAATAAATATAAATAAATATATACTAATATAAAATGATGTAAATACTATTATAGAAACAACAATAGCTAATATATATTGAGTGCATATCATATGCTGGCATTAGGTCCAACACAATGGCATTTTCTCCATTTTTATCTGAAGTCATAGAATACATGGCTCTGAAGTCTGCAAATTTTTTTTTAAGATTTTATTTATTTATTTGACAGAGAGAGATCACAAGCAGGCAGAGAGGCAGGCAGAAAGAGAGAGAGGAGGAAGCAGGCTCTCCGCTGAGCAGAGAGCCCGATTCGGAACTCGATCCCAGGACCCTGAGATCATGACCTGAGCCGAAGGCAGAGGCTTAACCCACTGAGCCACCCAGGTGCCCCTGAAGTGTGCAATTTTAAGGACTGTACTCTAATGCCTCTTGAAAGAGACATCACCCTACCTCAAGAATCATGACTATCCCATCAAAACTTTCTCAGAGCCAGATCCAGTAATTGTGGTGAGGGAAAAGAAAGAGCACAAACTTATCCTCCTGCTTGGGCAATCTGATTTTGCACTAATTGTTCAGAATAAGCTTAATAAAAGGTATAAGAAGGTATTTATCATTTCTAAATCATCTGAAGATAACTGAAAGTTACAGTGGTCTCAAGATTGAAGTCCCTTAAGAATAATAAAGGCAAATAGGTTAAAAGGACAGGAAGAATCATTACATTCTCTTTCAACAAGACCTATTAAGTATTTCTTCAGAACAAAATAACTCATTAAAAAGGGCACGCTGTCCTTTTACACACCAATTTCCTCATCTAATCATCTAATCAGTTTGGTGTCCCTAAAAACGATGTAAATACTATTTAATTTACTAGTCAAGTTGGCTTATGGAAATTACTACTTAGCATTATTGCCTCCGGATAAGGAATAAACAGGTAGGGAAAATAATCTATTTAGTAAGGTCGTTCCACCTTTATGAAATGAGACTATCAAAAACATGTCTAGATTAGTAAATTACACAACTGAGCAAACATTCTATAAAATATTTCAAATATCATTAAAAAAATAACTCCCTGGGTTCTTTAAATAACAGCCCTTACAGGATTTAGAGAGCTTACAAAAATGTTAGCATTTTAAATCTTACCCGTTTCAAATGCTCTTGTATTTTAGATTCCAAATCTTCAATGTGTGAAATCATTTTGTTGACACATGGTGCTGGGATGTTTACTAAAGCACAGCTTTGACGTCGACATGGGTAGCTAAAGTAAATGCCTTTATTCACCCCTTAAATATAAAGCAGATAGGAACTAGTTAATAGTTACATGCAAAATAGTAAACTGTGATGTTCAGAATACATAAAAAATATTCTGCTTTATTAATATTAATACTTTTTAACTTTCTTTAATATACAAATCAATAAATATTTCAGAAAATAATAGAATAATAATGATGTTAAACTTACATAATTACATAATGTGATCCATAACATCATAAACTAAACATTGAAAACAACAACTAATGAAAAAAGGCAGAAAACCAGTTAATCCAACTGTTTCTAAATAGTTCCTGAATCACTTAAAAAATGACTTTGAAATATATTTTAAATTCTCCCTTCAAAGAAAGTCCACATCTTCCAGTGTAAATAATATCCAACCACTCATGCATTGAAGAAGTTCTTCTTTAAAACCAGCATGAGTTTCTCTTGCTGAAAAAAAAAATAAAATAAAAGCAGGTCCCCTTCATCCTTATAATAACCTCATTTTCTACCTTCCATTTCTGAAAATTGGAGTCTCATGCAAAGAGTGATTGATGTTCCCACTACAGCATTCAAGTTGTACTCATCATAAAATCCACTCAGTCCGATGTGCCTCAGTGATTCTAATCCTGGCATGTCCCAAATCAACTGAAGGTTGCAGAAACACAGCAAAGTTGTCCATGAAACTCCACCAAAGTGCTTACTTGCAATCCTTTTGCCTCTAAGGACTCTATTGGGCTGGATTATAGCTGCAATCACTGATCTTAAATGCAAGACACAAAATAGGCTTGGTGCCTCAGTGAGAACAGTGTGATGTCCTCATTTCGGATGACCTTGAAGAACACAGACCTTATGCTGTTGCCCCAGACTGTGCTTTTTTGTTTCAATGCCAAGCCAGAGACAGTAAATACCTACAATTAAACAGCAATCTTTCAAATATCTTTTAAATAAAGTCTCATAATACCCCTCCTCCAAAAACAGAATCTCTGTAAAAATAGCCTATCTCCTTCACTTATAAACAAAAGTATTTACCGTTATCCCATATATTACATATACATATATATTTTAACATTTTTTTAAGAACTAAGAATATGTGCCAATCCTGGAACTATGCTAAGTACTTTCGATTCTACATTTTATTTAATCCTCACAACAAATGAAATGGGATTATTACCTTGATTTCACTGATAAGGAACAAAGGCTTAAGAGAATTTAAGTTATATAATACGTCTATATCTACAGAGCTGGTAGGTGAGAGAGCTGAAACTTGAACTGTATCTCCCTGGCTTTGGAGTATAAGCTATACCTTGAAGGTTGTTTTTATAGTTTTAAAAAAATAGCAAAATAAAGAGAAGCAAGCCTAAAACTATATTTCAGGGCAGTTCAAATGTTCCACATTTTCATTTGTTTTTGAATTTTGGTTGTTCCTTTAGGACATCAGTCTTGATATTCTAATGTATCTTAGTTTTCTCTGACTATACTCAATACATATATTTGCTACGAACATTTTGTGTGTTATATTCCATCTTTCCTCTTTAGTTCATACATGGATATGTATTTTCATCTCCATAATAGTCATAGGACTTAAGAACAAGCTGGTGAAAATTACATATTGATCTCCTATCCAAATACCTTGATAAGGGCATGTTGCCCTTCCCTCTAGTAATAAGAAAGTTTTAATACATATTTAACAACCAGGCAGTTGTCCTTATACTCAAAACATTTGTTTTGCTTCATTAAATGTGGAGAAAACAAGGATAGTAATGACTCATTTAACATTTTTCTGCATGTGCTACTCTAAACCTATTATGTGAATACTAATTAATTTCCATAGCACCCTACGGTTTAGGATTAACATTTTACATACGGTAAAGTGGAGAAAATAAAGATACTATGAAGTTAAAATTTGCACTAAAAGTCTGTAAAAGACATGCCATCATAAGTAGCCAATGCAAAACAGAATTCAGGAGTTACTATCACTGTTTTTATTCTAATACAGATGTAGTGAAAGTTAAAACTTTCCTTTCTGTTTCTTTTTAATTCTACCCAGCTTAAAGAGATACTCTAGATCACTAAACTGGTTCATTCATTTTTGACATTTTTAACATTATTTGACTAACTATGCTTAGGTTAAAACTACTCAAGTCTCTAATCTCACATTTCTCACTTAATAAATGAACGGGTTGGTGGGGTATTATATAAAATCCTTTTTATCTAAAATTTCATGATACAACTAATTAATGATTTTAGTCAAACATATTGACAGAACTCTTGGTGAAAAGCCTGTGCACAAATGGTCAGGGTGAGTTTATTTTTTCTAAGATTTATCTACTTTGTGGGGAGGGAAGAGTCGGGGAAGGGAGAGAGAGAATTCTCAAGCAGACATCCCAGTAAGTGCAGAGACAGACATAGGGCTCTGACCCCAGGACCCTGAGATCAGGACTTGAGCTGAAATCAAGAGTCAGACACTTAACTGACAGCCACCGAGGTGTCCCATAAGGTGAGCCGCTAAAGACTTAAGCTCAGGCAAGACTTTCATCCTCTTTAAACATCTGCCCAACTTTAACTTTCTTGCTCAGAATCAATGCCTAAGAAGTAAGTAAGATCTTCCTGGATCTAGGCTACGTTTGAGGTTTGCTGAGGCTCTGCAACTATGGACTGGCTAATTATGTGGGCAAATAAATAAAAATACTATGTTTATAAACTGCCAACTCTCCTTGCTCAATGAAGGTGATCTTTATGTAATTTATTCACCCAGCCTTTCCTTCCTTCTCTCCTGCTTTTAATACATGGTTTCTTTATGTCTATCATCCCAATTATTGTATCATCCCTTTATCTCAACTCAGCACTCAGGAGAAGACTTCTCTTGACACAGATTTGTTTTTCACATTCTATTATCCCTTTTAACATCCTGACTTTCTTTCCAAAACGTAGAAAATGTCAGTGCTCTCAAGCTTAGAAATAATTTCTATTCCTTGCAAAGCCTCTGTCTGATTAACAAAAAATACGTTGTTTTTTGTTTGGTTGTTTGTGTGTGTGTGTGTGTGTGTGTGTGTGTGTGTTTTACAGAAACAAAGCTTCCTTTAGTTTTTGTTACACACTTGGGGGATCGGGGGTCCAGGGGGTACCTTTCCATGATATTAGAGTTACTTTATTTTCATCGAAACTTACAACATTGAAGGCACTTATCACTAAATACATAAAATAATATGCATAGCCTCTAGAGTCGGAGATGGCTAAAGACTGCATCTACTCTAACCACTACATAAATGGCTCTGTTCAGTGTTTACCTATATCCATTCCCTTCAGTCTTTTCAAAACCTGCAATTTCAGTGTATTTAGTTTTGCTTCCCTTAAGTAATCACAAGTCTTCCTATTACTGTGTCTGACCACTTCCTACAGCTACCATCTTACAGTAAATTTTGCTTTGACTAACAATTCTTTTCAAATGAGCAATCTATACCAGCAGGCACAATATTCTCGCATCCTGATCTCTTCTTCAAACTGAAATTGCTATGCAACTTACATGGCTCTTTCCTAATGAGGAATTCTTGAATCTTTCAGACATTTGGCTAAACCTAGTTATAGCATTTTCTATCCCTTTATTAGTATTCGGCTGTGTCACACTTATCTATTTCCCCACCCATCTTCCTCATGAAGTTCTGCATTCTTTATGGAGAGAAACTATGTTTAGTGCCTTCAAAAACTGTTGAATGAATGAATGAACACCTCTTTTTTAAATTTTACCATGCTGAAACCTGGCTTCTGTTCTCTCAACTTCATGAAGTCTTCATTCACAAACCCCCATTAATCAGTATTTCCACTACCACTGGTGAAGAAGTAACTAAGATTGAGTCTTCCAAGTCTGGAAAAAATAAGTGAGACAACTGTTTTCAGACACTAGAAAACAGGAAAGCCAGCTTTTGATTCCTGAGAAAGTAAAATTCTTAAGACTGAGCCCCATAGTCACCATGCTCTCTGCCAAGGGGCAATTTTTCAACTAAAATATAGAGATCTGGGGAAAGAAAAGAGCATGGAAATCCTGCTGAGATAAGGGGCAAAGACTAGTACCATGCGTAATGGAAACAGAATCTTCAGGGCAAGAAGCTGAAAAGGACATAGCCGTGCAGAGAAGGGTTCCCAGAAATCCATATGAGTGCTCTCTGCATTTGTAGATAAGGGCTAGACTGTTTTTGTATCCAGAGCAAAATTACCTGAAGGTTAACAGAGAACATGTGCCATGGGATTGAGAAAGGAACAAAAACACTAGAGGTTGAATGGTGTTAGTAAAAGAATAACAGACACATACACCAGTGGAACAGAGTAGAGAGCCCAGATATGGACCCTCAACTCTATCCTCAAATAATCTTCGACAAAGCAGGAAAAAATATCCAATGTAAAAAAGACAGTCTCTTCAATAAATGGTGCTGGGAAAATTGGATATGAATATAAGCTATGTATATAAGAATGAAACTTGACCATTCTCTTACACGATACACAAAGATAAACTCAAAATAGATAAGACCTCAATGTGAGGCAGGAACCTATCAAAATCCTAGAGGAGAACATAGTCAGTAACCTCTTCAACATTGACCACAGCAACTTCTTTCAAGACATGTCTCCAAAGGCAAAGGAAACAAAAGCAAAAATGAACTTTGGGGACTTCATCAAGATCAAAAGCTTCTGCACAGCAAAGGAAATAGTCAACAGAACAAAGAGGCAACCCAAGGAATGGGAGAAGATATTTGCAAATGACACTACAGACAAAGGGCTAATATCTAAGATCTATAAAGAACTCCTCAAACTCAACACACACGAAACAGATAATCATGTCAAAAAATGTGCAGAAGACATGGACACTTCTCCAAAGAAGACATACAAATGGCTAACAGACACATGAAAAGTGTTCATCATCATTAGCCATTAGGGAGATTCAAATAAAAACCACATTGAGATACCACCTTACACCAGTTAGAATGGCCAAAATCAACAAGACAGTAAACAACAAGTTGGGGAGGATGTGGAGAAAAGGGAACCCTCTTACACTGTTGGTGGGAATGCAAGTTGGTGCAGCCACTTTGGAAAACAGTGTGGAGATTCCTTAAGAAATTAAAAACAGAGCTACCCTATGGCTCTGCAATTGCACTACTGGGTATTTACCCCAAAGATACAGATGTAGTGAAAAGAAGGGCCACCTGTACCCCGATGTTCATAGCAGCAATGGCCACAGTTGCCAAACCGTGGAGAGAGCCAAGATGCCCTTCAACAGACGAATGGATAAAGAAGATATGGTCCATATATCAATAGAATATTATGCCTCCATCAGAAGGGATGAACACCCAACTTTTGTATCAACATGGACAGGACTGGAAGAGATTATGCTGAATGAAATAAGTCAAGCAGAGAGAGTCAGTTCATAGGTTTCACTTACTTGTGGGGAATGAGGAATAACATGGAAGACATTGGGAGAAGGAGAGGAGAAGTTAGTTGGGGGAAGTCAGAGGGGGAGATGAACCATAAGAGACTGTGGACTCTGAGAAACAAACTGAGGGTTTTGGAGGGAAGAGGGGTGGAAGGTAGGGTGAGCCTGGTGGTAGATATTATGGAGGGCACGTATTGCATGGAGCACTGAGTGTGGTGCATAAAACAATGAATCTTGGATACTTAAAAAAAAAAAAAAAGAATATTGGTGAGGGATGGGGAGAAAAACCTTAGAACTCCAGTACTGACTTTATATAGAGATTTCATCAGTGCCTCAAAAACACTCTCTTGTGTTACAGCTTAGAAGGAAGGAATGTACACTAGAGTAAGATAAGAGCTCCTCTAGACCCACCCAAAAAAGCTTAAAATCAAGCTATAATATAATATATGCAGGAGACAGAATTTAGCCAAATTAGAGGGGATTGGTAAATTCCGTGTGTGTGTGTGTGTGTGTGTGTGTGTGTGCTCACACAGATTAGAGAGATAGTTTTCTATAATATGTATATAGATATATATCTATATATAGATTTATATATCTGAACTTTTGCATAAAACCAACCACATACCACTTTTAGGTTGATCAAATGATTGACTGAGCTGCCTGCTAAGAAAAGAATCAATTTCTTTCAGAGAAAGATAACAGAATCTAGAGTCTTCACAATGTACTACACAAATACCCAGTATTAAATCATACAAAGAAACAGGAAATTGTGTTTTTAAAAGTCTAGAAAAAAATCAGTAGGAAGCCCAGAAGTTATTCTATATACAGCAAGGATTTTTTTTTTGATATATAGCAAGGATTTTAAAGTACATATTATAAATATGTTCAAAAAGGTAAAGAAAAAAATACGTTCAAGTAATTAAAGGAAAATATGGCCTTAATAAGTGAACATAAAAGGAGTGGTAGTATAAAAATGAAAACTGAAAAATGAAAACTAAATGATAATGATAATTCTAAATGATAATTCTAAAACTGCAAATAAGAAAATCTAAATTAACAAATAAATTGGTTAGACATAACAACCAATGGACATGGTAAAGACTCAGCGAATGTGTAGATGAATTGAAAGAAATCACCCAATCTAAAGAAGAGAAAGAAAAATGAAAAAAGAATAGATCCTGAAAAAACTGTGTGACAATGATCAAATAATGTAACATGTGTAAAGTTAAGGTTCTTCAAAAACAAGAAATCTGGAGTGAAAAATATTTGTGGAAATAATGGCCACATTATTTCACAATTTGACGAAAAAACATTTACATATCCAAGAAATTCAGCAAATCCCAAACAATTAAAATATCAAGAGAACTAACTATATCTAGGAATATCACAGTCTAATTACTGAAAAACAAAAATAAAAAGGAATTATTTAAAGTAGCCAGAGAACAAAAGGGAACATGACATAAAGAGAACATGGATATGAATAACTGCTACATTTCTCATCAGAAAAAAGTGCAAGCCACAATATAACAGAAAAATATCTTTAAAATACAGGCAGGCAGGCAGGAAGGCAGGAAGACAGAAAGGAAAGAAGGAAGGAAGGGAAGGAGGAAATACATTAAAGAAAAAAATAATAAATTAGACTTCATCAAAGACAAAACATTCAACTCCTTAAAAAGATATTTAAATAAACGAAAAGACAAGCAAGAGAATGGAAGGAAATATGATTGCAAAGTTAGAACATGATTGGAGAACTGGAACTTTTAATCCCATTCCAGACATCCAGATAAGGGAGAAGGGCTGGAGGTTGATTCAACTGCCAAAGTCCAATGATAAGACTCCATAGGGCGCCTGGGTGGCTCAGTGGGTTAAAGCCTCTGCCTTCGGCTCAGGTCATGATCCCAGAGTCCTGGGATTGAGCCCCACATCAGGCTCTCTGCTCCACGGGGAGCCTGCTTCCCCCTCTCTCTCTCTGCCTGCCTCTCTGCCTACTTGTGATCTGTCTGTCAAATAAATAAATAAAATCTTAAAAAAAAATGACTCCATAAAATCCCAAAAGGACAGGGTTTGGAGAGCTTCCAGGTTGGTGAACACATGAGTATTTGGGGAGAGTGCAAACTCAAAGAGGGCATGGAAAAATCTGTACCCTTTCCCCTACTTTATTCTATACATCTCTTCAATCTAGCTGTTCCTGAGTTATATCCTTTTCTAATAAACCAGTAATCTAGTAAGTAAAAATATTTTTCTGAGTTATGGAAGCCATTCTAGCAAACCCAAGGAGGGGTGTTCATTGGAACCTCTAATCTACAGCTGGTCAGAAGCACAGGTGATAACCTGGGCGTTTGATTGGCCTCTGCAGTGGGGGGAGGGGAAGCCTTGTAGCACTAAGCCCTTAACTTTCGGGAACTGACTCTATATCCAGGTACAAAGTGTCAGAACTGAGTTGAATTGTAGGACCCTAGCTCATGTCCAAGAATCGCTTGGTAGTGGGGAGACCTCATGCTCACACATTGGAATTGGGTATAGAACCTTTTAATTACTTTGTGCTATCTTTGTTATTACTCTATATAGCCACTCTTTTCTGTTGTGTTGTACTAATTGGTTTGCAGTTATATTTTATCTGGACTGCAAGATTATACACTCTATATAAAGAAAATTTCTTAAATAACTCTATAGCCTACTAGTACATATATATTCTCCAGTGTCTTGAATTAACTGTTTCATAAACCAATCATTTGGTATTTTACAAAGTTTGCCCCAAACTATGGAAATAAACCCCAAGCCAGATTATTAAAATTCTAATCAACATTTCTGCTGGAGAGAAAGAGATAAAGAATCAGAATGTCACCTTATCCCAATTTTATCCTGTCAAACTGAAAATCTCCAGAGCAGAAGTTTATCAAAATCAAGATTAGAAAAATCAAGATCAGAAACACTAGTAAGAGCAAGAGCAAATGTTTTATGGATTCTTAATTCTGGATTTCACGCCATGAAAATATTAGTCTTGCTTCTTTTTTCTTCTAAGAAACAAATCCTCAATGAACTGAAAAGGATCTAGGATCTGCTAGTCTTGGCATAAGCGATAAAGAAAATGCTTATTTTAAAAATTTTTAACATTTCTGAAATTATAAACAATTCTTATAGCCTAAATACAATCAACAGTACATTATTAATAAAATAGATTATAGGGGCGCCTGGGTGGCTCAGTGATGGAGCCTGCATTGGGCTCTCTGCTCAGCGGGGAGCTTGCTTCCTCCTCTCTCTCTGCCTGCCTCTCTGCCTGCTTGTGATCTCTGTTTGCCATATAAATAAATATTTTTTAAAAAGATTATAAAATTATATTCTTAATATTATATTACTATGTTAACTATTAGTGATATTTATGATTCATTTCTTAATACAAATATAATATAGACATCAGAAACGAATGCATAAATATAAATATAGCTTACAAAGATAACTACATAACTTACATTCAGTCCTTACCTTCAGTATTTGTTATTTTATTTTCATGAAAAATCTCAATGTCTTCCTTAGGGGCACCAAAGAGAACCAAAGCTTGTGATGTGGCATTGTCTTTTAAAAAGAAAACAAAAATCACAGTGAGCAGTTAATATAAATTTTTAAATAAGCAAAATAATGCATAAAACTATGTGGTTAAAGTATTGTCCTTGTAAAAGCAATTATAATTCAAATATTAACCAAACCCCACAGCAGAATATATTTAGGTGTTTTCTCTGGTACTTCAATTGGGTTAACTCTCAAAAGAAGGTATTCAAAATAGCACTCATCTATTAAAAGCAAACACTGAGAGACTGTCCAAAGTGACATTACCAAAACAATGGAGCAGGAAACTCTAGCTCCCATCCTACAATGAAACTCAATAGTTAAATGGCTATGAACAAACAAAAAATAGTTCTGGGAGAGCTCAGGAATTCACTCAACAAACTTCAGCAACACAGCGGAACAAAAAAGCCTGTGTATAACCTCACAAAAAGGAAAGGAGGACAGTTTCATTTTGACTGCAGCATCCCTTTCACCAGGCCAACACTGCTCAGCACCAAGAGGGAACACTCCAGCTTGAAATAGTTCCCCTCACTGAGAAAGGGAGAACAGGGTGGAAGAACAGCTTCCCCACCCTTTTGGACACTGCACAAAGGACCTGCTCTGGTTTCATCTTACTAAGAGATAGGCAAAAGCAAGACTTATGGAAATGCTTTGAACAAGGAAGAAGGGCAGAGGCTACCAATATAGTCATACAAAGAAAGTGATCAGAATTCCCAGTGGCCTGCTCTGTGGAGGATCCCGCGAGCTTTGCCAGCACAGTTTTCCTTCTAATATGAAAGAGAAAGAGTTTCCCAGACAAACCAAAGTGAGGGAGTTCATCACCACCAGACCTGCTTTACAAGAAATGCTGAAAGGAGCTCTTCAAGCTGTAATGAAAAAACTTTAATCAAAACATGAAAATATTTGAAAAAATAAAACATGTCAGTAAAAATAAGTATATGTCAATTTCAGAATACTCCAATACTACAATATAGAGGTGTGCTAATCACTTAACTCAAGTATATAGATTAAAGAAATATGAAAAAATAGCTATAGCTTCAATAACTTACTAATAAATGCACAATATAAAAAGATGTAAATTGTGACATCAGAAACATAAAAAGGAAAGAATAAAAGGGTAGAGTTTTTGTATATGATTGAAGTTGTTATCTGTTTAAGGTATACTATTATAACTACAAAACGTTTTGTGTAAGCCTTAAGGTAATCAAAAAGCAAAACCTATAATAGGTATACAAGAGAAGAAGGGAATCAGAGTATACCACTATGGAAAATCAATTCATTAAGAAAGACAGAAAGAGAGGAAGAAATGAACAAAAGAAGTATAAAACAGACAGCAAATAATCAACAAAAGTCCTTAACTACCAATAATCATTTTAAACATAAATGGATTAAGTTCTCCAAACAAATGGCATAGAGTGGCTGAATGGATTTTTTTTTTTTTTAAAGACCCAACTATATGCTACTAAAGACACATTTTAGCTTTACTCAGAGTGAGGGGATGGAAAAATATATTCCATGCAAATGGAAACAGAGATTAGAGGTAGCTATACTTCTATCAGACAAAATAATCTCATGTTTAATAGCATGAAAAAGGGCTTGCTTCCACAGCACATATACTAAAATTGCAATAATGCAGAGAAGATTAGCATTGCCCCTGTGTGAGGATGGCACACAAATACAATAGCATGAAAAGAATAAAATACTTAGGAATAAATTTAACCAAGATAGTGAAAGATTTATATATCAAAAACTATAAGACACTGATGAAAGAAACTGAAGAACACAAATAGATGGAGAGCTATCTTGTGCTCATGGATCAGCAGAGAAATTTTGTTAAAATGTCCATTCAATCAAACCCTATCAAAATCCAATGGCATTTCCCACAGAAACAGAAAAGAATCCTAAAATTCTTATGAATCCACAAAAGATCCTGCAGAGCTGAAGTAACCATGAGGGGGGAAAAAAAGAACAACGCTGAAGGCATCACAATTCATTATTTCAAACTATATTACGAAGCTATACTAATCAAGAAAGTATGGTATTGGCATAAAAACATACACAAAAATCAGCAGAACAGAACATAGAGCTCATGAAAAAAAAAAAAACCCATACATATATGATCAACTAATACGTGAGAAAGAAGACGGGACAGTCTCTTCCATAAATGGTATTGGGCACCACCTCAATTCCAAATTCCTTATGATCCTTGCTTTAAATTGCCTACCAGGCATTATTTATGTTTTACTTACATGTCCAGCTAGGACCTTGCCATTTCATTTGGGATAAATTTCTCTGTCTCCTCATTTTGTCTCCTTCTCTTGTATCTATTTCAGTGTGTTAAAGTCAGTTATGTTTTCTGTTCTTGAAAGTACTGACTTTGCGTAGAAGAGGTCCTAGGATGCCCTGCAGTGCAATATTCCCTGTTCACCAGAACCTGGCACTTCAGCAGAATATCCTATGTGTGGAGTTTATTCCCAGCTATTGTGTCTGAGTCACTTTTCTTTCAGAGTGTTTGTCTGCACTGACTCTCTGCCTGCTGTGGGCTGTCCTTGCTCAATCTGGTGTTAGTGGAACTCAAGTAGGCCAGCTCTGAGCGGGGTAATGATCATAAGGTTACTGGACTTGAGAAAAGAGTAGAAGACATGAATGAGACTCTCAACACAAAGATAAGGTATAACATAGCAGAGAAAAAGGACTCAGTAAATGAAATGAAAAAAAATACTTGATGAAATGTGGCAGAAGCAGAGGAATGAATTACAACACAGAGTAATAGAAAGTAATCAAGCTGAACAAAAGAGAGAAAAAAGCATTACACAAATTGAAAATAGATTTAGGGAACTCAGTGACTCCATCAAACATAATTAATAATGTTTGTATTATAGGAGTCCCCGAAGAAGAGAGAGAAAAGGGGGCAAAAAATTTATTTGAAGAAATAATAGCTGAAAACATCTGGGAAAGTAATCTGGGAAAGTAAACATATACCCAGATCCAGGACACACAGAGAACTCCCATCAAAATAATAAAAGCAGACCCACACCAAGAGATAATGTAATTAAACTTGCAAAATATAGTGATACAGAAAAAATCTTAAGAGCACCAACACAGAAGAAGTTACTAACTTACAAGAGAAAACCTAAAAGGCTAGCAGGAGATGTTTCAACAGAAAATTTGCAAACCAGAAGGGAGTGGTATGATATTTTCAAAGTGCTGAATGGGAAAATCCTGCAGCCAACAATGCTTTATCCAGCAATGCATTACTCAGAATAGGAGAAAGAGCGTTTCCCAAACAAAAACTAAAGAGGTTCATGACCACTAAAGCAGTCCTACAAGAAACACTAACAGGGACTCTTTTAGTGGAAAAGAGAGACCAAAAATCAAAGTATAAAGGAGGAAACACAAATGCAGTGAAAACAAAAAATTTCTGTAAAAAATCAGTCAAGGAGCTCATAAAGAGAAGATATAAATTATGACATCATATACCTAAAACATGGGGAGCAGAGTAGTAAAGAATGGGTTCAAACTTAAGTGTTCATCAACATGATATAGACTGCTATATGCAGAGGAGGTTATATAAAACCCTAATGGTACCATATATCAAAAACCAGTAATAAAAAGGCAAAGAATAAAAAGAAAGAAATCCAAATATTTCATTAAAGAAAAACAACAAAACATGAAAGAAGACAAGAAAGATACAGAGAAAAATTTTCAAAAACAACTTCAACTAATAAAATGCCAATAAATACATATCTATCAATAATTACTTTGAATATAAGTAGACTAAACACTCCAATCAAAAGATAGAGGTTGAGGAATGGAAAAAAAAATAAGACCTATCTATATGCTGCCTATAAAAGACTCATTTTAGACCCAAAGACTTCTGAAGATTGAAAGTGAGGGGATGGAGAAATATCTGTCATGCAAATGGATGTCAAAACAAAGCTGGAGTAGCAATACTTATTTCACCAAAATGACTTTAAAACAAATACTGTAACAAGAGACAAGGATACTATATAGTAATAGAGGGGACAATCCAATAAGAAGATACAATTGTAAATATTTATGTACCCAACATAGGAGCACCCAAATACATAAAACAGTTAATAACAAATATAAGCAAACTGATTGATAATAATATAATAATAGTAGGGTACATTAACACCACACTCACATCAATGGACAGATCATCTAAACAGAAAACCAACAAGAAAACAATGGCTTTGAATAACACACTGGAATAGGTGGATTTAACAGATATATTCAGAGCATTCTATCCTAAAACAGCAGAATATACATTCTTTTCAAGTGCACATGAACATTCTCCAGAATAATCACATAATAGCCCACAAAACCAGCCCCAACACAATCGAGAAGATTGAAGTCATACCATGCATCTTTTCTGACCACAAGGCTATGAATCCAAAGTCACCTACAAGAAAAAAATCCAAAAAGACCACAAATTCATGGAGGTTACATGACATGTTACTAAGCAATGAACACTTCAATCCTGAAATAAAAAACAGAAATAAAAAAGAACATGGAGGGGCGCCTGGGTGGCTCAGTGGGTTAAAGCCTCTGCCTTCAACTCAGGTCATGATCCCAGAGTCCTGGGATTGAGCTCCGAATCAGGCTCTCTGCTCGGCAGGGAGCCTGCTTCCTCCTCTCTCTCTGCCTGCCTCTCTGCCTACTTGTGATCTCTGTCTGTCAAACAAATAAATAAAATCTTAAAAAAAAAAAAAAAAAGAACATGGAAATGAATGAAAATGAAAACACAATGGCACAAAACCTCTGAGATGCAACAAAAGCAGTTCTAAGAGGGAAGTTAATAGCAATAACAGGCCTACTTCAAGAGACGAGGGAAAAAAAATCAAATACACAACCTAAACTTACAAGCTAGTGAAAGAACAACAAACAAAACCTAAAATAAGCAAAAGGAAGAAAATAATAAACAGTAGAGAGAAAAATGATATAGAAAATAAAAAAGACAATAGAGCAAATCAATGAAACCAGGAGGTGGTTCTTTGAAAAAATTAATAAAACTGATAAACTTCTAGCCAGACTTGTCAAAAAGAAAAGAGAAAGGACTCAAAGTCACAAATGACAGAGGAGAAATAACAACCAACACCACAGAAAATTATAAGAGAATATCATGAAAATCTAAATACCAACCAATTGGACAACCTAGAATATATAAATTCCCAGAAACATATAAACTACCAAAACTGAAACAGGAAGAAATAGAAAATATAAATAGATTGATACCAACAAAGAAATTAAATCAATAATCAAAACACTCCCAACGAACAGAAGTCCAGGACCCGATGGGTTCATAGGCAAATTCTACCAACATTTAAAGAAGAGTTTTTGTTTTTGTTTTTTAGTTTTTTTATTCTTGAGAGAGACACAGACAGAGAGGCAGAGGAAGAAGCAGGCTCCCCGCTGAGCAGGCTCCCCACTGAGCTCCCAGATGCAGGACTCAATCCCAGGACCCCGGGATCATGACATGAGCAAAACGCAGACTCAACCATCTGAGCCACCCGAGCATCCCTTAAAGAAGAGTTAATACCTACTCTTCTCAAACTATTCCAAAAAACAAAAAAGAAAGGAACACTTTCAAATTTATTCTATTAAGGCCAGAATTATCCTGATACCAAAATCAGATAAAAACACCACTAAAAAAGAGAACTATAGGCCAATATCCCTGATGAACATAGATGCAAAATGGTCAATAAAATACTAGGAAACTGAATTCAACAATATATTAAAAAGAAAATTCACCATAATCAGAGAGAATTTATTTTCAGGATGCAAAGGAGAAAGGATAAAATTCATATGATCATTTCAGTAGAAGCAGAAAAACCATTTGACATAGTACAACATCCAGTCATGATAAAAACCTTCAACAAAATAGGTTTAGAAGGAACACACCTCAACATCATAAAGGCCGTATATGAAAAACCTGGAGCAAACATCATCCTTAATGGGGAAAAACAGAGCTTCCCCCTAAGGACAGGAACAACATAAGGATATCCACTCTCACCACTTCTATTCAACACAGTATTTAAAGTCCTAGCCATAGCCAGTCAGTAAAGTCTCAGCAAAATATCATAATTGATGTACAAAATCAATGCACAGAAATCTGTTGCATTTCTATACACCAATAATAAAGCAGCAGAAAGAGAAAAATTAAGAAAACAATCCCATTTACAAGTGCACCAAAACACAAGCAGTAACTTCTTTAACGTCAGCTGTAGCAACTTTTTTCTATGTATTTCTCCTGCAGAAAGAGAAACAAAAGCAAAAATAAACTATTGGGAGAACATCAAAATGAAAAGCTTCTGCACAGCAAAGGAAATCTTCAACAAAACTAAAAGGCAACTACTGAATAGGAGAAGATATTTACTAATGATGTATCTGATAAAAGGTTAGTATGCAAAATATATAAAGATCTAATAAATCTCAACACCCCAAAAATAAATTATCCAATTAAAAAATGGACAGAAAACATGAACAGATATTTCTCCAGACATACAGATGGCCAAGAAACGCATGAATAGATGATCAGTATCACTATCACCAAGGAAATGCAAATCAAACCTACAGTGAGATATCACCTCACACCTGTCAGAATGGCTAATATCAAAAACACAAGAAACAACAGGTTTTGGCGAAGATATGGAGAAAAAGGAATCCTCATGCACTGCTGGTGGAAATGCAAACTGTTGCGGCCACTGTGGAAAAGAGTATGGAGGTTCCTCAAAAAGTTAAAAATAGAACTACCCTACAATCCAGTAATTGCACTACTGGCAATTTATCCAAAGAAGACAAAAACACTAATTTAAAGAGATACTCACCCCCCTGTGCTATAAGCAGCATTATTTACAATAGTTAAGATTTGGAAGCAGCCAAATTGTCCATCAACTGATGAATGGATAAAGAAGATGATATATATATTCAGCCATGAATATCATACTATAATACTATGACCATATTATAATACTATTACCATACTATAATACTGTTATCATATTACAGTACTATTCAGCCCTAAAAATAACAAAATCTTGCCATTTGCAACAACATGGATGGAGCTAGAGAGTATAATGCTAAGAAAATAAGTCAGTCAGAAAAACACAAATACCATATTATTTCCCTCATATGTGGAATTAAAGAAACAAAACAAATGAGGTAAGGGAAAAAGTGAGAGACAAACAAATGCTCAATTATGGAGAACAAACTGATGGTTACCAGAGAAGATTGCGGCGGCGGGGGGGGGGGGGGGGTATTAAATAAGTGATGGGGATTAAGGAGGGCGCTTGTGAGGAGAACTGGACGATACATGGAATTGTTGAATCACTATATTGTACACCTGAAACTACATAAGATTATATATAAAATAAAAGTTACACTTAGATAAAAATAAACCAAAGATGATTTACCACTTTAATAAATAAATAGTGCTAGGAAAACTAGGTACTCACATGCAAAGGAATGAGATCAGACACCTATCTTACACAATTCACAACAATTAACTTAAATGGATTAAACACTTAAATGGAAGATCTGAAACCACAAAAAGCACAACAAATTAAAACTAAAATCTTAAAAGCTGCATACACACACACACACTATAATGAAAAGGAAAGCTATAGAATGGGAGAAATTATTTACAAACCATCTATCTGATAAGTCATTCATATCCAAAATATATAAGGAAACATACAACTCAATAACATAACAACAAATAAGTCAGTTTTAAATTGGCAAAGGTCCTGAGTAGACATTGGTCCAAAGAAGACATACAAATGGACAACAAGTACATGACAAAGTATTCAACATCACTAATCATCAGGGATACACAAATCACCACCAGGAGATATCATCTCATATCTGTTATAGTGGCTTTTATCAAAAAAGACAAGAGACATCAAATGTAGAGATAAGAGAAATCCTCATGCAGTGTTGGTGCAAATATAAATTAATACCGTATAGCCATTACAGAAAACAGTGCCAAGAAATGAAAAATACAACTTCCATGTGATGTAGCGATCCCATTTCTGGGTATGTATCTAAAGGAAATGAAATCACCATCTCAAAGAGTTATCAGTACCCTCATGTTCACTGCAGCATTATCACAATAGCAGTTTAAGTGCCCATATACAGATATATATATACACAATTCACATATATTATACATAGATATATTAAATGTGTGTGTGTGTGTGTGTGTGTAAATACAATGGGATATTGTTCAACCACAGAAAAGAAGGAAATCCTGCCATTTGAAACAATATGAGTGGACCTTAAGGGAATTATGCTGAGTGAAATAAGACAAAGACAAAACCGTATGATCTCATTTATACATAGTATCTAGAAAAGCCACCAAACTCATAGAAACAGAGTAGAACAGCAGTTGCCAGGGGCTGGTAAGTGGGGGAAATGAGATGTTGAGTCAAAGGGAACAAACTTCCAGTTATTAGAATAAATTTTAGAGAAATAGTATACAGCAAAGTGATTATAAATAACTAAGTTGCTATGAAAGATTCTACATGCTCTCACTGTAACAACAACAAAAAATGGTAATTATGTAAATTTAAGTATGTGTTCAATAATCTTACTTTTTTATTTTTTAAATTTATTTAATCTTAAATAAATTTAAGTACGTGTTCAATAATCTTACTGTGGTAAACATCTCACAATATGCACATGTATCAAATCATCATATTGTATAAGCTACACTTACACAATGTTATAATAATAAATAGCTGGAAAATGAAAGCAAACAGCAAACAGATATGTCATTACGTGATGATACAGAAAGTAATCCAAGGTACACTGTTAAATGAAAAACAGGAAAACAAAAATTTATATATGTTTCATCATCATTTTTTGTTTTCTAAAGAGATGTATGGGTTGATAGGTATTTGTAGATACAATTAGGATTAGTTAACTTTGAAAAGAGGGAATATAGAGACAAATGAAACATTTGTATTTTATTTTACAATCTGAAGTGTTTAAAAATTCTCAAAGAATGTATTATTTGTTTGACAGTGTTTTATAAAATTAAATATCTCTACAATGCAAAAACAGTGCTAATCTTTAACTCAATGGAAATGTAGGTTCACAAAAAAAATTTATCTGAGAATATTTGTGATATCTTTACTCCCAACAGTGGAAATTGGAAACAACCTAAATGCACATCACTAGAAAATTAAATTTCAAAAAATACAGGGTAGTTATGCAATAGTATAATGCTAAGCAGTAAAAAAAAAAAAAAAGATGAACTACTAATACACAGACTAACACTGGTAAATCTCAAAAATATACTGAGCAAAAATAATCAGAGAAAACAAAATGGATATTTCATAATTCCATTTTTATGAGGTTCAAAAAACCCAAAATTAAACTATTGTGATAGATACCAAATAGTGGTTGCCTATGGTTGTTGACAAACTTTCTGCAGTAATAAAATCTTTTTCATCCAAAAATGGGCCGTGGTTCTGTATTTATCATGCATACATTCATTAAAATACATTAAATTACAAATTTAAAGCTTGAGCATTTCACTGTATATAAATTATGAAATATGAAATACAATATTTATTCTAATGGCATTAAATATTTTGATAGAGTATACAGATTTAAAATTTAAGATTTTAAATATAAGATTTAAAAACTTGTAGGCTATCCAATGCTAATATTTAGTAACCATTACAAGTAGGGTATTTATATTCTAAAACCCCACTACAGGATGAAATGTGGCAAAAGTAAATTCTCAGCAAAAACATACAAACATAAAAGATAATGAGTGTTGAAAAAGCAAAAATAGAAGATAGCACTAGTCAAATAACTATAATATATATGAGTGATCTAATTTATCCAAAAAGAATAACCAAATAAGAATTGTACAGATAAAAACGTAAACAGGTACTTTTTCTTACTGAGAAAGAAAACTTTTTGTGATCAAATTATAAAGTTATGGGGGCACCTGGGTGGCTCAGTGGGTTGGGTCTCTGCCTTCACTCGGGTCATGATCTCAGGGTCCTGGGATCAGGCCCCGCGCGTCGGGCTCTCTGCTCGGTGGGGAGCCTGTTTCCCCCTCTCTCTGCCTGCCTCTCTGCCTACTTGTGATCTCTCTGTCTCTCTCTCTCTCTGTTAAATAAATAAATAAAATATTTTTTAAAAATTATAAAGTTATGTTTCTGCATAGAATTGCACATGATGACTTTAAGACAAAGATCTTTACTTGAAATAAAGGACACTGTGTAATGGCAAGAGGGTCAATCCATCAGAAAGCTATAACAATTATAAACATACACAAACTTAACAACAGAGCCTCAAAATGAAGGAAAAGCTAACATAATTGAAGGAAGGAATAGACAATTCAACAATAGTCTATTAAACAGTCACAATGGTCAGTCTATTCAAATAGTCATAATAGACTTTAACTGCCTAAATAATGGATAAAACAACTAGAAGATAGACAAGTAAACAGTTTTGAAAACACGATAAACCATCTATACCTAAGAAACAACTATATTTCACTGAGTAGAAAACATTTTTCTCAAGTGCATATGGAACACTCTCTATAATAAAGCACATATTATGCCATAAATAAGTTTCAATACATTTGAATAGTGTTGAAATCATACAAAGTATCTTCTTTGACTACAATGTTAAAAATAGAAATCGGTAACCAAAGAAAATATGGGAAATTTTCAAATATGTGAACTTTAAACACAATACTAAATAAATAATGGGTGAAAAAGAAATCACAAGGGAAATGAGAAAATACTTTGAGACGAATGAAAACAAAAAGACAACACAACTAGTCACATAATACGTTTAGTAAAATCAATGGTCAGAGGAAATATGTAGTTACATATGCCTATATATAAAAGAACTTTTGTCACATCCTAAGAAAAAGAGCAAACTAAATCCAAAGAGAAAGAAAAATATTAGGAAATAAATCCTCACAAAATACCAGCCAAATCCAACAGCATAAAAAAGGATTATGCACCATATCCAAGTGAGATTTATCCTAGAAATGTTCCAACATATGAAAATCAATGAATGCAATATACCACATTAACAAAATAAAGGGCAGGAATCACACAAGTATTTCAATAGATGCAGAAAAAGTATCTGACAAAATTCAATCTCATTCATGGTAAAAACACACAACAAAATAGGAATAGAGAGAAATGTCTTCAACAGGATAAAGAACCTTTGTGAAAAATCCCCAGCAAACATCACACTTTATGGTAAAAAATAAAAGTTTCCCCCTAAGATCAGGAAAAAGACAAGCATATCCATACTTTGCCACTTCTTTTCAATATTGTTCTGGAGATTCTAGCCACAGTAAGTAGACCAAAAAAAAAAAAAAAAGGAATCAAAAAGATGATTTTTGATTGGGAATAAAATTAACAGAAGTGTAAGACTTCTTCACTAAAACCTACAAAACATTGTCAAAAAAAATAATTCCTAAGTAAATACAAAGGTACTGTATGAGTATTCTGGAAGACATAATCTTGTTAAGATGCCAAAACCCCTTAAAATGGTCCACAGATTCAATGTAACTCCTATCAAATTCCAACAGCCTTTTTTTTTTTTTATTCCAAGAAATTGTCAAACTGATCCAAAAATTGACATGGAAATGCAAAGGACTCAGATTAGCCAAAAAGAACATGTTGGAGAAATCACACTTCTAGTTTTAAAAATTACTATAAAGCTATAATACACAGTATGGTACTGGCATCAGAATGGACATGTAGATCAGTGGAGTAGAACTGAGATTCATCAAATAAACCCATATTTATGGTCTGTTGATCTTTATAAGGGTGCCAAGACAATTCAATGAGAAAAAAAGTCTTTTTCAACAGATGGTACTAGGTCAACTAGAGGTATACACGTAAAAGAATGAATTTTGACTCCTACCATAAATCATATACAAGAATAAACTCAGAATGCATCATAAACTTAAATGCAAGAGCTAATACTATAAAACTCTTGGAAGAAAACAGAGATGTAAATATTTGTGACCCTGAATTAGGCAATAGTTTCTTTGATGTGATATCAAAGGAACAAGCAATTTTAAAAATTAGATCAATTGGCTTCATCTAATAAAATTTTTTGTCCTACAAAGGACATTATCAAGAAGATGAAAATACAAGCCCTACTGTGGGTGAAAACATTTGCAAATCATATATCTAGTAAAGATCTAGTTTCTGAAATACATAAAGACTTCTACAATTCAAGGATTTAAAAAAAAAAAAAAAGAACGCAGTTTTAAAATGGAAAAAGATTTTAACAGACATTTCTCCAAAGATAAACAAATGGCCAGTATGTGCATATAAAGATCTTTCCATGATTATTCATTAGACAGATGCAAATCAAAACCACAATGAAATGTCACTTCACTCCCAGTAACAAGGACTATAATAAATATACAAAATATATTTAATATATACATATATTATATACAACATATATTTGTGTATAATAATATAAAAAAAACACAACTAGAAACAATATAACAAGCCCTGACAAGGGTGTGGAAAAAGTGGAATCCTCATATACTGCCATTTGGAATGTAAAATACTGCAGGTACTATAGAAAAAAAAAAAATTGGCAATTACTCAGAAAGTTAAACATCAATTTACCAAATGATCCAGCAATTCCAGTCCTAAGTGTATACCCAACAGAAATAAAAACACATGTCCCATTAAAAACAAACAAACAAACAAACAAAACCCTTGTACTCAAACACTCATAAGAACATTATTCATAATAGCCCCAGAGTGGAAACCCAAACATCCATCTAGTGATGAATGTTTAATAGAAGACAGACACACAAAGTCAACTATTTCACAAATTCATTCATATAGAATGGTCCAGAATGGCGTCCCATCCCACCTCCCCCACCCCCACTGGCCAAATAAATCCTGGTTGTGAGGCCATTTTTTTTTTAAGACTCTATTTATTTATTTGACAGAGAAAGAGAGATCGTGAGTAGGCAGAGAGTCAGGCAGAGAGAGAAGAGGAAGCAGGCTCCCCGCGGAGCAGAGAGCCCGACGCGGGGCTCGATCTCAGACCATGAGATCATGACCAGAGCCGAAGGCAGTGGCCTAATCCACTGAGCCACCCAGGTGCCCCTGTGAGGCCATTTCTGTTACCTCTCGAATCTTCAGGCATCGGTGCTCATGCTGAGCGATGGCACCGAATGGGCCCCAGAGAGCCGTCAGGCTAGCCCCCAGCGCCCGTGTCGGGGTCCGCAAGTGCCCAAAAGGGAACGGGAGCGCCAGTCGCCGGAGTCCATTGAAGGCAGGGCGCAGATGCTGCCGGGAAGTCGGACCACAATTTGCGCCGGAAGTTGTGTGCGGTGGGGTACCCTCCTGCAGGACTTTGCGCTTGCGCGTCTCCACCACGACCTAGCTGGGGCGGCTGCTGTGATCAAAGGGGTCCCCGAGCAGGAGCTACTGGTGGGCAAACACGCACTGGGGGAAAGTCCTGGCTGCCCTGTGGGACCTCAGGTCGGCGGTAAAGGACTCCTTGAGGAGCAGTTGGCCTTCACGATAGACATGGAGGTGCCAGACACTTGGGACTCTTTAAAGACATGGCCCTCCGTCTTGGGGACACTGTAGAGGCCGCCAACCACTTCCTCCGGCCCCTGGAGCTCCACAAGTTGGATGGGCTCTCCTCGCCGGCGCCAGCTATCAGTGCACTGCGGTAAAGGTGGTGCCACGCCCTGGCGTGGTCTGGATGGCGTCCTTGTACAGCGTCACATCGCAGACGTCCGAGCACACGCCTCGCAGGTTCTCCTGGCAAGGCAGCCCTTCTGGAATCCCAACACCATGGTATCCTTGATTTCGTTGAGGTACTGTACAGTCCTGGTGATGACTGGAGATGTTGGGCCGGTGCCATCAGGCCCTGAGCACCAGATCTTGCGGGTCTAGCAGGTTCCACTCGTGCTTTTTGGCCAGACAGCGACCTGCTGCTTCAGTTGCTGGCGGGCCCCCCTTGCTGTCCTAGGCCAGGTGGTCGCAAAAGGGCCGCACCTTCACCTACAGCAGATTGTGCTGGTTTGGGGATTTGGACAGGCAGAGAACCTTTGACTCTGGGTCAAATTTCTTGATAGGGATGTAGGTGTAGTCCTCCTTCAGGTTCTTCAAGCAGGTCTCCAGGGGCAGCCACTGGTACCCGCGATTGTGTGCTCCCAGGATGCACTGCTCAATGATGAACTGCTCTGTGGGGTCTGACTTGGCCAGCTGCCTCGGCCCCTCCATCAGCTTGGGTAGCTCTGCAGGGTTCTTGGCCTTGACCGTGAAAGTGACGACAAACTGTTCACTGAACTTCATCATCTGCGGGTTGTGGGTGTCCTCCAGGGTGATGGTGGTATCAGTTTTCGGCAGAAATTAATCAGCCCACACCAGACTTATATCCCCACCAAGGCACATAGGTTTGTGATTGACGGGGGTTTGGGTGGAGGGGGAATAGGGAGTGTCTGCTGATGGTATAGGGCTTCTTTTAGAGGTTAGGAAAGTATTCTAGAATTAAATAACATTGACATTTACACAACCTTGTGATTATACTAAAAACACTGAATTGTACAGTTTCAAGAGGTGAATTTTATATGTGAATATAAGTTTTTTAAAAGTTAAAAAAAATAAATAAATAAAAGTTAAACACTTGGGGCGCCTGGGTGGCTCAGTGGGTTAAGCCTCTGCCTTCGGCTCAGGTCATGATCCCAGGGTCCTGGGATCGAGCCCCGTATCAGGCTCTCTGATCAGCAGGGAGCCTGCTTCTCCCTCTCTCTCTGCCTACTTGTGATTTCTGTCTGTCAAATAAATAAATAAAATCTTTTTAAAAATAAGCAAATAAAATAAATAAAAGTTAAACACTATTACCCAGAACAGCATTTAGTAAGCTGTATGCTGAGTAAGTCTCTGCTTCAAAGGAGTCTGATTTGACAGTCCGGTCCGTTTTATAATATCTATGATATCTCAAGGGAAATTTATAACTTTAAATAATTATATTAAAACTAAAAACTAGTGACCTAAGCATCCAGATTAAGAATATATGAAAAAACAAACCCAAAGAAAGTAGAAGGAAGAGAAGGAGTAGTAATATCTGAAATTAATAAAATAGAAAACAGACCACCAACAACAAAAAACTCCAGAGATAATTAAAAAGATCAGAAATTACCACTTTGAAGAGTTTAACACAAATAAACATGTGGCAAAATTGATCTAGACAAAGGGGAAGAAGAAACAAATACAATATTATGAATGTAAAGGAGGAATAACTGAATGTAGAGAGATATAAAAGTAAAAGATATGAGCAGTGTTATATCAGTATATTTCAAATTTAACAAAGTGAACAAATTCTTAAAAGAAAAAATTAAAACTTGTCAATAGTGAATTAAGAATACACAGAAAGCCTAACTAGTCCTATAACAACTAAATAATTAATATCAATGGTTTGTGTCTTTAAAAATTAAGACATAAGTTCAGCTAAACATTCAAGAAAATTAATTAAGATATTCTTTTTTTCAGAGAATAGAAAATGAAGAAACATTTCCCTGATCCCATTGTGAAGTCATAAATACCTTGGTAACAAAACCAGACTAAAATAAGGTAAGTAAAAAACTTAGGGACCAATGTTACTCCAGAGCATAGATCCAAAAATCCTGAACAAATGACTATTAAATCAAATCCAGCAATATATGAAAATAAAATTAAAAAAATAAATTTGTCCCATGAATGAAAAGTTTAACAATTGAAAATCTATTTATGCAATTCATTAAATTTAAAGATTAAAGAAGAAAAACTTAATCACAGAAAAATTTCAATAGATGTAGGAAAAGCATTCATAAAATTCAATGCATGTTCATAATTTATAATACATTATAAAGATAACCTAAAAAATACCATCACATTTAATGATGAAGCATTAAAAGTCTCATTTTTAAAATCAGGAACAAGAAGATAAATGTGCACATTTTTATTGCTTCATTTAATAATGCTCTGAAGGATCTAGACTAAGCTATAGAAGAGGGAAAGTGATAAAATTATAATGGGAAGAAAGTAAAAATCTAACCTCATTATTTTCAGATAATCTAACTTATTAGTGAATTAATAAGACAGTTAAAATTATGAAATTAAAAGTATAAAACCATATATGCATAGTATTAACATGTTTACATATAATATACAAAAAATAAATGTGATTTAGGAGAGGTGAGAGAACTCAGGGTTTTGTTTCTTAAGGTAGGTCATGAGTGCACAGATAGTCAATTTTATTAGTATTCTTTACATATATGTTACAGGTATTTTTTAAAAGATTATTTATTTATTTATTTGACAGACAGAGATGACAAGTAGGCAGAGAGGCAGGCAGAGAGAGAGGGGGAAGCAGGCTCCCTGCTGAGCAGAGAGCCTGATGCGGGGCTCCATCCCAGGATCCTGGGATCATGACCTGAGCCAAAGGCAGAGGCTTTAACCCACTGAGCCACCCTGGCGCCCCTGTTACAGGTATTTTTAATGTACAAAATTTTCCTATTCCAACAAATAAGAAACTAATTTGTAAAAAAAAAAAAAACAAAAAAAAAACAGCCTCAGCCTGTTGTATGGAAAATATATATTATGAAATACAAGAAATAGGAAAACTAATGCAGAATCAGTATCATAATTCAAATAAATATGTGATACTGCCATTAAATGAAGTTTTGTACTTACTGAAAATACTGCCTATAAATCACAACATTACAGGTGGTAAGTTTGTAAAAAGTAACTGTTAATTGTAATAGACATTATTATCCTGGAGCTAACCATTTGTAAACATGAGTCATCTGAAAATACTGTTGGTCAGCATGTTTAATATCTGGATGTGACTGTACAGAACAATTTGGAAACGTTTAATAATATGTTTTATTATTTATTTCAGCTGAGCGCACAGAATAATTATCCAATTCTGTATGTTTATTTATAGTATAATAAGAATGTTAACATGACCACAGTAGTTTCATGATGATTGACACAACATAAAGAAAAGATTTATTTTTGATGTTAGGAGAAGTATTATGGTCAATATAATCTGGTAGAAGTTAATAAATAAGACCTCACACTGTGTTTTTATAATATTAATGACAGAGTTAATGACAAACATTTTCAAAGGTTGGTACATAATTAGGTTCAGTACATCATCCAGCAGAGATTGCTTTGGGCTTAAAAGTTTGAAATCTGCCACAACATAGCAATAAACACTGAGGTCTGATAAATTTCTATAGTTTGAACATAGATATCTCAATGCTTTGTTTGATGAGCTGAATATTCTCTGTAGTGGTTGGTTGGTTTACACAGAAGATGGGGAGCTTAATGATGGTATGATGCTAAAGAGATAGAAGTTAATTTTAATCAGTAATTAGTATTTATCCCAGCATTCCAAATATTTGTTCTAATGTCATTTAAATACAAATATTCTAAACTTACTAAGCAAATACCAAAAGATGATTTATTAACTGAATTATTTTATAATTCATATGCATGTACGGAAATAATCTGTATCATAGAACACTCATATTCCATCAAAGACTATGGTATGTGGTTATATTTTTATATATATATATATTTACATATATATATTTATATATATATTTACATATATATATTTATATATATATATATATCTCTCCATTGCGTAGACTAAAAACAGGTGGCCTGCCTTTTTTTAATATGATTAACTCTGTCCTGATGTACCACATATAGGAGTTTTTGCTTACAAATCAGTGTAGACTGGTCAGTTTCTGTTGCAATACAATAGACTTTGTCAGGTCATTCAAAGGGAAACCATTAGCGTGGATCTCAAAAGTCTTGGAACAAACTAGTAGCTTTTAAATAACATTGTAATCCAAAATGTTTGAAAAGTTCTTTTCAAGTATTTAAACAAGAGATATCTGCAAGTATGTTTGATTATCTTCTTTCCAAATTGTATCTTTGGGAAAATTGTTTTAAGTGAATAATCTGGTTCATATTATTAATCTGAAATGAAATGAAAATGAAAATTTTTTGCTTAAACTGTAATACATAAACACAATGACAGTGAAATGACATTTTTTTCCAACTAATATTGGTTTCCAAAAATGAAAATTTTTTGCTTAAACTGTAATACATAAACACAATGACAGTGAAATGACATTTTTTTCCAACTAATATTGGTAAGAGATAAAAACCAAAGTTACTGAAATATTGTGAAAGTAAAATGTGGTGATGAATACTAAAATCCTACTCAAGATTGGTAATTCTGTATGAAATCCCTTGTGCAGTATCTTCAACCATGTTTGGAATTACTAAATGATTGCTTTGTTCTGTAACCCCAAATAAAATTGTGGTAGCTGGATTAAAATAATAGTCCCAAGAAGTTTTTCCTCCCAGTGTTCACCTTCCTTTCCAATGTGACTTTGTAGCATCCATCATCAAACGATAGACCTTAAACCCTTAACCCCTTGTTCCTTAACCCCTTAACCCCTTGTTCCTTGTTCCTTGACTCTGGGCAGGTCCTGCTTTGGCCAATAAAATACAACAAATAGTAGTGTGCCAGTTTTGAGCCTTGGCCTCAAGAAGCCTTGTGAGCTTCTGTTCCTTCTCCCAAGCCATGAGATCAATGCTACTGGAATACTAGGGAAGACACCATGGTGCAGAAACAAATCAGCCCAGTTTTCCCAGCCAAGGCCATAGGCCTGTGAAAGATGAAACCCCAAACTCAAGCAAAATTAGTTAGCCTGTGGCTTATTGCAGATGTATGAGTGAGCCATCCTGAGCCCACCTGAGATTAGCAGAACTATCCAGCACACTCCTGCATAGGTGAGGTAAAATGAATGTGTATGATGCTATGTGCACCTGACTTTTTTGATTGGTTATTATATAGCATTAATGCAACAATTGGTAACTTGACCATCAATGAACTACAAAGACTATTGTTCCCCATTGAAGTACTCAAGACAAAATTCTATACCAAGGATTGGCAAATGCTTTGTATAAAGGACCAGATAGTAAAAATGATAGGTTTTGTGGGCCTTGTGCAAACTGTGTTGCATAGTCCTCTTTGTTTCTTTTTTTTTTTTCTCTCTTCTCACTTTTCTTTTTTTTTAAATATTTTTTTTATTTTTACAAGTCTTTACAAATGTGAAACCATTTGTAGCATTTTGGCTGTAGAAAAAGGGCTGCTGTCCAAATTTGGCCCATGGGCTGTAATTTGCTCTCTTCCGTATCATACAAAGACATGATATTGCTAACAAAATGCTAGTTAAAGATGTTGGGGTTCAGAATGCAAAGTAATGCAATAAAATCTAATACAATTTATAAGATAGAATTACCAAATATTTTTAATTTTTAATTTTGTGTTGTCTTCAGGAGGTGCTGGTAAAATTTTAATAACTAGCTATTGTTATCAACTAAACAGTTTCAAACAATCAGTGGAGTAGAGTTGAGATGTATGTGATTGACTCACATAAGAGCTGGCTTTGTTGTACTACCTATACATTGTATTGCCTATAGTTTATTTCAGTAATAATTGTAAAAGAAATTAATTATATTCCAGACAGGGGTTTTCCTTAAACTGACTTACTCCTTTCATTTACCTCACTTTCATGGTCCCAATAAGGTTTGATTGTGTGACCCTTTGTCATGAAGAAGACTACTATCTTTGTAGCTGCCTTCTATGATTTACTTAATTGTATTTACTGATGACCTAGTTTCAAAGAAAATCACTTAATGGCAAACTTACTTTTCTTGGGTTGATCACCTTCAATGTTAGAACAGGGAATTGTCTTTTCAGGCATGGTTATTTACAATATTTCAAAACCTAATTAGAGAGAAAAATCTTTAAATATCATGAATCAATAGTAGTATATATTTAAATTCACTAAAAATTGCCAATTCAAGAACTGAGAGTGTCAGGATTGGTTTCTAACATAGGATATATAAAAATCAGTACTAAATTATGTTAAAAATGTAAGAAAATCCAACAGTGTACTCTTCTTCCCATGAGAGCTATTATGATCCTTTTTGGGAACACCAAATATAAAAATCCTCATTAAAAAGGAATCATAGATCCTCTGCTTTGCTGGTAACTTAAATAGACATCTGGCCTGGAGACTAGATTTTTTTTTTTTTTAGCATTTATCATTGTAACTGTGTACTCTAAGCCCTGTGGAGATTCTAGAATCAATGATGCTTCATTTCTTATGATAAAGTTAAACCTTACCATTATCTTTACTTTTTCTCAGTTCCTTTTTAAAACATTTTATTATGGAAAAAGTCAAATATATACACAGGTGAGAGAAAACAGAATGGATCTCTAAGTGTCCTTCAACCAATTTCAACTAGTGGTCAACCTGAATTCTGTATACTTGCCCACTGCCATGTCTGACCTACCTGATCAGAGTCATAATCAAATGTCATAGTATTGCATTTGTAAGTATTTCAAGAATTCTTTTAAACATAGCAATAATACTAATAATATACTTAGACTGTTAATAATACTGTCTTAATATCACTAAACATGCAGTCAGTGTTTACATTTCTTTCATTGTCTTGTATTTTTTCCTGTTTTTTGAAAGTTTTCAGATTAGTGATACAAGTATAACATTTAACTGAAATGTCTTTTAATTCTCTTTGTAAGTGCTCTCTTTAATTCTCTTTATGAGGTTTCTTTTCTCTACAATTTATCAGTGTGGAAATAAAATACTTTGTCCTATAGAGTTTTGACATTGCTGACAACATCCTTATATTTAGCATGTTATTCTGCTGTAATTTCTATGAATTGATATTTATTACAAATTTAAGCTACTGAATGGAAAGATAGTAATTCTATAACATAGAATAGCTATTAGGGAAGAGTGCTATGAAAGAAAACCATGAATCCCAAGTCCAGTGCTCCTTTGAATAAGCCAATCTACTTCATCAAGACCAACTTATGAAAGGAACAGAAGCTATAGAAAAGTACATAATTAAATTTTACTTCATATAAACATGTAATTTTTTTAATTCAGTGAAGCTTATAGTTGAAACATGGAATCATTTTTCTATACAAAATTACAGGGAAAATATAAGAAAATTGTTATAGTAATGTAGGAGTGGGTAACTTGGAAAGTGCTCTTACAAATTACTACTAACAAAAATATGGTTTACAAATTACTACTAACAAAAATATCATTATAACATATTTTTTAAATCTTCATGAAAGTATCTGAGAACTAGCAAGGTAATAATAAAAATCTGGTCCAAGATGTGGTAGAACACAGAAGTCCACAGAGATGAGACCAACACATAAGGCCGCTTTTCCCAAGGGCAATATCTGATGTGAGAGAGGCAGCTGAGAGTCTAGGCAATACTTGTAACAGCCACACAATCTTTGAAAACAAAAAATAGAATCCAAATTCTCTCAAGAATTTGGAAAATTGACCCATTCCTAGGATTGAGACCTCAGATGTCTCAATCTTAAGGAACAAAATGAAACAGAAGACTACCCATAGACTGAAGCCCAGTCACAGATCATTTGGGTGACTCAGAATCTCTCACAAGGAGAGTGAATTTAAGGTGATTCTTGCCCAACACAAAGTCAAAAATTACCCCACACACAGTGACTAGATAATAGAAATCACCAAAAAAGGAAAGATAACAGACCCTGACCCAAAGGTACTCTAGATAATGAAGTTACCAGATATAAACCACCTAAATATGCTTAACATATTTATAAATATAATATCAAATTTTAAAATTTCAGACATAAAATTTGGCAAATTGATACTGCAGATTTCAAGAAAAAGTCTCTCAAAAATACATGAACTGCAAACTGCTATATCTGCGATTCTAAACTCAGTGGTAAACTAAAAGCAGATGTGATAAGGCTGAAGAAAGAATTATAAAACAAGTTCAGAAAAAAATGATCTTGAATGAAGCATACAATAATAAAAAGATGGAAAATACAGAAGCAAGCATAAAAGTCAGTGCTCTTGACCTCTACTTTCAGAAAGATGGAGCAGGTGTCCTTATCCCTATTCGCTTCCCCAAGTACAACAACAACAAAGCCTAGTCATTGTCTATAAAACAAACACAAGAAGACTTTGAAAGGTAGAGAGATGAAAGAAAGAAGCCAGCCTGGATAGGCACCTTGGAAACAAGAACAATGAGGTGGTGAGTTCCTAAGAGTTGTAGTCTCATATATCCCAAATTTGAAGCTGACGAAACCAGCAACCTGGAAATACCAGTGGGTGCAGATCAAATAAATCTTCAACAGACACCTGCTCTCTCTAGCCAGGGGACCATGTAAAGGGCAGCTTAGCAAGAGAATACATTGAGACCCTAACCTCTCTACTCCAGCAAACACCAGAGGAAAAAAATGTGGCCCCACAGCAGAGCTGTGAGGACTCTAAACTATTTCCACCCCTGGTAGATGGTTATGAGGCACCCCAGTCTTGCTGCTGAAGTGATGTCAGAGGAGGCAGATAGGAATACAGGACTTCCATCCCAATGGGTGGAGTCAAACTTTCCCCCACTTTATTGTCAGTGAATAATGTGTGGGGATCCTGGACTTCCACACATCCCAACAGCAATAATGAAGTACTGGGGCAGTGTCCAAGTAGGCTTAATGGTGAATCACAACTTTCACCACAACCCTGCAGGCATGAAGCTACACCCTCTATATGGGTTCAGTGGAGATCACATAGGAAGCAGTAACTAGGTATTCCTACCTCTCCCAGCTAAGATGTCAGTGGCAGCCTAATAGAGAGCTGGAACCCCCACCCCTGCCCAGGAATAAGAAGTGGAAGTTGAACCACAAGGACCTATGTATATACCTATCAAAATAGCTAAAACAAACAAACAAAAAATAGTTTTAACACCCAATAGTGGCAAAGATGTGGAGGAACTGGGTCACCCACACATACATTGCTGGTTAGAGTATAAAATGATAAAACTACTTTGGAAAATAGTTTGGCAATTCTTCTTAAACTAGAAATTGACTTACCGATATGACTAAGCACTTGCACTCTTGAACATATATCCCAGAGAAGTAAAAATTTATTTTCACTCAGAAACTTGTACGTAATGCACAGAAATCAGTTGCATTTCTATACACCAACAAGACAGAGGGAAAAGAAATTATAGATAGATAGATAGAGAGATGGAATATATATATGTACTATATATATATATAATTGTTCTGTCCATTAATTTTTAATAGTATAAACAAAGCTCATAAGAATATTATGTGCACGTGTGTGTGTGTGTGTGTGTATCACATCTTCTATATCCTTTCATCGGTTGATGGACATCTAGGCTATTTCCATAGTTTGGCTATTGTGGACATTGCTGCTATAAACATTGGGGTGCATGTGCCCCTTCAGATCACTACATTTGTATCTTTGGGATAAATACCCAGTAGTGCAAATCCTTCATTATAGGGTAGCTCTGTTTTCAACTTTTTGAGGAAACTCCAGACTGTTTTCCAGAGTGGCTGCACCAGCTTGCATTCCCACCAACAGTGTAGGAAGGTTCCCCTTTCTCTGCATCCTCGCCAACATCTGTCGTTTGCTGATTTGTTAAGCCATTCTGACTGGTGTGAAGCAGTATCTCATTGAGGTTTTTATTTGTATTTCCCTGATGTTGAGTGATGTTGAACACTTTTTCATGTGTCTTTTGGCCATTTGGATGTCTTCTTTGCAGAACTGTCTGTGCATGTTTTCTGCCCATTTCTTCATTGGATTATTTGTTCTTTGGGTGTTGAGTTTGTCAAGTTCTTTATAGGTTTGGGATACTAACCCTTTATCTGATAGTGTCATTTGCAAATATCTTCTCCCATTCTGTCTGTTGTCTTTTGGTTTGTTGACTCTTTCCTTTGCTGTGCAAAAGCTTTTGATCTTGTTGAAGTCCCAATCATTCATTTTTGCTCTTGCTTCGGCAATGTTTCTAGGAAGAAGTTGCTGCAGCTGAGGTCGAAGAGGTTGGTGCCTGTGTTCTCCTCAAGGATTTTGATGGATTCCTTTCTCACATTGAGGTCCTTCATCCATTTTGAGTCTATTTTTGTGTGTGGTGTAAGGAAATGGTCCAGTTTCATTCTTGTGCATGTTGCTGTCCAATTTTCCCAACACCATTTGTTGAAGAGACTGTCTTTTTTCCATTGGACATTCTTTCCTGCTTTGTCAAAGATTAGTTGACCATAGAGCTGAGGGTCTATTTCTGGGCTCTCTATTCCATTCCATTGATATTTTCGTCTGTTTTTGTGCCAGTACCATACAGTTTTGATGACGACAGCTTTGTAATAGAGCTTGAAGTCTGGAATTGTGATGCCACCAACTTTGGCTTTCTTTTTCAACATTCCTCTGGCTATTCAGGGTCTTTTCTGGCCCCATTTTAAATTTTAGGATTATTTTTTTCCATTTATTTGAAAAAAAAATGGATGGTATTTTGATAGGGATTGCATTAAACATGTAGATTGCTTCATGTAGCTTAGATATTTTCACAGTATTTGTTCTTCTAATCCATGAGCATGGAACAGTTTTCCATTTCTTTGTGTCTTCCTCGATTTCTTTCATGAGTGTTCTATAGTTTTCTGAGTACAGATTCTTTGCCCCTTTGGTTAGATTTATTCCTAGGTATCTCATGGGTTGGGGAGCAATTGTAAATGGGATCAACTCATTAATTTCTCTTTCTTTTGTCTTACTGTTGGTGTATAGAAATGCAACTGATCTCTGTGCATTGATTTTATATCCTGCCACTTTACTGAATTCCTGTATGAGTTCTAGCAGTTTTGGAGTGGAGTCTTTTGGGTTTTCCACATAAAGTATCATATCATCTATAAAGAGTAAGAGTTTGACTTCTCATTTGCCCATTTGGGTGCATATGGTGGGAAGATTTATACTATGGAAATCAGCAAATACCAGACATGAGGTTTTGTTTTTTTGTGTTTATTCTGAAAGGTGGTTGCTAAACGTTTTTCAGTATACTACCACCAAAGAAAGATTCCTGAGAAAATAGGACATGAGCTAAATCATTAAGTAAGGCTACTGGAAGAGAGAATGAGTTTTGGTGACTGAAATGAGCTAGGTTATCAGAGCTGGAGTGGGTTCCACTAAGAGAAAAATGAATGGAGAATTTGATTCTTTCAATAGGTGTATGAGGAGGAATAGAGGACTAAGAATGAAATGGTAGGTAAGGGGAAGTGTTAATTTCAGGCTAAAAAAGCTTAGAATCAATTGTTTCAAACCTTATTTCTTTTTAAACTCTATTTCCAACTTCACTCTTTTGAAAGATATCACCTCCTACTTCAGAGAGAAAATAAAAGGAATTTGATTTGAACTCTAATTTTTCATCACCAAACCCACAAACTAAACACATCTGTGCCTTTCATGGCCTCCTTCTGTTCTAACAATGTGAGAGTATCCTTCTACTGGTTTCTCTTATCCCTCCACTTGTGCTGGAGAGTTCATAACATCCTCCCTCTTGATTTATTATTTCCAATTACAATTTCAAAATTCTTATCTTACTAGAACTCTCTTTTATGCTATCCTCTAAAATTGATTGTGTACCTTGGCATTCATGAAGCCACACATTCCTTGGTTCAACCCCCTCCCAATGAATAGAAATGCCTTTCTTTCCATAGTTATGATTCCTTATGAAAGCCACTTCATCAGAACATACCCTTCACTCTCTGTCCACTTAAGATGCTTTATTTTTTCAAATGACTCATTACTACTAAACATGGTAATACATTTTTATAATCTTTTCCTTTGTTTTCTCTTTTCTCAGAACTCAATCTATGTTGTTCACTGCTACAGTCCTATCATCTGCAACAGCAACATTAAATAGAACTTTCTACAGTGATGAAAATCTTCTAAATCTATGCTATCCAAAATAGTAGGCATTATATTAGCCACCTGATCACTTGAAATCACTATTGGTCATTTGAAATCTAATTTAACCCAAGAATTATTTTTTTTGTTTTATTTTAATTAATTTAAATTTGATTTGTCACATATGGCTATGTGCTACAGTATTGGACAGCACAGATCTATCACAGTGCCTGTCACATTGGAGGGGTTCAGCAGGTCACATCTTGTTGAAAATGAAAAAATTCATGAATAAAAAAAATGTATGAAAGAATAAAACACCTATAATCAGTTTATAGTTACAGACTTGGTGTAGGACTGTTAACTTCCCTTCCAACTATTCAAGCTTTCTGGCATTTTCTGGCAAAAACTAAGTTTTTGGTTACAATTTTTATTTGTTTCCATACTTGAATAGCATGTTACACATACAGTTCCTTTTATTTCACCACATTAAGCTATCATCTCATCAAATCACTATATTCCTCAAATTTTCTTTGCTTCCCTATTGCTAAAACAAAATTTCTGAGCTATTTATCTTTCTAGACAGAAAACCCTCTCACTTTACCCATTTCCCCTCATGATTTTATTTGTAATTATTTTAAATATTCTTATTATCAAATATTACATAGTGCCATAAAATAAAACACCTTGTATTCTACAATACAGACTAAGAAACAAGTGGTTAACAAGAGCATTCAAATTTCATTGTATTATTCAATGATCACATTTCACTTCCATCAAAATTACAATCCATCAAAATTATAATCCCTGTGGTTTCAGGCTTTTTTATTATATATTTCAAAATAATATACTATATAGAATTGATTCAGTTTTACAACTTTAAATAAATATTATACTTTATAAATCATTCTATAGATTTTTTATTGTTCAGTACATTTTGAGATTTATCTGTGGTTTTATAAATAGCTTTTTCATTCTTTCACTGCTGTAACATTCCATTGTTTTATTTTACCATTCTCCTATTGATGAACATTTCAGTTGTTTTCAAATATTTTTACTATTGTAACTAAGTCTACTCTAAGGTCTCTCCCATACTTTCGTGTATCATACTAGAATATCTCTAGTAAAGTACATTCTGGGTTGTGGTTTGGGTTTTGTTTTTTTTTTTTTAATCTTCAGGAGTTGTAGATAGAGTCCTTTGTAACTAATTCATTATAAGGATCTTCTCCCAGTTTATTTCAGTGTTCTTATTTGAAAATGTATTTATTTTAAATGGAAATAAACATATAAATCATTTTGGATCACCCATGTTCCAAACCCACAAACAATATCAAAAGGCAGTTTTTAGACAATTTAGAAGCTCATCCCCAATGCCCACAAAAACTAAAGCCTTAAAGAAAATGATAGTACCATAGACTCTTCTAAAACTTAATAAATTGTATCTGTATACTTCATCTCTTTAGGTGCTGTTTTTCTTTCTTTTTTTTTTTCTTTTTAAAGAATGCAAAGAGAGAGAGCAGGAACCAGGGGGAAGGGGCAGAAGGAAACGGAGAAGCAAACTCCCTGGAGGTCATGACTTGGGCAGAAGGCAGAGGCTTAACCCACTGAGCCACCCAGGTGCCCCGAGATGCTGTTTGTTTTTATCTGTGTTATTTTCATGGCTTTAATAAGGCTATGAAATTAATGTTCCACTTTCCTGTTCTCCCATATCCTCAAGAAAATATTAAGCAACTTTAGGCTATCTTACATCATCTCAGTAGCCATGATTCCCTCACACATTCTTTTCAGTAATCAGTGTAGACATACTGATAGTCTTCCAATAATTGTGGAAAACATATTTTTTTGTTTATTCTTAGTGACTTTATCTATAGTTCTATAGCCTGATTTATTTTATCATAATTTTTATTTTATTTTAATTTTTTTATTTTATCATAATTTTATCATAATTTAAATATACCCAATAATAGTTACAAGTCTAGATTCTTTTCACAGAGAAGATTTTAAAAGGTCTGACAATGGGAAATACTTAATAAACTGTTGGAATATTAAAAAATAATTACTTACTTTTCCCAGTTTTTCACCCCATAATATAAGTGAGATTTCAAACTTATTTAAAGTTATGATTCAAATACAAATTATGTCATAGCCTATCTAGATAGCTTCCAAATCCTAAACAGGTTAAACAAAGCTAATAAAGAGAACAGAGTACAAATCCAAACCATCAAGTAAGGCAGGAAATAGGAATCAGAGTCAGCATCCTGGCCAAATCAGTAATCAGAGATTTGATATTAACAGAGCAGAGGAAGACCAACCACGATTGAGACTATTGATCTAAAAATGTCTAAAGCAGATTGCCAGTTATATTTGTTCTTCTTTGTTGCAGATAAGAAAACTCAGTTTAAGCAAAAACAAAACCAAACAAATAAAAACACACACACAAAAAAAGAATACAACATAGAATTAAGCATTTATGGGAAAGATAGTAGTGAATTTGTAGGAAATATCGGTAGTCTAGCCATAACAGAAGCAGGAATACAAAGACTTAGCTGCCATCAACATTCTCTCTGTCTTGGCCTCAAGTAGTATTTTCATACTCATTCTAGTTTTTTTCCTACAACTTGACTTTTTCTGTATTTCAGAAATCTCTGCTGACACCTCCTGAGATTTCTTTTGTCAAGCTTCAGCTATCAAAGTGATGTTGACTCTTTCTCAAATTTGAATCCCATTATCTCTTGGGGTATTTTAATTAGCCTTACTTGGACCAAGTGCCTATTTGACCCTTTCAATCATTGCTGCGGATTCAGGATATTATTATTGTACTCACTTAGGTCTGTTCTCTATTCCTGCCCACATTATGGTCAGGAGTGAGGCTACTATCTGTTATGATAAGCTATCCTCACTATAATGTTGCCAATGGTGGGGTAGGGGAGAAGATAGGGAAATAAGTCTAATCAGATATCCCCAGAGGCTTTGTTCCAAAAATGGCAGGCTTACTAGGGTGTGGTTCTACATGGAAGAATATTTTGGCAGTCATGAAGAAATGTTTCTGACAATTCTAGTTTTTCCAACAGTGAACAAAGCTATGTTGTGAGGTAGAAAGCATTTTATCAATAACAGTGACTATGGAGAAACTATAAAATAGTTTATTAAGTGTTATATAAGAAGGATTTGGAAAATCTAAGAGACTGGATACTGGACTGAATTATCTTCTAAGATCCACTTTAATATTTGATAATGCTTGATTCATTTCATTTTAGCCATTCACTTATTCCTTTAGCAGTTTTTAGCTTATATCTTGTCACTGTACTACTTGTGTAGGATACAAAAGAATAAGACATCTCTGCCTTCAAAGTACCCACCCATTTGATGTGTATTTTATCTTTTTTAGTAACATCAAGGAATTTTAGCATAAGGTCTAAAAATTACATGTCCATGAGACAATAAAAATATTCCTTGGTATCGTCCTGCCACCCCATTGCCTTTACCACACATTCCATATTCTAGTCATACCAGTCATCAAAATAAGACATACACTTTTATGCTGCCATTCCCTTGCATACTCTTTTTATTCTTCCTTTCCTTAGGTATCTAATATCGGGTCTCCTTTTACTTGTTACCACAAAACAAATTTACTTACTCCTCTCTATACTTTATTATTACTTAAGTATCATATTGCGCTTATCATAGTTTCTTAAATAATTGTGCATGTGTTCTTTTTTCCCACTGAATTATAAGATGTGAGAGAAGAATAGTGTTCTCTTATTTTTTATAATTAAAGTACAACAGAGTAAAAACTCAAAACATTGATTGTAACAAGATGAAGATAGTGAATAGTGGGAAATTTTTGAATTTTGATTCATAAAAAATCAAAGTTAGAGTTATTGTTAGTAAAACAAAACAAAATAATGGACATTAATTATATACACGTGTACATATTTATAAAGAGCCTAAAGACAACATTTGCTCATAAAGTAGCATAATCTTGCCTTAAACATGGAAAAGATTCATATTTATAATAAACTATAGATCAATATTCCAATTACACTTTCTAGGAAAAAAATTTTAATTTTTTTAATATATGACTATTATGGTCATTCTTTTTTATTAAAGTATAATTAATGTAAAATGTAATATTAGCTTCAGGTGTACCACATATCGATTCAGCAGTTTTGTACATTACTCATTGATTACCATGATAAGTGTAGTCACCACCTGTCTCCTGTAATGTTCTTACAATATTATTGACTATATTCCCCATGCTGTACCTTTCATCTCTGTGACTTACTTATATGGGGAATCTAAAAATCAAAATGAACAAACAGAGAAACAAAAACAAGCAAACGAAAAGCCAGACTCTTAAAAACAGAAAACAAACTGTGTTTCAGAGTTTGCCAGAGAGGAGGTGGGTAAGGCAATGGGTGAAATAGATAAAGTGGATTAATAGGTATAAACGTCCAGTTTTGGAAAAAATAAGTCACAAAGATGCAATCTTTATGTTCATTCTGGATAACCATTTTCAAAGTTATTTCAGGAAACAATGGGAAAAAGTTCGTCAAATAAAGGTCACCCATTAAAAACAGACCATCACAATGAGCATGGATTTATCAAATATTGACTTTCATCTTAACCCAAATTCCAAAATTTTAAAAATCCTATGATAGAAAATTTATAATACCACAGCAATAATAGAAAAAAGAATAAATCCTGCCAAGTGTGTTGATTCTTCAACATCTTTTTTACAAAGGCATTTTTTCCACATCTTTCTCACACATATCTAAAATAATTTCTTTTATAAATCTTTTAACTCTATCCTCTGATTCTTAATCTCTTCTCTCTTTCTTTAATGAAGTTCTATTGACTTTATATTATGTTTGTATTACATGCAATAGATTAGCGTTAAGATGCATTAAATATTACATCTCATGGTTTTGCTAAAGCCAAATACATCTTCGGGAAGATAAGATATCATCTTTCTCTACAAATCAAATTAGAACTGAAAAAGCCCACTTCCACATACATATTCACAGAGTAATCTCATACCATATTCTGAATTTGTCTAAGAGATGAGCCTTTCACCTTCTGGTAATTACTTCAGACATAAAGAACGACAAGCAAATCAAATCAGCTTTTATGATGTTAAATTATTTCATAGGTCAATATCATGTACTAAGTTACTATTTCACCTCTAAGTCACATCAAATGATTTTACAGTGAGTGTCCTGAGAAACATTTACATTTGCTGACAAAATATAAAGTACTTAAGTCATTTATATTCAAGGGCTACTTTATGTTTGAAAAGTAAAATAATAAATTCTTATAAATTTGAAACTTTAAAATTCTTATGGAAGAAATACTGTAATTAAAAAATATTATGCCAGAGGTACCTGGGTGGCTCAATCTCTTAAGTGTCTGCCTTAGGCTTAGGTCATGATCCCAGGGTTCTGGGATTGAGCCCCATGTTAGGTTCCATGCTCAGTGGGAGCCTGCTTCTCTCTCTCTCTCAGCACCCCACACTGGCCCTCACTCCTGCTCTCTCTCACTATCTCTGTCTTTCTCAAATAAATAAAATCTTTAAAAAAAAAAAAAGACAAGAAAATACTATGTCATTTTACTATGAGTTAGCCTTCACTCTTGAAGAAATGTGCCTTTTCATTTTACTTTTTTTAGAATGTCAACTATTTATTGAACACTTCTATTTCTGATAGAGATTTTAGAGGATATATGAAAATTTAAAAAAAATTAAAAATTTAAATTAAAAAAAATTTAAAAAGAAAGAAAGAAAGCCCCTGCAAACCAAAAGTTTCAGTTTAGAGATACTACTACTACATGAAATAGTGAGAGGAGTCTTGACCCAAAGAAAACAAAAATGATAGCTTGAACTTAAAACGTACCTCATTTGCCTTTACTTTCACAACAACCTATGAGGTAGGTAGGATTACGGGCCCTGTTTTGCAAAGGAGACTTGAAATCAGAGAGGTTAAAGTACATTGTAGAACTGGATTTAGCCTTGCAATCTATCACCATGCTGTTCTGCTACAGAGAGACCAGGGAAGTATTATAACCAGTGTTCATAGGGTGAAATAAAAGAAAGAAAAGAGTTATTGGGACATTTCAGTGTGCCATTTTGTACAGTAACTCTTTAAAATAAGAACAAAATGTGCAATATTTCCCAATCACTTGTTAAATGTAAACTTGATTTTAACAGAATCGGGGAGATGATTACAAAGTCTCTGTTTGAGCCTATAGAATTAGGCTCAAAGTCGAATAGATTCAAAGCTTAAATGTAAAAGAAAAAACAAATAGCTAGAGGAAACTTTATATAAAAATGAGAAAGGTCTCTGAGCATAACACCAAAAAATACATGAAGTTCTAGAGCTATGACTCCATAAAAGTTTAAGCTATCCAACCATTTTTTTAAAAAGATTTTATTTATTTATTTGACACAGAGAGAGAGATCACAAGCAGGCAGAGAGGCAGGCAGAGAGAGAGGAGGAAGTAGGCTCCCCGCCAAGCAGAAAGCCAGACGCAGGGCTCAATCCCAGGACCCTGAGACCATGACCTGAGCTGAAGGCAGAGACTTAACCCACTGAGCCACCCAGGCACCCCTATCCAACCAGTTTTTCTTAAATCTCTCAAATCAGGAAGAAATTCTTAAAATGTGGGTAACAAAATGTTACTGGCTTAATGTATAAAGTTACAAAAAATTGGTGAGAAAAAAATGAAGTATTCAGACAAAAAAATGAGCAAAGAATTGGAACTGACTATCCCTAGACAACCCCCACATACATACACACACACCCCCCGGGGAGAAAAAGAGCAAATTGATATAGAAAAAGTATGTAGTCTTCAGTAATTAATATGATAAAACTTTTTTGCGTAAGTTATAATACAGTTAAGTAATAGAAGAATCAATTTATTACATAGCAAAAGGTAATACAGATGTGCAAATTGCAAAAGAATGTCTATATTGTGAATGGATATATTACCTGAATCCTATAAGGGGAGAGAAAATAATATATAATATATTATATATTATATATATATATAAAATATATAATATATAATAAAAATTTCTCTTTCGTAAAGGAAACCACAGTTTTAATTTTAAAAGGGACCTCTTTAAATCAGGGAACCATACTTAATGAAATAGAAAATATAAAGAAAAATCACTTTTTTACCTAGAAATTCTTTTTATTCAGGTAACCATGTTATAAATCATTTGTCTTTATTAGTCATGTAAACTAGAAGATGTAAAACATTTGTAACCTACAGAACCAAAGAACCTATTTGTTAACAAAAATAAGCCTAAATTTGAGATTGCTTCAATGTTACAGTTAAGATTATATGCGCTGTTTTGCTGTAATTCTACGTAAAAAGATAAACACCTTGCAAATTTTTTTTTCTTTTCCACCTAAAATGTAAACTTTGTTTTTCAATACTTTTGGTATAAATATAGATAATTATGAATGTATAACCACACTAATGTATATATTATGAATAATGGTAAATTTCCTGCTGAACTGGTGGGATAGGACTACCAAGTTGGAATTTAGTTGATTCAGAGAAAAATTTTAATGTGGTATTCTTTACATGGCTCAGTTGTAGACTAAGATCCAGGCTTCTACAGCAATGGAAGTATATAGCTAGTGGAAAAAGTTGTTTTAATGGAACTATAAGTTTTACTTAGGAATGGCAGTAATATATTTCTTCAACACTAATGTTAGTATTAACTTTTCACTCCTCCCCGCCACACACACACACACCCCAATACAACATTTGTAGGTGTATATACCAGTGAGCGCTCTTCTTCCTAATTTTATACACTCTAGGATCCTCAGTAACAAAGAAACAAATCTCTTTTGAAAAACAATTCTGATAACTCATTTAAGAAGGACTGAACCTAGCAATAAGGAACACATTATCTCCATGCTGTTTCTATCTATAATTCATTTATGATGCTTTACTAAGAGAAACCGTAAAATATTTTTGAAAAATTGTTTGCCTTTTCCCATTGATTTAATTACTTTTTTAAAGATAGCAACAAGCAGCAGCCTTGAAAATTTTTCAAACCTATTGTCTATTAAGGAACTAAATGTTAAGACAACTCAGTTACATTGACTAATGTGGTATTAAGGTACATAAAATATGACCTTTCCACAGGTTTATTTATTGCTTTATAAGAAAGACTCATATTATCAACTATTCTGAGGTTATATTTGAATAATGAAGAAACTACTCAGTGTGAGTTCACCTTTGTTTAGAAATTTTAACAACACTCACCAAGATCTCTTTATTCTTTTAATCCAAGACTGTCCATTCTGCCTGTCATTTTTATGAACTTTGTAGGGTTTAAATTTGGATAATCTGAGAGGAATCCTGAGTATTCACATAGGAGATACTTTAAAAATTCTATTGAGAACTGAGTTTTCTGCGCTTGCGAAAGAATTATCCATACTTGGCAGGGGGTCTCCAGAGTATATCTGATTTTTATTTATCCAGATTCCCTAAATGATCTTCCCCAAAATGCAACTACTGCATTAATGCAAAGCATATGTTTCTAAATAAGAAAGAATTCTAGTCCATATGAGCTACCAAGTTAAAATTTAATAAAAACCGAAAGACTAACTCTTCCTTGAATATGACCTCGGCAAAAGGTCATTTTCCCCCCTCCTATAGCTCTTCAAACACGAAATTGAAAACAGGTAGTGCACTGCTGCCACTTACCCCTTCACCCACTACTCACTCAGTGTTTCTCTTCTTAGGTTCTTTACCAGAGCCCAGTAAGTCATATGAAGGAAAAGAAAATATGAAACTAAAACTAATCAGAAAATAAAGAATAGGGTGAAACTTGACAATGAAGCTTTATTTCCTTCTAACTACAGCCTTAAGCTGTTAGTTGAAAAAATTTAATAAAATACTGAGGTTTCCTATTACATGTTTCATTCTAAACAGTAATGCACCTTAATAGCTTCCCACTCCATGACTGGCTAATAATTCAACATAAGCAATTTCTTTGTATGGAAAGGTATACTTTCCTATACTTTTGAAAAAGAAAATAAAAATGGATGTCCCTATGAGGTTATCATTATGCAATGGGAAAAAGAAGTAAGTAATTCTTGTATTAATGATGCCATTTTTGAAAGATTTTAAAAATATAAACATTTGGATTTTTTAAATTACTATGATTTAGTGAAGATCTCAATACAAGCATTGCTTATTTATATTTTCTAGGAATTATGTAATTTTTACCATGAAATGATTTAAATTGTTAATGTTCAGTATAGATCTCAAAATTCATCCAGTGGTACGGCTCTTGAAAAATATTAAATCACACTGGAAAATTAAGATTTCCTCTAATTTCCTTTCCTATTGTTCTTAAATTATCAGTTAAGAGAAACACTTTTTGTCTGCTACAAGACAAACCAAAGATATAAATAAAATAAATAAATAAATAATAGCACCCAGTAAGAAGTCTGTGCTTAGTGAAATAACAGAAAAATAGAGAGCAAATGTGTAACCATCTGGAGAATAGGAAAATCAAAAGTAATAAGCAGCATTCAGAATTTATTACAAAGAAATTATGCCAAGAGCTTCTTACTGCAGTTTTCTATGGAAATGTTCAAATTAGTGGATAAAAAATACATTATATACAACATATTTGGACCCCACTGATATCATTTTATACATAATCTCATGGCATAATATTTGCTAAGTAATCTAAATTAGCTTGGCTATAAATGCTGTCATACTGATTGAAAATTTGCTATCACACTACAAACAGCCAGTCATAATAAATGACACAGTTTGGTGGAATTGTCTGGAGCCAGAGGGATATGATATTGGGTCATCTTTGACAATGTATTACAAAATGCAAAGAACTTAATAAATCTAAAAGCAACTGAAATACCAAATACATACAAAATAGAGAGTAGAAAAGAGAGGAGACATAATATAAGCTAAATAGGTCAAATAAACCAGCAGAAGTTCATCATCACCTTAAGGAGGGGTATAAAGTGGGATCCAGAATGGCTCCCATCATCATCAGAAGTATAGTTGTGAAAATTCCACTCCCGTTTGCTACTTCCGAATCTAGATGGAGAAGGAAGAGGAAGAAGAGTGAAAAAAATAAGATGTTCTTTTCCACTGTCTGAATCAGGATATCCCCTCAATATCAGCATTTCAGAAATCAGATTCCATTACTAGTTGGCATTTTCTGCTGTATCTTTGTTTTCAGAAATTATTTGTTTTCTCTTTGAAGCCACAGTGCTTGGCATGTATTAAGTAGTCAGAAATTTTCTTGAATGGAATTGAACTCTGTGTGACAGAACGTCTCTAGAATCTTAGTTTGAGATGGTGATAATGGAGCATAAAGGAAAGTTCTGGGCCTGTTTTCTAAAGCTGTACTATCCTAGACTAAAGACACTAGCCATCCTAAATTTTAAAATTAAAAATTCCATTCTTTGGCTATACTAGCCCCCTTCAAGACCTCAGTAACCACAGGTAGCTTAGTGGTCACACATTCTGGGACAGTTCTGTCACTGTAGAGAAGTGTCTCAGCAACATTTTCTAGAGTGTGTCAGTAGCATATGATAATTTTCCATACATATTTTCTAAACTCCATATTCACTTATTCACTCAGAAAATATTTATTGAATATACATTATATGGTAGGCACTGAAGACACAAAAATAAACAAGACCCCTTTTTAACCATTTAGAATCTTTTGTGGGAAGACATTAGTGAATAGGTAGTCACAGTCCAGTGCCATGCCAGAGGATTAATTGGAGGAGAGCATGATTTGAGGCAAAAAATGATCAAGAAGAAGACTACTAATCAAGATATTTTTAAAATTAAGCCAGAGTAAATAAAAATGGAGAGAAGAAGAAAGAACCAAAAGATATTTAATAGGAACAAATTGCATTATTTGGTAAGAAATCAGACGTGGTAACAGCGAAGGAAGAGTCTAGAGTAACTCCCGTTGCTGGCAAGAGGGAGTGAGTAGATGGCAATGCCATTATCTTCATTTGGGTCTATTTGAGATGAATATTTTAAATTTATATATGAGTGCTTTTTAATGTTACATCTGTGTCTAATATTCATGAGAAAATTTGAGAAGAGCTAGTTTTTTCAGTATTATCATTTTGGAACTGATAATTTGATGAGATCAGACAATAACAAAGAAAGGAATCTTGACAAAGCCAGAAAATTCATAACATTAACAATTTCTAGAAAATGTGCAGGGAAAACAGGAATGAATGTGGTCATACAAACCAAGAGTTTCAAGAAGGAGCCAACAACCTAAAGATCTTTAAAAAGTTACATAGTAAGATAAAAACTAGGGGGGGAAAAGTCCATTTAATGTGGCAATAGGTCATGGGTGACATTAAATAACAGTAGCAGAATTTAAGCAGCAAGAAGCCCAGGAGTGAATGAATGAGGAAGCAGAAAAGACATGAGTCAACCACTCTTTCCAGAGAACAAACAAATACAGGATGGAAAGAGCTGTACAGGAAGTGATATGTAGATACAAGAGGGGGTGTTTATTTGTTTGCTACTTCTATTGTGGAAAAGGCTTGAGCATTTAGTTTAAAAGTTGCCATGTCCATAGGCTATGCATATAATGGGTTCATCTTAGCTTGTTTGGATTAATTGCAGCTTATCTCCAGAGTTACTGACCCTTGGCCAACACTATGGAATACATTAACTAAGGATAAATGATGTTTTTAAACCATGGGTCTGTGAGTTGTTTCAGAGCAGCATATATCATCAGCCTGCCAGCACTGTTTAATAATAATAATTGGATTTATAATTGCATCTAATTTCGACAGAGTCTGGGAGAGGGGAGCTTTCAAAGTAAAAGCTGGAAACATAGCTAGAATATGTCTATATGAGGAGTTTGATACAGGAGATCTCCACCATGAGAAGATTTGGCTTTCCTGCTATGGAGGTGCGTCAGATGCACAGCAGTAGTGGTTACAGACCTGTCTGCACAGAAGTGGGAGAATAGAGGAATCTGTGCCTAAGACCTCTGGACACTTTTCTTGCATATCTTCTGCTGTTTCTGTGCTATATATTTTGCCTGTAATAAAATTTTTCGGAGAGCACAAACTGAGTAAACGGAGTTCCATAAGCAGTGGAACACTAGAGGGGATTAACACATAATTAACCCTGGCTAATATAATGTCACTAGCAAAAATACTCAGCTTTCTTCAGTCTTTCAAAGATTTTGTCGCAAGTGTGATTTGGGGGTTCAACAATTACAATTCCCGAGGATAGTTTTCTCTTCAAGGAAAAAAAAAATATACTTCACTTGCACAAAACAAATTTTAAAGAAAAATAATTGTCCATTTGTCTGTGAGACATCTTACTGACCATCAGCGATATTTAGTTTATCTATAAATAACTGGTCTTCGTGTAAAGTATTTCATAAGCTTATTAAGAGAAGCAGTCCATTTTAGGTACTCATGCCCTCTTGTTAGTAGTCTTCCACTGCCTTTTCAACCATTTCTTCACACCTCCACCTTCACTATGTCATTTCACGTACCCAGGCCTCTTGTCCATTTTGTTGGCTGTGGGTAAATCCAAAGTTTTTCCAGCATCCTAATAGTAGATTTAATCTCTTCATTGCACACTGAAAAGTCTTTTTTTTACATTTAATTTAATTTTATTTTTTTCAGTGTTCCAAGATTTATTGTTTATGCACTACGCACAGTGCTCCATGCAATACGTGCCCTCCATAATACCTACCACGAGGCTCACCCATCCCCCCCCCGCCCCACCCCTCCAAAACCCTCAGTTTGTTTCTCAGAGTCCATAGTCTCTCATGGTTTGTCTCCCATCCTGGCTCACATCCTATGAGTACCCAGGAAAAGAGGCCAGATAGTAATGTTCATAGATATAGACTAAGGTGAAATAGAGTGACAGAGTGATGAAAGTAGATTATCAGTTTAATCAAGTGCCAAGGAACATAGCTTTTAAGTCAGTAAAATATGGGATTAAGTTCTGGGCTCCTTACCAGTTATATGACCTTGAGAAGACTACTTTGTGTATTTAAGCATCAGTCTCCTCCTCTGGAAAATGGTGAAAATGATAATGTCTCAAAGTGTCATGAGGAGATTAGATATATGGCAAACTGTTTAGTTCACTGACCAGCGTATAAGAACTGCTTAATAAATAGCCATGATTTAAATTCAGTGAATGAGAGTTCACTAGCAAATTATATGGTCATGAATACAATATTTAAACTACCCAAATCTGTCCATATCTCAGTTTTCTAATATAAGGGTAAAATTAAGTTTACCTAACTGAATTTCTGTGAACATTGAGAGACTGAATATACAGGTGGACAAGGGCCAAACCATATGTAAAAATAGAATTCTAACCTACAGCCTCTACACCAACCAGCCCAGGAAGCCAAACCACAACCTCTGTAGTAATCAGCCCAGAACAATCAGGACTTTGTTAGTTACTGCCAGCTTCCCTAATATTTGCCTGTACTTCCAACTCAGGACCAACCAGAGAAAGCCAAATAAGCTCCTCAGACCAATCATATAGGATGTCCTGCTCCTAGTTAGCCCATCTCCAGCTTCCCCGTGTCAACAAAGTCCAGGGCATACCTAAAGTCCTCTCTCTTTCTCCCCCCCCCTTTTTTTTTCTTCACTTGAAGACTTTCCCACTCCCTTGTCTCCCTTTGCGTTTCTGCCCTACACAAATGATGGCGGCTGACTCCCTTGCTATTGCAACCTCAGAACAAATAGGCTCCATTTATTTTCATTTGGGTGGTTTTTGTATCCATAGCATTATAACTGAGGTTAAAAGTTCAGCACCAATTTTGAAATTCCATATATTTATTAGTGTTATTATAGTGCAGAAAACAGACATCATGATCATTAAGGCTCAACCATGCAACCATCTGCTTCTGGATGTACTACTTTTCCACCAGGCACATAATCCAAAACTTACGATCAATCCAGTTCTCTCTCTTACATCATTACCACAACACAAATTCTTCATCCATTCTGAGTATTCCAGTTGCCTACTCTCCCTGCCTTTCCTTTCTTACCATACATCTTCTGCTTTCCATTTTGTCGAGATTCCAATGTCTAGCATTTTAGCAATTCTTTAGTTAATATTCTCATTAACCTTGTTTTGTAGGTAAACTCTGGGTAGACAAATATTGTTTTTATTTTTTCTCCCAGAAACTCTCCTTTTAAGAGAAGGAGAGTTCCTTTCTTTTAAGAAAGTATTTGCCTACTCCATCTACATGGTTCAATAGATTGCTGTCAATCCTATTAGTCCTATCCCCAACATGAATGCTTTAGGGACAGTCAGGTAAACCAACTGCGGTCAAGGAGTCTCTTCCCTGGAGTTTCTAGATTTTCTTGTTAGGCTGGGAATTTATGAGTCCAGAACTCTTGGAAATCAAGTTCTAGCTTAGTGGAATAAACTTGTGTGGGAATGAAGTCCATAGTAGAAAGGAAAAAGAAAAGTGTATGCAGGTTTCACTTACTGCCTTAGGGAATGGAGAAGAAAGAACAAACTCTGAGGATGTAGTGACAGGTTAGTTGAGTCTGAGATTATGTTGGATCTGAAGCAAGAGCAGAAGAGTCAGGCTGAATTGTGTGTAAGACCTGTGGCAGTTACCAACATAACGGGACTTCACCCAGGTAAAATTGGTAGGTTATGGTTCAAACTCATAGTTTCAGTAGTTCTGGGAATTAGCTGGATATGGTTAATAATAAAATCTTAAGAATGCAATAATAAAATGAGAAGTATTATACATTGAAGATAGAAATGCATTTGCCTCACATACAAATGTCTAAAGTATAATTCAAAATAAACCAACAGCTCAAAATCTTTTAGGTTGTGGACATTTGGATGTGTCTCACAGCCATTCGTCTGAGTTCTTAACTTTGTTAAGTGGTGTCCTAAACCCTATTTGCCAAATAGGACCAAGAAATGACTTGAGGGGGAAAAGGGGTAGAAGGACAGGGAGGGATGTTAGGCAGTTAGGCATGAGTGGGGAGGGATAAAGCAGGTGCTGGCCACATCCTTGGTGCCCAACCACACCTTCAGAGATACCTCTAAGGGCCAACAAAACAGGGAAGGACTAGCTACAGAGCTGGGTCAAAAGCCACAAGGGGACTTCTAAGAGCTGAACATGTGCACACAGAGTGCAACTTACCCTTAAGTACCTTTAAGGTCACAAAAAGTCATTAGACACTCATAAATATACAATACATAAATGAATACAATTATAACAGAATGAACCATGGGTAGGTGCATGCGCAGGAGCCAAAATGTTATATAACCACCAGCTGTCAATCAAAAATATCAATCAAAACAAAATTTACATAGGCAAAAAGCAGGCTTTAAAGGATGCCTCCAGATCTTCTGGGTGCCATTGCTACTCTTGTTCAAGCAGTGGCCGGCTTTCACTCTTGAAAGTGTGTGACGGGGCACCTGGGTGGCTCAGTGGGTTAAAGCCTCTGCCTTCGGCTCAGGTCATGATCCCGGGGTCATGGGATCGAGGCCCGCGTCCGGCTTTCTGCTCCGCGGAGAGCCTGCTTCCTCCTCTCTCTCTCTCTGCCTGCCTCTCTGCCTACTTGTGATCTCTGTCTGTCAAATAAATACATAAATCTTTTAAAAAAAAAAAAAGTGTGTTATACTTCACTACTCAGTAAACTCCCCATTCTGGTCTTGGGTCTCCAATTCTCAGGTGCCTCTGGGACAAGAACCAAGTTACCCAGTAACAGGGATAGCTCTAGAATGTTACATTTGGGTCAAGATGTCCAGACAAATCATGCAATAGTAAGTAGGCCTGGGAAGTTACCAAATCAATTCACAAATACTTATTGAGCATCCAGTGTCAAAGAAATAGAAAATGCTTTGAATTGGAAGTGAGAAAGCAGTCTCCTGAGTCTGAAGTTTGCTAATTCTCAGTCCTTGGTTAAGTCATATATCAGCTGTGTGCCTCATTTTCCTCCTCTGCGGAGAGGAAGTGTTATTGTGGGTCATCTTATTTGGGGTGCTATAGAACAAATAAAATTCCCAGCCTCTGCCCTAAGTAGGTGTGCAGTATTAGAGAAGACACTTGAAAAATAAAATATCAAAAGAAGAAAAATAGCAATTCAAAATAATAATACATGAACCACCACAAGGAGGCCTTATAAGCAAAATAAAAGGTAGAAATAATTATTAAAAGAATAAGAGCCTAGGGATGCCGTTCTAGACAACGTGAAGTACAGCAGGACGGCCAGTGGAGGGAGACTTTACATCCCTAACCCACGCCACAGGGATTTTTCTCAAACTCCCCGAGTGACAGCCTTGCCTCCGCCTCCCGGAAGGGATTGATTAAGGAACTGACCGGAATGGGGGTGTAACTCTGGGCACAGGCGCCCCAGGGTACTCGGGTCTGGCTGCTGCTGGTGGGAGCCGTGCAGGCCGCCAGAGGAATGCGCAGCCCCCGACTCACCGGCTCCGCCCGTCTCCTAGTGCCGCTTCTGTGCACCCTGCCGGCTCCGCGGCGCCGGCGGCCGAGGCCCTCGGGGTCGGTTATCCGGCGTCCAGGCAACCGCGGAGCGGAGGCAAGGGCCCCGGACTTCTGGGCTCGAGCTCCTTGGGCCTCCCGGGCCGGTAATGTGCCTGCTCGGCGTTTCCGCCCCAGACCAGCCCACCCAGGGCTCTGAGCTCTAGGCCTCCCGTGTGCCGCCCCCTCCGCGCTCGCTTCCTTTTGTAACCAACATGCCCCGCAAAACTCCTTTTTCTCTTTAATGAAGAGGAATTGGGTGGGCACCAGTCAACGCCTTTCCTATAGTATTTATTACTAGAATCAGAGCATCAAAGATTTATTAAATTCCAAGACAGGAGAACTTTAATTCTTACTCTCAATTACTCTTGTTACCCTCAGTATTATTTCTATTAAAGGGAAGCCTTCCAGTGTCTGTTTTCTTGCCCTTTAGTACAATGCAAGAAAGACTGTAAGTGCCAAGCTCGGTTTGGTTTGATTGTTGGTCTTAAGGTGATCTGAGTATTGAAAAACCTGAACAAACTATTAGGGAGGAAAGGAAAACTCTTCTTTGTGTCTGGAGTTTAAGGTGGGGAAAATGATGAAATCAAGTCATTTGTGTAAGGGTCTATTTTTAATAAAAAAATTTTTTGAAGTATGGTAGGTTCATCTCACAAAATATTAAGTTGCACAAAATATATGTCTAAACTTTGTTTCCTCTTCAATGACTATGTATACTGTGACGTGAAATAGGCTTTAAAGACACTGGGGCGACATCAGCAGCCTTGGATGAAACCAACTGATAAACTACAGATAGTTAAAAACATAACATCAGAATAGAATTAGTATTCTCACACAGATCATATTTCCAGGCAACACAGGCAAAGGGAATAGGCAAAGGCCTGCCAAGGTTAAATAATCAAAATCTATTACTTTAAGAGTCTGTGCAATTAGTAATCTTTACAATGGTGGGAAATCAGCAAGGCCATACCTGGAAGAAGATCATTCCAGCCAAAGAAATAAAAAAGGAAGAGTCTTAATCTTAAGTTAATAAATGCAGAAGTAGAGCTCTTTTTGTAATTAAATAAAAAATAGACTCCAGAATGCACTCTCCACTTTCCCATCTCCTTCCATTAATTATTTAAATTGGACACGTTAGCGATACAATGTTAAATTTACTCCAGATTAATCATTTACGTACCAGTAAATATATATTCATAAGGGTTCAAAATATCTAAATGGATATATTAAAAGAATACCTGGATTTTTCTCCCAAAACAAAACTTTACCTACTAGAAATCTCATTTTTGACAATTTTCTCTTCATTGATTAGAACTCATTGATAATTGCTATACACCTATTGCAGACAGAATTCTGAGATAAGTCCCAAGGGCAAGATTGTAGCTGACACTCAAATAGGTCAGAAATCAGACACTGTAAAATTAAATCAATACCAGATCAATTAGAAATGATAGCACATAGATAAGGTCATCTTATTAGCAAATAGAAAAACAGATTTTCTACAAAAATAGAACAAACAGAAATAACAGATTTTTCTATAGCAACAATAAAAGACAAAGACCAGAATGACGTATGTAGAAGAAATAAATCAAATAAAAATACATTTCCTGTAAAACTGCCATTCAAGAATGAGAGAAAAAAAAGCCAAAACACCCATATTTTGAAAGAGCAAAGAGTTTACCGTTAGTAGACCCATACTAGATGTACTTTAGTAAGAAAGAAAATAGTAAAGGTACTGTAGAGATATGTGGTTAAATCTCAACAGTCTTCAACTGTATGAAAACATGTGAACTATAAACTTGTCTTTCAGTTGTTCTTGGCTTTCTCTTCTTAATCAGCCCTTATCTAATTAGTTCTTAAGACCTGTGAATGCTACTGTTTTAATTTATCTCTGACAGTGTTAGACCATTTCATGAATTAGATTTAACAACAGAGTGCTTTGAGCCCCTTGTTTTACTAACACCAGAATTATTTAGAGCTGCTTTTATATTAAATAAATGCATACCACACCTGCCATAGAGAATTAGCTGAATCCTTCTATTTATTGATAACAATGTTTTATTAAGATGGACCAGCAGGGTCCTAAGCAGGCAATTGGAACCAGTATCTAATTATATCTGAGAAAGTGGCATGCTATCAATTTCTCTAAATTAAAAATTATTGTGTTTGGCAAGACATTCTCCAAAATTCAATTTGCTTATATCAAATCACTTTTTACAGCAACTTGATTCAGTTATTGTAAGTAATTCACACTGATGTACAACAAGAAAGTAAGAAGTTCAAAGAAAGCATCTAATGTTTTTCTATAATGACATATGATTTAAAATATTTCAAGACCAAAGCCATTTTGCCCTATCATCAACACTGTAGAATTTGGAGAATATTCAGTGTAGAATATTCATATGCTAAATATTACCTTTACAGCTTTCTAAAGCAAATCTTCTGTGCTTCTAAGTACTAAACATTCCTACAGATATCCCTGTCATCACCCTCTATAAGGTTGTAGTCAGTTATCCAGGCAAGAGCCCCCTGAGTTTTCATTATAAGATTCCGTTTATCTCATCTTCTTGTCATAAAGCATCAGTCCACATACTTTATATGGAATACATGGAATTCAGTACTTTGTCAGCGAAGACAACCTCACAGTTTCTCTAAGCAGTTTTATCAAAGTTTGCCTGAAAAGGCACTGTTTACAAACTATATATTTGTTTTATTTATTTATTTATTTATGTATTTATTTGACAGACACAGTGAGAGAAGGAACACAAGCAGGGGGAGTGGGATAGGGAGAAGCAGGCTTCCTGCTGAGCAGGGAGCCCAATGTGGAGCTTGATCCCAGGACCCTGAGATCATGATCATGACCTGAGCTGAAGGCAGACACTTAATGACTAAGCCACCCAGGCATCCCAACTTATGTTGTTTTAAAGATGTAGAGTTTGAAGCCTTTTCTCTGTGGTTTCAGATATTTTCCTGAATCAGATGTAACCAACATCACATTTCCTATTTGAACATTATTAGCTTTCCATGTAATGGGTTGATTTTTTTAATTAACGTTATTCTTTCAATTTTTATCAAAGGATACTTTGATTAAAAAGGTATAGGAAATGTCCTACAACATTAATGGTAGATAATATTATCTATCAAATCACTCAATGAATCTACACAAAGTTATGTGAGAAAATTAAAGAAGCCCGTGTTTGTGTCTGTGTGTGTGTGTGTGAGAGAGAGAGAGAGAGAGAGAGTCTGAATAGGTTGAGTATCAGAAAAGCTCTGGCAGGCAGTTGTTTAACCCAAAAAACTGTAAACCATGTATAGATTATGAGTTTCAGATATCTATCTGGGTCTTTCCGCCTACCGTGTCAAACAGATATGAAACCTAATTTCAGCAACCACATTAGCCCTTTGGCCCTTATTTTCTACTGCCATTTACATTGCATTAACTTTCACTGTACATTTCATTGTATGTGACCTTAAACTTGTTGTGATAAAACATTATGTAAACATAAAGCAAAAGTGAATGTGAAGGGAATGCTCAATAAAGATATAGCCTATGAAATTCATGTCATTTAATAAGCTATCAACATTAATTTCTGCACTATTTGGGGAAAATTAAGTTGCTACTTTCTAGGACAGTCATGATTTCATCTGATCTGTAACACTGTGTTAGCACATTTAGATATTGCCTGTAACATAGAATTGACCATAACATTGAATCAAGTGTCATAGAATTGATCGTAATAGTGGAAAGTACCAGACTTGCAATCTGCTAAAGCCATAGTTCTCTCATCTCCAGTCTCTCATGGAAACAGACCTAAGTAATACAGTAAAAAATTATTCTGGTGGTTTTCTTAAAAGAAGAAAAAAGGGGGGGAGGAGGCACCTAGGTGTCTCAGTCAGTTGGTTAAGCATCCTACTCTTTTTTTTTTTTAAGATTTTATTTATTTATTTGACAGAGAGAGATCACAGGTAGGCAGAGAGGCAGGCAGAGAGAGGGGGGGGGAGTAGGGTCCCTGCTGAGCAGAGAGCCCAATGCGGAGCTCGATTCCAGGACCCTGGGATCATGACCTGAGCCAAAGGCAGAGGCTTTAACCCACTGAGCCACCCAGGTGCCCCAAGCATCCTACTCTTGATTTCAGCTCAGGTCATAATCTCATGATTTCAGGGTTGTGATTTTGAGGCCCAAGTCAGGTTCCACACTGGGCTTGGAGCCTGCTTAAGATTCTCTCCCTCTCCCTCTGCCCTCCCCTCCCATCTGTCACTCATTCCCTCTCTCCCTCTCAAAAAAAAAAAAAAAAAAAATTTCTGGTGGGTTTTGCTCATTACCTATGCAGGGATCTCTGTCTTCACTACCCATGCATAACCGTCCTTTCAGTAGCAGACACCATTCTAGTTTTGATCATCTGTATTCCTTTTCATTTGTCCTTTCCTCTCCCAAGGGGTAAGTAGTAGTTAGTCTTCCAGTAGGAAACTGTTCCTTTGTCAAAGCAAGCCACTTAAACATGAGAGGAATGGATGGATAAATAGATAGGCAGATACATTTATATATACAAATCATGAGCAAGGTATCATGAATTATCTTTTGCTGGAAAAAAAACTAATGAAAGGGGGGAAGAAAAGAATCCCTTCACTCATGGCTTTATCTGTGATCAATGAGAATCATCATTTGCTAATTCCTGTTTATTTATCAATGTTTCATGTTTCCTGAGAAAGTTCTGGATAATAAATTATAATACTTATGCTATCTTTTATTTATTATTGAACACTGTCACATGCCAGATTGTATACTTCCCTATTCTCAGATCTACCTCTTGGACAGATTCTACCCTCTTTTCTTTATTTTTTTAAAGATTTATTTATTTATTTATTTTAGAGGGGGGAGAGGTGGGGAGGGGCAGAGGGAGAGGGAGAGAGAGTCTTAAGCAGACTCAGCACTTAAGTTGGAGCCCCATATGGGTCTCAATCTCATGACCCTAAGATCATGACTTGAGCCAAAATCAGGAGTCTGTCATTCAACCAGTTGAGCCACCCAGGTGCCCAATCCTCTCATTTTTAAATGAAACTGTGATTTGGAACAGGTTACATGAGTTGCCTAGAGACACAATTAGTCATTAATGGAGTAATATTCAAACGAAATTGTCACTACAATCAGTGCTCTTCACAGAACAGTACCAACTGAGCTGTTTTATGGAAAGATATAAAAGTTCATCCCAAAATAGGTAATTAATTATTGTTTATCCCACATATTTGCTCTGAAACATGGGCCAGCCAAACTAGTCATAATAGTCATGAAGGAGATGGAGGATAAGAGTCAGAAAGAAAAGAACCTGTTTTCTTTAGCTGGTATCCAGTCAGGAAACTGATGAAACACTCAGGGGAGAACACTGAGGAAAACTTAATAAAGGTGCTGAAAACACAGAGCACTACCTAGGAAATAGTTTAGAATCATTTGGAAGTAGATTTAGCTAGTCATAAATGTGTACTGAGGGGCACCTGGGTGGCTCAATCAGTTAAGCGTCTGCCTTCAGCTCAGGTCATGATCCCAGGGTTGGGATGGAGCCTCACATCAGGATCCCTGCTCAGCGGGGAGTCTGTTTCTCCCTTTTCCTCTGCCCCTTCCCCTGCTTGTACACTCTCCCTCTCTCTCTTGCTCATTCTCTCTCAAAGACATAAATAAAATCTTTTTAAAAAATGTATACTGAAAATTCTAAGATGACCTTTAAAAATTTTTTAACAATTATATTTGATAATGGGGCACCTGAGTGGCTCAGTCAGTAAACATCTGCCTTTGGCTCAGGTCATGATCCCAGAGTCCTGGGATTAAGTTCTTCATCTGACTTTCTGCTCAGCGGGGAGTCTGCTTCTCCCTCTGCCCCTCCCCCTGCTCATTCTCTCTCTCCCCCCACCCTCGCAAAAATAAATAAATTAATTAAAACTATCTGCCGTTCAAAGGTTCTGTTAAAAGAATGAAAAAGTCAAGCTACAGACTGGTAGATAAAGGGCTTATATCCAAAATATACAAAGAACTCTTAAAACCCAACAATAAGAAAAAAAGCAACTCATTTAAAAAAGAAAAACAGGCCAAAGATCTGATCTGAAGAGACCCATTATGATGCAGGTCTGATACCTGTGAAAGGAGAGTGGTGATACAAGCTTCCAGCCATTTTTCAGCTCTGAGAATGTCTCAGCCAAGCCAATGGAGAGCTCCAAGGAAAAAAATGTCCGTTATAGGAGTCCCATGTTAGGAAGAAATGGCCTAACTCCAGTGTCAATGCCATACTACCACTGTCATGATCAGTCATTGCCTGGGAGCAGCCTAGGGAGAGCATGGCCTCAATATATATATGAATGCTATGGGGCATCCCTAAGCTGCATCAGCTAGAGGCTGCCCACTCCTTATATTACCCATACTATGTCCTTTCTCAAAGGGACATCTGTGGGCACATCTGTGGCTTTCAAGGCAATTTTGTGCCCTAGTTCAGATGTGCATCCGTAAAGGAGGAGCCCAGTAACAATCCAGAAATTCAGTGACAATCCAACTATTATTAATTGGAATATGTATATTCAGATTGGTAATTGTTTTCAGCAGAATAGATACTGATTTTTGACCAAATGCAATATGAGTCCTAGTGTAGCTTATCAGAGGCTTTGTAAAACATCTTAATTTGTGACAGCTTCCCTTAATACCATTAAAGTTGCTGAGCCAAAAGGCAAGAGGCAAGATTATTTTACCATACCCTGAATATGCTGCACAGCGTTTTATAGCTCCAGGTGCAATTCAAAACTGACAGCATTAAGAGTTACCTGGTAAACGGGTCAGAGCAACACAGACAAAAATTAGTATATTCTGCCTTCAATATCCAAAGAGGTCCACTAAGTGTTTGCTTCTTTCATTAGTGATAGAAGGTGCTACCATTTTTACATCTCTATAGAAAAGTATATCTTGATATTCCCAAGACCACTGGAATCTTAGAAGCTTCACAGGTGTGGCAAAACCCTGTGGCATACTGCCATCCTCCAAGTGAATCTAACTTGCTTCTGATTGTATTTGCTGATAGGAATTGAAAAAAGGAGCATTTACGGAATCTATTATTGTATAGCGTAGACTAAGGGATCTACTGATTTGTTGCAATAAATATACCACATCTGGAACCATAGCGGTAGATCACTAAACTGAATTTTCAACAACTCCACAGTCATTCTCAGGACCTGAGTGACTTTATACCAAAATGAGAATATGATAGAGATCAGTACCTTGGGTTCTTCAAGTCCTCGATCATGGCACTACTTTTTAAAATTCCCCAAGATGTGGCATTATTACTTTTGGTTTATTTTTTTTAGGAAGAGGATTAGCAACAGAGGCCTCTGATTGGCTTTTATATGATAATAACCCCTACTGCATGGGTCACAGTATCAGTGTGGGGATTCTGCTAAATGTTGGGTATATCCATTTTTTTCTCTACATTCTAGAATTAAGGTAATAACCATATGATTAATGTATGGTCACAGTAGAAAGAGAAAAGAGTTCAAAATTCCACGTACCGCCTGGGATTTCCATAGTCTTCACTCTGACTAGTATATTGTCATAGCATTTTGGGTCTCTAGATATTAGCATTATTTCAGAAACAGACCTTAATAATGCCCAGAAGTTCTGGGCAAATTCTTAATACATGTGGTAATGCCCATATGTCCTCTGGGCAAGGTTTGGAGGAAGAGTCAAGACTATATTAGCAGTTCCTCAGCTGAGGTGTTTTATGTTTGGGAAGTGGCTGAGATCTGGAAGTAGGTAAGAGTACACAACTTCCTTAAGGAGACTTGGTTTTGTTTTTTAACCACTAGATCTAGGAACTTTCTGCCTATATGTATCAAGAAGCATGTCATAGGCTGCCCAACACTTTTATTCCTAGAGACCTCATAATCAATTAGCCATCATCCCAGTTTCCTATGGGACATCTCATCTGATTGCCACCTTGCTGTGCTGCTCATTGGGGTCATTGTCCTCGCCTTGTTTCTGACAGTAAAGAGTATCCACCTGGCTTCAAGAAAAGAGATGATTCTGACATCAAGGGAAGTTATTGAGATTTGGGGGCGCAATTTCCATAGCCTTGTCTGTGTCTGTCTAATGTTTCTCTTTTTGCTGCACAGTCTCTTCTTCTCCATCAGTGCCTTAATTTAGCATAAGACACTTGGAAATATTGAGCATTTAAATGGTGCTGGATCCCTGCCTTCATTTAGAGTCAAGCTGTGGGCATGATTTTTTTGCCATGTTTTCCTTTTGAAACTTCAGATGATGACTCACTTGAAAGCTAACATGGGAACTTTCTCATTTTCCATTCATGTTCTGATTTAGCATTCAAGGCCTTCTGTTTGTCATTCTCTCTGTATACACTATACCAGGTCATCTAAAGTCAGCAGACCACCCAGTCTTTATAATCATTATTGTTGCCACAGTGACAAATTAACAAAACCAGTTTATTTCCAAACCCCTTACTTTCCATATTGACTTCATCCTTACCACCAGTGGTGATAAAATGAATTACAGTAATGCCATCACATGACTCAGATCACTATGTTACGTTCTCTCTGGTGAGAAGTGCTCACTAGTGCTTCTTAGCTATGTGAGAAAACCAATTTCAGAACACCAATTTAAGGTTATGTTTCCTGGGACCATTTATTCTATCGAACACTATTAATAATCAAAGTACTATCAATAAAAAGAAGGCATTCTAAAATGGTAATGTGGAGAGCTAAATAAAAGGATAATTTACAACATGCAATTAGGCTTAAGGGAAACCAAATGATTGGTGAAAAATCTTGGAAGTAACAAAAAAAGGAAGCCATTACCACCATAGCCTAATAATGCAAGGGGAAATAGAAGCTAGCAGAACCAAGCAAAGTCCTAAAAGATCCTCTAACAAGAGTTTGTACCTTCAGCACCTGGTAGAAGTGAAGTAGAAGAATAAATACCTTAAACTCACTTTTTCCCCCACCCTCTAGTACGTTGCTGGTATCTCCCATTCAGAGAGAAAACCCAGAGAGCAGGGATTCCAACTGATTTACTCCAAATATTTCAGCCTCCTGGGATACAGAGCAGCATGGTGAATGGTGCAGAAATGGGGGCAGAAGAGCAAATAAAAAGTATCCAGTAGAGTGTTCAATGCTCTTACAGGTATCTTAGAAGGTATACTGAACCAACATGACCCAATGTAGACCTAGCCTCAGGATAAGGGATAATAGGAAATAGTAAAAATTTCAGATATTTTTGGTAAGGATAAAAAAAAAATAGAAGGACATGAGCTTCACTTTCTGGTGAAAACCCAGGAAGAGGCTAAGCCTCAAAGAGAAGCCCTCTTATACTATCATGGTACAGTGACATATTAGAAATTGTGACAGGGCAATTCCATGCAGAGATAATCTGAGAAAGCTCCCTAACCCCCACAACTCAGGTCTCTCCCAGCCACGGAAAAAGGAGAAAGAACAACTGAAATTTTTCTATGCTCACCACCCTCCTTGAGAGGATTGTGGGAAGTCTGAGATGGCTGGAAGAAATGAATAGTCACAAATGTCCACGGCCAACCAATAAAAGGCACAGTGAGGCCTTAAATATGGCGTCAGATGCCAGTGGGACTGAGTACTAAGAACCAAAGACGATAGGATGCACTCTGTCTCAGTTGGGCAGCATAGGACAGAAGACAGACCACACACAGCAATGAAAAGCTGTTCCATAAACCACAATGGAAGAAGAGTCTTTGGTATATGCTGATTTGACAGAGTACTAGTGAAATGAAAATATTAAAATGTCAGATTACTTGAAATTAATTAGATTCATTTATTAGCCATCAATCAGAATGGGTGTTCAAATTAGATGTTGTTCAGTTGACAACTCAGAGTTACATTTGTCAGCTGAATATATGATTTGAGAATTCCCACCAGAAAGCTGTAAATACTCATATAGATATAGTATATCCACATAATGTGCTCCACTAAAAGTAATTTGAGCAAAAGTTTAGATCAGGATTAACAGATAATTTTCTATATCCATAATTCTGTTGTGATTATCAACAGACATTTCAATTTATAATTCCAACAAAATATTTTACCCAAATGGCCCTCTGGGTTAATCAGCACCATTCAGCTTAAACTGTGCAAGTTTTCACATTTTTCTGTAACTCAATATCATTAAAAAGTTATGTTTCTAAAGCAGCAAGTACATTTGTAGTTATTTTCTTTTACTTGAATCTGAGACTAATTCCAATTGATTGTACTTAAAATTTATAAATTTTACAAGAGGAATAGCACAGTTATTATCCCTAATGAAGCCCCTGCGGTGTGTCAGCCCAACCAGTGACTATTACCACATGTCTTATTTGGCCTTCAAATTTTCCCTCTGCCACAACATGCTATTGTTGAGTTAATTATAATCTAGAAATCTCATTAAGTTTATGTGTATATGTTTCTTTGCAGTCTTCAGAATTTAGTCATAACTTTAAAAACAAAAATTTCCATTTAAGTAAACCCTACTTTCCATTAGAGTTTAATAAATTAGAAATATAAAACTAATATTCTTCCTGCTTTTCAAAATATAATGATGACAATTTCTAACTAATCGAAAGCCATTTATACTTCAAATGAACACAACATATGCCAGTTTTCAATCTCAAGGCAATATTTATGACCAAGTCACCAGATCCTAAAAAGAAATGTTTGTAGTTGAAATGTCATCATTTCTTTAGTGTACACACAGTATTTTCAAGGCTTTTGTCACATTAGTTACTTTGGTTAATAATTTGGAATTCCAAAAATGATTCTTGGTTTTAATCTCTTGAAATCTATTAAAATATTCTTTTATACCTTCTATCGTATTAAATTTATCTGCTTCATTTCATTGTAAGATTTATGCACCCAGTTAGAAATACAACCAGCGAAGAATAGTGCTTCCAATTCTACATAGCCTGATGCTTCATCATGATAAGCATAACATAACAGAATCGTCAAGTCACTATGTTGTACACCTGAAACTAATGTAACATTGTGTGTCAACTGCAATAAAAAGAAAAAAAGAAAAAGAACAGTGACATCGACAAGATTCATATTCTCCTTAATTTATTATTAAAAATAAGGGATCTCTCCATTTACTTAAGTAGCCTGTGTTTAGCTATTGCTCTTTGGGGCTTTCTTAAATTCTTTGTCACTCATTTCGTTGATTTGCAACCTCATTTAGGAGGAAGAATGAAATATGGCAAAAGTTTATTACACTTACTGAATATTTATTACATATGAGACACAGTTCTAAATGCTTTACATCATTAATTTATTTAATTTTCACAACAACTCTCTGGGGCAGTTACTTTTACCGGTGACTAAACAAAGCTATACTTCCCCAAGGTATCTCAACCAGTAGGTGGTAGAGAAAGCAGTCAAGTCCAGGTAACCAAATTACAATGACACTCCTAGCCACTTCGCTGCACCACCTCACATATGAGAACACACAGGAAAACTACACAGACTGTTACACAGTCTCCTGTTTTTTTAAGTACAGTTTATGTAGTCAAATCCTCTGACCTCTCTCACCTACCACTACTTTCTTCCACTGTAGACCTGCATTCGTCTCCACTCCCACCCACTCTCCATAGAAGTCTCTCTAGCTCCAGGACTATGTAAACAGCTTCCAGGAGAGCTCTAATTCTGCTTGGTAAGGGTCAAACCTTTTGTTCCCCTACAGAGTTTTCACCCCTGGGAAATAAGAGCCCACTGTTCTACTTGACACATGAAGAATAAGAAAGATTAATAGGTTAACAAAAATAGGTTGCAAAATCCAGTCTTGAACAAACAACTGAGGAGATTAGATGTTTGTGTCACCTAGTATTGATCTTTCAAGTATGCCCTTGGAAAATAAAAAATGTAACTAAACAAATACATGCGTATTGCTATACTCCGTTAGACCTAACTTTTCTCATTCAAAGACCTTGCATTTCTACCCTGCCACAGAGCTTTAATTTACTCTTGAAATTATTAATGACAACATTAAGCATCCTACGGCAATTCTTTTTAGTTAAAAGAATTATAGCAGTTATATTTAAGTTATTAGCTTTGGTTTATAGCTAAGTATATTAACTCATGGAACTACTTTAACTCTTAGGCTTAAAATAATTATTTTATTTAATATGTAGTTAAAAATGAGAGATTATTTTCACAGACTTGTCTGCATCAAAGACTATTTGTGGACAAAATGTTTATTAGAAGAGGAAACTATCCACACATTGAGCCATTCATTCATTAATTCAGCAAATGTCTATTGAGCACTTAGCTATTTGCCCAATGTTTTTATTGCAGTAAGCAAAACAAGGCAAATTTCTGCCCTGATAGAGCTTACATTCTAGTGTGGGAGACAGACAGTTCCTTCATATACAAATGAATGTATAATATTGGGTGCTAAGAGGAAAGTGTAGAGAGGTTGAAGGGATAGAGTAATGAGGGTGGGCATTATGTTAGATGTGTTGCATTAAAAGGCCTCATGGGTAAGGTGTCATTTGAAGAGAGACCAAATGAAGCAAGGAAACAAATCATGAGGCTGTTCAGGGAAGAGTGTCATTGACAAAAGAAACCACAAATGCCAAGGCTCAAAGTAGATTCTGCTGTGTGGGTGTGTGGGTGTGTGTTTATACTGGTGGTGGAGAGTAAAACTGCTTTCAGCAAAAATATGGTCTTAGAGGGGAATTAAGATTTGAGATATCATGCAATATCTGTACAACCATGAAACCAGAGAATCTAATAGTCATTGGAACCCCAAACTGGGTCATCCAGGCAGGTAGCCAAGTAAGACTGGAGGCCGCCACCATGAGTATTTAAAATGTACAAAAGCAATAGATTGGAAATCATTTGGCAATGCTTAATATCAGGACAAGGCTAGCAAGACCTGAAAGAGTTCTAAAGAAAATGAAGTTCTAAGAACATGGGGTAACCATTAAAGTGGGCTTGGGAGACGGTCCAACTCGCATAGCTGAGAGTTACGGAAGGTTAGGGGTCCACCTGATTGGGTGGGGGATGCTGGCACAGGAGCCTTGCACTTTCTTTGAGTGTGTTCTTATCCTCAGTGTAGTGGCTGAGTGAAGGGAAACTTTCTCTCTGCCTGAGGTGGATATAACTCTTCTCTTGCTTATTTTGGTTCTCTTTGCCTAGGAAAAATCAAATACGGACCCAGTGCGACTTTATATTGTATTGACATCATTACCTTGTACACCGATCACATAGAAGCAAACATGCATTGCTAAAACAAGTGTTGTAGAGAAAAGTAAAAATTTGATGCATTTGTGAAGGAAGGATTATAGCAGTGTGTCTGGAAATCAGTGAATGAGCAGGAGTGCTATGAAATAACATAAAATAAGTAACTCAGCAGGCAGGCCCAAATCCTATAGAGCTTAGATAGGACAGCCAGGGGCAAATCATACAGACCTTAGGACTTTAGATTTTTGTGTAAATGTGATATGAAGCAGTTGGAAGGTTCTGAGAGGGCAATAATCTTTCTTACATTTTAGAAGGAACACTCAGGCAGTTGTGTAGAGATTAGTATATAGGGATCAAAAAAGAAAAACTGATACTGTGTTAAGTAACTATCTAGATAAGAGATTATAGCAGATTAAACATCACTGAGCTATGGTCATTATTGATAAAAGTTCAGAACGTGAATATGTTTTCAAAGATAGAGCCAACAGAATTTTCCAGTGGACTAGATGTAGGTTGTCAGAAAAAAAGAGAAGTCAAGGATGATTACAGGGGTTTGTTGTTGTCCTTGTTGTTGTTGATGGGGGTTTTTTGTTTGTTTGTTTCGTGTGATCCCACTGAATATAGATGCCATTCCCTCAGATGGCATACACAGGGGAAGGGGTGATTTTAACAGGAATTCAAGAAGGAATCATCGATTTTGGATGAATTAAGATTGAAATACCTAATAGAAATCCAAGGGAGGATGTGGAGTCCCCTATGAAGAAGAAAGGTTGGGCGAGAATTATAAAGTATTGCACAGGGAACCTAGGGATAGCATTTAAAAATATGGGACTGGATGAGATCACTTGGGGAGTAGGTCTAAATACAGAGATGTCTGAGTCTGATTTCAATGGAAAACAAGCATTAATTTAAAAAAAAAAAAACAAGAAACTTGACTAGGGTCCAGATAGAGTTCAGGAGTAAGGGAAAGTGAAGCAGAGGGTACTCGGAAGAGTAGGAGTGTCACCAAATTGAAGAAAAGCAAATGCTTCTAGAAGAAAGAAGTGGGCAACTGTGTCAAATGCTTTTGATGAACCATTCAAGGCAGGGACTGACAAACAATTGGGGAATTTGGGCTCCATATGCGATTGGGATCTTGATCTGCATGGTTTCAGAGAGGCAGAATTGGACAAGACACAGAGTTGGCCAGTACAGACACTTGACTATGAGATGTGTGAGGTAAAGCAGAATATGAGTGTGAGCTATAGCTGGAGGGAGAGGTGAGGTAAGGGGTAGAGGTGAGGGGAGTAAGATGGGAATTATTACAGCATTATTTTTGTGGTAATGGAAACAGTGCAGCATAGAGGGCACTAATGATCAAGAGAAGGGTGAGATAAATGTCAGTGGAAAATGAATAAGTGAAAGTAAAGAATGAGGGTAAAATGCATGGTATTTTTACACATCGAGGAAACTACAAGGCTAACACTCAAAAGAGAAAAGTTTAAAAAATATATAACTGGTCTCACAAGCAAGCTAGATATTCCTAGATGAAACAGAACAAGATACAAAATGATTTCAGGGGCAGAAGTTGTGAGTTTCATGGGCTCCAGAAACCAACAGAAGCACCTGGAATTAAGTAATAAGGACTAAAAGTGACCAGATCAGGCTTACTTCTAGAACCATTTTTACTATGTCTTGCCCAATTTTTGAACAGGTGCTGAAGAAGGAGCTGCTGACCACTGGTTGGGTCTATGGCTTCTGTGAAACTCTGTTAGAACAAGAGGACATAAGTCAGTACAACCACTTGTCCAGAAATTGAGCCGAGATGTATTTTGGCTTAGAGACTCTTCTGGAGGTATTTCCAGTTTTACCATGGGGTATGAAGCCTGAAGTGGCAATAGAAAACTTAGGTTAAAAGGTGGATATCTCCTCAACTGCCAGAAGAGAAACAGGAGTTTAGGAGTATTTCATTAAAAAAAAAAAAATCTGGAAATCAAAATTACAAAATATATAAGGAAATAGAGCAAAAAGAAACTCAACCAATAAAATCAGCAATTTGGTAGTGCATTTACATCAGATGACATTAGAAAATAAAAAATAGTTTGGGCAAAATATTTCAAATAAGCATATTCAGGATCCTAAATGATATTTAAACAATCATCTATGAAATACCTAATTAGCATCAGACACAATTCTAAGTGCTGGGAATAGAACAGATAAAACAAAACATACAAAAATCATGACCTTCATGGAGATTAAATTTAAGTGGGTGAGATAATTGAAGAAATTATATCCATAGATGTGTGCGAGAAACTCTGAAATAGATCACAGAGAAATGAGCCTATATGAGATTAATCAGTTGAAATACTGGAACTAAGAAAATAGTCACTGAATTTTTTTACCTGGAAAAATAAAAAAAGAGCAGAGTCTGAATGGGAAACTAAAAGAATCAATACATTGGGAAACCAAGAACAAGTACAGAAACGCGACATCATCTTGAAAGTATGAAGAATTAGTCAAGAGATTTGGAGTAAGTGTTGTTTCAACACACATCTAGGAGCTCTAGAAGAGAGGTCAGCACACTTTTATTAGTAAAGAGCCGAATGGTAAATATTTTAAGCTTTGCAGGCCAGTCTCCACCCTGTCACTGTAGTGAAAAGTGGCTACAGACCATTTGTAAACAAATAGGTAGCTTTCTTCCAACAAAAGTTTATTTGCACAAACAGGCAATAGGTCAGTTAGGCCTCTGGGGGTAATTTGCTGATCTCTCCTTTAGAAGGAAAAGGGGAATTAGTGATGAAGCAGTATTTTTGAGAAGCAAAGGTAAAGAGTTTTGCAGGAATAAAGGAATTCATTTAGTACTCCATTCAAAAGGACTCTCTGAGAGCTAAGCAGATGTAATAAAAATAAATCAAGACATAGGTACATTACAGTATAACTGCAAAATATCAAAGGCAGAATACTCTTTTTTTTTTTTTGAGAGAGAGAGGGAGAGAGTGAGAGAGCACACGCACTGGGGAGGGGGGGAGCGGTGGAGGTGGACAGAGGGAGAGGGAGAGAGGGAGCTCAATCTCATGATCCTGAAATCATGACCTGAGCCAAAATCAAGAGTGGGATGCTTAGCCAACTGAGCCACCCAGGCGCCCCAAAGAATACTCTTAAAAGCTACTGAAGAAAAGAACTGATGAGTTGCACAGAAACAATAAATATATCTACAGCAGTTTTCCCATCAGCTCAATCATGCCAGGAGAAAATGGGGTAATATATGAAAATTGTCAACCTAAACCTAAAATCTGATGCCCTATTAATTATTATTCTAGAAGGAGGGCAAATTAAATCACTTTATAATGAAAAAGATTAATATGACTTGCTAGTCTTGGACGCACATTAAATCTATAAAACATGAACTTCATCAAGAAGACAATCCAATACAGAATTGAGAAATGAAATGAAAATATAGTGGATACTCATCATTCACAGTAACTATCTTCTACAAAGTCAGGGGAACACTGAATTCGGGAATACCGAACCATTGCTCCTAGGGGAAATATATACATATACATCTCACATGGATTATAGCCTTTAAATCCTAAAAATAGTTTATCCTGGTAGGTTCTCTTTATTTAAAAAAAAAAAAAAATGAGGTTCAAAAGCTATAGGTGACTTGCCTGAGGCCACTTCAGGAACAGGTGCCGGAGATGGGAATCTAACCCCATCCAGCTGACTCAGAGCCAGAGCTTTGTTACTGCACTACCCCCCACCCCCACCCCTTGTCTCTCTCCTCTAGGCATTTCTGCATGAGAACTGAAAACAAGAAAGCAGAACCTGTGGTGTTTGACCTCAGCCATGAACGTGTATATTGATGAACTCAAATTTCTCACCACTCTGAACAAGTCCATAGATGACCACAAAAAGCAGGAGTATGGATTTTGGAGTCACAAGTAAATTTTACCGAGTAGATGAATTGCCAAATATGGACTCTGAGAATAATGAGGATGAAATGTATATCCATCGGTTTGTATTCAACAATATCAGTATACTTTACTATTATGTGGAAGCAAATGTTATTTATGTTATTCTGTAAAAATATAAACTTAAAATTACAAGCAGAAAAACAAAATGGAGGGGCATTGTTCATGAACCAAGCAGATCACGTTAAGTTCTGTATCTCATTGGGGGCTAACATTAGAGACACCAAATTGTGCAGGAAAGAGTTGACATAGTAAGCCTGAGACTTTTGTTCTTAGTTACTTACAAGGTTGGCCCTTGGCTGGTGTCTGAGAACTAACACTGCAGGAATGTTTCATTATTCCTGGAATGATAGGGTGGCTCACTGGCCCAACGTATTTGCATAAGCAGGGTGGTTTATGCTGAACACCTGCTTCCTTCTGGGACTCTGGATCTTTGATACATCCTAGGCAGAGGGCATTGCATTTCTAATAAGCCTCCCTGATAAATACCATTTCACTCATGTTGTCACCACTCATTGCTGGAGAAATTAAGAGATCCTGTGTAACTCCACTAGGAGAGGACTCTTGGAAACTTGTGCCTAGCTTTCTGCCAGACTTTGCTCCACATGCTTTTTCCCAATGCTCATTCTGCTTTGTATCCTTCTGCTGTAATATCAATAAGTCATAGCCAAGACACAAGTACATGAGGAGTCCTCCTAGTGAATCACCGAATCTGCAGGTGGTCTTAGCGACACCACACACAAATGAATTTGGGTATTTTAGAAGCATTTATTTTTAAAAATTTTATAGCTTTAGATCTTCTCAAGGAGCCAGAAATTCTTTTGTAAAAATTTATCTGAATGAAATATAATTGAGTAGGATTAAGATTATTTCTATAGCAAGAAGGGCAGCATGGATATTTAAGAATATGGTATATGTTAAATAAGTGATGGTGTGTCCCTATGGTTAATATACTACACAGTCACTGAAAATCATGAAAGGATGTTCTTGATACATTGGTGAATAAAAGAAAACTATAAAATAAAAAAAAAAGATAGCTTTAGGAAATGTCACTTTCAGCCATGATGGCATATTTACTAAAAGAATTTCCTTCCCATGATAAGCAAATATAAACCGGACAAAATATATAAGGCATCTCACTTTTTGAGCCTTAGAAAATAGGCAAAGAAGGATCGTAATCAATGAGAAAAGGAAAAAAATAAGAGTGAGCTGCACATGCCCAGTTCTCCACCTAGGGGATCAGTCCCTCCTAAGACACAGGGAGCTGAAGCTCAAATGTGGTGGCCATTCCAGTGAGCAAAGCAGGAACTTGTTCAAGGCTGCTGAAGCAATTAAATTTGTGGATCGAAGTAGCAGAAAACAGAGAGCAGCATGGAATAGGCAGAAGTCTGTACTTCTACAAGGGAACTGATAGATGTTGGAGATACAGGGAAATTCTAGAAAGAGAGGTTATTGTAATGTAGCAGGACATGAAGAATCATTGCCAAACACAAAGCTCACTCTTCTGAGGTCACTGAGTAGAGATACTGGTGGTTCCTAAACAGTAAGGTCTTAGCCAGGAGAAAATTATAAAAAGTATAGGATGGAAGCAAAGGAGTAACAGATTAGCCCTGGTAGACACTGATAGAAAGTTCCCAGATATTGACAATGCCTGTTTTTAAGGACAACTAGTAACCAGCATAAGAGAAAGGCCTGAAGTTGATGTGGGGAAGCTAATACATTAAAAGATGCTACCCTGTGATGACATATTCTATAGGACCTCATAGTCTGACATTAATGTTTCTGTCTCACCTTAATAGCATTTCATTATCTGTTTACTATATTATCAACAACCATCCAGACAGCAGGGCATCTGAGTATTTATTGAAAATATACCAGTTTATAAAGTTCAATGAAGGACATCTCTTCCTACCCTATCCCCAACCTCCCTCTTGAGCTCGTTTCCAAATTGGCTAATACTCTGAGTATCTCCACAAGTTCTTAAATTGATTATATTCAAAACACCTGAAGTATCTTCCCTAAAGCTGATATTCTTCTGCCTCTTTTTGTGATTAATATAAATTAATATTCAGAGTACCTACAACTCCAGACCTTGGAATCACATTCAAAGACTCCAAAAGAGTCAGAATCCAAAAGACTTGGAGCCACATTTGAAGACTCCTTGATTCACCACCTCCCACCCTACTCTGCTCAGCATCCAATTGGTTGCCAAGTCATATAGATGCCATTCTGTACTCCATAATCCTGGCAGATTAATGTTCCTAAAGCACAGCTCTAACCACATCATTTCCCTGCTCCCAAACCACTCTTCACCTACTGCACATTACTTTAATTGAAGAAGAGATATGAAAAAATAAATAGTCTCATATACTAAATTTATAATCCTAAGTATAGTACGAACAGTAATGTTGTAAGAACCCTGAATCATCACAGCAATGAAGGTTTAGGAAAGTATTGTACTATTAAGCCACTAATGAAGTACAGTAGACAAATTCTGTTAGAACACAAAATGGCAGTAGTATAAATAATGGCAGCCTATTTAAAATATAAATAGTAAATTTTGCCCCTAGCGCACTTTGGTTTCTATTTGTCGATTCCTCAAATCATCAAAGATAATATGCAAACTGTGTGAGTGTGTGTGTGTGTGTGTGTGTGTGTGTGTAGAAAGAGAGAGAATTTCATTTCTTTTTAGTAATCAATTTTGTTCACAGCAATGCCCACTGGCAGAAATACTTTGATTTAAGAAGACAAAGTGTGTATCAACAGGCAAATCCATTTGGGATAAAAGGTTGCTCTATGTATAATAAAAACACTAATTCACCAGAAATACAACATATATTCTTAATATTATAGCTGTAAAATTTTCCTGCATTATAAAATTATCCTGCATTAGTGTTCCTTGTTAAATAAAAGGAGAGGGAGAGGAAAATGAGATAGTGAAAAAGCTACATTTTTATTTTTTGAGTTTTTGGAATAATGTACAGAAATAGAAATCTCTTTAAGAATAAATCAGATTTGGATTTGTGCTGGTTCCTGTCATGGCGTTCGTGTCAGCTGAGCAGTCCAAGCCCTTCCACAATTATTTTGTTTGTCCCTTTCAGCCTCCTTTCTCATTCACACCACCACTACTCAACCTGGAACTACCTACATAACTTATAACCCTTACATTCCCCACTAATTAACCGAAGAAAAAAAGGTGATATTTCTAACACAAACATTCTCAAATTTCTGCCCCCCTTCTGACAGACAATTCCATCGGCATCCTTTTTTTCTTCTTCTTTCTATATTTGAGCATGAGGTATTCTTCCTATTCTCAATCAATTCCTCCACTTGAATTTTTCCTTTCTTTTCACAGATAAGCCTTCAAGAAACTTAATAACTGTTTACACAAACGAGGTCATACCTTTGTGTCCCTTTGGATCCAATATGCTCACATCTTCTTTCTGTAGTTTCAGCCTCTCCACGCTTTTTTTCTTCACGGCCTCCTCTGCTTGACCCTTAAACTTTTACATTGTGCAGTCTTCTGTTCTGCCATTCCCTCTCCTTCCAAACTACAGACTCTCACTGGAATATATACATCATCTTGGTTTTAACAACCATCTACTGTTTGAAATTTACCAACTTTTATCTCTAAGCAAGTTTGAACATGTGTAAAAGTAGCAATTCAGCTCTTGCTGGATGCAAACACCTATGATCTACCTAAGTTCTTCAAACTCATCCTGTCCCAAACCAAACCATCTTTAGGAAAAGCTTTAATTCTTTATAGTCAAAGACTGTTGCTAGCCTTGCCTGGTGATTTTGGGCAATCTGGTCATCCACTCTCCTTCAGAAATTACTAGACTTCCACTTTCTTTGTGCCTTGTCATCTTTCTTTTTTCAAAGATTTTATTTATTTATTTTAGAGAGAGATTGGGAGAGAGCACAAGTAGGGAGGAGGGGCAAAGGGAGAGAGAGAATCTTAAGCAGACTGCACTGAGCACGGAGCACGGAGCCCGATGCAGGGCTCGATCCCAGAACCATGAAATCATGCATGACCTGAGCCAAAATTAAAAATTGGACGCTTAGCTGACTGAGCCACCAAGGTGCCCTGTGCCTTCTTATTTTCAAGTACCTGAAAACATGATGTGGTCTATATACAGACTATAGTCTGTAAACCTAAAGAATCTTATCTATTACCTGCAGACCATTATATCTATCTATTATCTGCTTCTTTTGCTTAATGACCATTAACTAGATGCACATTAAAAGTCTAGGATTTAGTGGGAAGGCAAGACATTGATCTTATTTTTTGCTGTTTAGGACCGCAACCTGATATCCTGCTAAGGGTGAGAATTTGCAGTCTCTGCTAGTATCACTTGCAGCCTGGTGTAGAAAAGTTGGTTGGGTTTTTTTCAACAATTATTGGTTTCAATTTACAAATTCAGGAAACTTTTTTAAAGCTGTGTTTTCTGACTTTCTGCTTTTAGACAGGCTATCTCTCATCTGAGTTTACCCATTTCTTGTAGTACATTGCTAAAAATCATTAAAAGATAAGCATTACCTGCCAATCTTTTTAATTTTTCTGTAATGAACTAAATAAGCTTCACCCAGCATCAAGTTCACTTGACTTTGTAAAAAGAGAAAGGACAGGAAGTGATAAAGTATGCACCGCAAGAGCAGAGCAGGAGTATTGTGACCCCCCCAGTCACAGTTTCCAGTTTCCTAGTCATTCCTCCTGCAGGATATGAATGGTCATGAGAGATGAGGCTGAGTGTGGGTGGAAAAATCTAAACCAAGAGAAGCTACTAGCTCTAGGGTCCTTTCATCCTGGCCAGTCATGTCAGGTTCACATGACTAACTATTCCCACTGTTTCCCCAAGTGTTCTTGACCATCTGGTAACATAGCTTGTGAGCTGTACTGCACTCGTCCCAAATTCTCTGAGCTTCGTTTCAGTACCAATGCTCAGTACTCAGTAGCAACAAGGAAGTAAAAAAGTTTGTTCCAAAATACAGAATTTGACTGAATTACCATTTAGCTTGGATCAAGGATAGTAATCATCTAACAATGTCTTGCCTTAATGTTGCAAGAGAATTTACCAAGAGTCAAATCATCACATGAAACTTAAAGAAAGGCTACAGGACAAGCCATTAACTTTCCTCTTCCCCCATTTTTCCTAACTCTGTAGTCCAGATTAGCACAGAGTCCATGTCCAGCATGCAATAGTAAGATCCATTATTCAGTCAATACACTTAAAAAGGATCCCATATCTTTGAATTTCAAAGAGTCTGTCTGCCCACTTCCCTATTACCTCCAGCCAGGCAAAACCATATTTACTCTAAGTGTGCTCTTTCTGTACTTTCCAAATTTTCTACTGTCAAAAAAAAATTACCATTGAAATACATATTTTAAAACAATTATATAGAATTTTATAGGTGAGTTTGTGAAAATTGCAAGAAATTATTAGATATAGAGATAGAGGTAGAAATATATGGGGGGGAGAGAGATATGTTTAATGAGAAACTTTCTCTTGTATATAATACATATATATACTCTGCCTATATACTTGTATACACATATACAAAGAAAAATAGTTTCCATTTAATATATATTGAATATCTTTAAAAATGTATGTATAAATACATATACATATGTATCTCTCAATTTTTTCAACGTAACTATAACTCTTGAAATAGTAATTTCTCTAATTTAAGACTTTCTGTCCTTTACTAAAACCAGAATTATCAGTTCTCAGGTTTTATTTCTGTAGTTACCCAAATTATGACCATATAATTATTTTTTATACACACATGGAATATCCACTATCTTTTTTCATCCTGATTTAACACTTACTACAATTTCTTTTTATTTTTCCTACTCCACTGAACTTATCACTTGAGCTGCTCTAATTAATTAGTTAGTGGCCTTGTGAGTGGTTTATAGGCATGTATTTTTTTCTTTCACTATAGATGAAATACACTGACACTTCCTTATTTGAGCTATGATTTGGTGTGGGAAATAGAAAAATATACCAAAAATTAGAATGCAGAGGGATGCATGTGATAAATGAAAGTGGTGTCTGTGTCTTAAGACTGGATGAGAGTAATCCTAGCAGGTGGAAGGAGGGCTAGTGAGAAGGGTAATCTCTCTCTCTCTCTTTTTTTTTTTTTTAAGATTTTATTTATTTATTTGACAGACAGAAATCACAGGTAGGCAGAGAGGCAGGCAGCGAGAGAGGAGGAAGCAAGCTCCCCGCTGAGCAGAGAGCCCGATGCAGGGCTCAATCCCAGGACCCCGGGATCATGACCTGAGCCGAAGGCAGAGGCTTTAACCCATTGAGCTACCCAGGCACCCCAAGAAGGGTAATCTCTAATACGCTGTTTAGAATTTTATGAAGTGGGGCTCCTGCGTGGCTCAGTCAGTTAAGTGTCTGCCTTCAGCTCGGGTCATGATCCCAGAAAGATCAGCAGGGATCTTGCTCCGCAAGGAGCCTGGTTCTCCCTTTACCTGCCACTCCCCCTGCTTGCGCGCTCTCTCTCTCTATCTCTCTGCTAAAAAAAAAAAAAAATCTTAGAATTTTATTAAGCAAATTTTTAAAAAAGATTTATTTATTTATGTGAGGGAAAGATGAGCATGAGCAGGAGGGGCAGAGAGAGTCTCAAGCCAACTCCTTGCTGAGCTGGGAGCCCAAGGCAGGGCTCTCTCAGAGACCTATGAGATCAGGACCTGAGCCGAAAACCCAGTCAGATGCTTACGCACCTGAACCACCCAGACACCCTATTAAGCAAAATTTATGCTGGGACCATTATAATAAAAAGAACTGTCAATATTATTCTACATTGAAAGCCTTTAATGTAGAATATTTTAAAATTTCATCTTAGGGAGAGATAAATGCCACTTGCATAGCGCTTTGAGCTTCTGTCAACATAGGTGCTAAAGTCTGGATGCTTTCCATATCCCATTATGACCAATATAAGCCATGAAAAAATCAGTTTTTGAATTTTATGGTTTTCTAGTTTTGATTATGTCAAACATTAAAATATTTCAGTCTTAGATACCTAGTTTTTGGAATGATTATCAAATTTGCAACAGGCAATGATTAAATTGTGCTTTTTAATTTTACTTTGAATCTTGATACTATAATTTGGTTTCAATTAAGATCCCAGTATATTCAGATAGTATTTAATTAGAAGGATGAGAAAGAACTGGAGGCTATATTCTCTGCATCAACAGGAAATTTTTTTCTCCAGCTGAATCACAAAGGCACTGTGGGTTACTAGGAAAAGCTCCTACATTTAACATAGAAAATATAGTCTTATAGATTACTTGTTTAACTTTCTTTTAATATCCTACTTACATATTGAATAAGAAATCTAGAATCTGAAATATGATCTGAAATGGAGCATGTAGAGCATAATCTAATTTTTGAGTGATTTCACTGGGGAAAATTAATGATTGGGATAGAAGGAGGCATTTTTATTCTAGGTTGTCACTCTTTTGCCTGCATTCTGCAGATGATTGCAAATATATCTCAAACAGGCTTAGATTTGCACCAACAGAACCTTTCTATAGGAAGAAGGAAGAAAATACCTTTCACTGGCTCAAAATGTCAGAGAACTTTGGCATTTAACCTCTGGACAATAGTTTAACTGAGTCATATGGAGAAAGGAACCACAGAAAAAGCTTCTCAGGAGCTATAAACTGTGTCAAGATAAATCTTTGAATATGGTTGGCACCTTGTCTATCTGTTTAAATTCCTTGAAAATATTTTGTAGAAGTGAGCTTGTGAATTTGATCTTGAAAAAACAGGTTGTGAAGGTTCTTTTTTTTCTTTTAAGCAGCGATTTTCATATTAACACAAGTGTGTCCTACCTAAATAGGAACAAATTTAACACCCTCTCTCTCTCACTCTTCCTCTCAAATCAATAAATAAAATATTTTAAAACAATTCAAAAAATTCAATTTGAACATATTTGGATGTATTCTACAGGTAGTTTAATATGGATATGTTCACCTAACTATGATGAATTCAGTAGAAGTATCTTTAATTATAATGCAAATGGGGGTACTCTTTATTAAAATACTGTTATCTGAGTTATAAGCAATAACTCTAACATGAGTGTTCTTGGAATATAAGTCTCAAAAGGCTTGCCAGATAAAAAGTGACATGAGGGAAATTCTGTAATACTGACCTAAAAAATCCCCGTTTTGTAGTAACATCAGCTCAAGGGCAGTCTCATAGGTGTAGTACTGTATACTAAGATGTCTTCTATTTGGAGAAGTTGGGCAAGGGTAGGTTCATTCTGAGGTTCTATCTGGGTCATTCTAAGATTGGTTTGCATCTCCCATTTGGTTTACTAGCCTTTTGGTGAATAGGAATCAATATTCTGGAATAGTCCTGGATCAGACTCCCTGTGCTAGACTAGCCAATTTTATGCCACTTCTAAATCTTGGGTCCAGTCTCATTCATATGTATAATAGTGCATACTATTTTAAAAACTCTAAAAGAATAAATATGAATTGAATGTCAGCCATTAGATTAAAACCTCCTAAATTGAGCTTGATACTCTTCTCTGGCCAAGAACAATTTTTTCCTCTAGCTGTCTCCAAGGGAGAATAGAAATTCTAAATTGTTTCACATAGGCGGGTAGGATAACCAGTGAATCATTAATGTTTTATATATTTTGTGGCTCTAAGAAAATAAATGGTAGATGGTGTTAGGGCAGAGCTGTTGATTTTTCTCTTATTCTTATTTTGCTTTTTCATACTGAGTAATGAATTACAATGAGAATTGCTAAAGATGTGAATTCTGTAAACAAAAATGAAGCCATCCTAGACCTATTCCAAGAATAAGGGTATCTAGTATCTATATGCTGTAAATAAAAAATACAGAGCTGCAGTTTTTACAACTGAAGTCTAATTGAGAAGTAGGAAATCTGAGATAAACGGAAAGAGATCAGGCTGTAGAGTCAGAAGAATTGTGTTTGAATCTCTATACCTTCAGTTCACTACTTCACATTTACATGACTTTAGGCAAGCCTCAATTTATCTGTAAAGAAGCATGAGTTACTATAAATCAAATAAAATTAACAAAGCCAAAATTTGTTCCTTTTAAACTCTAATGAAATTTATGATTCCCTGGCAAGTATGATCAAGAAAAAAAGAAAATACAAATTGCCAGTATCAGAATTGAAAAGATTATGTTGTTAGACATCTTATGGATATTCATAGGATGATAATGAAATTTATAAATAACTTGATGCTGATAAATGTGATAACATGGATCAAATGGGAAAATTAGTAGGGGGGGGGAAGCCTTACCCAAAAAAGTTAACAAGTAATCTGAATAGCTTTATATGTATCTTAAAAGCTGACTTTGTAGTAAAAACCTTCCCCAAAAGAAAACTTGAGATCCAGATGGTTTCACTGGTGAATTCTGTCATACTTTAAAAAGAGAAACAATAGCAATTTTTGCAAATACTTTTAAAAAGTAGAAGAAACAGAGATACTTCTCAACCCATTTTGTGAGGACATCGTTAACCTATCAAAAACAGACAAATACGTTAAAATAAAATGACATACCAATAAATCTCACAGATGTAAAATATTAAAATATGAGCAAATCAAATCTAGCAACAAATAAAAATTCCATTGTATGTGAATATATTCCATATTTATGGGATAAGTCATAACCAGGTAGGATTTATTCCAGGAGTGCAAAGTCACTTCACTAATACTTGAAAGTTCTGCATCAGAACCTGCACTGGTTTTAAAAACACAAGGATGCGGGGCACGTGGATGGCTCAGTAGGTTAAGCAGCTGCCTTCAGCTCAGGTCATAATCCCAGTGTCCTGGGATTGAGCTCTTCATCACACTCCTTGCTTGGCGGGGAGCCTGCTTCTCCCTCTCCCTCTGCCTGCCACTTTGCCTACTAGTGCTCACTCTCTCTCTCTGTCAAATAAATAAATAAAATCTAAAAAACAAACAAACAAACAAAAAACCCACAAGGACAGGAGAAAATTCTAAAGTCAGCAAAGGACTGAAAAAACAGCCAATTATACAAACAACAACACAAAAAAAAACCTGCCTATGAGTGCCCCCTATCTACCTCTTCAATTGAGTATGTGCTGATTCAATCTCTTCAGTGGCCTGGTGGCTAGCCAAGCCTTCCCAGCTACACCAGACAGACAATTCAAATTTCAGAATCCTGGCAGATTTCCTTCAAGAATGGACTTCTTGATAGGTGTTTGTTACAGTCAGAGGCACCAGTGGCAGGGAAAGAAGAACATGATTGAAAGAAAGGTCAAGTAGACAGCAGCATAACTCCTTTGTAAGATTGCAAATATCTCCCACTATTTGAACCACACTTTTGGCCATTAACAATTACCTAATGTTCCATAGTATATATGGACCACATCTTTATCTATTCATCTGTTGAAGGGCATCTCGGCTCTTTCCACAGTTTGGCTACTGTGGACATTGCTGCTTATGAACACTGGGTTCATATGGCCCTTCTTTTCACTATCACTGTATCTTTGGGGTAAATATCCAGTAGTCCAATTGTTGGGTCATAGGGTAGCTCTATTTTTTTATTTTTTTGAGGAACCTCCACACTGTTTTCCAAAGTTGAAACTTGCATTCCCACCAACAGTGTAGGAGGGTTGCCGTTTTTCCACATCCTCGCCAACATTTGTTGTTTCCTGCCTTGTTAATACAATGGAATATTACTCAGCCATCAGAAAGGATGAATACCCAACTTTTGTATCAACATAGATGGGAATGGAGAAGATTATGCTAAGTGAAATAAGTCAAACAGAGAAAGTCAATTATCATATGGTTTCACTTACTTGCGGAACATAAGGAATAGCATGGAGGACATTAGGAGAGGAAATGAAAAATGAAGTGGGGGGGGGAATCGGAGGGGGAGATAAACCATGAGAGACTGTGGACTTCGAGAAACAAACCGAGGGTTTTGGGAGGGGGGTTGGCAGATGGGTTGGCCTGGTGATGGGTATTAAGGAGGGCATCTATTGCATGGAGCACTGGGTGTTATATGTAAACAATGAATCTTGGAACACTGCATCAAAAACTGATGAGATACTGTATGGTGACTAATATAAATAATAAAAAATAATTTTTTTTAAAAAAGGACACATAAATAACAAATCTTTTCTCTTAAAAAAAGTTACTTAATGTTTATGTAATCCAAAAAGAAAACAACAAACTCCCCTTTAGGATCATTCAAATACTGAACATTTGATTCATAAAATGCAAGATATATTAATGAACATTTACTATAATTTATTTTAGTATGTTTCTGTTACTTAAATTTTTAAGTAGCATAAGCTGTTCTCTGTAACTAAAGAATTAGAGCAAAAGGAAGAAATGAAAAAAATAACAAAAATTAGAATCACTTCCCCATTCAAACAGTAATGTAAGCCTAGTAAATGTTAGCCTAGTATGTATCTTCACCAACTTTTTACACACAGAGATACATACACATGGTATTTTTGTGGTTATTGCTGTTTGTTAGATTTTAACAAAATAGAATCATACCATATATATTACTCTACGACTATTCTTAACACTACAGCAAGGACCTTCCTTCAGGTAAATGAATGTAAATATGTATCACACTTTTAAATAATTGCTTAATATTCTTTTTTTTTAAGATTTTATTTATTTATTTTACAGAGAGAGAGAGATCACAAGTAGTCAGAGAGGCAGGCAGAGGGGGAGGGGGAAGAAGGCTCCCCGCTGAGCAGAGAGCCCAACGCGGGGCTCGATCCCAGGACCCCGAGATCATAACCCAAGCCAAAGGCAGAGGTCCAACCCACTGAGCCACCCAGGCGCCCCTGCTTAATATTCTATATTGTAGATATACCACAATTTATTCAGCTAGTCTGCTGTATTAAATTTAGGTATTCAGTTTGTTTGTAATGTTTACAACCAAAAGCAATGCTATAATAAACATCCTTGTATATCTGGACATCTATTCTGTGAGTATGTGTGTGTGTGTGTGTGTGTGTGTGTTTACGTTTATATTTTATTTTTATAGGAAAGATTCCCAAAGTAGGGGGATTAGGTTCCAAATATTTAATTAACTTATATGAAATTAATTTCTGAAAAGATTCATATTCCATACCATACACATTACTCTTCAACTTGCTTTTTATGCTTTATGCTTTTTATGTTGCCATAAGAAATATAGGACAGTTTTCTAATTTCCCTTTTATTTAGTACTAGATATCATTTTTCTTTTAAATTATGGCCAGGATGAAGGATGAAATTATCTAATTTATGCTTTGATTAAAATTTTCCTAAACACTTTTGAGGTTAAGCAGCTTTCTTTTATTTGGGCTGTTTTATTTACTTGTCTATGAATTGCTAATTTATAGCCTCTATTTTTCTAACAAGTATTTGGACATCATCTTATCATAGATGAATTTCCTTTTGGCATATAATATGAAAGTTCATTTTTTCCTTAGAACATTATTGGTCTTTGGGCTTTTTTAAAATTAATTTTTAAAAATTTTTATGAACATATAATGTATTTTTACCCTCAGGGGTACAGGTCTGTGAATCTCCAGGTTTACACATTTCACAGCACTCACCATAGCACATACCCTCCCCAATGTCCATAACCACACCACCCTCTCCTGACCCCCCGACCCCCAGCAACCCTCAGTTTGTTTTGTGAGGTTAAGAGTCTCTTATGGTTTGTCTCCCTCCCGATCCCATCTTCTTTCATTTATTCTTTTCCTACCCCCCAAACCCCCCACATTGCATCTCCACTTCCTCATATCAGGGAGATCATATGATAGTTGTCTTTCTCCAATTGACTCATTTCGCTAAGCATAATACCCTCTGGTTCCATCTATGTTGTTGCAAATGGCAAGATTTCATTTCTTTTGATGGCTGCATAGTATTCCATTGTATATATATACCACATCTTCTTTATCCATTCATCTGTTGATGGACATCTAGGTTCTTTCCATAGTTTGGCTATTGTGGACATTGCTGCTATAAACATTCAGGTGCACGTGTCCCTTCGGATCATTACGTTTGACTCTTTAGGGTAAATACCCAGTAGTGCAATTGCTAGGTCATAGGGTAGCTCTATTTTCAGCTTTTGGAGGAATCTCCCTGCTGTTTTACAGAGTGGTTGCACCAGGTTGCATTCCCACCAACAGTGCAGGAGGGTTCCCCTTTCTCCGCATCCTCGCCAGCATCTGTCATTTGGTCTTTGGGCTTTTTAATGATAGCTTTTCAAAGCTAAATTTATAATTTTTATCTCTGATAAGTCTTTTTTTTTTTAATATAGCTTCTAGAGTTCAGGTCTTGCAAAGAAATGTTGTTCCCCAACCAAATTAATACAAGTGTTTTCTTAAATTTAATTCTATTATTGCATTGAACTATATCTGAACCCTTCACCTAACTGGAATATTTGTTTTAATATAGAGTGTGATAGAGATTTTGACTAATGTATACTCACATGGGTGGCCAATTGTGATACCACAGTTTACTGACTAAATGTTCTTTTTCCAGTGAATTAAAACTTCATCTTTGTCCTATATTACATTTCTATTTATACTTAAATCTATTCATGGCTAGTCTTGGGTAAAAATCTTACTATATATAATACAGTGGCTTTATAATAAATGCTCAATCCTTTTAAGTGTACCATCACTATTTTCTTCGTTATTTTTTGGCAATTCTCAGATTTTTAGTTCTCCACATGAAATTTGAAATCCTTTTACCCACTCAGAATCCATAAAAGCTATAGAGCTCTGTTTAAAAACATAATTTGTTTTAAATATCTATCTTTTTAGGTTTGGTTTTGTGTATCTCAGTTGTATTTTATAATTGACTTTATATACATCATAGACAATTCCTTTAAAGTTATATTAAGCAATTTTTAGCTTTTCCTCCAACACTGAATTATTTTTGTGATTAACATTCCGGGGTGCTTATTGGTTGTTTAGAAAAAAAATATTGATTTTTTATGTATTTACCTTATATCTAGCCAGAATACTAATTTTTCATCAATTATAGGAATTTTATTAATTTTTAGTTTTTTTTAAGTATAGATTCAGACCATTGCAACTGATGATAGTTTGATCTCTTCTCATGTAGATGTTCTTCTCTAATTCCCTTAGCTAGGAGCACCAAACAATATTGAGTCATGGAAGTGATAGTGAGTCATCCTGGATGTTCTGATCTTTAGAATTTAGTTAATGCTTCTTATTGACTTTTTGAATATGGTCTTTATAAGTTTAATACATTTTTATTCATATTTCAATATTGTATTAAAGCTAATTGCTACATTATAACAAATGCCTTTTTAGTATTCCATGACATAATCAAGAAATATTGAAATCATAAATTTTGATGAAAGATCTCTTGGTATTTAATCATCTTTGAGTTTACAGAATAAACTTTATTCTTATTATTTTTAAATTCACTGTACTAGTTTTAAGTTGCAAATATTTCATATAGAACTTTTGCATCTGCATTGAGATCAAAAGCTTCTGCACAGCAAAGGAAACAGTCAACAAAACAAAGAGGCAACCCATGGAATGGGAGAAGATATTTGCAAATGACAGTACAGACAACAGGTTGATATCCAGGATCTATAAAGAACTCTTTGGGGCGCCTGGGTGGCTCAGTGGGTTAAAGCCTCTGCCTTCGGCTCAGGTCATGATCCCAGGGTCCTGGGATTAAGCCCCGCATTGGGCTCTCTGCTCCGTGGAGAGCCTGCTTTCTCCTCTTTCTCTGACTGCCTCTCTGCCTACTTGTGATCTCTATCTGTCAAATAAATAAATAAAAATCTTAAAAAAAAAAAAACTCCTCAAACTCAACACACACAAAACAGATAATCATATCAAAAAAATGGGCAGAAGATATGAACAGACACTTCTCCAATGAAGACATACAAATGGCTACCAGACACATGAAAAAATGTTCATCATCACTAGCCATCAGGGAGATTCAAATTAAAACCACATTGAGATTCCACCTTACACCAGTTAGAATGGCCAAAATTAGCAAGACGGGAAACAACGTGTGTTGGAGAGGATGTGGAGAAAGGGGAACCCTCTTACACTGTTGGTGGGAATGCAAGTTGGTGCAGCCACTTTGGAGAACAGTGTGGAGATTCCTCAAGAAATTAAAAATAGAGCTTCCCTATGACCCTGCAATTGCACTACTGGGTATTTACCCCAAAGATACAGATGTAGTGAAAAGAAGGGCCATCTGTACCCCAATGTTTATTGCATCTGCATTGAGAATTGAAATCAGTCTTTTGTTTGGATTTAGGGAATTAGCATTTTATCACCTTCATAGACTGAACTGAAAAATATTTTCATTTTTATATATGATCTGATCTAGATTAAATAAGAGGAATTATTTTCAATAGAAATAAGCATATATAGGGATTTATTATGTGATACAGGTGACATTTCTTACTGGGGAAATAAATATTATTTAATAAATAATATTTGCAATAAATGGGTAGTCATCAGAGAAACAATTTCATTGTATATGTGTTTTTAGTGGATCAAAGATTTAAATAGCCAATAAATAAAACCATAAACATACTAACAGTAGGCATAGAAGAAAGATAACAATTTTTGTTATATCCTCTTTATCTGAAAGAAGGAAAAGTTTTTCAAAGTATTGTAACAAAAGAGTATTGCCACAAAATTGGCAAATTTGATCCCATAAAAATAAGAACTCCTTCATGGCAAAAATTGTCTTCATGAGAATTCCATCAGAAAATAGAATTCAACTTAGATGCATTTAGAAGTTTTTAATGAATGAGCCAACTATAAAGGAAAAGTAGTGTTAAGGGAAACAACAAAGAAGGGCTGAAGCAACTAGACACTACCCATGATAGGAAAACATTTCACCCCTTGGTGTGAAGGGCAAGGAAATGAAATAATGTTCCTGGATATCAGTAAAAGTTAGAACCATTGGGAAGTCTGGGTGGCTCAGTGGTTTAAATCCTCTGCCTTCTGCTCAGGTCATGATCTCAGGGTCCTGAGATGGAGCCCTGCATCCTGGGCTCTCTGCTCAGCAGGGAGCCTGCTTCCCATGCACTCTCTCTCTGCCTGTCTCTCTGCCTACTTGTGATCTCTATCTGTCAAATAAATAAATAAAATCTTAAAAAGAAAATTTTTAAAAAGCTAGAATCATAAAGTAGTGACCGGTAGTTAGTAGAGATGCAACTAGTATAAGAATGTGTTTCAAAGCAGAGAAGGAATATAAAAAAATACTGCAACCCTTCTGTCTTCCTGACTCCTTGTGATAGGCAGACTTCTAAGAGAGCCTTCAATAAGCCATACATCTCCAATTTCATATCTTTGTGTGATCATCTCCCTTTCATTGTGGATTAAACCTAATAACTTGCTTCTAACAAACAGACTACCATAAAAATTTCATAATTAAGTTTCAAAACATTTCAGCTTTTTTATTGCTAGTCAACTCTTCTATTGTATTTTCTCCTTGCATACCTTGATGAGGCAAGCTGCCATGTTGGAAAGGTACATGTGGAAAGGAACTGAGGGATGTTTACAGACAACTGCCAATGAGAACTTGAAGCCCTCAGTCCAACAGCCCTCAAAGAACTGAATCCTACCAACGACCACATGGGCTTGGAACTGGATCCTGCTCAGTAGGCTATAGTCCCTTGGCCAATACTCTGATTCTAGTGTTGCTAAAGACAGTGAAACAGAGGACCCAGTTAAGTCACCATCCGGAATTTTGTGTATTTTTTAACTGCTAAATTCTGAGGCAAATGTTAAATGATTACAAATAACATTTGGTACCTGGAAATGGAGTGGTCCCGTAAATACAAATACATAAACATGTGGGTGTGGCTTAGGAATCATTCAGTGGTAACAACTAAATGGATTTTGATGAACCTGATGGAGAAAGTGTAAATTGCATTGAACAAATTGTTAGAATAAACATGCTGCCAGTGAGAGCTCAAAAGGAAGTGAAAAATATGCATTGGAAATTGGAGGATGGACGACCTCAGTTACAAAGGACAAAGGCCTTTCAAGCCTCTTTTTGACCTGTTTGTTAACGTTCCATTTGCCAAAGCAGATTTGTTGAGTGAAGAAATAAATTCTACTTATTATGGGAGAAAAGAAATATGTGGTCATTTTGTATTCAGTTGTGGTTGGCTCTCTAACCACAAATTTCACATCCTTCCCACTTGCAAAACATGTTCATCTCAATCCAAGATCCCCCATGTCTCATCCAGTATGGTACCAACTCGTAGTCAGGATCTTATGGTTTGCATCAAATCTACATACAGTTCTCTCAGTGTGGCTCTTGATCCATAAACCTATGAAATAAAAAGGCAATCTGTCTCTCCCCACACATTCAAAATGCAGATAGTAACAGAATAATCACTACAGAGACTCCTTTCAAAATGAGAGGGTTGGGAGGTGTTAAGCAATCCCTGGTCCATAACAATTCTGAAATCCACCTGGAAAAATATTGCAAGGTTCTCTTACTCTGGGGACACAGGATGCACCTCAATTAAGACCTGGTTCTGCTCCCTAGAAATACCTCTCTAGTGTTTTGTTCTATTTGTGTCATAGTTTTGCCTCCTGTACTCTTAAAGTCAGCCTTCAGAGATGTCCTTCCTTCCTATTAACAATTGCATAAGAATTAGCGCCTGTTTGTATATGAGAAGCTTTAAGTTCATTTTAGTCCAATTTGGTAACCTTCATACTAGAGTAATTTCCTAAAAAATCTTTGTACGCTTTCTATGTATTAGCTTATTTTTGGATTAAATTCCTCTCAATCAGACAAAAGCTGTACCCATAGTTCTTTTAAAGACATATCTTTAAAAGGTAGATTTAAATTATCTTTCTGATGTAATAAAAGTAATTGATTTAATCAGATTTTATCTTGAGCTTATTTTTTTTTTAAAACCAGCTTTATGGAAGTATAATCTTCATACAATCAAATACATTTCCTACTTGCCCTGTTAATGGACAGAACATACTCTGCAGCTGGAGGAAGCCCTCAGGCATAGATAAGAAACTTCTATTTATGAGAAAAGAAAAGCATTTTTCCTAGTGACTTCTCCTTTGCCACTGACCCCTGAGCTGAAGCCAGGTATGAGAAAAACTAAGTCCCACACTTGCCTTCCCATTCAGATCTGGCAGCATCATATGAAATAATAGACTAAGACAGTTCCTTAGCTGGTTGCAATAGTTCTTTAGAGAGTGGTTAAGATGGAGATCACTGGATATGGCATAGGCTTGCTTCTCTCTGCTCCTGTCTGCCAAGTACAGCTAAAACTGAAAATTATACAAGAACCAACCAACAGAGAACTCTGAAAGATGTGAACAGAAAGGCAAACTAGCGAGGGCCCCTCGGCTTGTGGAATAACACAGCAGCAGGACATCATATTTGACCCCCTGCCCAACAGAAGAAGACCACTCAGTTCTAGCATTTGTGACCCTCAATCTTACAACAGAATGTAGTCCAGAGAAGCTGATTCCTCCCCTAAATCAACGCAACACCAACACCAGACCAACTCAACAGCACTGGTAAGAGTGATCGATACAGAGCCCTATTGATGATAGCAGACAGGGGAAGTATGGTTGTTCTCCTGGGATTTCCACCCCCCACTAAGAGACACCAGGTGACCGTGTAGCACTGAAAAGGGGTACCCTGCCACAACAGGCACTTGGCCTGGTAGTACTCTCTATCTCTCATCTCTCCCAGGAAGGCAAGTCCCATCACAGCAAATGTCAGGTCCAGGAAGGGCTCTCCTACCTTACTGGGCTAAGAATCCTCTCACTATCAAGAGACACTGGGGTCGGGGCACTTGGGTGGCTCAGTGGGTTGAGGCCTTTGCTTTTGGCTCAGGTTGTGATCCCAGGGTCCTGGGATCGAGCCCCGCATTGGGCTCTCTACTCAGTAGGCTCCCTACCTACTACCCTACCTACTACCCCACCCTACCTCAGTAGCCTCCCTGCCTACTTGTGATCTCTCTGTGTCAAATAAATAAATAAAATCTTTAAAAAAAAGAGAGAGAGAGACACTGGGGCAGTGGGATACAGTGGGGGAAGATAGAGAGGAATTCCTCTACAGAAAGCACCCAACCCAGGAAGTGCACCCAGCTTGGAAGGCATCAACCAGCCTAGTCTGTGAAAACTCCTTCCATTTCCTCAGCACCAACAGAAACCAGTAGCACCTCTGCATTACCAGATAAATCAAACATACCAAAATAGCACTACAAAGGCTCTGAAATTAAACTTTTTGGGACCACAGCCCAAGAAATTAGTACAGGACATGCAAGCTAAATGTAAACAGGGTGGCTATGTGCCATTATACCAAAAACTAAAAAAATCACAACTTGAAGGAAAAAAATACAACAAACTAATGCCAATGCTCAGATGAATCAGATGTTGGGATTATCTGAGAAGGATTTTAGAGTGGCCATCATAAAAAGGCTTCCATAAGCAATTACAAATTATCTTGATACAAATAAAAAAAAATTGGAAACTTCAACAAAGAAATAGGAATTATCTTAAATGTGGAAATTTGGAACTGAAAAATACAACAGAAATTAAAAACTAGCTAGATGGGCCAGTAATAGAGTGAAAATGACAGGGTAGAATCAGTGAACTTGAAGGTAGATCACTAGAATTTCTGAACAGAGAGAAAATCAACAGAATGTGAAGAACAATAACAAAAGATACAGCATTTACATCCTTGCAGTTTCAGAAGGGAGAAGAAGGTGCATGAGGATAAAAGAAGATTTAAAAAGTACAAATGTCTGAAAACTTCCCAAATTGGCCAATGGACCTGTATATTCAAAAAGCTGAGTAAAACCAAATAAGAGAACCAAAAGAAGACACCACATAATTAAACTCTGAATCAGAGAAAAAATATTGCAAGTATGCAGATCAAATTAACACATTAACTACAGAGCACCCACTGGAATCCAGAGAAAGGATTTCTCATCTGAAACTGTGAAGCCCAGAAGATAGGAACCTAACTATTAACTGCGAATTCCATATGCAGCCAAATGACCCTTCAGGAGAAGGGAAAATAAAGACATTCTCAGACAAAGACTAAAGAATTTGTTCCAAGCAGACCTATCCTTAAAGAATAGCAAAAGGAAAATCTTTAAAAAGAAAGGAAATGATAAAAGAAGGAATCTTGGAGCAAGAGGAAGAACACAAAGGAAGAAAGAACAATAGAAAAAGCAGAAATATAGGCACAGATTATCCTGCTCATGAGTTTTATAAATCGTGTCTGATGACCGAAACAAAGATTACAGTAGCTGATAGTCAATATAATGACATTTAAAAGTGGAGAAGGTACAAACTGTTGGTTGCCAGATGGGAGGGGAGAGAGGTGGGGGCATGGGCAACTTGGGTGAAGGATAGTGGGAGGTATAGGCTTCCAGTTATGGAATGAATAAGTTACAGAGAGAAAACGTACCACACAGGAAATACAGTCAATGACATTGTAATAGTGTTTTATGGTGGCAGATGGTGGCTAAATTTGTAGTGAGCAAGCATAAGGAATAGAGTTGTCAAATTACTGTGTTGTACACCTGAAACTAACATAACATTGTATGTCAACCAAACTTCAATTAAAAAAAAAAAAGTAAATTAATAGTAAAAGTGAGGAAGGTAAAGGGACCCAAATGAAATTAAGGTTTCCGTGCTTCACTCAAAGTGGTGGTAAGGTGGTGTGATGATGGTAAGGAGGCAGTAAGTGGTGAGAAAAAGGCAATGGGAAGGATCCTTGTGGTGTTGTAGCTGTTTTGTACTTGTTTGTGATGGTGGATACACAAACCTACACATGTGATAAAACTGCACACACAAACAGACAAACGAGTACAAGTAAAATGCAGATATCTGAATAAGATTTGTGAATTGCATCAATGTCACTACACTGGTTATGATTTGATACTATAATTTTGCAAGAGGTTACCATTGAGGTAAAGGATACATGGGCTCTTTGTATTATTTCTTACCAATATGTGTTAATCTATAATTATCTCAGAATAAAAAGTTAAATTTAAAAACATTACCCCGTCATGGCCCTAAAAATGTTATAAATACCCTTCCATAGTTTCCTCTTTTTTTTAAACAGCACTAAAACTGTCAAGACAGTGTTCTTGCTGCATTAAGTTTAATAAGCTCAGTTTTGGTTAATTAAAAAGAAAAGCAGGAGTCACTGATGTGTACACATTTCCAAGTTTCCAGAATTGCTCAGATTTTTATTAAATTAATTCATATTTCTATTAGTCATCAGGCACAGAAAGACTTTACGCGTTCAACTAGGTGAACATTCTTCTGGAATAGTTGTGTCACAACCATCTTGGATCCTCAGCTGAGTCTTGGGGCTTTTAAGCAAATCAGTTTTAACTGCTCTTCTTAAAAGTGGGAAATATCTTGGTCATCAAAACAATGCTTCTTGAACCTCCTCACGTAATAAAGTATTTGGCTCTGCATCTACGCATATAATCACAGGAACCACTCTTAATAGTGCAAAGGATATAGTAGGTAATCAAAAAATATATAGCTTTCAGAGTTAGGTGAACAGATAGTTCAGAATATGACAAAACACTCTTTTATTCAGTTTTGCTTTGTTTTCCAAACCAAATGCCATCTATGAAGTGGGAGAAGGATGCAGAGGACATGAAATTTCTTTTTATCTTTCCAACTTTTGGTCCAGTTTCTTAACATGTGAAGGTTCTTCAGTGTAGGTTTTGGGTACCAAGAGGCCACCTCTGTCATTGGAGTCACTGGAGAGAGTCACTGGAACCCTATTCCCTTTTCATCCTGTGATCTCAACATTCCTTTACCACCTTTGTTCCTCTGTATTTGGAAACCAAACCTTTGATAGCAAGCCATCTTGAGGGAGGTTTGACTTCTATGAGTAATGTATCTATTAAACAGATATTTTGTACTGTGAAGGAGAGCTCTTCCTTGTCTGTCTCTTTTTATTTCATGCTGAATACATCTAACTCCATTGTCTTGGGATGTGCCTTCCTTAAGAAGGGAGGAGGAAACACAAAAGTGTCATTCTCTAATTACACTTACTGGTTTATCCTTTAAATAGACAACATTTGTCTGAAGAATGTTTCTTGATCAAATAAAACTTCAGTTATGTCTCATCCTCTTAACCAGAAATTTAAATGATTACGACTATGACTTTTTAAGCAAATGCATAAAATGTGGGTTTTACAACAACAACAAAAAGAAAATAATTAAGCAATGATGCATTTAAAAGGCTATTTATAACCTTGAGTTTTGGCACCAAATATAAATATAGCTCCATGAACTTCATGTTACAAATATAGTAGAAAAGAGGCAAGACGGAATATGTTCTTATTGATTGTACATACTTAGCAATTTATATAAATCAAGTTAAGAGTTAAATGTTGCAAATCTGCAAGAACTAGAATTGAGTATTGCTCCAATATGAGATGTCAAATTAATTAAATAAGGAGACTTTAGGTTGAAGTGACTTCAGTGCCTTAGTCACCTAGATAAGTGAACCAAAACCTGAGATTCTAACGCATCAAGGTTAAGAAATCAAAACCTAAGGACAACCCATCACAAACAGCAAATAGGCTTTCCCAAATAAAATGAACACTTAGCTGTACCCAAACAAATGATTTCCTTGCTTTACTTCTACCTCTTCTGTAATACTTTTTCCTCTAGCTCCTCTCAGTGGACTGCTCCTAAACACTTCTGGTTTGGAATCTGATTCTAACAGATTTTTGCAAAACAATCTCTTAAAATTTTGCTATGTTTATCTTTAAACAGAATTGTTTGTAATTCTTAAAGTCCTACAGAAGTGTGGCTATAGGCTTTCTAATGACAGCAGTGGTAACTGTGACACAGTAAATAATAAAATAAAATAATAAAGATAGAATGAGCTCCAATTATACTAAAAAAAAAAAGTCAAAACAACTTTTGTTCAACAGGAGGCAAGGGAAGGGCTCAGTCTGAGAATTAGGCAGTACTGAGTTTGGATCTAGTTTGGCCAAAGCTTCCATGACCTTTGCCAAATTATGTAACTTCTCAAAACTCCAGTTTCCTAATCTATATAATATGGTGATTATAGTATCCCTCTTGTATGGTTGTGAGTAGCAAGTTATTTAATACATGCAGCGCACTTAAGACATTCCTAGCAGATGATATTTCATAAGTGTTAGCTCATATTTTGTTAGAATTCTTATTTCTAGAATTCTTTATTCCTCCTCCTGTTTCTCCCCTTCCCTTCTAATAGAGTTGCTAACACTTTATGTATGGCTCCTCTTAAACCCCGATGTTCTACCTTGTGAGGTAGCTGGAGGCTGTCATCCCCAGATAGGTCTACCACTCACCAGCCCAGTGTTTACACAGCTGGCCAACCTGGTTCTGCAGCCAATCTGCATCACTCAGAGGTCTCCCTCTCTTAATATGGGGCAGATACGGTTCATGGCATTTTCCCTTTAAGATCTTACTCCATTCTCCCACGCTGAACTTCAGCCAACCGCCTACCTAGACTCTGCTGGATTGAATTCCTTGCTGGAAGGAACATTTTTCACTCTGTGCTTAATGTTTAGTCTCTAATCATTTTTGTTTTCTCTTTAACAGTTTGTGTAATAATACGAGATTCTTGGTGTGTTCGATTTTTCTCCTGAAACCTCTATTAGATTGGTATTGCTACTCTAACAAATTTTCACAAACTTAGGAGTTTAAAATGACACAAATTTATATGCTTACAGTTCTGGAAGTCATAAGTCTGAAATTAATTTCATTGGCCAAGGTGCTGGCAGCACTGGTTCTTTTAGGAAACTCTGAGGGAAGAATCAATCTCCTTGCCTCGTTCAGCTTCTAGTAACTGCCTGTATTGTCTGGTGGTCTCTTCCTCCATCTTCAAAGTGCATTTCTCTGTTTCCATCATCACACTATCTTCTCCTCTGGCTCAAACTACTGCATGCCTCTTATATGGACCATTATAATCACAACAGGCTTAGCTGGATAACCCAGGATTGCTTCTGCATTTCAAGAATCTTAATTCAGTCACATCTGTAATGTCCCTTTTGCCATTAAAGGTAATACTAATGGGTTCCAGGGATTATGAAATGGACATATTAAGTGGTTATTATTCAACCTACCATAGAAGTGCTTCACCTAAGACAATGAAAGGAAAAAGAAAAAAAAAAGGAAGGAAGTAAAAAGGAAAGGAGGGAGGAGGGGGAAATAGAGAAAAAGAAGGAGAAGAAGGGAACAATAAGGGGGATTTTGCATCAAAGAATAAAATCAAGTCAAACACAGGTCTTCTTTGACGAAAAATAGAAAGAAGAAACCCATCATTATAACCAGATGTATTTCATGTTTTAAAAAAGAGATGTGATTTGCAGATACACTATTGGGACTTCGTCAAAATAAAAGGTTCCTGCACAATGAAGGAAACCATCAACAAAACTAAAAAGCAACCTACAGAATGGGAGAAGGATATTTGCAAATGGCATATCTGGTAAAGGGTTTGTATGCAAAATATATAAAGAAGTTCTAAAACTCAAAGCCCCAAAAAACAAATAATCCAATTTAAAAAAAAAGAAAGGCAGGAGACATGAATAGACATTTCTCCAAAGAAGACATACAGATAGCCAACAGACACATGAAGAGGTGTTCATCATCACTTAACCATCAGGGAAATGTAAAACAATACTCTAGCGAGATATTACCCTCACACTTGTCAGAATGGCTAAAATCAACAACACAAGAAACAGCAGATGTGGACGAGAATGTGGAGAAAAAGGAATACTCATGCTCTATTGGTGGGAATGCAGACTGGTGCAGCCACTCTAGAAAACAGTATAGAGGTTCAAAAAGTTAAAAATAGAGGGGCGCCTGGGTGGCTCAGTTAGTTAACCGTCCGACTCTTGATTGCAACTCAGGTCATGATCTCGGGGTTGTGTGATGGAGTCTCGTATGAGGCTTCATGCCGGGCATGGAGCCTGCTTGAGATTCTCTCTCTCCCTCCCCTCTGCCCCTACCCACCCTTTCTCTCTCCCTCTCTTAAAAAAAACGAAAACAGGGGCTCCTGGGTGGCTCAGTGGGTTAAAGCCTCTGCCTTCGGCTCAGGTCATGATCTCAGGGTCCTGGGATCGAGCCCCGCATCGGGCTCTCTGCTCAGTGGGGAGCCTGTTTCCCCCTCTCTTTCTGCCTGCCTCTCTGCCTACTTGTGATCTGTCTGTCAAATAAATAAATAAAATCTTTAAAAACAAACAAACAAAAAACAATAAAAAGAAATAAAACTACCTTATGATCCAGCAACTGTACAACCAGGTATTTATCCAAAGAATACAAAACACTAATTCAAAGGGATACACGTACCCCTATGTTTATAGCCACACTATCTACAATAGCAAGATATAGAGGCAGCCCAAGTATCCATCGATTGATATGGATAAAGATGTGAGATTATATATGTAATGGAATATTATTCAGCCATAAAAAATGAAATCTTACCACTTACAATGACATGGATGGAACTGGAGAGTATAATGCTCAATGAAATAGGTCAGAGAAAGACAAATATGGTTTCATTTATATGTGTAATTTAAGAAAGAAAACAAATGAACAGAGGGGGGAAAAGAGAATGTGAGAGAGAGAGAGAGAAATCAAGACTCTCCATTGTAGAGAACAAACTGATGGTTTCCAGAGGGTAGGTGGGGGTGGGGGGTTAAATAGGTGATGAGAATTAAGGAGTGCACTTGTGATGAGCACTGGGTGATGTATGGAAGTGTCGAATCACTATATTGTACACCTGAAACTAATATTACACTGTATGTTAACTAACTAGAATTAAAATAAAAACATAAAAAGCCAAAAAAAGAGAAAGAGAGAGACATGTGATTTTCTGACATTAAAAAAGAAAAAGGAGAATAGAAACACAGGTAACACAAAGCCTGTCCAATTTAAGAACCACAATCAAGAAGAGTGTGAATTACTTAGAAAAGAATTTAACAGTGACCTCACTTAAGAATGAAGGGGGAAATAACAAGTCCGTTTTATTATAACTGAAATAAAAATCTGAATAGTAACAGCCCATCATGTAATCCTTTTCCTATGTGTTCCTACGGCTCACAAACAGCCTTCTGGAATAAACCTGATTGATCATACTGAGAGAGTTTAGTGGAGGAGAGTGCCACCCTCTGCTTGATTTCCGCAATAACAAATCCAAGGGGATTCTATGGAGAAGGATTGTTACTTTGTATTCCAGCTATGTCAACACTGGGTTGTTTGGTAACAGCCACTTTTAAGAGATATAAAGGGGTATAAAAGCGGTGGGGGAAATTCACATTCTTGGTAGAATTTTCTTATAAGATTCATTCCTTTTTACATGGTCAGGCAGAGAAAAACTTCAAGTTCAACAAAAGTAATTATAGCATATTAATTTACTTACTATAAATCCTGGCTAGAAATTATTTTTGTTAAACTTGTATTTTTAATAGAGTAGCAGTGTTAATTATTCATAATACATAGGTATCTGATTTGGACTATCTTGTCATGTCATTAAATTAATCATGAATATGTATTTGTGAAACATTCTCATCATATCTCATGATTTACAGATGCTTCTGCAAATGCCTATAATGCAGGCTTTCATTAACATTGCCGAGCTAAATGCATTTTCAAGAAAGAAGTCTTAAAAATAACGTAGGATGTAAGCAAAATAACTAAACCATATTTTTGCATGGAAATTTATTTAATAAGGATTGTGAAAAAAATATTCACGAAGCACAAAATGAGAAGACTGTTATTCAAATAAAACAGAAAGAGTTTCTATTTTTGTATACAGACAAATGCTATGAAAAGAAAGATAAAACATTTGAAAAGGGAAATAAAACAGCTTCAGGTTTTCTCTCTTAATATAAGCAATATAGTATAACTTCTAGAAATTTAGGAGAGTTATTACTATTTAATGCAAGTGATAGTCACATTTATTAATAGAATGAAAGTAGGAATTGGATAGTTAGAATTCACACACAGTATTATAAATTTCAGTTAACTTAATACTATTTGAAAAATGGACAGAATGAATAATTAGAATGTGTACTAAACTAACTCACTCTAAAGCATTTGGTTTAGATAGCGTGTCATTCACGTAAATCAGTTTATTTCCAGGAGCCAAAAATGAAGGAGGGGACAAAGGAGAGACATTTTTCAAAGTATCTTACTAACAAAACCCCCCAAATTTGTGATATCTACACCTTTATTTTCTTCATTCCTCAGTCAGGTATTTATTGAGAACCCATTCTGTGAATACTAGATGAGGTATCTCGTTAGGTCCAGCTCAGCGCAGTCATAGTACACCATGAGAAAACCATCTCCTCTTGATTACCATTAGACAAAACTATAAAATTTATTGAAGTGAAATGTTACAAGTACTATCTCTTACTACCCAGAGACCTAAATCCTGAGATCTCTTCATCCCTTCCCCCAAGCAGGTCAGGACACCTGCTCAGGAAGTTTCCTGAAGGCCCTTTCCAGATCCAACATTTGTAAATTTGTCCCCCTTTTTCAGGGTCTTCCTATGTCACTGACTAGTTAACTGGGAAGATTAATTCCAGCTGTGAGGTGGTAGAGACAGATACTACTATGCTTGTTAAATTGCATTCTGGACTGGGAGGGCATCCAAAGCCACAGGACAAATACGGAGCATTAGCATTGATTTTAAGTGCTCTCCAAATACTTCCATATACACAGTCTCAATTTTTGCCCTAGAAAAATCTTGTTAAAGGTTATGATTTATCTTTTTGAAAACCTGAGTTCAAATTGTATTACCTTAAATATAAAGCACTGATATTTGTCTTTGTAATATTCATGTATTCCAAGCTGAGAAACAAAATTATTTCAAGAAATTGTGGAATTATTATTCAGTGTAAAGTTCTATTATTTTAAAAAATAAGAGGTTATGTAATGGTGGTACCTATGAATTACGTAAAGAAAGTTTTGTTCCAAGAATATCAGGAATGCTTACTGGATTGTATCCTGAATTAACTCATCAGTTGAGAGGTTAATCAACATCCCAGTCAGAAGAAAGAAAATACTAAAAAGTAATGTTCAGGGGCGCCTGGGTGGCTCAGTGGGTTAGGGCCGCTGCCTTCGGCTCAGGTCATGATCCCAGCGTCCTGGGATGGAGCCTCGCATCGGGCTCTCTGCTCAGCAGGAAGCCTGCTTCCTCCCTTCTCTCTCTGCCTGCCTCTCTGCCTACTTGTGATCTGTCTGTCAAATAAATAAATAAAATCTTTTAAAAAAAAAAGTAATGTTCAATGAAGGTTAATAAATAATTATAAAGTAGAATAATTTCTATTTCATAAATATATTTGACAGAGTTATTGTGCTCCAAAAGTACAAATACTTTAAAGTTTTGTAGGAAAAAAATAGACAACAAACTTTTCCTCACATTCCAATGAGATAGACCTAAGATCCAGATTTGGACAGTTTGGGGCTGTCTTAATGGTCCATTCAATCATAGTATGGTTCATTAAGTAGATTATACCATGTTAAGATGGACTTAGAAGCTAAATCAATTGAAAAGCAGCTGATTTGTTGGTATGACCAGGCACTTAGAAAGTGTAGTAATTTCCCCAGATTTTTATAGGATTATTTCGCTTAATAGAACTTCGATAGTCCAAATGCATGAAAGTTTTACTAAACCTCAGATTTTGCATTATTTATGAGTAAAGGACAGGTTAAGCAAATTCACAGGTGAAAAAGATCCTAGGAATGGTTAATCTACTGTTTTCAAATACTGTAGTACATTAAAGCAATTAATGTGCTCATTACAGATAGTCATGCCTTACTCTATTCCTTAGAGTCAGCGAGGCTTCTGTTTTACAGGGCTTTTCACTTAGTTTGAAGAACTGAATGTTCTTGGAAATAAGATTGCATTTTTTTTTTAACAAACAAGAAAAACTCCAATTTCATATGGCTGATTATTCCCCAGATTTGGGTATCTCACTCATCACATTCACCCTGTGAAACATAACAGCTGCCCAGCATAAAGCCCTATTGCAATATAATTAATTTATGAAACAGGTATAACTCCTATTTTTTGCATCCTTCAGTCTCACTGTTAAAAAAGAGGATCGGGGCGCCTGCGTAGCTCAATGGGTTAAGCCTTCGACTCAGGTCATGATCCCAGGGTCCTGGGATTGAGTCTCTCATCAGGCTCTCTGCTCGGTGGGGAACCTGCTTACCCTCTCTCTCTGCCTGCCTCTCTGACTCTGTATCAAATAAATAAATAAAAATCTTTAAAAAAAAAAAAGCGGATCAATCATGATCTGTAATTCAGATATTCTGCCAATTCCCTAATTGGTTAAACTTTACCAAGCTTTACTAGATGAGGGGAAAATTGGTCTATGGAATATTTTGAAGTGATAAATTATTGATTTTTAATGTTAAACACACTCCAACGCAGCATAGAAGAAAGAAGAATCCAAGAGGGACAGTTCTTGTTTTGTTGGTTTTTTTTTTTTTTTAAGATTTTATTTATTTATTTATTTGACACAGAGAAAGAGTGTGTAGAAGCACGGGGAGCAGCAGAAGAGGGAGAAGCAGGTCCTGCTGAGCAGGGAGCCTGATGTGGTGCTAGATCCCAGGACCCTGGGACCAACACCTGAACCAAAGGCAGATGCTTAACCACCTAAGCCACTCAGGCATCCCAGTTTTTATTTTTTTACTACTGCCTGTCATTTCTCTGTTTACTGTTTTTGACAGTCTATATGGTTTTCTTCCATAATTCTTCCTTAATTCTAAAATTCATGTTTGCTATGCCAACTCTGTAGGACCCAGGTACCTGGTAGTAATGGATTTAGATGAGCAACTAGCATTACTGTGATAGTGGTATAACTTTGCAGTATTTTCCCTCTACTGTAATAGTTCTCTACTTCATGCCTATTCTTTTTTATATTTGTCCAAACTTATTAAAGGTAATGAAAGAAAGAATGAACTCATGGCAGCCAAGAATAAAGGAAGTAAGGGAGGGGGGTGGAAGGAGGAAAAAAGAGGTGAGAGGAAGGGAGGGGGAAAAAAGAGAGAGAGAAAATAGAATTTAATATTGTTGGTATTGTAATGGACTCTTGAGAGGCACCAGCAGGTAATCTAGATGTGAAAACCTATATTAGATTGGGGGAAGGGAGGGTTCATGATGGGAGAGGAACTCAAAAGGGCTTCTGGGGTACTGGTAATATACTATTTCTTGATCTGCTTACTGGTTACATAGGTTCAATTTGTAATAATTCATCAAGCTGCACACATATGTGTGCTTTTGAGCATGGCTATTATATTTCACTAATATATATTTTTCATATTTCATTAAAATACTTTAAAATAAAACATGTGCTACTGGGAAACATGTATCATTTTCCATCTGTTTTAAGTTTACCTGGATGAAGTGATCTCAAAAGTGACTTAAGGCCATCTATCAACTTCACAGTTAAATATGATCTTTTCTTATCAAAGATAACATTGAACTCCTAAACTTCGCTTTCACTTATGGCTACAGCTCTTTAATCACTTAGTGGTAATAGACAAGTAGTCTTACTGCTCTCAAGCCTCAGTTTTCTATTTGGAAAATATTATAGGACTACTTTATGAGATACTAGTTCCAATCTTGTTTTTCCTGAGCCAGTCTGCTGTTTTCTGGGCTTCCTTACTTCAGAGTAACACCCTCTTTGGGTTTCGAGATCCATCTTTGAGAAAATCTCAAACCAGTCTTTGTTTGCAAGAACCAAACTGGTATTTGTTTGAAAGGGGTTAGGAATAGGAAGGGAAGCTAGTGCATTTTGAGGAAGAAGAAGGGGATAGTTGGGGCCCTATCTGAAGCAGGTGGAGGCTTAGCAGATGCTGGGGTCAGTTCAGTTCTGGTCACACTCCTTAGTTCTCAGCAAACAGAAGCATTCCTATGAGTCTGTCTATAGTATCAGTGGTACCTGGGCACAGTTTCTCAACTTTGGCCCTATTGATATATGGGGTACCATAATTCTTTGTTGTCAGAAGCTGTCCTACGCACTGTAATACGGTTAGCAGCATTCCTGGTTTCTACCCACTAGATGCCATTAGTACCTCCGCTCCAAACTATGACAGCCCAAGCTCTCTCTCATCATTGCCAAATGTCTCCTAGAAAGCCACATTCCCCTCATCCCCACTGAAAACTACTGGCTTACCACAGAGTGCTAGATACTGATTTGGTATGGAAAGAATGGAGGGAATAAATGCCAAGAGCTACAAAGCCACCTGCCTTTTTTTTTTTTTTTTTCAATTTGTTAGTTACCATATAGTGCAATATTGGTTTCAGGAGTAAAATCCAGTGATTTATCACTTACATATAACACTCAGTGACCATCACAAGTGTCCTCTTTAATACCCACCACCCATCTAATACATCCCCCACCCACCTCCCTCCATCGATCCTCAGTTTGTTCTGTACCATTAAAAGTTAAGGAGAGCACGTGCCGTGGTGAGCACTGGGTGTTACACATAACTAATGAATTGTTGAACACAACACCAGAAACTAATGATGTACTATATGCTGGCTAATTGAACATAATAATAATTAAAAAGAGTCACTTATAGCTTGTGTACATCTTTCTTTTCCCCTTTCCCTATGTTCTTCTGTTTTCTTTCTTAAATTAAACATATGAATGAGATCGTATGTTATTTGTTTTTCTCTGATTTAATTCATTTAGCATAGTACACTGTAGCTCCATCTATGTCAATTAAAATGGCAAGATTTCATGTTTTGATGGCTGAATAATATTCCATTATACACACACACACACACACACACACACACATACCCCTTCTTTATCCATTTGTCAGTTGATGGACATTTGGGTTCTCTCCACAGTTGGACTATTGTTGATAATGCTGCTGTAAACATCGGGGTACATATATCCTTTTGAATCTGCATTTTTGTATCCTTTAGGTAAATACCTAGTAGTGCAATTACTGGATCATAAGATAGGCTATTTTTAACTTTTTGAGGAACCTCCAAACTGTTTTCCTGAGTGGCTTCACCAGTCTACATTCCCACCAACAGTACAAGAGGGTTCCCCTTTGTCTGCATCCTTGCCAACATGTGTTGTTTCCTGTGTTGTTAATTTTAGCCATTCTGACTGGTGTGAGGTATCTCATCGTGGTTTTGATTTGTATTTCCCTGATGATGAGTAATGTTGAGCATCTTTTCATATGTCTGTTAGCCATCTGGGTGGATGAAAGACCTCAATGTGAGACAAGAAACCATCAAAATCCTAGAGGAGAATGCTACCTCCCTTAAAATGGGCCTCTAAAATTGAATAATAAGCACATAAAATGATGCACATATAGGATAAGTTAAGTCCAACTTCTCTGGGTTGTGTAAACCTAAAATTCTTATCAATCCCATGACTGGGGGGTGGAGGACTATTCAGAATTTTTTTTTCATAAACCCTGGTAAGTGGGAATTAAGCTAGATTTGATTTGATTTAAAAGATTAAAAAATGTAGCGATTATTTTATGTAAGTTTCACGATGCCAATTTTTTGTGTGTTTAAAAAAATTTAGCAATGTTTCTTGCATATAACAAATAGCCATCGAAATTAAGTATATCATCACCCCTACTTTATAGATGATGAAAATGAGTCACAAGAAGGTAAACCACCTTCTCAAGAGCCAGAGCTAAGTAATAAACAGAACAGATGTTAAAGTACTCCTCATGCCCTTACTCTTATAACACTGTTGTCAATAGTAATGGTTAATTGTGTCCGAGTACCTAGAAAGAACCACTTCAGCTCCTTTCAATTCAAGTTAGAAAATACAGGAATCCATTGTGTTCCCAACACCAATATTAGTCATTTCAGGATACGAAAAAATTCTATAACCCTATTTAATTTTCTCTTTTTTTTCTTTTTTTTGGGGGGGGGGGAGGGGAGCCGAGACTCTTGAAACAGCGTAATATGAACCTGCCAGAATGAAGGTGCTTAAGTATCAAAATGATGGAAAAGAAAATTCAAAATGGATTGAAGTGGATGAGGAAGGCATCATGGGATCTGGACTAGAAATTTGAGAGTGGTTAGAAAAAGTAGAAAATGTTGGGAAAAGCTTCAATATCAGGAAAATAACATAGGTCTTTACACTGCAGGAAGGCCCCACAGTCTGGCACCAATTTTTGATCTCTAGCTTCTGTTTTCTTTACAGCCTCTAAGGCCTTTTCGTCTTCATATAAGCCTAAACCTTCAATCGTACAATTCTTCAAATGTGTCAGACCCTCTCAAGACTCACGTCCTCCATACAGGTTGGCCCCTGCCCTGCAATCACTCTGCTCACTCTGGCCCACTTCGCTTAAAATTCTTATTTTCCCTTCAAATGCAGAACTCAAATTTACTTCCTCGTATTTCCTAAGAGAAAACCAAAAAACTTCCTATTTTCTATTCCCAATACTATTATAACACTTACTACATTATTTGGTGATTCATTCTTATAGGTGCCCTCTACCATGTGTCAAGTGCAAAACTCTGATAAGTATACCGGTATTAATTCAGCATGGTATGAAAGTTTGTTCTACTCTTTAATTGAGCACCATCAGAATCCACTTATGCAAATATTCACCAGATCCTTTGATTTCAATTTTAGTGGCACAACTAATGCATAATTCCAATTTCTGTTTACATTTTCCAAAAAAAAAAAAAATTAGACCTCAATTTAAAATTCCTGTGACCTTTATCCTCAATTCCAGTATGCTCTCCCATTTCCCTGAAGTAATCAATACTATGTCTTTGGTATACTTTTCCAATTTGTTTTTTACCTGTAGTTGGCGTATATGAGAGGGTTTCCGGTTGTTTAGTGTATTTGTTTTTATTTGGGTTGTATCATATTCCATGTATCGTATAGAATGTAACTTTAGAGTAACTCTGTGTTGATACTGGTGGATTGTGTATTTCAATTCGTAGATAGTACTCCATAAAATATGTGTTTCATATGTGATTTAAACTTCCTAGCAAACTGTCTTAGCAAAGACGTTAAGTTTGTTTGTAGTCTTGATAATTCAAATAATTCAAATAATGCAAAAAATACATTCTTTTGCCCTCAGGCACAGGTACGTAGAAATAGAATTACAAGGTCACAGGCTCAGAAAATTTAGTTTTAATTGTACTTTCAAATTTCTGCCTAAGTGAGTAAATCAATGTATTAATACCCTAAAAATAGCTTTGGTAAGGAGTTGTTTTCCACATTTTTACTGACACTTTATTATAAGACTTGTTTTTTAAATTTTGCATAAAATAATCTCATTTCTGTTTGTATATAGATTTTTCTGATTGGACTAATGAGGTGCTAATATTTTCCTAATATTGAATATTACCATTTATGAACATAGCATAGTTCTGTTAATTTAGATCCATTTATATCATTGAGTAAAGTTTTATTATTTTCTCTATATACATCTTGCATTTTTTAGTTCTTTTAAAACCGAGTATTTTATGTTTCTGATATGTTATAGACAGTTCCTTATTCTCTAATTTATTTTTAATTCTTACTCATGAAAAATAGGAAAAGCTGATTTTTGCATAAGGAATCTTATCCAACCAACTTGCTAAGTTCTTTTATTAGTTCTGCTGTTTTTTTAGTTGATTCTCTTAAATGTTCTAGGAAGACCACCATCTTTCCAATCTTTGAACCATCTTTTTTCTTTTACTATTTTAACTTGAGTCTCTAGCATAATTATCAATAATAGTAATGATAATATTCTGTTCTTATTTCTGACATTACTGAGCATGTTTCTAATATTTCCCTATTAAATATGTTTCCATAGGTTTTTATCAGGTAGCTCCTAATGAATTAAGAAAGTATCTTTCTACTTCTCACTTTTGAAGAATTGTTTTCATGAATGTGTCTTAGATTTTATAAAATTCTAAATCAGCATCCATTAAAATATATGATTTTCTCCTTTAGTTCTCTAAACAAAGAAAATTCCGTTGAAAGAATTTCTCATGTTGTTTCATCTTTACAATACATGGATAAACCTTGACTATTGTATTAGTTAGGATTGTATTCACCTGCTAGTAAGAGAGACCTGATTACAGTGGATTAAACACACCAGGACTTACATTTCTCTTTTTTTTCCTTTTCTTTTTCTTTTCTTTCTTTTTTTTTTTTTTAGTGCAAAATTGCGGTTTTATTAAAGCACAGGTAGAGGACCCATGGGCAGAAAGATCTGCTAAGGACTTATATTTCTGAAATAATCAAGTCTAGAGGCAAGCAGTTGCTGCCATTGGTTGAGCAAACTAAGGATATAAAAGAGCACATCTCTTTCTTCTTTTGGTTTTTCCTCATAGACCCAAGATTACCACTAGAGATGTAGGCATCATGTCCTCATCAGATGGAAGAAAAATGATAAAGAGAGAGACAGGGTAAGGTAGGGAGAGAGGAAGGGTAATAATTTCTTAGGAGTCGTAACCCAGAGTTTCTTCTTGCATTTCAAGAAAGAAAGATTCTATTTAGTGGATAATTAATTATCCTCTTATCCTCATAATACATTGTTCTTTTAACACATTGCTTGATATGAATGGCTAATATTTAATTTGTAGCTCAGCGTCATCATCGGCACAACCCACAGAGCTTATTCAGATTTCGCTAGTTATATATACACTCATTTGCAGCTTGGGGGTAAGGGGATATATCTCTATGCATTCTATCACATGCGTAGCTTTAGGCAACCACTACCACAATGAAAATACATGATTATACTATCACAAGACTTCTCTGTGCTACTTCCTTATAGCCACACAAGCTCTTGCCCCACATCGTAACACTCAGCAATTAATAACTTGTTTTCCATCTCTGTAATTATGTTATTTCACAAGTGTTATATGAATGGAACCATGTAGTATTTGTCCTTTGGATGTTACCTTTTTTTTTCTCTTCACCCACTGAAGGACATTTGGATAGTTTGGGGCTACTATAATAAAGCTGCTAAGAATATTCATGTACAACATTCTGCATGGAAATATACTTTCATTCATTTTTTTTCCTTAATTTGGTAGATATACACAAGAGTACACTTTCTGGGTCATATGTTAGTCCATTTTTTATTTTAAAAGGAACTTTCAGACTATTTTTCAGAGTGCCCATAACTATATTCCCAACAGTGATGTCAGAGAGATATGGTTTTCCACATTCTTACCAACTTTTGGTATTATCACTATTTTTTATTTGGTTATTCTAATAGTTGTGTAGTGATATCCCACAATGGTTTTCATTTGAATTTATCTAGTGACTAATGGTGTTGAACATATTTTTACATACATATTTTCAATCTCTGTGTTCTCTTTGGTAAAATTTCAGATCAAGTCTTTTGCTCATTTTCTAATTTAATTGTTTTTAATATTAAAGTTTGAGAGTTCTCTATATGTTCTAGATACAAGTCCTTTGTCATATATGTGATTTGTAGAAACTTCTCTTACTGTGTGACTTTTGTTATCCTCTTAACAGAGTTTTTTTCAGAGAAAGAATTTAATGTGAAAAAAGTCTAATGTATTAACTTTTTTTTATTGTAGGGATCATGCTTTTTGGTGTCAAATGTAAGAACTTTTTGCTTGATGTCCATTAAAAATGATGCAGTAAGGACTTCTAACAATCCTCTCCTCCATAAAAACAGCGATAAAACATAAAATTGTCAAAATCAACATCTCCAGAACTATGAAAATTAACCAAAGATATTCAGCAATGTGTATTTATTCAAGAAAACTGGTTGAATCTTAGTTCAAAAAAACCCAGTGATCTATGTGCTATTTTTGCTTTCCTTAGTCTCCATGACCCTTTCATCAGCCCCATGGTAACCCTGAAAGCAATACTTTCACAATTATGCTGAAAAGCAGTGGCCTAACAGCCTCTGGAGGTGAAGGAACAGGGTTAGATCTCTTCAAAATTCCAAATCCTAGAGAAGGGTTATCATTTGACCTGTCTGGCAGTTTCTTGGGCAGTCCCATTAGCAAGACTTGTCTTTATTTGGCTGACACAGAGCTGGCCCAGTGTAAACAGTCTTTCCCTGGGGGTATATGTCAAAAAACAATCAGCCATAATTGTTTAATATCCCAGATGCCTGAGATAGCAATCACAAATAGGAAACACATCAAACAGATCTAAAATCTAAAAGTTTTTGAGTGACATATACACAGATGACTTTGAAAAGCTCTGACACATTTCTAGTAATCTGGAAGACCATGTGCTATGGCCATGAAAGACCTGAGTGGGCCCTAAACTCTCACGTCTGGATGAATTTGAAGTTCTGCACAAATAGGAGAAAAGGTGAAGGTGGACTTGTAAAGTGGCTACCTGAACATTCAAGTAATGCCCCCCAGATCAGAGACCTTTCACAAAATCTCAGAGACATTTTGCTTCAGGCATTTAAAGGAATCTCTATACAATCATTAGCTAATCATTAAGCTAACTGAGCACAGACCTCCGTGGCCATACAGTAAAAAAATACAGACTTAAAAGATACAGTCTTTAAAGAGTTTACCCAGGAAAGCTACTAAACAAGAAAATGACAACAACAAAAAACAGCAACAACAAACCTGTTGTAAATATCCAACTTTCAAAAGGAAGACATTATAGGACATGTGGAGAAATAGGAAAATATATCCCATATTTAGGAGGAAAGAGAATGATTGATAAAAAATTTCCCTAAGGATACCCAGGCATTGAACTTAATAGACAAAGACTTTAAATGACCTGTTTTAAATATATTCAAAGAACAAAAGGAAACTATCTGAAGAACTAGAAGAAATACAATGCATTATATACCAGAGCAATGGAGATTGAAGTGTAAAGTTTCGTAGGCTTTTTATCCTCCCCTCAGAGACTGGACACGTCTCTTCCTCTGCAACAGCTACAATGGAAGACTGATTATTCAGATTCATCTTAGAGTCAAGTTAAGTTGATGCCCTTTCTTGATTTTTATTAGATGGGTTTGTTCGGTTATGTCTTCAATACCCAAACTCTCACACATCTGGCTTTTTAATATAGTCACTCTTTGAACTGGAAGACAGTAGCTGCATTTTGGGGTCACTTCATTTAACAGGAATCTAACTGAAGGCCTTAGAATTCAATTACTACAGAATGCACAGGACTCTTTCCTCTTATTTGAACCCATTTCCCTCTTGTCTGAACCCATTTCCCACTCCTGTTTTCTTTGTAGAATTTGGAAAGGGAAGCTATGTTTTGTGAAAGTATTACTGGATTAATCCATTCACTTTGGGTATTGGGGCTCTTGCGGATCTTGATATGTTTCTTCAACCCGGTAGACTTCTTCCCATTCTTGCAGTCTGTCCATCTAAAGCAGATTGATTCTCCTCTTGCCAGAATTCAGACAAGATATTCACCTCTAGCTGTAGAATTTTCCACAGTTCTAAACTCATCTGCAAGTGGCTATTGCTGTTGGTGTTGCCATGGAAGCAAAACTGTATTACAACCATCCTACATGCTAATCAGAAGCAAAATCTCAAATTACTTATTATTTATCTTTTTTGTTTTCTAATAAATACAATTAAGTTCTATATTTTCTCTGAGGTACAGTACCATACATGTTTTTATATGTAGGTGGCTAGCTGTCATTTGTTCTAAATCTAAATATTAGCAATTTCCATTTTGATGTTTTCTTTGGGACCCATGACATTTTTTCCAAGTTCATTGGACAGCATTGCCATTGGGCAAGATGTTGGCTTTCATTTTGTTGTCTGCTTTTATATTTATTGTATATTGGTCGAGATATATAATGTATAGGTTATTTCTCAATTTTTTGTAATTTGTTCAAGATTATTATGACTCCAGTATGTTGCTACTTTTGTCTTTTAAAATTCCTGAGTGTTTACAAAACTATAACGTCTATTTTGTGTGCAAATAATTCTATAAATATCAATTAGATCAAACTCATTTATGATATCTAAAACTTTTAGAATTTTATTTACTTCATGTCTATTTATAAAAGAACTATTTTAAAATCTCCAAAATGACTGAAGTTTTCATATCTTTTTACTGAATTTTTTAAGTTTAATCGTTCTGTAAGGATCATGACTACTGTATTATTTTGAGGAGGAGAGTTCCTTTTCTCAAAAAAAAAAAAACCTCTCTTTGATCCTTTTAATGCTCTATGCCTTGAATTCTGAATGTTGTTAAAAGTAAACTATTTTCTTTTTGTTAGTATTTGTTAGACTATTTTTCCTGTTTCTTTATGTTCCATCAGCCTGTGGCAGTTTGTTTTAGACCTGTGTCCAGTAAGTAAAATATAGCTGTATTTTGATTTACATATTTATTATTATTGTTAATTTGAACTTTGTTAATTAACCTAGTAAATTAACTATTGTTAATTTGAACTTATTCTTGCCATCTTATTTGGTGGTTCATACTTGATACTCTCTTTTTCTTTTGTTTTATAACATTTCTATTATTGGCCTGATTACATTTTTGTTCCATTTACTTCTCTATAAGTATAGAAGTTTTACAGTCTATTTCTAGAATAGTGGTTTGCTTTAAATTTTTAATACATATGCAGGATCAGATTTTTTAATAGCATCAAGATTTAATCTGTACTCAGTCTCCTTCATTTACTTAGCCTACCATCTTGAAGCCAGATGTCTTTCCCAGATATGTGAGGTAATACTTAGCTGAACTTTTGGGGGAGATACATTTTATTCATATGTCAGCAATCGTTTATGCCTTTAAATTTTCTCTTCTCCAAATCTGCATTTCAGTTCCCAATGCTTTGCTGAGTTCATACTTTGGTTCCTGATCTAGTAAAAATAGCAGTGAAATGAGAGGGAAATTTCCCACCAACCTTGTGAGATAGATACTCAGAGCCAAAATCATGGCAATTAATAAAAATGAGTAAGTAGTTTGTTCTGCACACAAGTTTTTGGGTTAAGATAATTACTTGCTACATATTTAAAATTCAGCAGGAAAATATTTCAAGGAAAAATGTGCCTTGCGTATAGGTTGTATATAAGGATGACAGTGCACTACCTCTAAAATTCTAAGATGTAACCCAAATCTCAGAGATTGAAGATACATTTACTGAGTACCTGTGATGGTCTAAGGGTTGTTAAATGGCTGGTTGTAAAGAGGTGAACAGAATGGGCATGATTTGAAGACTTTGAGCAAATAAGCACACAAATAAATACATTTGTATCAGGATGCACCAGCAGAGATGAAATGTTTACATTTTTCACTCTTTTGCACAGACTGATGTCAAAAACCACAATAGAATCCTGGAAGGAAGCCTTTCTCTTCCTAAGGGATAAGTTTAGGGACTTTGGTAACAATGAATTATTTAATTCAGTTTTCCAGGGAAAGTTAAAATATTTAGGCTTTTTTAATTCTAAGAGTTGAGAAAAAAATAGGTTTTGCTTCTGAGAAGAGGATTCCTTCCTTATGAATAATGTTAAAATATTTATAATTTCACATTCTCTACCTCCTCCCATAATAAATATGTGTTCATTTGTGTTACAAAAGGTGCTCATTCTCATCAGTGTAGTCCATGCTTGTGAATACTTAGGCAAACTTACTAGATATATATCCTTCAGATGTGTTTAGAGTGAGAAACTTCCAGATAAAAAGCTGAAAACAGAAATGAATATAACCCTATTCAGATAGTATCAAATTAGCAAATCAGTGCAATATAAAATGGTGACAGGTGGGCCATGCTTTTCATTGATAAAAGATCAGCTTTCCGGCTGGGATTATGAAAAGCTGTGAAAACAGGAATCATATATTTGTCGACATGAACAATTAATTAAACTAGTGTCATTAGCAAATAATTAAACCAGGAAAACTAAAGCCATGTTCATTAATCATTTTAAATTAATTATGACAATGATGTTAGTAACAATTGGCATTTGCATTTGTATGAACATTTTGGAAAAGAAATATGTGTATATTGGAGATTTAGGATTAGTGGCTCTGAATCAGAATCTTCTTAGGAGAAGAGACTTGTTAAAAATGTAAATTTAGGTGTCCCAGAAATTTAAATTCATTAGATGTGAAAAGGGCCCATGAACATGGCCTTAACAACCTCCCCTTCCTTGCACACACACACATGTACACACACATACACACACCCAGAAATGACCATTTTGATACAGGTGATTGGATAGATAATACTTAAAAAACATTTCTTACATAAGTAAAACATTGATGAAAATAAGAATTGTTACATTATCTATTGTGAATTAGCATTAGTTTGAATATTTCTTTATATATAGTTTATTTTGAAATGGTTATTTCATTGGTAGGTAGTGAGGTTTAATTATCTATAGATAGTAATATGAGTAAATCTATCAACTTATAACATTATTACAAAAAATAGACTAATATAAAAAACTTAAGAGGAGTGCTTGATCTGTTTTCTAATAAGATGTTACAATGGTATAATGAAGGCTCCCTCTTCCAAGAATAACTACAAACAAACTAGATAGGGAAAATACCAAGAAATGAGAAGTGTAAAATTCCTCTGGGTAGTAGGGGAATTGCTTTGCAATTGTATGTTCAGGAAGGGGTTGATTCTAGGCTTTAGCTGGGACAGGGTTGGCAGCCTGGGATTATTGTGGGAGAAAAAGGTAAGAACAGTATAGCTAGAGTTCTGCTTTTGCTTCTTTCCCACCATTGCCCCATCATTGTCACAGCAGGGGTGATACAGAGTTCTGGTGCAGGTATCTGCAGAAGGCAGTTCCCACAAGGGAAATAGTAGAACTCTGGGTCATTAAAGTAGCCAAAATAGTAATATTGGAGAAAAATGTCATGACTAAGCATCCTCAAAAACCTCTAGTAATCCCTAAAAGCACAAATGAAAAGATTATCTGTTTTAGGCATATCACAGTGACAAAGGAAAATCCTAAAAATAGCAAAAAGTAGGCAAAGGCATATTACTTTCAAAGGAGGAATAGTAAGATTGATTATGGGCACCGGAACACAACACAATGACACAATTAAAGAATTGAGAAGAAAAACTGCCAACCTAGAATTTGTTACTTAGAATATTTTTCCATATACCTTTGTGAAGGTGAAAGAAAAAGACAAATAGAAACTACAAAAGTATGTCTTGCAAACCTTCAATACAAATATAAAACAATTAAACTTATAGAGATTTGCTGTGTAAAGAGCTTAGAAGTCATCAATCCTGTCTTCACAACAAGACAAAAGCTGAGTGTATTGAAAACCGATGACTTTTCTTATACTCCTCAGAGACATGGTGTCCCCGGACAAACCACCACCCTGAAAACTGGAGAGATGTGAATACAGAGAGTCACAATTCAGAACTACATACCTGGAGCAGAAGCTGCTAGAGTCACAATATGGTGGGAACACACAAATGGCAATTTTAATGAATTGCTGGAGACTGAGGGTGCGCCAGCTTTTCAGTGAGAAGCTCCTGAGGACCCCCACACTCTCATGGGTTTTCCCTCTAGAAACCCTGTCAGATTCTAATGGAAAAGTTATAAGGAAAAAACACCACCTATTTCTATCAGGGAGAGAAAGAGAGTATGCATTTTAAAATATACCCAAATCATTCTCCATAAAAAAGACCTACACTCTGAAAGAAAATACTGTACTAGAGACTTATCTGATCCAGAGGAATGGCAATTAGCCAACTCCAAGTCCCTCTAACCTTCCTGTCTCACCTCCAAGGGGCTAGAAGCTGAGAAGTATTTGAAAGTCACAACCCAGAGACTCAAGCCCACTTAAAGATCATTTTGGATCTAAAAAAAAAAAAAAACAAACACAAAAGATTATAGAAGATTTCTCCTCCTCCTCACCTGACTACCACATCAACAGACCTACAGAATAAGAACAGTGAATCATATGGGGTGTCTGGGTGGCTCAGTCAGTTAAGCGTCTGCCTTTGGCTCAGGTCCCAGGGTCCTGGGATTGAGCCCCTCGTTGGGCTCCTTGCTCAGTGGGAAGCCTGCTTTTCCCTCTGCCTGCAGCTCCCCCTGCTTGTACTCTCTCTCTGTTAAATAAATAAATAAAATCTTAAAAAAAAAAAAACAAAAAACAAACAAACAAAAAAAAAACAGTGAATTGCAGCTAAAATTGCTGCAAGACCCAGAATCTGTTCAAGAAAGAGTTCTTAGGGAAATCCAAAGACAACAGGGAAGAAAACAAAAAGACACTAGAGAAAGCTGAAGTTTCTGCATATAAGCTACAACAAATATTAAACACAGCCCAACTGTGAGCTAGAGTAAGATAAATCCTCACAGTAAAGGCATATTTACCTCAGATCCCATTACTCAATATACCATATTCCACTTTCAACAAAAAGTTACAAAATATGCTAAAAGGCAAGAGAAAACAATCTGAAGATAATAAAGCAAGCATTAGAACCATACTCAGATGTGACACAAATTTTGGAAATATTAGGGAATTTAAAATATCTATGATTAATATGTTAAAGCCTTTAATGGGAAAGGAAGTAACATACATGATAGGTGAATAATTTAAGTAGAAAAATGAAAACTCTAAAAGTCAAAAGGATATTCTAGAAATCAATACTATAAAGGAATGAAGAATTCCTTTCTGGACTTGTCAGTAGGCTGCACAAGGAGGAAACCAGCAGTTTGAAGATACGTCAGTGGAAAGTTCCCAAAGTTAAATGCAAAGAGAAAAAAGATAATAATAAATAATACCCAAGAATTATGAGATTTGGAGCATTTACAAAAGTTATAAAATACATATAATTGGAATACCAGAAGGAGAAAAAAAATAGAAGAAATATTTGAAGTAATAATAGATGTGAATTTTCCAAAATTAATGTCAGACACCAAACTAAAGATCCAGGAATCTCAGAGAATGTCAAGCAGGATAACTACCAAAATATATAAAACCTGGGCATGTCATCTACAAACCTCCAAAAACTAAAGAAAATATTTAAAATTGCTGGGAGAGAAGAGGGCATACCCTACCTATAGGAAAAAAAGATAAGAATTACGTCAGATTTTGCATCAGAAACAATGAAAGGAGGAAGAATGTAGAGTGGTATATTTAAAATGTTGGGAGAAAAAAAGAAACACCAACCTGAAATTCTATATCCAGCAAAAGTATCCTTCGAAAAATAAAGAGGAGGAATGACTTTCTCAGATAAACAAAAATGAGTGAATTCATTGCTAGCAGAGCTTCCCTGTAAGAAAGAAGTTCTTCTAAGAGAAGGGAAATGATGTAGGTCAGAAACCCTGAGAAACCCAAATCTATATAAAGTAGGAAAAAGTGTCATGGAAGGAGTAAGTCAAAGTAAAATAAAACCTTTTATTTCTCCTATTCTTACCTAGTAAGTTCAAAGTAATGATAGAAGCAATGTATTGGTTCTTTTGTATTGGTAATCTAACTTTATTAGATGCATTGTCACATATCTATTCTCTAAGAAAGAGAACTCTAAAAGAATAATAAAAGAATGCACAGCCAGTATCCACGGTATCTAAAATTTCTCAAGAGAAATTTTTAGATATTTTGAATTAAATGGAAATGAAGATACAACTTAAAATTTGTGGGATGCAGCAAAAGTGAGGCTTACAGGCAAACATAGCATTGAATGCATATGTTGGGGAAGAAAAATACCTAAAATAGAAAATCTGAGCTTCTACCTTCGGAAATTACAGAAAAGATGGGAATTTAAGCCAAGGCAAGCAATTTAAGCCAAAAGCGAACAGAAGAAAAGAAAAAGCAGAAATCAGAGAAACTGAAAGCAAGGAAATCGATAGACTCAATCAAACCAAAAGCTGGTTCTTCAAAAATATCAATTAAATGTATAAGCCTCTAGCCAGATAAACCAAGAAAAAAATTTTTAGCAGAGGGAAGATGATTCTAAACAGCCCCTTGGAAATGGCAATGAAATGGTAAGTGGGTGGGTACTTATAAAAGTATACTGTCTGTACAGAATAATAATAGTAATGTGTTGTAGAATTTAAATATGTGCAGAATTAACATGCGTAGCAATATTAGGGCAAATGATAAGAGGTAGGTAAATAGAATTCAAGCGTCCTAGGATCCAGCATTATCAGGGAAATGATAAAAATAATAACTTTATTAGATTCATTGTCACATATTTATTCCCTAAGAAAGAGAGCTCTAAAAGAATAATAAAAGAATGCACAGCCAGTTAAGAATGGAAAAATAATTTAAAATATTTTATTAATTCAAAGAAAGACAAGAAAGAATAGAAAAGTAAACATAAAGAGATCAGTCACATGTGAAGCAAATTGCAAGATGGTAGGTATTGCTCCAAGTATACCAATAATTATATTTAGATGAAACAAGTATTTCAGTGAAGGAGTAAAAATATTAGATTCCACTTTTAAAAATAGCATGGTAATTAGAAGAGATACATCATAGATCCTGTGACACAGAATGTTCGAATGTAAAGGAATGAGAGTTACTTGGGGACATTTGATACTGATGAGACAATCTAATAGATAGACATAAAAATACCAAGTCTGTATGTGCACAATTAAGTGTTTGAAAATATACCTAAACTAATGGTGATGCCAACATATTTCAATGCACCTTCTTTAATCACTAATAAAACAACATGAGGAGTCATCCCTCTTAATCTGACTTCCATCCAAAAGACAAAACTTGAAACTCTAATAAGAAAAAATTTCATAAATAAAGAGTGATTGTTTGTGGTTTTCTTCTGTCTGGACCTCTGTAATCACAGACTATACCTATTCTCTTCCCTTGGAACTTACAAGGTTTTATAACCCGAGATCTGACCTTTCCTACTCATTATTGGACAGGATAACTGATACCTCCCAGAGGAAATGTCCTCACAAAATGAAACAAGATATTTGAAGAGAACAACTGCAGGGCAAAAGAATGTACTGCATGAAAGTCAGAAAGAGAAGCACTATAATGAACAAAGCAAAAGTTTTAAATAAAATATAGTGTATTAAAATATAAAAAAGATATTTTAAATGTGAACTATAGTAAAAATGCATTAAAAGAACAAACTGGAAAAACTATCTGAAAATAAGATAGTTACTATAAAGGCCACAATGGCTCTACAGATTTGAAATGTTGTAAGTGAGGGAGGAATTAGTAACTGGAAGATCCACTTGAATATCCAGAAGGAAGTAAAAGATAAAAAGAATATTTGTAAATGTAGAGAGTTATGGAAAGTAGAATAAAAATAGGATTTTAGAATATATGGATAATGAAAACCAAAGAGGAGAGCACACTAGAAACTAAAAAGAGGAATAAAAAAAATGGAGAAACATTTCCTGGAATTGAAAAATAAATGAAATAATTCATATTGCAAGCATTCACATTATTGAAAGGAAGAAAATAGTTGGTGGGGGGGGACCATGGGAATTAAAGAATATATCAAAAATAAGAAACTTCTAAAAGTTTTAGAAAGAGGGATCAGACCAAGGAAAATGATAAGAACAATATATTTTCCAATGTCACTGGAAGCAATATGAAGATGGAACAGAATTTTGAAGATATCAAAAGAACTGGGTTATGGGCATTAATGAGGACACATGATGTGATGAGTACTGGATGTTACATGCAAATAATGAGTAATTGAACAATATATCAAAAACTAGTGATGGACTATATGTTGCCTAATTGAATTTAAATTACAAAAAAGAAATTTGAACATAGATGCCAAACCAAACATGCAAATACTAGAGCATGATAGAAAATACATGAATTCAAAACTTTGGCTTGCTTTTCCCAAAAAGACTTGCACTTAAAACACTTTGGGTTTATAGTGTCATTGTCAACAATAACCAAATTATGGAAAGAGCCCAAATGTCCATCAACTGAAGAATGGATAAAGAAGAGGTGGTGTATATATACAATGGAGTATTACTCAGCCATCAAAAAGAATGAAATCTTGCCATTTGCAACAATGTGGATGGAGCTAGAGTGTATGATGCTAAGCAAAATAAGCCAGTCAGAGAAAGACAAATACCATATGATTTTACTCACATGTGAAATTTAAGAAATGAAACAGATAAACACGGAGGGGAGAGATAAAACAGAATTTTAACTATACAGAACTGGGTGATGAGCATTAAGAAGGGCACATGATGAGGGTTGCTGGAGTGTTAGTGGACAGGGGAATGGACTAAGTGGGTGATGGATATTAAGGAGGGTACTTGTAGTGATGAGTGCTGGGTGTTATAATTAAGTGATAAAGCACTAAATTCTACTCCTGAAGCTAGTATTACATGATATGTTAAGTAACTGGAATTTAAATAAAAGGATGAAAAAATGGGAATGGAATAAAAAAATAGTTTTGGATAAAATTTTTAATAACATTTAAAATCATATTTTTAGCTTTCAAATAAATCTATGAGATACTACACAAAATATTAAGAAGAAAAAAGACATGCTACACAAAACATAAAGAAGAAAAAAAATGAAGAAGAGATTAAGTATGTTAGTAAAGTTTGTTTTCTTTAAAAACACAGTGAGCATCAGAGAAAAGAAAATATATAAGAGAAAAGAAAATATATATTAACCCAGAATTAAAATCTAGATAACATCAAGCTAAAAAGGAAGGTGAGAAGGCATAGCAGAGGGATAAGAAAGTACAGTAAATAGATCACCTTGTTGGAGGTAAGAGATAGATAAGAGCTGAAGACAATAAATTAAATAAATTTTAAAATAGACCTAGAAAAGATAGAATAAGGTAATAAACCAAAATATTAGATAAAGTATCTTAAGAATTAAACTAAATGTAAATTTTCTAAGCTCCCTATTAAAGAAGTTTTCATATTGGATTAAAAAGAAAATAAAATCAAGTCTATGGTGTTTATAAGCGAAAAATCTAAAGAATAGAGACATGCAAAGACAGAAGCTTTTTAAAAAGGGAAAGCATTCCATCGAATAGCAATCAAAAGAAATCTGGGTTAGGTAAGCCTACTATTAGAAAATTGTACTTAAAATGGGTACTAATTATATACACAAGGTATAACCTATTTTGGTAGGTACTACTGTCTCCCCAATTTTTGCCTGGAGACATTTCTGATCTGTGACACAGGGAAGGGGAAGCCAAAACAGCAGCAGGCAATATTACCAACTGGAGGAGAGATTGAGTTCTGGGGGGCAGAGGCATCTGGAAATTGTTGTTGTTACAACGTCGCCAAGACGTTGTAACAAAGAGGAGGGAAACATGCAGAAAAAGGGCTTAAGGTGTCAAATCTGTCCACAGAATGACCAAGAAGGTGTAAGCTGAATATTCCACAGAGCTCACACAGAGCTAGACATATACGCGTTCCAGTCAGTCAGAAAACAGAATCTGTGAACACCTAAGGCACTCAGAAGAGACCCCTGAAGGGGAATAGAGGGCTAAATTTCAGAGAAAAGTCACTATAAATGCACCATAAAACTCTTTAAAACAAGCTTCCAATGGAAAAAAAAAAAGTAGAAAATCTTAATAGCCCTATGTCTCTTTAAAAAATTGAATTTATGAGTAAAAAGAAGCCTGCCCTAGATGGCTTCAATAGTAAATTCTGTGAAACATTTCATAAGGAATAATCCATTCCTATACAACCCTTTCAGACAATAGAGGAAAGGAGAACACCTGCCTACTCACTTCATGAAAAAGCATTGCCCTGGTATCGAAACCAGAAAACTATATGAAAGAAAGAAAGAAAGAGATGGTGGGGGGGAGGGAGGGAGGGAAGAAGCGAGAAAAAAAGGAAGTTACAGGCCAACTGCTTTGATTGATATTAAAAGGACACTTGCCCCAAACAATATTTTATCTTATCCTTCTGTTAAATATTCAGATTTGATGTTCTCAGGACAGTGCGCCAAAGTAAGATTCTGGATGGATGAAGAGCAGGTGAGAAAAAAGAATCAATATGATTTTAGGAAATGGTCTGTATAGAAGTTCATGATTAGGAAATTGATGTATTTAAAATTCATAGTACCTCTGATGTACTTATTTTGTAACCAAACTGAATTGCTAGTAATACTGTACAATCTGCCCTGTTACCTCAACATGGTTTAAAGATTCTTCAGAAAGGGGATTCAGGCTCCTAGGACTTTCTTCTGCTCTGCCTTTTACTTGGTTTACAATTGTGTTTTTTTTACATTTCATTTCAAGTAGACTTTTGCTCCCCAATATAATAAGTGCAGAGATCATTTTATTTAAAAATCTCTATTCTAATGTTATCTTGAAATATTTATTATAATTGTTATTGTTAGTTCAAGTAGGCATGAGAATCCTGTACCCAGCTGACTAGATGATTATCTGATCATGCTGTAGAACATTGTGGCATCTGCCTCCAATAAAAGTTTCATGCAAAGTACTTATCACAATTCCTTAAGGAGAGAGAGGCGGGACTTTAAGTCTAAAAGATTAGTTGTTTAGTATTTTTATACTTGCCTGCTAATAAATATTTAATTGTGGCAGAATTTTTCTGAGAATTGCTTTTATTATACAACCTGCTAGAAAATTTGTTGGGGAGGTGTCTAAAGCTCTTGCCTATCTGGGATTGTTAAGGAATGTCACAATTCTGAATGGACAGACTGTCGTGGGTCAGATCAGGTGACAACAATAACTCCTTTAAATCAGGTATAAAAAATGTGATTTCTTATTATTCCCTTTCATTTTTTCACCCTTATATTCCTTCTCCTCCCTTCCCACAGGACGGATTTCCAGCATATGCTTATAGATATTCCAATGTACTTTGTCCTCATTAAGTAAGTTCTTAAGGATTTTTCCAGTTCTAAACAATCTCCTGAAAAATACAGTATTCTGATAATTCATAGCTGGTGCACCTTTTACTGTAATGCTATAGTGGCCTAAAAACATACTGATGTTTTTAAATAATGTAATTTAAAATTTAAAATATTTAAGGGCTAGCAAGATCAATTTTTTAAATCTTGATTAATCACATTGACTTTTCAGTACCTGCTGCACAGTGATTCTGCTTCTTCAAATAGAAATCCAGAACATTTTTCTATGTAAAAACACATACCACATCTATTTCATCTTTGAAACTGCAACCTTAGCTGCCAGCAGCAGTTCCTTGGGGGTTTTAAAAACATCAATCAGTTTCACAGCTAGAGAGAAAGTACTTTTTCTTCCAGAACAATCTTAGCTAGAAGAAGAATAGGCCGTGTCATTTTCAAAGACATACAATGGGTTAACTTCAAGAAATTGCAAGATTCAACTTCTTATTCACAACTGACTTTATGAAAAAAAGTAGAGTAGGCAAATTGACTAAACACTTTACATCCTGGTTAAGTCTCAGGACTACAAACTGATCTGCAGTGATGACCCCTGGGCAGACTGGGCCTAGGGACACTTGTCACATCAACCCTACAGATAGGCCTTGATGTAACAGTGCTAAAGATAAAAGTACTTCTTTATATTTATAGGTCTGATTCTGCTTTTGTTTGTGTATTCACTTGTTTTGGTTTATAGATTCCACAGTTATAGAGTGAATAAGTCATGAGAGTAAAGGTACAGTATAAGGAATATAGTCAATGTACTATAATAGCATTGTATGGTGACAGATGGTAGCTACACTTGTGGTGAGCACAGTGTAAGAGTTGTTAAATCACTGTGTCGAATACCTGAAACTAATGTAACATTCTGTGCCAACTATACTCAGAAAAAAAAAAGAAGAAAACGAAAAGAAAAAAAAAAAAGGTACGAGTACTTGATGATTTCTACTTCTTCCTGAGCCGGTATTTGAATCTTTTTTTAAATTTAATTTAATTTTTTCAGTGTTCCAAGATTCACTGTTTATGTGCCACACCCAAGTGCTCCATGCCCTCCATAATACCCACCACCAGGCTCACCCATCCCTGACCCCGCCCCCCACCCGCTCCAAAACCCTGTTTGTTTCTCAGAGTCCACAGTCTCTAACGGTTCATCTCCCCCACTGACTTCCCCCAAGTAACTTCTCCTCTCCTTCTCCCAATGTCCTCCATGTTATTCCTTATGCTCCACAAGTAAGTGAAACTGTATGATAATCAACCCTCTCTGCTTGACCTATTTCACTCAGCATAATCTCTTCCAGTCCCGGCCATGTTGGTACGAAAGTTTGGTATTCATCCTTTCTGATGGAGGCATAATACTTCATTGTGTATATGGACCACATCTTCTTTATCCATTCCTCTGTTAAAGGGCATCTTGGTTCTTTCCACAGTTTGGCGATTGTGGCCGTTGCTGCTATGAACATTGGTCTTGACAGAAAAGGAAATCTAAAATCTCAAGTGAAAGCATTGCCCTTTCTTTACTTAGTTTACAACTTGTGTTTTATCTGCCTTTCACTTGAACTACTTTGTTTTTACTCAAAAATATAGTAAGTACACAAAAATGATTTCACAGAAATCACTATAATTTTATCTTCCCACCTTTGTTATATTATTATTAGTTCCTTTAGGCAGAATGTGGTAGTGAATTCATTGTATCTTCTTGGCATTTTAAAGGAAAATTTAGGGTTTTTTTAAAAGGATAATTATTTGACATACTCTGTAAAGCTTGGTTCAGAGTAACTGTGTTTTTACCAGAATTTTAAATAGGATAATTTCCTTCTCTATGTCATTGTCACAATATTTTGATCAATATGCCAAAGAATCAATGGGATACTTTTAGTCAATTAAGGTAAATGTAAAAAGGTACTATTGAAAAAGCTTGTTCATTTTGTGTCGGTTCATACATATGAAAAACAACTATCATGTTATATAACAATTGAGCTATTGCTCTTTTAAAAGTTTATAAATCTGTGTCAGAAATGTATTCATCTATGTGGCTAGAATGTGAACTAATAATTTGGTAATTAACATTTAATTTCACCCCCAAAATTGTCTTAAATAAACCACAAAGATTTCCCTCAGAAAAATCTATCAAACTTAGAAGCAAAAAAGAATGCTTTATTTCTTTTGTAATTTAACTAGCTTTTATGTCTGAAAATGGAAAAAATAGCATCGATTGAGAAGATGGATTAATGTTAGTAAAATCATTTGAAACCTTCATTTTTATATTTATTATGTAAATATAAGTTTATGACTAATAAGAACTCAAATGTATGTTGAAAGAACAACTTGGGACTTTCAGTTTATTACAGATTTGCTCATATTATTTGTCTTCTCTTATTTGTTCTGACTGGCTCCAGTCTTCAAAATTATACATTTTATCTGGAATTTATTTGTCACAATTCTCTTTAAAATTCAAATGTGTTATTATTGCTATGATTTATTTAAACAGTTTACTTTTTCCATTAACAAAGAAAATAGGGATGGAGTTGGAAATAAAGTAGCCTGATGATGAGTGGGGAGCCACTGAGGAACGGCAGGAGGAACAGTGAGCATTATGAAGAAAGGAAAAAAAAAACACTAGTTGAGCATTTATATGGAATGATTCTGGGCACTTGATTTTTAACCCTCACATCTAGATATGTTGTCAGGTAATTATCATTTTCCACTTTTTACAAATAAAGGACCGGGGGATCAAGACAAAGTAACTTGCCCCCAGATCAGTTAATAAAAGTAGAGCTGTGGTCTGCTATGCAAAGCCAGGTCTGGCTGTCCCCAAGGCCTGCAAGATGCCTAAGTACAGTGTTTGATGCTTCTGCAGAGTTCTATAGAGGTGAGTATGGACCATGTCCAATAAAAACTGTGAAGCAGACAAAACTTTGGTTTACTGTTTCAAGGGTCTTTAATGCTTCATTTCCTAGGCATTCCCCAGATGTAAACAAAGGAACTCTCACATTCACCCCATGAGCCATCACTAATGCCTTCCCAGTCCCTCCTGTTTCTTCCTGCTCTGTCTTTCACTATTCATTTATCTAAGTGTTCATTCATTCATGCATGCATTCATTCTTTAAATATTGTTTACTATGTGCCAGGCACTGTTTTGGCACCAAGGCTACAAACATGAACAAAATGGACCCCATCCTTGCTTTTGTGGAATTACCATCTAATAGTATCTGAAAATAACCTTATGGAGGTATTCTAATTACACAAAAAATATTTAAATTACAATCACTTCTTTCTACCTATTTCCATCATCAACCCTAGTCAATGTTATGCCTCAGGAACCATCTGAAAGCTCAAGTGAAATGTAAATCTATGCATTTTATCCTGCCACATTCTGTAAGAGTCCAACTACCAACTGAAAGGTGCCAAGGGTAAGGGGGAGGGGACACGTACAAAGAGGAGCCTCTAGAGTAGAACAAGAAAGGCAATACTAATCAAAAACATGAACAGCTGGAAAAGGTATAGATGATTGGTCAGGGCTGAAAGAAAAAGGCAGAAATAGAGAGAGCCTAGAGAAAATGATTAAGGTGGGTCCTGATATGCAAATTGAGCTGTGTACCATTTCTCTCTCTGCAAGGCTCTAAGAACCTTGAGAGACGGACTCAGACTTTCTTCCTATTCACTTATGCATCATCGCCATGTCACCTAGCATCCTGTTTTATACATAGTATGCATACTATAATACTTGTTGAATGAAAGAAGGAGGGAAGAAACTCAATGTATTAGCCTAATCTGATTTATTAATATTAAATGCTAGTGATAATTGATGGGCAAGTTGTTAAATGGATACAACTCCATGTCTTCTGATGTCCAGAGCAATGATGACTTGAGGGATCTACTTTTGGCTTTCAACTCTTTGGCCTATTTTCTGTGATAATCATGAAATCCATGGATTAGCCAATGCTAAGGATTTTTTAGCTGTGGATTTAGCAAAGGAACGTGAATTTCTATAATGTGAAAATTTCCTAAAGACTGTGACCAATGTCGTGGTCTCACAGCTCTTTACCCTGATCCCTTAAACCTTCTGAATGACCAGCTGGACACTGTACATTTAAATCAGGCTCACCCACTCAAAGGCACATGACCCTCATTAGAAGTGATGTGTTAGGTATGCTCTTCTTTCCAACATTCCAACTTCTCTCTACCAGTCTGATTTCTGACCTTTTGTTTTGGTCTCTTGGATTCACCCCACACTAAGGAGAGAATTCAGTTCTCATCCTTGCACCTCAGTACTCTCTAGGTCAGAGTTTGAGCTCACCCTTCAGATTGACCTGCTCTCTTGGTTACTTTAGGTAACTGTAACATGCAACCTAACCCTTATTCCTGGAACTGCATTTCAGCCAGTGTGACCTGATATCTCGCTCAGGCCTACTCCTCAGGAAGAGGAATGAAACTCTCACATCCCTAGGCCTCTTTGAATTTCCTGCCTATGTGGATGAACAACTTGAATTTTGAATTTAGCTTGATGCCACTGTTGGTTTCTCTCACCATGGATTAAGCTCATCCTTGCCTATGTACTCATATGCTCACTTTTTTATCTTGCCTCCTTTATCTCTCCAGCTTAACTGTTAGGTCAGCTTGGGAAGAGGTGTCCAGCTTTTCTCAGCCAGAATTTTTTATATAACTGTGAAGTCCTTCTGTTTCTTAAACTCTAGGTCTTAACTTTCTCTCAAATTGGGTGAACGATAGTTGGCCAAAAAGATTTCCTATACCCAAGAATTTCAGACTTCCCTCATTTTTCCAGAATTATTCAAGAAAACTCCAAATCATCCAGAGCAACACCACCTTTAGAATATCTCTTAGATCTTGACTATTCAACCCAATCCTCCAAAGAAAAATCTAGCAAAAGATGTGTAGTATGTTCTACCATATTAGAAGAAATATGAATAGAAGGGTCTAGTCCTAGAAAATTACCCGACTACTAGAGAGCATAACAGAAGCCCAAGCTCTCTCTTCTCCCAGATGATATCCTATAACTCAGATTTTAAAAAGGATATAGAGGAAATACTTTAAAAACAAGCAAACAAACAAAAAACAAACAAACAAAACCCCTCTTTCATGCCTCCCAGTATTAGTCGAATGTTAGCATGAAATTCTCTATGCATCTTTGTTATCATTTTTCTTTCTCCAGAGGTACAGGAAATAGGAAAGAATTGATTCAGCTCGACTGTTACTTATTTCAGTGAGGCTTGTAAAGATTTATCAAGGTGTGAAAAGGTTTTCTAGTTCCAATTGGCACCCAATTTAAAATATCTGAATACTTACTGAAAAGACTTCATCAGTTAAGACATACTTGCTTAAAAGAAAAAAATAAATTCATCTAAATTTACCCATGGGAATCTTCTATTTGGAATTCCAGAATATCATTGTGCCAAAGGCACAAATTACCATTTCTTCTATATATTTACAAATATGTATGTTTATTGCCTGAGGGAATGTCATGTCTCTTTTTCCATTGAATAAATGCATATTTAGTTGTGTTTATAGAAGAATAAAAGAACATTTGGGCAGAAAAAAGGAAGGCACTCAAGGGCAAGTGTGACTTTCTGACCTGAGATTTACGGTCTCTCCTTGATATAGAGACAGTTATGCACGTAAATCTTTGTGCGCTAAGAAGTGAATCTATTCCCTATGCTCTGTGTTAGGTGGGGGAAAAGAGAACTCAGCAAGAACAGATGTGACCATTCGCTCAGTTATCCAATGAAAACAAGTAATTGCCATGGCAACTGGAGAATATCATGTGAGACACAAACTGACCTCTAGGACTCAGAGTGCTTTATGGTATAGAGATCGCATATGCATACTTGACTGTGATGTAGATTTCCTTCCTGTGTGAGAGTACGACAGTGTGAAGACAATTACTTTTCTTCTTTCTCCTTCTACTACCCTCTAGTTCTATTTTGATCCCAAACTGAACATACTGTGTAGTCCTTGCTGTCAGAACTACAAAATAAACTACTAAAAGATGTAAATAAATGGTGAACCAGCATGAAAAGATGAAAGGGCTCTTACAAACAGCTCAGGAAATAAAAAGCTCAGGTTATGTTTGAGAGCATTTCCACTACCCTTCAGAATAGCTGCACACTGACCCAAAGCTGTGTTCTTACTCCTATTTGTTTAATCCCTATGCCAGCCACAGGTTCTTTCAACTGGGAAGTAACAACGAAACTGAGTAGGTAAATCAATTCCTGTAATAAATGGATGTGTGTGTATAACGTGGATGCTCTAAAGGTAAAAGTAAGTACTTAAAACAGGACAATTACACTGAAATTACTCTGTGGTTAACATTCTCCATATTATGGACAAGATCTAAAACTTAACTGTTGCACGTGGGAACCCAAATTAATTCAGCTTTTACTAGAGAATTACTCTAAATGTGAAAACAGTTTTCTAGGGGCTGAATTTGGTAAAACTTCAACTTAGATCCATTTCTGCCCCTGCTCCCCCCCCACCCCCCGCCGAGTGGCGTCACCAGTTACTGCTGTGTGTGGTGGTTGTGCACACTTACCCTTCTCTTCAACTCACTGCTTTAAAGGGCCTGATATTGATCATGCTCTTATCTTCACTCATTACAAAGAAAGTTGGTGTGTCTAAAATCACAGTACTAACTGTCCAGTGTTACTCATCTCTGCAAGGAGAGGAAGCATACTAGTTAGGAATATCAAAAACTTTAATTCCAAAAAGCAAAATGCATCTGCTGGCTCTTGGGGCTGCATTGGTTGTGATTTAACAGGTACTGAAGTGAACGGGGAATAAATACATATTGATGCTGCCTACATACCTCCTATGGATACTGGCTTTTTGGCCACAGCATTCTTTGGACTTCAGTTCTCTCATGCCCAAAGGGAGAAAGATTATCTTTAAGGGTCCTTTCCATACTAAAATGTAGCAAGCTTCTGAAACTAACCTTTAAATTCCATATCTCTTTTGGTTTAGATTGTATTTGTTTATTTGAGAGAGAGAGAGAGAGCCTGAGTGGGGCAGGGGGCTGGGGGGTATCTAGGAAGAGGAAGAAGCAGACACCCCGCTGACCAGGGAGTCCAGCTCAACTCAGGGCTCAGGCTCAAGGCACCTGAATTCATGACCTGAGCCAAAGGCAGACACTTAACCAACCGAGCCACCCAGGCGCCCCTAAAATTCTGTAACTTTTAAAAATTCAAAGCTCATTCATGTCATTAATCATGGAAGCATAATAATTATAATGTACTCCCAATAAGGTCATTCTTTCAAATACCTTTTTTTCCTAAAAGTTAAAATACTGTTCTTCAACCTGAATATTAAGTTGGAATTATAAGTCAAGAAGAACTGGAACAAGAATTGCTGGTAATTGTACTTTCGTGATCAATCAGAACAGACATTATAGTCTACATTTTTAATAATTAAAAACAATTCATGTATGTTACTTGGCCCATAAAAAAGAATGAATCTTGCCATTTGCAACAACATAGATGGATCTAGAGAGTAAAATGCTAAGTGAAATAAGTCAGAGAAAAACAAATGCCATATGATTCTATGTGCAATTTAAGAAACAAAGAAAAAAGAGACAAACTGAAAAAAAAAAAAAAACCAGATTCTTAGCTGTAGAGAGCAAGCTGATATTTACCAGAAAGGAGGTGGGTGGGGGGGTTGGATGAAATAGGTGAAGGATGAAGAGTACACTCATCTCGATGAGCACTGAATAATGTATAGAACTGTTGAGTCACTATATTGTACACCTGAAACTAATATAACACTGTATATTAATAATATTGGAATTAATTTTTTAAGTCATGTATATAGAACACCATATTCAAATTTAAAAGATAAGCAACATACTAAGATATTTGCAACATAGTAAATAAAGATATTATATCTAGGATATATAAAGACTTTCTTAGATAAATTTTAAAAACATTAGAAATGCAGTGAAACAAGTATTTGAATAGGAATTCAGAAAAAAGGAAGTCTGAATATCAGAAAAAGTGCAATTAATATCATAATGAAATCTCTCACTCAGTTTTGAAATGTGTTAAATGGCTAACACCATTATGTTTTGGCCAATAAGTAAGAAAACTAACTATTCACGACTGGTAGGAGTGTGCGTTGGTACTTTGTTCACTATAACTTGTTAACTTTGTATTATGTCTCTACATTACTATGTGGGAAGTATTTTTCCATTAGGATAGGTATCTTGAAAATTGATGGGCCATAGGGTAGTACATAAACAGAGTTGATCACTGCAAAATTTTTTATGACAGCAAAAACCTAGCTGTCAATGAGGAAATAGGTTTAAAAAATGTAGATTAGCAAAATGGGATCATATATAGCAGTAAATTAAATAAAGTAGTTCCTTTTTTAATAGTCATTCATTTGTTTTTCTTGCAAATACCTTTATGAAAGGAAGAATGTGTGTGTGTGTGTGTGTATGTGTATATATATATATATTTTTTTCCTAATTCTAAGTGAATCTGTACATCATTTATAATGGTGGAGTTTAATTAGAACTGGAGAAGTGAGGGGCGCCTGGGTGGCTCACCTGGGTGGGTTTAGCCTCTGCCTTCGGCTCAGGTCATGATCCCAGGGTCCTGGGATCGAGCCTCACATCAGGCTCTCTGCTCAGCGGGGAGCCTGCTTCCTGCGCGCTCTCTCTGTCTTTTTGCTCTGCCTACTTGCGGTCTCTCTCTGTCAAATGAATAAATAAAATATTAAAAAAAAAAAAAAGAAAGAACTGGAGAAGTGAGGGGTTTACCAATAGCCAATGGGCCTATCTTTACCAGGTTAGTAAATAAAATTGATCTCTTCTGAGAAATGCAAATTAGCTGAACAAACACGGTTTTTTTGGAATGATATTTGTTTATTTGTTTGTATTTTTTCTGCATTAAGCCTGCAATTCTTTTTACTTTTCCCAAATTTTTATTTAAATTCTAGATAATTAACGGGCAGTGCAATATTGGCTTTAGGAGTCGAATTCAGTGATTCATCACTTACATACAACACCCAGAGCTCATCATAACAAGTGCCCTCCTTAATACGTGTCACCCCTCTAGCCTACCCTGTACCCATATCCCTCCATCAACCCTCAGGTTGTTCTCTATCTTTAAGAGTCTCTTATGGTTCGTTTCCCTCTCTCTCTCTTTTTACCCCTACCCATATGCTTATATGTTTTGTTTCTTAAATTCTACACATGAATGAAATCATATGGTATTTGTCTTTATCTGACTTATTTCACTTAGCATAATACAGTCTAGCTCCATCTACATCATTGCAAGTGGCAAGATTTCATTCTTTGTGATGGCTGAGTAATATTCCATACTACTTCTTTATCCATTCATCAGTTGATGGACATTTGGGCTCTTTCCATAACTTGGCTATTGTTGATAATGCTGCTATAAAACATCAGGGTGCATGTACCATCAGGGTGCATGTACCCCCTTTGACTCTGTATTTTTGTATCCTTTGGGTAAATAGCTTATAGTGCAATTTCTGGGTAGTAGGATAGTTATATTTTTGACTTTTTGAGGAACCTCCAAACTGTTCCCCAGAGTAGCTGCACCAGTTTGCATTCCCAAAAACAGGTTAAGAATATCCCCCTTTCTCCACATCCCCACCAACACCTGTTGTTAATTTTACCCATTCTGACAGGTATGAGGTGGTAACCCATAGTAATTTTGATTTGTATTTTCCTGATGATGAGTGATATTAGGCATTTTTCATGTGTCTTGTAAATCACCTGGATGTCTTCTTTGGAAAACTGTATATTCATGTCTTCTGTTCCTTTCTTGATTGGAACAAATTCTTATTTGTTTTTTGGGTGTTGAGTTTGAAAAGTTCTTTATATGTTTTGGATATTAATCCTTTATCAGACATGTTATTTGCAAATATCTTCTCCCATCCTGTAGGCTGCATTTTAGTTTTGTTGACTGTTTCCTTCAATTGTTTCCTTCAAAGCTGTGCAGAAGATTTTTATCTTGATGAAGTCCCAGTGATTCATTTTTGCTTTTGTTTCCCTTGCCTCTAGTGACATGTCTAGTAAGAAGTTGCTGTGGCCAAGGTCAAAGAGGTTGCTGCCTGTGTTCTCTAGGATTTTGATGGTTTCCTCTCTTACCTTTAAGAAAGTGGTCCAGTTTTATTCTTCTGCATGTTGCTGTCCAGTTTCCCAACACCATTTGATGAAGAGATTGTCTTTTCCATTTGATATGCTTTCCTGCTTTGTTGAAGATTAGTTGATCATATATTTGTGGGTCCATTTCTGGGATCTCTATTCTTGATCTTTTTGTTTGTTTTTGTGCTAGTACCTTACTGTCATTAAAGGCTACAACTTTGTAATATAGCTTGAAGTCCAGAATCATGATACCTTCAGTTTTGTTTGTTTTTGTTTTTGTTTTCAGGGTTGATTTGGCTATTCAAGTTCTTTTTTTTTTTGGTTCCATGTACATTTTAAGATTGTTTGTTCTAGTTCTATGAAAAATACTGTTGGTATTTTGATAGTGATTGCATTAAATGTATAGATTGCTTTGGGTAATAAATACATTTTAACAGCACTTTTTCTTCCAATTCATGAGCATGGGATGCTTTTCCAATTCTTTGTGTCATCTTCAAATTCTTTAATAAGTGTTTTATAATTTTCAGAGTACAGCTCTTTTAGGCTTATTCCTAGGTATCTTATTGGTTTGGGTGCAATTGCAAATGAGATCGATTCCTTTATTTCTTTTTCTGCTGCATCATTATTGGTGTATAGAAATGCAACAGATTTCTGTACATTGATTTTATATCCTACAACTTTGCTGAATTCATGTATTAGTTCTAGCAGTTTTTTCATTATATCTTTCAGGTTTTCTACATAGAGTATCATGTCATCTGAAAATTATGGAAGTTTGACTTCTTCCTTGATGATTTAGATGCTTTTTCTTTTTGTTGACTGATTGTTGTGGTTAGAATTTCCAGTACTGTGTTAAATAGTAATGGTCAGAATGGACATCCTCATCTTGTTCCTGACTGTAGAGGAAAGGATCTTAGTTTTTCCTCATTGAGGATGATATTACCTGTGGGTCTCATACATGGCCTTTATGATGTTAAGGTCAATCTATCCCTACTTTGATGAAGGCTTTTGTCAAGATGGATGGTATACTTTTCTGCATCTATTGAGAGGATCGTATGACTCTTATCCTTTCTTTTATTAATGTGATGTATCACATTGATTGATTTGCAAATATTGAAACTTGCAGCCCAGGAATAAGTCCCACTTGATTGTGGTGAATAATTCTTTTAATATGCTGGCGAATTCAATTTGCTAGTATCTTGTTGAGAATTTTTTCATCAGTGTTCATCAGAAATATTGGCCTGTAATTCTCCTTTTTACTGGGCTCCTTGTCTGGTTTTGGAATCAAGGTAATGTTGGCCTCATAGAATGAATTTGGAAGTGTTCCTTCCAATTCTGTTTTTTGAAATAGTTTGAGAAGAATAGGTATTAACTTTTCTTTAAATCTCTGGTAGGGGGCACCTGGGTGGCTCAGTTGTTAAGCGTCTGCCTTTGGCTCAAGTCATGATCCCAAGATCTGGGATCAAGCCCCACATTGTTCTCCCTGCTCAGTGGGAAGGCTGCTTCTCCCTTTCTCACTCCCCCTACTTATATTCCCTCTCTCGCTATCTCTCTCTGTGTCAAATAAATAAATAAAATCTTAAAAAAAAAAAATCTCTCATAGAATTCCCCTGGGAAGCTATCTGGCCCTAGACTTTGTTTGTTGGGAGATTTTTTATTACTGTTTCAATTTCTTTGCTGGTTACGGGTCTGTTCAAATTTTCTATTTATTTTTATTTCAGTTTTGATAGCTTGCATGTTTCTAGGAACTTGTCCATTTATTCCAGATTGCCCAGTTAGTTGGCATGTAATTTTTCATAATATTCTCTTATAATTGTTTGTACTTTTGTGGTGCTGGTTATGATCTTTCCTTTTTTATTTGTGATTTTATTTATTTGGGTTCTTTCTCTTTTCAATAAGTCTGGCTAGGGGTTTATCAATTTTATTAATTCTTTCAAAGAACCAGCTCTTAGTTTTCCACTGATATGGGATGGAAACTGTAGGATAATTTTTCACATATTTGCCTGTTAGAAGAGCACCTTCAAACTGAAGGGCAAAAGAATTAGTGGTCTGATAAATGAGTATTTCATATTTTTATAGTATCTTAAGCTTAAAGAACTGCTACAATAGGACTCTGGCTTCCTTAACATAACTGAAAGACCCTAAATTAAGCACATTTAAAAGCATTAAATATATCTCAAGTGAATATGATTGCAGATTTTAGGGCCACCTGGGTGGCTCCGTCATTAAGCTTCTGCCTTCGGCTCAGGTCATGATCCCAGGATCCTGGGATTGAGCCCCACATCCATCTGGCTGCCTACTCAGGGAGAAGTCTGCTTCTCCCTCTCCCACTCCTCCTGCTTGTGTTCCCTCTCTTGCTGTGTGTCTCTCTCTGTCAAATGAATAAATAAAATCTTTTTTAAAAATCATAGATTTTCATTGTAGTAACTCAGCTAAAGGAAGAGTAAAGCTAGGTTCTATGAACTTCAGGTATAGAGCAAAAAATCTCCAGGGGTATGTGACATTTACATTGTCTAAGAAAATGTAGAGCAAATATTTGTGATCCTTTGTAGTATATTCAGATGTTAAAATAGGAAGTTACAAATGCTTTAATTCAGATATTAAAACACTGCAAATTACAGTGTTTCCTGGATGCTGTCCTCTTCAAAATAATCTGAATAATGTCTTTTAAAGAAGAAAGGAAAAGGAGTGCCTGGGTGGCTCAGTGGGTTAAGCCCCTGCCTTCTGCTCAGGTCATGATCTCAGGGTTCTGGGATGGAGCCCCGCATCGCATTGGGCTCTCTGCTCAGCAGGGAGCCTACTTCCTTCTCTCTCTCTACCTGTGTCTCTGCCTACTTGTGATCTCTGTCTGTCAAATAAATAAATAAAATCTTTTAAAAAAGAGAGAGAGAGAGAGAAGAAAGGAAAAAAATTACCTGTCCTTTGTAAAAATGTTAAACAAAATGATGGGAAGTGGGTAGAAACCCATTGGAGGATAGTTTTAAGGCTTTTCTGGCTTTGAGAACTTACCCTCAAAAAGCTATAAACCTTTTAAGCACGCAAGGGGTAAGAAGTCCAACAAATCTAATTCTCAGTGGGGCAAGGTTTTTCTTTCTTATTTATCTGAAACCAGAACTAATAATCTCATGATTTTTAAAGTCAGTATTTCTCTGAATAGGATTGGTCTAGTTACAAAAAGTGTACTTATCTGTGAAAGAGCCTGTTTTCAAATATGGATCTCAAAAGAGTAAATATAAGGTTTCCATAATTAGATCCAGTCAATGCATGGCAAAGAAACCAGAATAAAACCTAGATAGTGAAAAGCAGAGTTAGAACAAGAGAGAAGGAATAAATAAAAATTAAGTTGGGATTAACTAGAGAAAGGTGGTTTGGGAAAGAATCCAAACAAGGAAGAAAGAAAAAAAAAATGTCTGGGAAAAGTGGAGAAAAGGCCTAGTAAGGCTGAATTTTGTTGACATTTTAAGTAATTGTGAAAATTGGCTTCTCTCAAATGGGTGCAGCTAACAATATCAGGGAGGAGCCAGATTCAGGTAAGCACACCTGCAGCAAAGCACGTTCTTCTAAAATAATTTCCAAATGCCTGGGAGCCAGCAAGCTGAACCACATTCTGAAGATTAGGGAAGAGAGGATTTCACTGTACATTTAGGACTTAAACTTAGCCTAAAGAGACCCCTTCACATAAAAGTGTGAAGCCAGAGACTCAAGCAGAAATTTCTGGAAGGATTCCCCTTACCCTTTATTAGCTACAAAATAAACCCCTCTCTAAAACTCCTGTAATTCAAATCCACTTGTGATGGGTTTAAAGTGGTATTAAATCTAGCTGAAGTGGTTCAGAAGTCTTAGAGGATTCAGGTAACTTTCTCTCAATAGAATGAGTTTATCCTGGAAGCACTCATAGAAGTTAACAGCTAATAGACACCATTTGAAGATTTTCATTAATATAAGAGGAAAAAAAAAAGAAGGGAAAAAAATCCATCCAAAGAAGGAAAGAGCATCAAGAAACATTTTGTCTATATCTTTTCCTAAAATTTGACTCAATAAACCAATGGAGAGAAAAACCCACAGGCAGAATAAGAAAGCCTCCCACGTTAAAGATCGTTATTCTAAGACAAGTGATTTTTAAGCTTGAGCCTGCATCAGCATCACCTGGAGAATTTATTTAAACAGGGATTTCTGGATTCTACCTCCAGAATTTCTAAGTCAGTAGATACCAGATGGGGCCAAGAATCTGTTCCCGTGTTCTGTTGCTTCTGCTTTGAGGCCTCCACTTTGAGAATCACTGATGTATGAGATGGGCATAGTTAGACCCAATTTTATAATGGAAATTCCGAGTTTCACCCACCGACTTTTACAGACTTTTGCTTGTCTGTTTTCAGCCTTCTACTTTTTTGAGAATCAGGAGGTCACCCAGACAGAAAAGAAGGATAATTTCTTCTTACTGAAGGATATTTCCCAGTCCTTCAACAAAGCACTCAGAGGTCAGGGGCATATTCTCTTAGAGCAATTTATTCACTGGACAGTCCAGGAAGATCCTCAGAAAACCACTCAGAATTGCCATGGATTATCATCACACAGGACTATCCAGATACAGCAAGATCAATTTTTAAGGAGAATTTGTGAGTTTAAGGAGTTTAAGGAGGATCATTCCAGTTCACACAGAGTTATAATTTAGAAACAATGTGCCAGATTGTTCCAGTGTTGGTGTTAATAGAACTTGTTGAACAGATCAATCCATAGAAAAATTGAAATTAATCTCTATTCAAACCACCGCAAACAATTTATCGATGTGTGAAGAGAAAGAGCAAGAAACATGAGGTCTCGAAAATGGACGTCAGGTGGGTAAGCGCTTAGACATTTATTACATCAAAGCCATACTTCAAATGCCTCCTCTTATGATGTGCATTATTGTTACTTTGTGCTTGAGTCCTTCCAGCTAGATTGTAGACCCCGGGAGAAGAGATCATACCAAACTTGTCTAATATTTTGCCATGACCCTATAACTAAGCTATGAATTTTTGAGAGGAAGATCCTATTTGTGCAATGCAATGAAGATCTCTTCTACTCAAACTAAGAAAGCATACATTACCTTGGAGTTTTGTGGGCTGTCATATTTTATGGGGCGTGGCAGACTAAATCCTTAGTGATTAATTACTACAAAGCTCTCCTTCTGAAACTTTTCTGGTGAAATGGGGGTAGTAAATACTCATCTTTGTATTTTTACTTTCTCTGGTCTTAAATTGGTTGTGGATCAAGTGAAAATATCAAGTGACCCAGGCAAGACACAAAAGCTAATCTAAATCCAAAGGGATATATTCTACTACTTCTCTAAATATTACCTTCAGACCCTTTGACGTTGTTGGCAATATTCAACCAGTGATGTGCCAGAGCTGGATTGCATTGGCCCACGAGAGCCAATAGTTCACATCTCTTCCCAGCTCTGTATCCAGTGACAACCGTGCTAGAAACTTGAAATCAGGCGTGGTGAGAATATTTACAGAACAGAACTGTTAAACCCCACAAATCCGGACTTCTGATTTTCTGGAGAGCCAGTGATTAAACATACCACTTCCAACTCAGCACAGTAGTACAGCATGTGTTTGTGACAAGTCAACAAGTTTCTGGAACAATTGTTCAGAGCATGTCACCATTTCTTGTTGATTTTAAAAAAGAGTTTGTAGTATTTGGTGCAAGTATATATGCACTCCAATTAATGTGAAACATTTGCCAATTCCACAAAGGGATAGTGGACTATCTATACCGAACAGGCAATATCAGCTGTTTGTTTTATGCACACAGCAACAATTTATCCCTAGACCATTTATGAATAAACTTTATTTGACATAGAAGCACCTTATTTTACAGGAAAAGTTCAGCAATACCAGCAATGTGATTTTATGGCCTTGAATCTCTTAGATCCTTTGTTTTCTTATTTTTAAAACAGAAGAGAAAAATCTCTTGTTTTTCTCGAAAGTTGGTTGTAAGAATCAAAAAAGGTCATGTATATGAAAGTGCTATGTGAACTTTAAATCAGTTTGCAAATATTTAGTGTGAAAGACATTTTTTTGGAAGTAGGAAAGATAGTCATGCAATTTCTCTTATCTCTAACTCACATTTTGGAAAGAACACATGTATTCCTCTAGGTGAAATAAGTTGAAAATGAAGTATTTTCTACATTAGGATACTATATGGATATATCTATTAAGGTTACATAGCAACATCATATACTATTCATATATGATTTATGTCATCCTAGATCAAAGTAGCAATAGATAAAATAAACTTGTCAACTTAATATTCAAGGAGAAAAGACATAGAAAGAAGTGATTAATGTCAGCAGTTTACATTTTCACTTGAAGGATTTCAAAATACTTTGTAGGCAATAAAAGTACTCACACCATACAGTATTTATTGTGTTTATTCTCTTCCAATTTGCCTCATTTAATGAAAAAAGCCACTTACTTAACTTCCTAGTGCACTTCATTAAATTAACTCTAAAATGTCTTGTTAGAGGTAATTTAGCCAAGGAAAAGCTCAATATTGTTTTCATTAACATCCATTTAGTCAAAGAGACTGTGGTGGATTTACCCACAGACTAGTCCAGACTGTGTCGTAGAACTTCAAAGACAGCAGTGGATTGATTAGGGGATGAGGCAAAGGAATTTACGTTTAAAACTTGAATCACCTGGCCAATTAACATAAAATCAGGCTGTGGTTATGACTTTTGCAATCAAATGATTCTCAGTTCAATTTTCCAAAAGACAATTTTGCCGAAGGCACAGTATTCTGAATTTATAGCTACACCCAACTGTAATTCAAATAATGTATGTTTTCTTCAAAACTACCACATGGATGATTCTATGTGAAAAACATAATTAATACAAGAAAGTTTTAGAAATGAAGTGAATAATTACTCTTATCGCTTCTAGTTTAATACAGTCATTATGAAGCCAATCGCAGTTCCTCACATATTAGGGATACTAGCCCTTTGGTCGTGCTGTAACATTGTAAATTTTTCTCGTTTGTCACTTGTCTTTAGAGTTGTCTTATTGTGTTTTTGTCATGCAAAGGCTTTCTTTAATATAGAAAATTTTTCTACTTTTTCAATATTACACCTGGATTTTGAGTCATATTTAGAAATCCTTTTCTACACTGAGGTTATTGAGGAACTTATATTTCCTTTACTACTCATATGTATGTGTGTTTTGTATTTAGGTTCCTGATCCATTTGGTTTTTTTTTTTTTCTTATATATGTTCTGTGACATGTATCTTCATCTTGATCTTTTTCAAAACGGCTAATCAGTTGTCTCAGCACCATTTATTAAAAATCCTATCTGCCCAGTGATTTGTGATCCCGTCTTTATTATGTACTTAATTTCCATATGTACTCTGGTCTGTTTCTGAAATTTCTATTATCTACTAGTCTATTTATGGGCCAGTACCCTACTGCTTTCATTACAGAAGCTATCTCATATGTTTTAATATCTTGTGATGCAAGTTCCTTATAGTTTCTCTCTTTCATTGTTCTTCTAGCTATTCTCCCATGATTATTTTTCCACATGAAATTTAGTATCAAGTTTTCTAGCTATACAAAACTAGTTTAGTGGTACTTTATTGAAATGTGTAAAATTTACAAATTATTTTTAGCAGAACTTACATCTTTATGATGTTAACTGGTTCTGTTGTGTGTCCTTCATACAAACCTGTATTTGTGTATTTTAGGAATATTCTGAGCTTTTCTTCATATTGGTTTTGCTAATAAGGAAAACTTACTAAACTTATTTTTAAGTATTTAATTTTTTTTGATTACTGAAAATGGGGTTTTCACTAACATTTTATCTTCTGGCTGGTTATTTATATATATGAGGATTATTGATTTTTGTATATTATTTGTGCATTCTGCTACCTTATTCATTTTTTATTTAACAATATGATAATTAATTCTCAGGTTTTCTATGTATACTATTGAATCTTTTGCTACAAGAGAATTTTTCGCTTCTTTTCTAATTCATAGTTCTCTATTTGATATCTTCAAACTGCTTTGGGCAATACCTTCAGTACAGTGATAAAGAATGGAAGGGAGAATGGGAGCATTTCCCTTTTCCTGATCATGAGTGTGGATGACATGAGAGAGGGATAACCAATCTTGCATTCTTGAAATAAATACCACTTAATTGTCATTACCTAGTGGGTTTATCTTCATGAATTTTTTATTCATTGGTTTATAACTTTCTTCTTGTACTATTTTTAACTTGGTTTAATTATTAATTTTAAAGTAGCTTCAGAAAAATTAAGGGCATTTTTCTTCATTTTCTCCATTTAATACTTTATATGTACCATTTCAATGATCTGTTCTTCAGATATTTGGTAGATTTCTCCTGGGAATCTAACTGGGCCTGTTGCTTTATTATTGAGTAGCTCTTTAATAACTTTTCAAAAATTTCTACAGAGAAAAAATTTTTTTAACATTCTATCTCTAGGGGCACCAATTTTCATATTATTTTCCTATATTTATTTATTTAAACTAGGTTTCCAAATTTGTTTGCATAGAGGTTTTCCAAGTAACCTCTTCCAGTATTTTCTAAAATAGTTCTTCTTGGGGTGCCTGGGTGGCTCAGTCACTTAAACATCTGCATTTTTGCTCAGGTCATGATCCCAAGGTCCTAAGATTGAGCCCCACATCAGGCTCCCTGCTCAGCAGAGCCTTCTTCTCTTTCTCCCTCTGTGTGCTGCTCTGCCTACTTGTGCGCTCTCTTTCTCTCTCTGTCAAATAAAGAAATAAAAACTTTTAATTAAATAAATTAATTAAAATAAAATAGCTCTCTTTTGGTGTTTTTTATCTTCATGTCATTTCTTACTTTGTATGTCAGTGTTTTCTTCACATATTAAATTAGCTGAAAGTTTGAATATTTTGTCTTTTTTTAAAAATATTTTATTCATTTGACAGAGAGAGACCGCAAATAGGCGGAGCAACAGACAGAGAGAGAGAGGGAAGCAGGCTCCCTGCTGAGCAGAGAGCCCGATGTGGGGCTTGATCCCAGGACCCTAGGATCATGACCTGAGCCGAAGGCAGAGGCTTAACCCACTGAGCCACCCAGGTGCCCCAATATTTTGTCATTTTTAAAGAAAAACAGTTTATTTATTTGTTAGAGCATCACTTATCCTCCTTACCTCATGAATTTCTTCTTTTGAAATCACTTTATTGAATTATGATTGACATGCAAAAAGCTTTACATATTTAATGCATGCAACTTTATGAATTTGAGGATACATATACGCCATGAAACCATCACAGTCTGAGCCATAAACATATCTGTCACCTGGAAAAATTTCTTACCATCACCTTTATTATATTGTTATTATTTTTGTGATAAGAACACTTAGCATGGGGTGCCTGGGTGGCTCAGTCTGTTGGCATCTGCCTTTGGCTCCAGTCATGAACCCAGGATCCTGGGCTGGAGCCCCATGTCTGGCTCCCTGTTCAGGGAGGACTCTGCTTCTCCCTCTCCTCCCTACTCATGGTCTCTGTCACTGTTTCTGTCTCTGTCTCTCTCTCTCAAATAGACACATAAAATCTTAAAAAAAAAAAAAATACAACACTTACCACAAGATTTCTCTTCTTAGCCAAGTTTTTAAGTATAACAATACAGTGTTGTTAACTATGGGCACTGTGCTGTACGATAGATCTCAAGGACTTTTCATCTTGCATAACTGAAATTTTATATACTTTGACTAATCCCTCCTCACTTCCGGTCCACCTAGCCTCTTGCAAACATCATACTCGTATTGGATGATAACAGTGTTATTTATAACATTTCTCTATGAAAAGTAACCTATGACTAATTTTTGTAAAATTTTATGTTTAAGATGTTTTAAGACAGAAAAACTGAGGAGTTATCATAGACTGGAAATGGTTAATGAGATGAAGCAACTAAATGCAATGTGGGATCCTAAATCAGATCATAGAACAGAAATTATATGATTTATATTCAAAGTTAAAGATTTTATAATGCATGCCTTCTGTGTCTCTGATACATAAAATATATAGTTTTAGTCTTTGTTTGCAATGCGGTTCTATCATATTTTACATCATATCTATATATAGTTTTAGTCTTTGTTTACAATACGGTTCTATCATATTTTATATCATATCTAGTTGCTGAAACTAATTCTATTCATTATTTTCCTAATTTTCTTTTCTCAAGTCCTCATAATGCGATACAAAATTGTGAGAACTTCGGATTGGATCTAAATAGGCAGACAGATAGATATCTTAAATATTTCTTAAAAGTTTTTTTTTTTTTTTTATTCATTTAAGTAATCTCTACACCCAGGATAGGGCTTGAACTTGCAACCCCGAGATCAAGAGTTGTATGCTCGGGGCACTTGGGTGGCTCAGTGGGTTAAAGCCTCTGCCTTCAGCTCAGGTCATGATCTCAGGGTCCTGGGATTGAGCCCCATGTCAGGCTCTCTGCTCAGCGGGGAGCCTGCTTCCTCCTCTCTCTCTGCCTGCCTCTCTGCCTACTTGTGATCTCTGTCCATCAAATAAATAAATAAAATCTTAAAAAAAAGAAAAGAGTTGTATGCTCTTCCAACTGAGCCAACAAGGTGCCCCTAGATATCTTGAATGTCTTTTTAAAAAATGAAAAAATGTAAGCACACTGTAAACATCGTTACTCCAGATCACAATAATTGTTTTTATCTTCTTTTGTTTTATCAGCCATCTCAGATCTGACCCCAAAAGGTTTTAATTTCTGTTCTCATGGTATAAAATTTGATGCTTAGGTCTTCTGTATGATAACTTATATTTTATTCTTGTATCAAAAGTGGTATGTTAGGGGGCACCTGGGTGGCTCAGTGGATTAAAGCCTCTGCCTTCGGCTCAGGTCATGATCCCAGGGTCCTGGGATCGAGCCCCACATCAGGCTCTCTGCTCAGCAGGGAACCTGCTTCCTCCTCTCTCTGCCTGCCTCTCTGCCTACTTGCAATCTCTATCTGTCAAATAAATAAATAAAATCTTTAAAAAAAGAAGGTGGTGTGTTAAAAATCTTTATTATTAACATTTGTATCTACTTCTCTTTCTGTCTTCTGCTTTTTAAGGGTGGATACTCTGTTATTTGGAACATAAATATTCATAAAAGCTATATCTATATTATAAAATATGGCTTTTAGATTTATAATGTGTTCTTCCTTGTCGTGGTTTAATGCTTTTTTACTTGAAGTTTACTCTGTTTTATATCAGAATTGAAAACTCTGTTTTTATTTCATTGTTTCACTCCCTGTCCCCACCTTGGTTTTAGTGTTAGATCTACAACTATCTACATTAAATGCTCACTACTAGTGTTTTCTGGTTTTCCCAGTCAATTCTTAGAAAATTTTAAACAAAGGGGTGCCTGGGTAGCTCAGTCCATTAAATCTCTGACTCTTAATCTCAGCTCAGGTCTTGATCTCAGGGTTGTGAGTTCAAGCCCCTCTACACATAAATTTTCTACTTAAAAAAATTCATAAAAGGTGTGAGCTTTAAGTTGAGGTTCATTTTTCTGCCTATGAATGTCTAATTGCTCCAACCAATTGTTGAAAGGACTATTCTTCTTCCCTTTTTTTTTTTTTTTTTTTTTTTGTCAACAATGAGTTAGCTTGTATTTGTTTGGATTATTTTCTGGCCCTCTATTCTGTTCCATCTATGTATCTATCCCTTCTGCCACTACCACCCAGACTTTATTAGTGTAGCTATATAATTTGTGAAACAGAGTAAACTGATTCCTCATACTTTATTATTTTTTAAATAAAATCTATTATGTTAGTGATTCTAATTCCTTTGCCTTTCCATTATAAATTTTAGAATTATCTTGTTTATGCTTACAAAAGCATAAACAAGTCCTTTTCTGCCTTCCTGGGGATATTTGAACATTTTTTAGAGTTCCATTTTTATTTATCTATAGTGTTTTAGTGTCTCTGTATAGCTTTTTCAAGTGGTTGCTCTGGGTATAACATTATTGTATTTATCCATATTTTTGCTTAGTGTGTTCTTTCTTCCTTCCTAATATTCAAAGATTCCATCTTTTATAATTTTCTTTCTATTTAGAGAGCATCCTTTAACACCCATTCATTTTTGTTAGGTCTGTTGGCAACAAATTCTCTTAGTTTTTCTTTATCTGAGAATGTTTTTCTCTCTTTCTTTCTTTCTTTTTTTCCTTCTTTCTTTCTTTCTTTATATTTATTTAGAGAGTGAGAACAGGGAAGGGGCAGAGGGAGAGGGAGAGAGGGAATCTTAACCTGGACATGGAGCCTAACACAGGTTGCTCAATGCCAGGACCTTGAGATCAAGACCTGAGCAGAAATCAGGAGTTGGACATTAAGCCAATTGATCCACCCAGAGGCCCCTGAGAATGTCTTCCTAAGTATTTTTATAAAATACGGGATTCCAATTTAAGTATTCTTTTCCTCCAGCACTTTAAAAATGTGTCACTTCCCTCCAGCCTCCATGATTCTTGATGAGAAATTGTTGTTCCTACAAAGTGGTGTTCCCTTATAAGTAAAACATCAGTTCTATGGCTACTTTCAAGATTTGTTTTACTTTTGTCTTTAATTTTCAGAAGTTTGACAAGGATGGGCTTTAACATGTATTTCTTTGGGTTTGGTATTCACACAGCTTGAATCTATAGATTTTTTTCTTTTGCCAAGTCTGGGAAGTTTTCAGCGATTATTTCTTTGAGGTTTCCTCCCTCCCTTCCTTCCTCCCTTCTCCCTCCCTCTCTTCCTTCTTTTCTTTCCCCAGCTCTACCATATTTCTTCTCTCCTGGAACACTGAATACTAAATGTTAGATCTTTTATCAAAATCTCACATATCCTTAGTCTCTGTCCAGCTCATTTTAGCTGACTTTCTCTCTGTTCTTTTAATTATGTAATTTCTTTTGTTCAACCCTCAAGTTCACTGTTTCTTCTCTTCTTTCATTCTGCTGTTGAGCCCATCCCCTACTTTTTTCCCTTAATTTTTTAAAGTTACTATGCATTTTTTTATCTAACATTTCCATTTTGTTCTTATTTTGATTTCTTATTTCTTGCTGAGACTGTTTTTTCATTTATGCAAGTGTGTTTTTAATTGCTCATTGAAGCATTTTTGTGATGGCTGATTTAAATTCTTTGCCAAATAATCCAGACATCTCTGTCACCTCGGCATTGGTATCTATTGATTATGTTTTCTTATTCACGTTGAGATATCTTGAGTCTTGATATGAGTGATTTTTGATGCATGCCTGAACATTTTGGGTATTATAAGACTCAAAAATTATTTGGATCTTGTGTTTTATCAGGTCTCCTCTGACACTGCTCACATCAGGGAAAGGAAGATTCAGCCTCTTACTACCAAATGATAGTGGAAGGTCTAGATTTTTCATTCAACCTTCTTTAACACCTGAGTGGAGGGAGGTGGTTCCTTGTTACTGTTGGACAGGGTGAGAGGTCAGGCTCACTATATAGTCTCTGCATTGAGGGTGTGGTGATTAACTCTGAGCTCTGGTGAAAGTCCTTAGGTCTCTTCTGACACTACGCCAACAGGGAAGGAAACCACTATTTTGTTACCACCAGTTCAGGGTAAAGATCTGGGCTCATTATGTGGTTTTTTACTGATATTGCAGAAGTAGGGATACTCTTTAATATCTGGAATGGATGAAAATCCCAGAGTCCCACTCAGCTTTCTGACACAAGCATGTCTTGAGGCAGGGGAGATAGACAAGGGGGTTTGGGACACTTTATTATAATTAGTCAAGAATAAGTATAGAGTCCCCATGTGGCCTTTGCTAGCATGGGTGGAGATGCAGCCAGAGTTTTTTCCTTGGGGTATTTGGCTGGTATAGCATAGTAATTCTCTTAAAGTATTCTGTCTTACTAGATTGTCCCTTTCCTGACCTAGATTGGCCCTCTCCTGGCCTTGATGGTTTTGTTTTGTTTTGTTTTTTTGTTTCTCTTTTCCTGTGCCCTTTGGTATTTCTGGGTGGTTTACTTCTCCAACGCTCTGTTTAGGATATATGAGGCAAAAATAAAAGTGAGGGAATTCTTTGCTTTGGAATTTGGGTACCAAAGTTTCTAACAAATCTTCCTCCTTCTTTCTACCTTTCAGTCTTTTTATGTTTGTTTATATGTAATGTCCAGGGGTTTTAGCTGTACTTAGCAGGAGAAATTGGGGAAAGTATATTTTATCTATCTTCCCTGAGTCTGCAGTCCTCAGAGCTGCTTTCTTTATTTTGTAAATCAGTTTTAGTGTAAACCTAGTTTTAAAAATACGAACATTTGAAATTAGACATACTTGTTCTTTTATTTATCAAACACTGAGATCTTAAAAGTAATAATAATGATAGCTACCAGTTATTGTTTTTAAAGTTCTTAACACAGTGCTTGACAGAATCTTCAGATTTATTTAATCTTCAGAAGAAACCTATGAGATAGGGATAAAGGTAATTGATACTCACAATAGCTATACAACTTCCTTAGTTCACACAGGTATATATGGTAGGATTTGGTTTCAAGCCCAGGTCAGATCTGAAGTCCTTTTTATTCAGTAGCCCCTGTGATGACCTATAAAAAGTCATCATCCAATAGATAAAGATAAGCATAAAAAGTAACTTGACAATTACACTGAATGTGAAGCTTGACTGTCACCATAGTGCTTTCAATGGCCTCACAAATATTTTAAATAGTATCTTATGACATATTAGTGAATTTATCTTCCATATTGTAATCAGTCTCCTTCTTGGCTCTTTCTCTAAAGTGCTGGAGGCATAATCTCCTTCAAATTTAGATCCAGTCCTGACTGAGGAAAAAAGTAAATAGCATAGCCTTTATTACAACACCCGATTTGTTTTGGAATAGTCAGACTCACATGTGGGATCTAATGGCGCACCACGGCTACTGTGTTCTTTCATTCCTTCCCACTCCTCTTCCAACAGACTTCCATTATGAGCTAAAGAATTTTAGGAATTTATTTTTAACCAGTTTGCTAAAATGATTAAAATCCAAATCTTCCAATTAGTTCACTAAAGCAACTAATTGGCACTGAAGAAAATGGAAATATACTAGGTGAATTTCAGCAAAAACCTTTTCATTATTAATGAATGCAGTTGAAAAATGTGTATCATCATTTAGTAAGTGCAGCCAATGAAATCTTTCTTCCATTAGTTTTATGCACTTTTGTGAAGTACATTTTTCAGTTTTATAGCCATTAGAAACAGGACTTGAAGTTAACCTAATTTAGAACTCAACTAGTTTTATTTCTATTTCAATTAGTTAACTAATAGTTTAGGATTAACCTGTCTTGTTAAAAATAATAAAATATTTTAAATTATGATGCTCTCACTAAAAACTAATATTGATTATTTGACATTTCAGTGACAACAAAAATATTTAGTATCATTAATAAATGAAATGAAAAACATCTTATTTAATCTTTAGAATATTCTTTGAATTTTGTAATTTATGTATGTTTAATGATATATAAATTTGCTACTGTACTAACATTGCATATAGTTTATGTAGTGGCGCATATAGTGGATTTTGTTTTTTTTTAACTCTAAGGGTGTATAGGTTAGCAAAATATATTGCAAGACCACTGCATTAGGTCTTCCCTGAAGCTAATTGTGCTCTAGGAAACCAAACCAATGTGAACAGGAGACAAAAAGGAGCTCTTCATCATAAACTCACAAATTCATACCTAAAGTTATTTACATATAAAGACATAAACACATACACACAAAGGAAGTGCAAAAATAAGAATATATTTTAATTATTAGATCTAAGTAGACAATATTGTGTGTATTCATTCTTTTAACTTTTAGCTTTGTTTATGCATTTTAAGTTAAAAAATGTGGACTAAAGCTCTTTTTTTTTTACTTTTTTTTTTTAAGATTTCATTTATTTATTTGACAGAGAGAGAGAGATCACAAGTAGGCAGAGAGGCAGGCAGAGAGAGAGGGGGAAGCAGGCTCCCTGCTTGACTGTCACCATAGTGCTTTCAATGGCAGAGAGCCCAATGCGGGGCTTGATCCCAGGACCCTGAGATCATGACCCGAGCCAAAGGCAGAGGCTTAACCCACTGAGCCACCCAGGCACGCCAACTAAAGCTCTTTATGCGTAGATCTAGTAGGAAAATATTAATTTTTTAATATTAATTTATCTCCTAAATATCACTTCTATTCTGTAAGTACTTACCGGACTCCTGCTATATGAAGACATGTATTTGAAAGGAAATTTCTCTAATAATTGCCTTAATTTCCCACTTTAGTCTGTATTTCTCTCTATACCTAGATAATCCTAAGTTGCAACTACAGCTAGAATGGATTCTTCACTAAGAAATGTCATAAAAATTATTTTTTCCCCATAAAACAGTCCTAATACATTAGCAATTCTAACACAGGATTTATTCTTGGCAGAATACATTTTACAGCTGCTATTTATATTCATTCCATTTTAATATTTTCTTTATCAATTTGTAAACAAGAAGCCAGACAAAAAAAGATGAAAAACTCAAGAGGCTTGATGTTGCCTGAAAAAGGTGCTGAATACCCTTCGCCATGGGAACCATCCAGAAGACAAAAATGTACACAGATTTCCAGAACAGGCTTCCAAACCTTCAATAGCATATAGCATTAAAGTTGAGTTTTATAGGTTTTCTCACTTCTGCATATGTATAAACTGAGAATAGAAACTATTCCCTGTAAGGTGGCTTCTATACATATATCAAAGGATTTTGATGACATTATAATAACCAATAGAGAGAAGCTGGGGCAGTTTGTGATGATTCTGGAATCTCAAGACATTTACTTTCTGTTATAAAATATTAATGAAACAGCTGACAAGCCAACAAAATTCTAAAGGAGCACATCTCACAGGAGAGAATTTTGTTGACATTGACTTGGGCTCGGAAGTGGGTTTTATCAACTCACAGTTATGGATGTACCTATTACCTTTGTGTTAATTGTGTATTCAAGGAAGAGGTGCAGCACTTTCAGAGATAGGACATCATCATAACCTCTTTTATTATTCAATGTATTTCAAAGCTATGGGGCAGGACAGAGCTCGAGCTTGTGCTATTTTTATGGGCTTTTAAATAGAAGTGACTTATCTTGCAAAATGAATGTGCATAGATTTTTTTGTTGTTTTGTTTAGGCATTTGTGGTTTAAATTTTTTTTATTGCTGAAAGAATTCCAAGGCATGGTGTTTTTTCTTAGGAGGAAAAAACATACCTGATGATGATCAGAAACATTTTCATCCATTGGTGGGGGGCAAGAGTGTAAGTTGCTATAGCCATAAAGTTTAGGGCAAGAGGCTGACTCCTAACTCCTGGGAGCTGAAAAGCGCTGGGGTAATAGTACATGGAGCCGCAGAATATATGTATATTTACCCTACAGTTCTTCATGGTACCCTTCCCCCAAGCTTCAGGAACCAGGATGATGAACTGCAGTATCAAAAGTAGCCTGCAATTCTACTGAATACCGGGAAAGAACAACCGACTGCCAGAGTATTCAACATTTATTTGGCTACTAACCCAACACATGCTTTAGGTATCCCCTGGGTATTTTCGTTTTGTTTTGTTTTGATTTATTCCAACCAGGCAATAAAAATCCACAACTTTCACAATATATACTTTGTGGTGGGTTTTACCTGAGTAAACGATTTACAATATTTTCTCTAAAAGCAAGAACGTACATCTGCAAATCAGCAGGCACAGTTAGGAGAACAGAAAACTTGCAGCATCCAGAGGCACATGCATTAAAAACATTTGTTTGTATGAATCCAAATTGCTTATCTAAGACTTAACTTCAAATTTGACCTCACTAGCACCATCTTTTAAACAACCAAGTTAACTACAAACACGTATTAAATAAGTGTGTCTCAAATGATCTTCGACAAAGTTTCCAAGATATTTCAATGGAAAAGAGTCTTTTCAACAAATGATGCTAGAACAATGAATCGTGGAACACTATCAAAAACTAATGATGTACTGTATGGTGACTAACATATCATAATAAAAAAAATGAAGATCAACAAGGAAAGCAAAAACCAACCAACCAACCAAAAATAAAACAAAACAAATGATACTAGAATAACTGAACATCCATGTGCAAAAAAGAATGAACCTAGCCATAGATCTTATACATTTTGAACAGGATTATACATCTAAATGTAAAATGTAATACTATAAAACTTAAGAAAAAAAATATATGTGATCTTAGGTTTGGTGGTATGAATTTTGAGCTACAATACACACAAAAATACACAATCTATGAAAGAAAAAAATTGATAAATAAGACTTAATTGAAAATTAAAACTTCTGCCCTGAGAAAGACTCTATTACAGGAATGAAGAAACAAGCCACAGATTGGGAGAATCTATCTGTGAAATTATATCTGATAAAGGATTGGTGTTTAAAACATGCAAAGAACTCTTAAAACATAACAGTAAAAACATCAACAAAAATTAGACAAAAGATATGTATAGACAGTTAACCAAAGGAGGCATACAAATGGCAAATAAGCATATGAAAAAATGCTCAGTATCATCTGTCCCTAGAGGAATGCAGATTTAAAACAACAATGAGATAGCACTACCCACCTATTAGAATGCCTAAAACCCAGAAAAATAATTGGTGAGGATTTAGAGCAACAAGGAACTTTTATTTCTGGCTGGAGGGAATGTAAAGTTTTATAGCCACTTTGGAAGATACTTTGGCAGTTTCTTACAAAGTCAAATAATAGTCTCACTGTTTGATTTATCAATTGCACTTCTGGTATTTACCCAAATGTGTTGAGAACTCATGTCCACACAAAAACCAAGTGTTTATAGCAGCATTATTCATAATTACCCAAAACTAGAAGCAACCACGTTGCCCTTTGATTGATGACCAAATAAATAAACTGTACTACATCTATATAATGGAATATTATTCAGCAATAAAAAGGAATGGGTTCTCAAGCCAATTAAAGATAATGGATGAAGCATAAATGTATATTGTCATTGGAAAGAAGCCAGTCTAAATAGGCTATATACTGTATGATTCCCATTACATGACATTCTAGAAAAGGCAAAACTATAGATATAATAAACTGATCAGTGTTTGCCAGAGATTCAGGGGATAGGTGGGTGGTTTGACTACATGAGGCACAGAGAATTCTTTCAAGGATTTCACGGTATGATGTGGTAATGGTTGATATATGACATTATAGAATGACCAAGTGTAATGCAGAATGTGACAAAGGAATCTAGCTTTACTACAAATGTATGAAACAGTGTCGTTGAAGGGGTGGACATCTGCCTTCTCATCATTTGTCAAAAAGACTATTTTCCATTGAAATATCTTGAAACAATGTCATTGAAGGGGTCATTGAAGAGTTCTTAAACATTATTAAGCTTTGTTGAAGTTTTTTCTGCCGTGGTAGTTCTGGGTAATTGTTCTAATGTAGCTATGCATGTATAGTGGAATTGAACAATTAGATAAATAGATGGCAGATGTTGGGAGCCAGATTTCTTACTGTTGTAGTGGAAAGTTATAACTAACCAAGGAGAGGATCCTAGAATGATCCATGTGGTAATGAACTTGTTGAAGAGTGATTATGTGAACTCATGTTTAGCTTAATATACGTACAGATGGCTATGTTTGGAAATATAGATACATGTATTCACATAGGCTAGTACTCACACATATATCTCCTTGCTCTCCCAGCTGAGAAGGGCTAGAAAAACACCTCAGGAGCAACAAGCATACTTAGTGCTCAGATCTTGGTTTCTAATACCATTCTCCAATAAAAGAATGAGGGCTTCCTGGACAAATGGCTGATTCTATAACGGGATAGGAAATATACACGACGAGCCTGGAACATCTTGTAGTGCCTGAAGGTAGGGATGTGATTTAAAACAAGAACAACAACAACAATAAAAAGCAAAAAATACAATAATAGGGCTGTATCAAAAGGACATAGGGCCACCTGAAAGAGCCCCTAATAGCCAAATTGGAACAATTTGGGTAAAAAAATAAATAATGTTGTATTGGTTTATAACCCATCGTGATATTAATAATGATCAAATAAATAAAATGCAGAGAATATACAAATTTGTCATGCAGAAAAATCCAGTAATATACCCACCTGTCCTTAAGTGTGAGTTGCACATAGTAACAGCCTTCCAAAAAGTATAGTATCTGACAAAAACTATCTCAGCCAGATGATCAAGGCCAGCATCAACTGTGATAAATCATGTTGATAGTACGTACTCTTAGAACGATGTGATGAAATAGCAGTTTACCTGTGTGGTCTTCCTCACAAAAACCTGTAACTCCAGTCTAATCATAAGAAAAATAGCAAACAAAGTCCAATAAAGGGGCATCCTACACTATACCTGAAAATATATCTGACCAGAAGTCCTCAAAACTGTCAAGCTTAAAAAAACAAGTCTGAAAAACTGTCATAGCCCAAAGGGGTCAAAGGAAACTTGATGGCTATATGGACGATGGTATCTTGATGAGATCCTAGAACAGAAAAAGAGTATTACGTAAAAACTATGGAAATATGAAAAAATATGGACTTTAGTTACTAACAATGTATCAATATTAATTAATCAATTGTGACAAATGTACATCATAATATAATAATATGGGAAACTGGATGTGGGGTATGGGGAAACTCTATCTTTGCAAATTTTTTATAAATCTAAAACTAAACTAAAATACAACGTTTATTTAAAAAGTAATTGTCACCATAAGAGATTCTTAATCTCACAAAACAAACTGAGCGTTGCTGGGGGTTGGGGGTCGGGAGAGGGTGGTGGGGTTATGGACATTGGGGAGGGTATGTGCTATGGTGAGTGCTGTGAAATGTGTAAACCTGGCAATTCACAGACCTGTACCCCTGAGGATAAAAATACATTATTTGTTTATTAAAAATTTAAAAAATTAATAAAAAAAGTAATTGTCTCACTGGGGGTCAGGGGATAGGGAGAAGGTGTTTGGATTATGGACATTGGGGAAGGTATGTGTTATGGTGAGTGCCGTGAAGTGTTTAAGCCTGATAGTTCACAGACCTGTACCCCTGGGGCTAATAATACATTATATGTTAATAAAAAAATAAAAAATTAAAAAAAACGTAATTGTCTCAAAGGTCCTAAGAAAGCTAAGTACCTGTTTGGCATTTTTTAAATTTTATGTAGTTTTATGTATTTATTTTTTCCTTGACTGCATTTTTACTGTGGCTGATTATTAATTAAAATAAGTATTAAATACCTGAGGAAAGTATTGTGTTTTCCAGTTTTCAAAGCTCTTTTACATATTACCTTACCTGGTCCTTTATTACAAGTAACAAATTGTTAGTCTCATTTTATATCCAATGAAATTGAGACTCAGAAAGGGGAGGAGAGTTGCCTGAGATCACACAGCGAGTAGTGGCAGAGCTGGTAATTTTCCATGCCAGTGCAGCAAAGCCCGTGTATATAATAGAAATTTTACATGTGCAAACATTTATATAATTCAGCCTTAATAAGAATTGTACTCTTTTCAGCAATTAACCTAATTTTACTTATTAGTATCTATTTATAGCTTGTTGCAATGCTGGAAAGTAAGACTACTATAATTTCCTTACATTATGGAATGCATGCTTTTCATTAAGTTACCCATATATTTTTTTAAAGATTTTATTTACTTATTTGACAGCAAGAGAGAGACAGCGAGAGCAGGAACAGGAGCAGGGGGAGTGGGAGAGGGAAAGCAGGCTCCCATGGAGCATGGAGCCCGATGGCGGGCTTGATCCCAGGACTCTGGGATCATGACCTGAGCCGAAGGCAGATGCTTAACGACTGAGCCACCCAGGCACCCCTGCCCATGTTTTTTTAAATAAACATACATAAACACACAAACGTGAAGAAAACAGGGAAGCACATGCTTCTTTTACAAATATATGTGGATAAAGTATATATATATAATTTAACTGACTCAGTATCTTTCTTCAGGGCGTATATTGCAGCAGAATCCTAGATATAATAAACTTTGTAGCCTGACTTTGACTTGTTGACAGAAGAGCAAAATATTTTATAGTAGAAAAAATGCACACTATCATGTTGTGGTGTGCTTAATTGGAGGAGGTGACTCATTGCATAAAGTTTCATCTCAGCCCTGTCACTTGCAAGTTGTATGAACTTTTGCAAGATTTACTTAATCTCTCTGAACCTAACTCCCTCATTTGTGAAAGAAGTATAATAATTGTATATTACTCCTAATGTTCTTGCAAATAACAAGACCTTATAATAGCTGCTACAGCATAAGTATTCAGCAAGTGGTAGCTATTGTTTTAATTGGCTTAACCCTAAGAACCAATCCCCATTCATATTGTTTGACTATATCGATCCCTAAAAACAAGTCAGTAAAAGTCCTCTAAATGTAGCTTTGTAAATATGAAAATCAGAAAATTTCTCATCAGTCATTAAGGCACTGCAAAGGAGAGTCCAAGTTCATCTCCTTTCTTCTCTTCCCTCTCCACTCCTTTCTCTCTCACTTTTTCTTTTTTTTTTTCCCTTGCTCCTTTCAAGTGTGAGAATGACAGCACTTACCCCCCCCCCCCAGCAAAAAAAAAAAAAAAAAAATGACAAGGGGAAATGAAGAGGTCATATTAGAGTGTCTTGGCTGATGTTTGGCCTTAATTGTGCAACCCTAAATGCAGCCCCCTCTCTCTCTGCCTACTTGTGATCTCTCTCTCTGTCAAATAAATAAATAAAATCTTTTAAAAAAAAATGTGGGAATGTTCAGAGACATACTACTTAACCAAAATAAATGAGTAAAACAAATGCTGTCCTTGTTGCTTCGCAGTTCATGCATTAGTTCATTCAGGTACTGCTTAACAACTGGTATGTACTAAACCCTGGGCTAATCATAGTGCTACAGTGCTGTCAATAAAGACATCATTCCTTTCTTTAGAAAGCACCCAGTTAGTGGGGAGGGTGGTGGAGGTTAAATACTAAATAGAAAAACCATTTGAAGATATAATGGCTAAAACATTTCCAAATTTAGCAAAAACTATGAATTCAGATGCACTAGGGAACCTCACACAAGAAACAAGAAGCAAACTGCACCAAAAAACTTATAATAAAATTGCCCATAGCCACTAGTATTTTTTTTTTTTAAATTTAAAGCAGCCAGAGGGAAAAAGGGACTCATTATGAACAGAGGAACAAAGATGATGCCTGCTGCAGATTTCTCACCAAAAATAAGGCAAGGGAGAAAACAGTGGAGGGTTTTGATAGGGACTCCATATCAGCAGCCACCTTCCACCCCTGTTTTGGCAGAAACTGACAAGCTGTTTTTAACATTTAAGTGAAATGTGAGGAATTTTAAATAGGTTAAACAACTTCAAAAAAGGGGAAGAAAGTTGAAGATTTTCACAAGCTGATTTCACAATTTATAATGCTACGATAATAAAAATGGTGTGATACTGGTATTTGAATACATATATTATTTTGAATATATATAAAAATCTAGATCTATCTATAGAAAGATAAAGAATATATATAGATAATGTATATATATGCATAGATAAAAAATATATATGTACAACACATGTGTACATACATATACATACATATATATGCAACCTAATAGGCAGCCCAGAAAATTATCTATGTAATTATGGTCATTTGACTTTCAACAAATGTGCCAAGACACTTCAATGGAGGAAAGGATATTTTTTTCAACAAATGGTACTGAAATAATTGGATATCCATATGCCACAATGAATAAACTGTTATCTTTACTTCACACCATACACAAAATCCACAATATAACTCATAATCAATCATATACAAATATTTATAAGCTGAAATTAGAAAACTTCTAGAAGAAAACATATGAAAAATATTTGTGATCTTAAGTTAGGCAAAGATTTCTTAGATATGATGCCATAGGCTACTACATACAAGAAAAAACTGATTAACTGAGTTTCATAAAGATCAAAATCCTTTGTTCTTCAAAAGATACAGTTAAGCAAATAAGAAAAATCATAGACTGGGAGAAAAATATCTGTAAATCACATAGTTGGTAAAGGACTCATGTGAAGAATACATGAAGAACTCTTAAAACTCTGTAATAACATAAGTGACAATTAAAAATGGGGAACATATTTGAATGTGTGTCAAACAATATGGTGCCACTTTGGAAAGCAGTTTGACAGTTTCTTAAAAATGTAAACATATTTAAAACAAGATACAGCAATTTAAAAGCTTATCTACTTAAGATACAGTAATCCCATTGTTGGTGTTTATAAAGAACAATGAGAATTTATGTATACACATAAAGATGTGTATACAAATATTCATAGGAGTATTATTTATAATAGTCAAAAATGGAAACATTCCAGATGTCCTTTCACTGGTGAATGGATATGTTGTATATTCATGCAGTGGAATACTATGTAGAAATAAAAAGAAACAAAATATGATACATGCAACAAAATGAACACATGTAAAGTAGATTATGCTAGGTAAAGAAGCCAGACATAAAAGACTACACATTGTGTGATTATATGTCCTGGAGGTAGGAGCAGAGTTTGAGTTCATCAGGGCATGAGGGCACCTTTTGAGGGTGATCAAAAGTTTCTAAAATTAAGGCTATGGATGAATAAGCATATACATTTACAAAAATAAAAATATCAATCTGTATAATTATATTTGAATATATTTGTGGTATATAAATTATACCTCAATAAAGTTGATAAAACTTTAACAAAATAGAATTCAGAGAAACAGTAGAGTGAATTAATAGCTTTGCTTATATTACAGAAAGCAAGAAAAAGAAATAAAATGCATTAAACTGGAAAAGCAGTGTAACTTCTATTATTTGTAAACAACATAATTATAGACATAGAAAATTTCCTTGAATTTATGGTAACACCAGTAAGTGAATTTAGCAATGTGACAGTATGTGAGGCAAATATTAAAAAACCAGTTTTATTTCTATATATCATCAACAAAACCCCCTTAAATAAAATTAAAATACTATTTCCTAAAGTATAGAAAATATAAAAACTTGGGAATAAAAATAGAAGAATATTTGAAGCTGGGGTAGGCAAAGATTTCTTTGACAACATTCAAAAGCCCTAATCATAAAAGAAAAACAAATCAGGAATTGGACTTCATTAAATACCAGACCCATTACAAAAATGCATAGACAAGCGACAGTGAGTGGAAAATATTAACAGTCCATTCACAGGCCAAACTCATCTATGGTGATTGAAGTCAGAAAGTGGTTATTTCTCTGAGGTATGGGGAATGATTGGAAATAGCATAAGGAAACATTCTGGAGGTAATGGAAATGTTCTGCATTTGCTGTGAATGATAGTTCCTGAGGTGTATACAATTATCAAAAATCCTTGAACAAAACACTTAAGAGCTATGCATTTTATATGTTTATCATACCTCAAGTTAAAAAAAAAAAAAGGAGAAGAAGAAGAACAGGAATAAAAAGACTAAAAAAAAAAAAAAATTACCAGAGCCAGAGCATTCCTTGTCTGGTTAAAAAACTCAGCAATAAACCCACAAATGGAAGGGAAGAAGAAATTGGTTCTATGAAATGGGAATTAAATAAATGAGTATGGGTTAGGCAGAAGAGTTGTGATCTAGACATTTTGGATCTTTACTACAGAGTTAATCACCTCTTGGTCTAAAAAGAAGGAGAGTCTCCAGAGAAAAGAATTTTCTGCTAAAAAATGCGCATTGATCAAAGTTCTTACCAGCAACTCAACCCAGATATTGTTCAAATGCATGATTCATTATTTTGACATCTAAATGTCATAACTATCTTTGATCCTTTTCCTTGGGGATAACTTGCTAAATGTGATAGAGTGGTAGAAAGTCAGGGGGAGTGGGTGAACAGAATCTCTTTTTCTGGATCTCTCTATTCTCACACAAAAGGCAAATATGTTTAGCTCCACCCCCACCCAAGCCTTACTGGGGCAATGAAAATCCTGGACAGATTTCAGACACTGCAGGGTCATTGTTGTCTCTTCTGAAATACCTTCCTGCTGCCTTTCCTCACTGCTAGGTGACACTCTGAGTGGAGGTGGCAATTTCTGCACACACACCCCCAACTTCTTGTCTCTCATCACATAAACCAGTAGACAATACGATGGAATTTCCTTGGCTACAATGGACTCCTAAGAGATCTTCCCAGTTATTCCTGCTATTTAGCTAATCAATCATGTCACCCCACGGTTACTGGAAGTGTGTTGGCTAAGATGATCAACCATGTCCCCTGCAATAAAACTCAATGGGAAAGCAATAAGAATTCTTCAGTTACAAAAGGAGCCCTATCTCCTCACCACTTCAATCCATCCTTGTAAAAGTTGTAGAATGACCTTTTATCTTCCTTTGAGTTTTTGGTGCTAGGCATGAAATGAAGAGGTAGTTCCACTCCTAGATTAATATCTACAGTGTATACTTTATATATCTTACGGTACAACTTACGATAGCAGGTAGATGAAAAATTACTGGAACAAATTCCTTGTGAGTGATTCCTCCGGAGTCCTTTTTTTGGGGGGTCTTAACCACAAACATTACCCTTGGGTAAACATGGAAACTGAGGCAAGCAGAGTATCAGTTAGCATGGCCAAGATTTCCTTTGAATTACAGAGCCTGAGACAACAGTTGTCATCAGAATTCTAGTCTTTTCCTTTGTGAACTAAGAACATTCTTTCCACACAAAGATGAATTTAGCAGCATGTAATTTTCCTTCTTATCTACTAAATGTGGGATTGAATTAGAGTTTACCTAGAGAGATCTAATTTGTAGTTTTGAAAATAAGCAAAAAGCTGTTAGACCGTAATGTTGATATTCTGATCACGTTACATATGCATAAGAAGATAGTATCAAGCAAAGCTTTATTTACATTTCCTAAGTGTTTTTTTCATTTTGTATAAACTAATGAGTGGTGCTGTTAGGGAATATGTGTATCCCTCTTTGTGTAATGGATTAAGCGTGAGTCCTGTTAAACACTAGGCCATAAATCAGGCTGTGTTCTCTATGCCTAATTAAGGGTTTAAAGGGGGAAAAGGTAAATTCTTGAATGAAGGGCTCTACTCAGAAGCAGAGTGTGTTATTTCACAAAGGAAGTAGATAAAGCAGAAAAAACGAGAACAATTTAAGAAAATAAAAAGGAGGAAAACTATGAAAGTACTTTAGCCACTTTATACTGTTTCTCCTCAGCTTTAAGAATGCCTAAATGTCCAGATATAATGTGAAAATTATTATTTTTTAATTAGTGCACTGAAATGTAGTAATAACACAGATTGACTGGAGAATTTAAAATGAGCGTCAAAGTAGCTCTAATCAACTAAAAGAGAAAATTATATGCATTGACAATGCAAATAAAATCAGCTACAGAAAAGTTTTGAAGAAAATTCTCAAGTTTTTTTTTTCTTTTTAGCTACACATATTACAGTGCACTAAAACCTCAGCATATTAAAACTGTTGTAGATTTTGAGTAAAAACCAAAATAATCACAGCTAATCCACTCATTTCCTAGTGGAAGAATTGTCATGAGTTTTGATAAAATTAGTTTCAGATAATAGTATTAAAACCCTTCTGTATGTTCCTGGAGTTAGGCTAATGTTTATATTCATAGTATAAACTGACTTTAAATGAATATATTGAGTGACTTAAAAAGTGCATTACATAGCATATATAAAATTAGAGTAAGGGAGACAAGGTCATAATTCATTAGCCCTTAGGAGCTCCACTCAGTAATATCTGACTATATATAATTAATAATGCTGATATTTGGCTTTATTTCACCTTGCTTTGTTATTATTCCTGAACTGCACAGTGAAATATAGGAGAGAGATTGAAAAAGAAAACATTTTGCTATTAGGAGAAAAAGAAATAGATCTTGATTAGACTTTTATTTACAATAAAAGGGACCAATTTACTAAATTTCCAATCATTTATTTTTTATTCAGTAAATATTTATTGGGGCCTAGATTATGACAAGTAACTTGCTTTGTGGTAGAAATACGGTGAAGTGGGTAGGGGGCAAAGCAGACAAGGTGACCCCTTTATGGAATTTCCAGACAAGTGAGATCCTAATTGGTCATGGACAAAAGATGTTCAGGGAAAATAAGATTATTAAGTGCTCTTATCTGTAGAATTCAGAGTCTCAGCTTATACAGAATAAAGACATTTCAGAAATAAAACTCATGTTACATGGTCGTCAAGACCACTGAAGAAGACCTCTTCCATCCTCCTGGCAACTTGCCTCCTTCTCTCCTCTCAATTTTTATTATTCCTTCCCCACCCCACCTTCTGCTCTGTGTTTCCGCTGCTGGCAGGCACGTGCGGGGGAAGGGTGGAAGAGATTTGCATTAATTCTAGACTTCCACGTGCCAGGGATATGCAGGATGGCAGGAAAGCATCCCCTGTCCTGTAACTGGAACACCTAAACTTGCATATATTTGGTCAACACTCTGATTGGTATTTCTGTCCCCAAATTCTTAAGTCTCTCTTCTCATAGTATTGGAGCCTCATACCAATGCTAACCCTTGTCCAGCACAGCATCACCTCTGTTTTGTGTTATATAAATCGATATTTATGTTACCATTTGGGTTTGGTTTGTACTGAGTGTTTATCGGTTGTTGAACGTCTTGTAAATTAAAATGAAATAACATTCCTGGAGATGAAAAGGGAAGGTCTGCTGGAATTGACAAAGGCACACATGTGCAACAGCAGTTTGAATTGTTGAATTTTGAACTTAGAAGCAGGAATGGCAATAAAAAAAAAGGCAGGGTAAGGCAGAGAAGGTGCTTTTACATGCCAAATGAACTTGGGAGTTACCCCTATTCTGTCTAATTGGATGGGGATCTTGGAAAAGGAAGAATTTATAGGGCAGTTCTAACTGGAACCTCTGCTCTTTGAGTTATTCCTCCTCATTTAAAGGAAAGATTCTTGAAACACAAGTGATCTCATATGTAATTTAAATGAATGCCAACCGCACTTGGTAGATGTCATCTATCCATTTGAGTATTTTTCTAATTCTAAATTGTCCTGACTGCCACTACACTTTATTTGGAAAAGCGTCTCTCCATTCTTACAAATTAGAATGTTCAAATCCTTCCCATCCTTCAAATCTCATTTTAAAGGACAGCTCTTTCTTTTCTTTTCTTTTCTTTTCTTTTTTTTTTTTTTTTAAGGACAGCTCTTTCTTAAAGCCTTCTTTAACTTCCACAGTAGAGAGTTCTTTTTTTTTTTTTTTTTTTTTTTAGTTTTCACATAATTTTACTTGTAGATTTGGGACATTCATTATTTTCTGCCTCTGTTAAAAAGATACTCATATCACTTACCAAACTATAAAGAACTATTACTGATTCGTATTTTCCTTCCTTCCACTACCTTTACTGAGTCCTAAGGAAAAGTATGGCTGAACATACATAGGTGAAAGTAGAAGGGAAGAGTACAACAGCGGCAACAGCTTCCCTGCAGTGGTGGCCTACTTCTGTTCTGGTGCTCTGTGAAAGATGTTATTTTGGCATAAAACACAAGTCTTTAACTAGACTTACCTATTACGGACTATTTATATTCAAATACCCCAAAGTAGAGGTAGAATCTAAGAGGCTTCATAATATTGATTATTTATACTCAGTTCACTGTCAAAGAACCGGTACATAAATAACTGCATTTAGTTTTAGGTTTTCTTTTTGTTTTTAATGTACAATCAGTTTACATCCACTTAAGCGGGATGATATATTTTCTCTTCTGTAATAACCAGAATTGCTTATTAAAGAGTAATAAGTTACAGCAAAGCAACTGAATAAGTATGTTTTCCTTTCGCTGACTCTAAAACTTCTTATTAAGCACCATTTCACAAAAATAACAAATTATATGTTGTGGTCTGCTTAAAAATAGGTATTTCTGAATAGAAGAGAAAACATTAGAATGAGAATACTTTGAAATAAATCAATTGCTTTAGTTATAAAGAGAGTTGTCAAAAATAAAAGCAGATGTGAACGTGATTCAAATTTAATATATTTGAAATATAAAGTAAAAATGTAATACACCTGGATAGAGTTATGCAAATTGCATGGGTAAATTTTTTCCCCTAGGGATAATGTCAGCCTGTTCTCTAAATCTATTTAAAAAAAGAATGTAGGAAACGACATAATTTTTAGATGTTTCCTTAAACTGATGCAGAGCTTTTTCTTATTATATTGAATTAATAAAGTAAATATTTTTAAAGAATTAACATAATCAGCTCTTTATGGCTGTGAACTGCCTCTACTTAATTTTAGGTAATCAAACATTTTTATTACTTCAGTCATTTGACACTATTCTCAAAGGAATCACCTTACTAGTATTGTTCTCATTCTTAGGCATATGTCTTTCCATTAGATGTAAATGTTCATTTCTAGTTAGGAAAAATATATATATATACATATATATAATTTATTTTAGTATTGTATTTTAGGATAATAGAAACAACATGAGGATAGGGTCAGACGACTTGGGTTGGGTTCCTAAAACTGATTTAGCAAGAGACCTCGCATGCAATGTAATGTTTTTGTCTCATTTCCTCATCTGTGCAGTAGACATAAAAATCTGTTTGCGTGTCTTGTTTTGAAAGGGTCAAATGAGATAATGTATATGAAAAAACTCCAAGTACTATTTACATACCATTATTATTACATTTAGGAAGTAACCTTACATAAATAATCCAGTAGGAGTGCCCTTTTTGTTTTAATACACACATAATTAATGTGTAGGTCATAAAGCCACTTCTTTCTTTGCTTAACAATAACTTTCTTGACCTAAACAATTTACCAGCGATCTAAGAAGTTGGAAAGGTTACAATAAACTTTCAAGTCTTAACATATCATTTTGTAGTTCGCTAACAGGGTTAACAATCCAACTTTCCATGCATGCCAAACCTGGCAATTATAAATAATTTAAAAATACGCAAGTGTTAGCTGTGCAGTTGTTTACAGATGCGTCACGTTTTACGCTACGGAATGATGACCGCACGATATTGAAAAATAATTAGTGCTAAGGCACAGCGTGGCACTGCTCCACGCCACGGCCACAAATCTTCGGTCTTGCATTGTTTAAGATGATGTAGGTGGCTCAACGTTGTGTCAAGCTGCACGTTCGGTATTAGTTCTATGAGCAGCTGGTTTTGTACACTTTCAGCAAAGCTCTGGGAATCCACCCAGCCAAGCAGAAAAGGGTTAAAGGAGTCCAGCAGAGGGAGAGGGAAGTACTGCTGAGTGAGTGTGTGTGTGTGTGTGTGTGAGAGAGAGAGAGAGAGAGAGAGAGAGGCAGAGTGTGTGTAAGAGAGTGTGAGCGCACAGGACAGAAGCATCGAGTTGCGGAGTGGACTCGTACACAAGTTCCAAAGGCCACAGCGTCCGCAGTTTTTGGCCCTAGCGGGCCCGGGGGGGCACGGCCTGCACCCAGCCCCAGCGGGCAGCGCCCCGTGGGCTTGGGGGGCTGGGTGGGAGGGAGAGGGGTCTCGCGAGGGTTTCGGGGCGTGGCTGGAGTGGGGGGCGCGCGGCGAGTGTGCGCGGGTGTGCGCGCGAGAGAGAGCGAGTGTGAGCGCGGCGAGTGTGAGCGCGGCGAGTGTGCGGCCGCGTCGCCATTCCCCGTGACGTCAGAGTGTATTGTTGTGAGCGGGGCCGAGCGAGCATCCCCGGAGCTGTCACCGCGGCGGCCGCGGCGGCGGCGCAGCGCGAGCCCCGCACGAGCGAGCCCGGCCGGCGCCGCCCCCGCCCCTGTCCCCGGCCCCGCCGCCGCCGCCCCAGCCCCCGCCCCCGGCCCGCCCGCCGCGCGCCGCCGCCGCCGCCCGCGCGCCCCCACCCACCCCACCCCACCCCCTCGCTCCATCCCTCCCACCCGCCGCCGCCGCCGCCGCCGCCCGCGCGCCTCCCCCCGCGGAGCGAGTGCGGGTCACCGGGTCACTGGGTCATTGTCTCCGCGCCCGAACCCCGAGCACCCCGTGGAATCCCCCACGTCATCATCAGAACCATCAATGAGATGCAAACATGAAAGACAAGAGGAAGAAGAAGGACCGCACCTGGGCCGAGGCTGCCCGCCTGGTACGTACCGCCCCCCGCCCGCCGCCCGCGCGTCCCGCCGGCCCCGCCGCTCGCCCCGCGCCGGCCCGCGGCGGCGGAGACGGCCACTTCCAGCCCCAGCCGCCGCCCGCTCGCCGGGCTCCTGCTCTTTGTTATTCTGCGGGAGTGGGCTCGCCCAGGGGCCCCTGTGTGTGTGCGTGCGCGCGCGGAGGGGCGCAGCGATTATCTCGGGGAGCCCCGCGCCCGCCGCGCCCGGGACCGCCCGGGACACTTCTCCCGGTACTTCGCTGTCGGGGCTCGGCTGTGTCTTCGCCACGGGTGAATCTCCGAGCGCTCGGCCCCGCTCGACTTCCCTCTGCCGCTCCGGAGACCTTTGTGTGGCAATTACCACTCCCTCCCGGCCCCTCCACCTCCCGGAATTTCATCAATAACTCTCTGTGCACGGTCTGTGTGTCTGTTCGGCGTTTGTGAGTTCATACATTTTACACGTGCATGCACGGTGTGTGTCCGACACGGACTTGTGGGGCGTGTGCATGTGGGCTAGGTCGTGCGTGTCTGTGTGCCGTGTCGTGTGCATTATGTATGCACACCGATACGTGCATGTTTCGTGTGGATCAAGTTCGTTTGTGTTTTGTAGGTATTGTGTTCTGCTCGATGTTTGTGTGTACATTCTGTGCACGTGTGTGCAATTTTTGAGTGTGTGTGTCGGGGCGTGTGTGTGTTTGGTGAAGTTGGGTCAGTGTCATTTGTAGTGGGAGGTTATTAAGAGTGTATAGCTAGGTGTGTTTTAATGCTGGCTTCCTGGGCGGTGTTATTCGGCTGCTTTTCTTTAACCTTTCGGAGCTTACGTTTTAATCATCGAAAGAATGTCTCTATAGAAATGCTGGTTGGCAAAGGGGCGTCGGCGTCTTTGGTTTGATGCATGTGTATGTGTGGGGTTTTTTTTCTTCTTCTTCTTCTTTTTCTTCTTTTAAAGGACAGCTGTAAACGGATTTTTTAAAAAGGATATTTCTGTATAGTGTGCCTCACGGGAATGCAAGGCATTACATTTGAAGTTCAGCCTTTCAGGGTTTCGGCTGCATAAATTAAATATTTATTTAGCAACTTACTGTCTTTTATAATTGGCCAAAAGAAAGCAGACTGCATGCAGTAGAGGGCGGGGTGCGGGGTGGAAGACCACAGAACATCTTATTGGGTCGACTTTGTAAAGATTGTTTTACTATAACTGTTTTCTCCTTCTCCTTCTTCTTCTTCTTCTTCTTCTTCTTCTTCTTCTTCTTCTTAAAAGCTTTTGAGTAACTACATCATGCTCAAGGAGAACATTTGTCAAAAGTGATTATCTGAGTTTGGTTGAAGGGCCTTGCTGGTATGTTTCTGGATTGGAGCAAAGGGTTTTAAAATAATTGACCCTATTGCCCTATGAAGGAGTGACAAAAGTCCCTTTTAATTGCGGTTTAATTACTGGAAGCTGAAGTGGCTAGGCCCCTTTACTTCATCTCTTAATTTGTAGTAGTGTATATTATGATTTCTCCTCTTATCTGTGATTGTGTTAATTGCTAAATCACTCACTGTCTGTGGATGAATGGGCAGGTGATAGTCATTCTCTAATGAACTGCATCTGGGAGAGGAAACTTATCTGTGAGGAATATGTGAAAAGTAAGCAGTAAGTGTTAAGTAGATGCCAGGTTGATATTATCACTGAATTTTGCTAGAGCATAGCACATTACTTATTGTTTGCTTAGCCATTAATTCAGAATTGTGTGGGGGTGTGCAAGGCTTCTGAAAATGCATTATTCAGGTTCCTTGGAGTGGCAATCAAGTGTTATAAAGCTTCAGTGTATGTGTTTTAAACAAGTGAGTGAGTTGACTTATAAATATTTTAAAATAATGATTCATGAATTACCTGTATCTGCCTGCAGAGAATTATTTAACAAATAACATTATTCTGATGGATTTAAAACTAACCATTTGTATTCAACTAGTATTTGTTACTATTCTTGAAAATACTATGCTCTCTTTGATCTAATTATAATGGATCTGTATTGATAAATCCTGAAATAGATTTCTGAATCACAGCTTTTTGTTAAAAGTTGCCTTTTTCTCTTACAAAGTTCATTGATGGGAAAAGACACACTAGGAGTCATCAACACAAAAGAATTAATGATAGACCAGATGTCTCTATTTTAACCAGACATATTGAACTAGTAGTTATGGTAATTTTTCAATTTGGTTCAAGTTATTTTTCCCCCGGTAGTTGTACAAATGTGTATGTATTCAAAATGTGACAGTTGAAACAAAATACTGAGCAAAATAACAAGTAGTTATACTGGAAATATCTTTCTCAGAAATTTGTGATTTGTAATTGAGACTTATGATCATTCTTAACTTACTATGTGAATAAAAAAGGATCCATTTGAGTAATATTGATTTTTTTCATGTTTTCATTATGATTACATGAATACATATAGACTTAAACTCTCTTACGAACTTGCATGAAAAAATTTTTACTCTTATAACTGTATTAGTTTACACTCAATTAATAAGGAATGCTGTTTTGGGGGGCATTTCTGTGCTATAAATACTATTATTACATATTTCACACTGCCTCTGATGATCTCGCTGTGGTTGTTGCTGTTAAGGACTTTTAGCCTTTTCTCCATCAAATGTTAAACTAAATGTCTGATTTTAAAAGTAAAGACTATGGATGGACAGAAAATATGCATGTGGTTGTTGCTATATATGAACTAAAGAGAGTATCCAAATTAACATTAAGAATAACCTTCCCATCATACCATGTATACTATATATCTCCTCCTGGAGCGTGTGTGTGAGCGAGATTATCTTGGAAGAGAGGGTATCAGGGGAGAGGAAATGCAAAATACATTTTTTGAACTGTGACCAAAAGCTTCTGTTTCCATGTAGCTTTGCATTCTTTTTTAAGAAAAATATAGATGGAAGAAGAACAGTTCTTTGTAGAGTAAGAACTTCCAGTCGACAACAGAATTTGTGCTTGCTTTCTTTGTGAGAAAAGTGTATGGTCTGTAAATCTACAAACTCTGAGTGCCAACTCTAGGGATTTTGCTTTAGATAGAGATGCAGCTCTCAAGCCCTACCATTTTCTGGTAAAAGTATGTCATGTTTGTATGTGGTGAGCTTGCTTAGCTTAGGCAAGAAGGAATGATAGTATGATTTTTCTGCATTTTCAGGAATGTCGTGATTATTAACAGGCTGCCATTTTAAAACAGTAAGATCACATCTTTTTTTTTTCTTCTTCTTCTTCCTTTCTCTCTCTCTCTTTTCCTGTCTTTTTGCCCTGCATCAGTTGGAGAAATTTCAGCCTTCAGTCTCCTCCACTCCCCCTCAGCCTTCTGCAGTTGTGGTTGTCACTTTGCGCATTGCCATTTAATATGGAGGCTTCTCCTAAACCAGATGCATTTTCATCTGTTTTATCTGCTCTTCTAAGGTTATAGAGTCTCAGAGGATCCCACAATCGCATGGAAGTGTCTTCTGTCTTAATATTTGTAGAGCACAATAAGAATAAAAATCAAAACCATAACTCATGTCGAGCTGGGGCTTTGACTTTAATCCTTTTGACTTTTATCTCAAGTCTTCACTCTGTTACTATAAATACAGTTTAAACCATTGTGAAAGGATCTTCATGCTTCTTTGTTAAAAAAAATGGGGATTTGACAGGACTTTGTTTTACTGCACTAAGGGGTTTCTTTGTTACAGGCTTAACACAAAACATACTGTTATTTATATATTTATTCTAGGTTAATTCTTTTTTTTTCCCTGACATGCAAAAATGTTGTTGCTTTGAGAAGTGCTTTTTGATAGTTCCATCACTTTGTTCTATAGGGAATGCTGCTGGTAAGATAATGATTCAGTGTATTAATTTGTTCCCTGAGTTTCTTCTGTTTGTTTCATTCCTTACAATCTTTGTTTAGTCTCACTGGCACCTGAAAATAAATCTTAACAATCTTCAATAGCTTTGTGCTTGGTAACATGGCTGATTTATTTGCTTGTAGTTTAGGTACATTCACAAAGGTAATGACTATTAGTAGGGTTTTTGTGGGGGATTTTTTGTTTTTGTTTTTGTTTTTTTGGTAGTTCAAGGTGACCTTTGGGGAAAATTTTTTTAAATGACAAATTTGCCTCATTGTTGGGAGAAAACAGATACATATATCTTTATGCTATAGTGAGAGTTACTGAAGGTTTTAGTAAATTGAAATTCTGTAAATCATATTCTATTAAAAATTAAGTGGGGTTTTATGAATTAAAAGGAAATCTGTGTGACTCTTTTGCATGGAGAAGATTCTTTTGCATAATGCATTATGTGCTAAATAAACTCTTAGGGTTCCTATGAAATAAAGCTGGATGGTATTGGAAGCTGTTAAAATAGAATACAATTCATAATCGTTAATTTACTGGTTGCCTTGTCTTTTGTCTTTGTATTTTAGAAATATACACAGTTTTTCAGGAATGGTGAACATGGGGATGGAGGAGGGAGCACTGATAACTGCTTTTGGCATTTTCTCACTGGGCTTGGATTTCAGGTTATGAGCAGGCCTTAATAGTTGAGAAGATTTTGACTTGTGATTTGGGGTAAGCCCCAAAGGAGCACATGAGCATGATTGCGACAGTGCTTATTGGCTTAGGAGCCTGGCTAATGTATATGGCAAGTGTTTTATTTTCAATCGCTTACATTTCAGTTGGTTTGATTCAGCTCTTTTCTGTGATCTACACGTAACATCATCTTTATGTCTGTATCTCATCATCTCTTCTTTCAGATGGGGAACCTAAATTTTCATTGCAATTTGAAAGATGGGAAAGAGTTTAGCAATCTCTCTGCCTCTTTGAGTCTCAAGTTGGGAAAAACGTGTTTGAAATAAATGAGAAATGTGAACTTAGGTCTAGTGTTTGGGTTGTTAATTTTTTATTTCCTGCTGACATGAAAGGGAATTTTAAGAGTTGATCCTTTCTTAAGTTTTTCCCTCATTTGAGAAAGTCTTTGGTAGCAGAGGATTCCTTGGCTGTCAGAAATGGACCCTTGGCGTGCTCTGGCTTTTAGACTTGTAGAGTTGTACCTGTAAAGGAATTTCACCACAGAGAAGTAAGTGAACTTATAAAGTAATGAAATTTAATATTTAATAATATAATAGTTTCAACCTTTACTGAAATGCACTGGAAATGTGAAGTATGGTCCCTAACCATTTTGAGGATTCCTACATATACAGCTCAAATGCTGGGGAGGATAGAAAGATACATCCTCAAGGAGTGTTGAGTTCAGTAGAGGAGACGAGGAAAACTGGAGGAAGACTGAGCAGACACCATCTGCAGGTGTCACGTGAATGATCAAGCAGGTGCTAGTTTATGGATTCACAGAAGGGAGAAGCTGTGTGGTATGTGGAGATTGCAGAAGGCTTAATGGATTAGGTGAAACTTGGTTTGTCCTTGAAATATGAGTAAGATTGAACTGGTGATGAGAGGGGAACATTCTAAGAAGAGAGCCCTGCATGAGCAAAGGTGTCAGGTAAGGCACGAGGATGGGTTCAGGAGGCCATGAGTGGACAAGTCCAGAAATACCCAAAGACTTGAGGGGGTTGGCCTAGCAATAAAGTTGAAAATTACATTGTGACCAGATTAGGGAGCGATTTGCAAGTTATTTCAAGAGAGTTGGGCTTGTAAATTGTAGCGTGGGGCTGGTGGGATGGATGGTAATAGAAATAGGGTTTCTTTAAAAACACACAAAACAAAATGACTATCTCTTATAGAGAGAGGAGACACCAGTGCTCTGGGGATGTCTCTGAATGCTTCCATTATTGGGTAATAGAGTCCGAAAACAAAATTGATGTTAGAAACATTTTAAACGATGCAGCTTTATTCTGTCCCATAGCCTTTGCCAAATGAGGTAAAGTTAACATCAGTGAGTAATATACATTACATTTGTGGAAAACATACACAGGGCACTTTGTTACCTAAAATACTCTCTTGAGATCAGTAGGTAGCTAGGGTTATTTCAGTAACTCAGTCACCAAATGTGTGGTTGAATGATATGCCCAATATCATCACCCTGTCTGTAAGGAGCAAAACTGGCACAGGATTTTTTAAAAAAATCTGTGTCGTGTCTTTCTGATTTTTAAAAATGAACACAGGCATTTTAACTGATGTGAATTTAACTGATTTGTTGCACGGGGGCATAGGGAGGATCCAAGCCTACAGCAGACTTATTTCCTGCTTTTCAGATGGCCTGCTTTTCATTTTTCTCTCTCTTTTTCATCAAAAGTCTGCATAAAATTATTATGATTATTAATTTATAACTTAAGCCCCCCATCCTCACCTCTCCCGCAAGGCTCATCAGTAGCAGGTCCTGGCTCCTTCCTGATAGGGCCGGGAGGAGGGGCATTGGTGTGGAACCACTTTCAGCTACTTGCCGGCCACTCAGTGGCTTGATTGTTCTGCTTTTGTCCCTGCACAGTTGGTAGCTGTGGAAATCTAGCCCGGATTGAAACTTTCCCTGAAGAGCCCTTGGGGAACAAATAGAAACATTATATGATTAGCCACATTGTTTTCATTATTAAACAAATCTACATAAAAGGGTAGCAATTAACAGCTTTATCAGCCTGAACTTAGGCACCTACCTCTCTGCTCCCCTCAATATTCCCACTTGAAGTGGGAACAATTAACTGTTGCTGGTTTTAATGTCAGCAACTGACAACATTAAATTGGGAATAGGCACTTCTCCTGGTTGATTGACATATAGCCCTCTGACACATTCTTATGTGTTTTAAGGCAAACTCATGCCCTGGGGTTAGAGCCAAAGGGCTTGTCAGAACATTGGCTTTAATGGCTGAAATGTATAACCTAAATGACATCCAAGACCTTAGCCTTTGGTGGAACTTTTAGAATCTGAGGAATCCTCTAAGGCAGTGCAATCTATACTTAGTGGACACACTTAGAAATTGTAAGATTTTTTTTTTCTAAGTATATAGATGTATCATTTATTTTATAATAGTTGTTTACCATGGACTTATTTGGCATATATTTAGCATAAATTAGTCCATGAAAAACTACATAATGATGTTTAAAATAATTCCACAATTGCTATTTTTTTGGCAAATGTTGTGTTCTTCAGTTATGCAGTTGTTGATTTCCGAATATATTATTTATGACTTAAAGGGAGGGAATAGGATGGACCCTCTTCTCCTTATTCAGAAGACAGATGGCATTTCTGAGATTTCATTAACTATAAGGTATTAGAACCCATTTTAAAAATTTCATGGAGTTAGAAATTGAGATAGAATCTTTGGGCTTCTTTTCCAGATCAGTTATAGAGGAAAACATGATATAAGAAGATGTTGGTTATTCTTAGTTTTTTTTTTTTTTTATTTTTAACGTCAAAAATAAATGACTGTATATATAATTTGTACATATATCCGAACCTTGTTGCCTGAAGAACTGAGTTGCTGTTTGGACCATCAGGATTCTATATGATGCTCTTTTAGTGTTCTGAGACTCTGTTTTGGTGTGGAGGAAGGGGTCCCCTGCTAGTGATACCACTGGCAACACCAGTGGTATCCAAGTATCCAACTCAGTTCTGCCACTATCTACCCAGAGACATCATCAGGTTCAACAGGTTAAGGCTTCAGTTCTACAGTAGTCACCCTCCACCCCCTTCAGAAGCCAATGGCAAATCCAGGTGGTTATTACTTATGCTTCTGACTGACCTACCAGCTATAGCCTGGAAGTTCCAGTGACATCTCCATGGACTTAAGAGGCCAGTTGCAAGTCCAAGTTGTTATCTGTATTTCTGACTGTCTGTAAATCAGAGCCTCCCAAGACCTCTTCCTCGGGCTTAATTAATTTGCTACACAGTTCACAGAACTCTGAGAAACATACTGCTTGTAGATTACTAGATCACTAGTTTATTATAAAAGATATGACTCAGGAACAGCCAGAGGGAAAAAAAGCATAGGGCAAGATATGGCATTAGGGCATGGAGCTTCCATGCCTCTCCAGGTGAGCCACTCCCCCAAAGTCTCCACGTGTTCACCAACCCAGAATTGATCTGAACTCTGTCCCTTTGGGTTTTCATGGAGGCTTCATTACATAGTCATGATTGATCAAATCATTGGCCATTATCCAGCTCCTCTTCCTCCCCCAAGGTCAGGAAGTAGGAATGAAAGTTCAAACCTAATCACATGGTTGGCTCCTTGTCAACCAGTCCCCATCCTTAGGTACTTTCCAGAAGTCATTTTATTAGCATAATGAAAGACACTCTTAATCTTCTCAACACTTAGGAAATTCCAAGGTTCTGGGAGCTCTCTGCCAGAAAAAGGACAAAGATCGACTACATATCATTATAATTCACAGCATCACCCCCTCCATTCTTCCTTCCCCCCACCATGCACATACAACAGATACTCTCTTATCTCCTTCCTTTAAAATATTGTCTTCAAATTCTTGCAACCAGAAGTTGTCTTTCCTAAATGCTTTCTGTTTAATTTCTTGTCTCTTTTAAAACAAGCCAAGAAATTAAATTAAAACATTTTGCATCAGACTTCTCTGATATTCTTCTTGTTCCCTTTCCATCACTATCCTTGCTTTTTCCTGCTTGATTGAGGGTCTCCTCCTCTCGGTTTCTCCTTCAATGTCAGTGTATCTTAGAATGCTGCCTATCCCTTTCATTTTATTCTCATTTTCCTCCTGTCCCTTGACCTTCTCACCTGCCTCAGTGGCCGTTCTCTCATGATGAAGACTCTAGCCTTGATATTTTCCCTAAATTTGAGACTTATATGAATAATTCCTTTTGTATCTCTATGTACTCTGAGTATTTCAAATGAAATTTATCCAGTTTTATCAAACATTTGTTGGCTATCTCCCATAAAAGTGTTGTACATTGGGTACAAAAAGAGAAATGTGATAATATTCTTGTCTGCGTGGGTTTACTTATCTGTGTGTACCTAAACACTGGTATCTGAGGAGAGTGGTAAATTCCATCTTAAATATAGCTCACATTCAGCTCCTCCTCTTTTCATTAACTGTATTTTGTATAGTTCTGACCTTTCAACTAATTTTGTCTTTAATCTCTTTTTTAAAATCTTACAGAAGCTGTGTTTCTCTTTCTAGAGTAGATCTGATCTTACTGAATCTTTTCTCTGCTTAAAAAGTCTTGCAATTATCTTCAAGTTAAAGTCAAACAGGTCATGGGAAGCCCTTTTCAATATTGGCAACACTTTTTAAAGGGGTATGTCATGATTGTTTTTCCTAATAATATGGAGAATTTTGCAGTTTTTGTTATATATCACACCAGTGTCCCATTTTCTACAGCCTTCTACAGATTTATTTTATATTCTTTTAAAACACAGTGAAGATAGTTAAATTTATCAGTGAGTAGTTACACTTACCAATATTTTATCATCTTCTGTGCTCAACTCTGTTTCTTGTATCATATTCCCCCTTCTTTGTAAATTACTTCCTTTAACAGGTTTTGTTTTGTTTTATTTTGTTTTTAATGAGGGGGCTCTGGGTTCATGAACAGTCTTCAAATATCTAGAATGTTTTTATATTGCCCACCCTTAAATCTTTTTTTTAATTAAACTTTAATATTTTAAAAGAATTATAAACTCCTATGAAGTTCTGAGAATTAAAAAAGAGAACTGTGGGCAAACGACAACATGATCCACCTGTTATCCACACTCTTTCCCTAAGTCCTTCCTATCCTCATAAATTGAATCTGAACACAGTCCAGACTGAATGTACAAAAGTGGCCAAGAGAAGACTTAGGAAGATTATCCCCCAAATATGTAGATTATAACTCAAACAAGAGATGTCGTCACAAAGTATCACATCTTTCATTTAAAAAAAAAAAAAAAGTGGAGAGACTTGATAGGGAAAAACTGAAAGATCAATGTTGTTCTCACCTTTGAGTGATAATTTAGCTAGTTATAAAAGTTTTAATTGACAATTTTTTACTCTTAATACTTTGGAAATGTTTCTTCATTATGTTCTTATATGAGTGGTTGTGACACTGTGTCTGAGGTGAGTTTATTACTTTACAAGAGGTAATATGCTTTTGTATTTGAGAGTCGTTATGTGTTCTGTTTACCCTTGAAATTCTGCACTTTTAATACTCTGTCTTAAGTATTTATGGGTGGATTTGTCTTTATTCTGCTTGGTATCGTGTGTGTGTATGTGTGTGTGTGTGTATTTTAGAGTATACTTTATTGTTGTCTTCTTTATGCCTTACACTTTTAATCACATTGTAATGTAGAACTTACTTTTGGCATTGTATCCCCACCTGACCATGAATTCTTTGAAATCTTCTAAGAGGTCCCTCAACATATAGTACTTCAATATATTCAGCTTATGGTTTAGAAATGGTTTAAGAGCAATGCAGAAAGGACCCCCCTCATACTGAACAAGATACTGCCATGAATGTGTTAGCTTTGTCAGTCAGGATTATGGGTTGCAAGCAACAGAAAGCAAGTCTTGATAACTTAAGTAGAAAAGGATATTTTGGAGTCTATAAAGTAGATTACATAATCATCAGAAAGGATCCAAAAAAAAAAAAAAAAAGGCTGGAAAAATAGACGAGGATCAATAGAGCCTGGGCAGCAGACACACACAAAGTCATGCTATAAGAATAGTTGGGATATTGCTATGGGCACCACTAATGGTTACCACTGTGACTTAGTGTTGACATAGGACACTGCCCTTGCTGCCAATGTAGCATATGAGTGTATCACCATCTGTTTTGTCTTTGCGTCCCGGGTTCAAGATTCAAACTCACAGGCAGATGCATTTAATTGTCAGACTCTAGTGCCGATATCTATATCTTAGTTGTTAGGGACTGATGAAAAGGTGTATATGGCTCTTCAGTATCACAGTGGAAATCTTTCCATCCACATTTTTATAGCGCCGATAAAGTAAAAAAGATTAAAACCAAATGCCTCATTTCTTCCCCACCTCCTGCTCCCAGCAAGTGTTCTCTTCCTCTCTTTCATCTCTTGGTGAAAGCCACCACCGTCTTCACAGTTGTTTAAGCCAGAAACCTTTTTGTCATCATTAATATCTTTTTGTATTTTTCCCCTTTTATCCAGTAATCACTGAGTTCCACTAGTTTTATCTCCTTTGCTTCAAATCTTCAAATCATTATCCTTACATCCTACACTTATATCCATTTCCACTGTAATTTACTTTGACACAGGCAGTATATAGGTTAGGGAAAGAATAAAGAGTAATGACGGGCCTAAAAGTCAGGCAGATAATGTTTGAGTCTCAATTCTGCCACTTACTGTGTATTTGACCTTGGGCAGATTATATAACATTTCTCAATTTTAGTTCATTGTGTATTAGCAGGGAATAACATAAAAGAGTGGTTGGAATATTTAAATAAGGTAATGTGTATAATGTATTTAGTGTAGTGTCTCACTTTAGAAGATGCCAGTTAATGTTCGTGTCTGCTGGTTTTCCTTTTCTCCTTAAGTTCCTGCAAAAACCTTGTAACTGACTTCACTGTTGACAGACTTGCCTCTACTCAGAATTATTCTTCTTATTGCATTCATAATCATGTCTTTAAAGGTGAAACTGGTTTATGATACCCCTTGAGGCTGACTTGGTTTCTGTAGGAAACAGATGGCAATATTGCCATCTTAAAGGGGTGATTAAGTGAAGTTAGGACACCAGTTAAAGAAAAGAACAAGGGTTAGTGAGGCAAATCAGGAATGTAACCAGTAAGAGTCTGTCACTCCCCTTAGACTTGAGGGGCCAAGAAGAGTAGGGAATGGTTACTGCAATGATGTGGCCTTACAGGAGAAGGGTGCCTGACACAAACTGTGACCACAGGCAGTGGGATATAGTCACTGCTGGCCCCCCTCCTTGGGGTGGGCAGGGAGACACATCACCTCAATACACTGATGCCTTTGCCTTCTATGCACTCATCTTTCCTCAGCTTCCTGTTAGCTGAACCCATCCAGAAGCTAGAGGACGAGGGGGTCTCTGTTGAGAAAATTCATAGATGTCAGCCTACTGGGTCGCAGAGCTGTGTGAAGGAGGACAGAGAGTGAATCCGGAGTTGCTAATGAGGAATATACAAATGCCACTTAAAAAAAACCCGTTATTAGCTTTGTGTTATTCTAAAAGTATGGTCCTTGGGGCCCTGTAGGTTAAAGCCTCTGCCTTTGGCTCAGGTCATGATTCCAGGGTCCTGGGATGGAGTCCCACATCAGGCTCTCTGATCTGCGGGGAGCCTACTTCCCACCCACCTCCCCGCCCCCCCCCCCCCCGCCCTGCCGCCTGCCTCTCTGCCTACTTGTGATCTCTGTCAAATAAATAAATAAAATCTTTTTAAAAAAGTTTAAAAGTATAGTCCACTTGTTGCAAAATCTTTTAGGTTTATCTTATTCATACTTCTCCAGTTTCATTGTTTGATTCCCTTCTCCAGTCATATAAAAGTTGTGTGAGATCTCTGAAATTTGTCATACTTTCCCATACTTTGTCTTAACTTTGTACACATTGTTTCTTCACTTTGTGGCGTCCTACCTCTCCCCCTCCTTTTTATCTGGCAGATTCCTATGCTTTCTTCAGATTTCAGTCTCCCTTTAGAAGCTTTTATATGTTTTCAAAGTACTATGTAGTTGTGACAATATGCTTTCTTGTTTATAATTGTTTCCTGAGTGCCTAATGCCCTACCTCATTTTAAGTTGTTGCTGATTACAGTCACGTAAAGTGAAGGAGTCAAAAAAGGGATTTTCAAGAGAGCTGTTAGAGCTAAGTCTAAAAGTTTTCAACATATTTGTAGAACTATAAAATGTGTGTCTCCTTGATTTATTTCTGTGCCATGCTGAGTTGTCACTGTACAGTCTAGAGAAGGGATCACATTTCTCAAGAATCAACTGGACAACTGACGGATTTTGAAAGCCTGTGTCTACTTTCAGCTCACTAGCACCTTTTATTACTTTGGAATAATAATTTGATAGTCATCATGCTTAATGGCACTGGAAAATACTCAGTTCCTGCCATTAATATGTTAGGTGACTTGGGAATGTAATAAGATATGGACCTTGACCTTTGGGAAATTAACTTAAAAAAAACAACAAAAAAAAACTTCTTAGGGCCCAAGAGATACTTCGCTGTAAATTTCAAATTATGTACGGTAGTAGGAATTCAATAGCCTAAAAGTAATCTTCTTCTTTATTTGGTTTTAATAAGACACAATGATGATTTATAAAGGTTTGCTATGACTTTCAGAGCAAGCGAATTATCTAGTACATTGACTACAGTGCAGATTGGAAATGTTTGCCGAGTAAATAATCTCCTTTTTATAAATAAGTAAAATATTTATAAGCTTGGTGTCATAGCCATAGAGTATAGGAATCTTATATAACAACAAAATAGTCTTCTGGTGTCACTTATCATAACATGTTACTATTACTAAAGTAACACTAATTAATAATAATGGCTTCTAAGAACTAATATTATTGGCTACTTATATGCCTGACACTGCATTAACTTGTTATATGTGTTATATTGTTTAATCCTGAGAGCAAACCTAGAAGAGATATTGTAATATTATCCACATTTTTTAAAAGATTATTTATTTATTTATTTGATGGAGAGAGAGAGTGGGCACATAATCAGGGCGAGCAGCAGAAGGAGAGGGAGAAGCAGGCTCCCCACTGAGCAAGGAGCCTGATGTAGGACTCCAACCCAGGACCCTGGGATCATGACCTGAGCAAAAAGCAGAAGCTTAACTGAGTGAGCCACCCAAGCGCCCCCGATCCACATTTTTTTAAATGAAGAAATTTAGGTTTAGAATGTCTTTTAGTTGAATTTCTTTCAGTTGAAAGTGAAATAAATTTAAATCAAACTGGTTTAAGTAAAAGGGCTCACATAGCTGAGAAACCCAAGGGCAGACTTCAGTTCTAAGTAGATGTTGAGATTTAGCGAATGGCATCAAGGTATTTGCTTTCTTTATACTTGTCTTTGACTTTGCTTGCCTTCAGGCAGGGTTCAAGCAGAGCTTTGGACAGAGAAGGTGGTCATTGGCACCCCATACCTGCATTCTCTAAACTTAGCACACCAGTACAAAAGGAATCGATCTTTTAAAATTATTATTATTTATTGTTATTAATTGTTATTATTTTAATGCTAATCCCAGGGAAGTCTTCATTCTGCCCTACTTGGCTGATATACTCATCCCTCACAGCAATGGCTAGGATCAGATAACATGATTGATTGCCACACAAGGATCACATAGAGCAGAGGGAAATTACACTAAAGCACCAATAAAAAGCAGATGGAAGGCATGTTGGGAAAACAAATTATGAATGCCCTTGCCTTTACTATGCCGAGGGTGAATTAACTTGCTGTGCTAGTAAGTAGTGGAACAATGATTCAAATCCATGTCTGTCCAACTTTTGGGCTCTAGTCCTTGAGCATATTAATGTAGACACTTTCTTATTCATTCTTTCTGTTTTTTTTAAATGATATTCATTTTATATTAAAAAAGTGTTAAAGCAAAGGCAGCTATTGCAAAGGTTCTAAAGACTTCTTTGGTCTGTTTTCTCTGAAATTTACTTTCTTGATTTAGAGACTAAAAGTTACAATGGATGGTTTCTGTTCTCTTTTCCCTCACAGACCAGTTTCTGAGTTCTGTATGAACAGTCTATATATAACATTTACAACATAGTTGAACACAATTTAGGATCTAAATTTACAAAATCTGTAATTCTGGATGAAGCTTCCAGGTACTTTCTGAATACAAGTAAATATTTTTATTCACCAACTAAATGCCAAGTTTTCTTTACGGGGTTGACCATGATCCTTAGAGGATCTGAACTTAGCAAAAGAGAGCAAACATTTCTGTAGTGTAAATCTTCATTTATTCCTCTAAATATTGAGATAAGATCAGCATAATGACTCCTTGTTTCATGATAGAATTGTATGGACAGTCTTACTGCTGTCACTTTTTGTTTATTCATCTAATAGTATTTCTCTTCTCCTAGAGATTGAATGAAACAAAGATAGTGCTTCAGGAAATTTCTTCTTCTCCGTTGCCTCCACCCCTACCCCCCCAGTCTTATGGAAATTTGACCATACTTTCTCAGCTTGGATAAAGGTGTGAGGTACTAAAAGTTGATGTTTATGTGTGGTCTGCTCTAGGCAGCGATACTACTTGTAGAAAGAGAAGAACTCTTTTTTAATCCACCAGGATCTTTGATGAGGGAATGAGAAAAAGATACTCTTAACCGTACATAAGGATGTTCTCATCCTTTCTCCAATTTTTTATGTCTATCTTATCCCTTTTTGACTAATGCTATCTTTACAGGCCAACTTCCAGTAACTAAATAAGAAAGACTGTCAGCAGGGAGAAAAAAAAAATAACCACCACCAACAAATCCAGATATTGCATTTTTTTAAAAAAAGATTTTATTTATTTATTTGACAGAGAGAGACACAGTGAGAGAGGGAACCAAGCAGGGGGAGTGGGAGGAGAAGCAGGCTTCCCGCAGAGCAGGGAGCCCGATGTGGGACTCGATCCCAAGACCCTGGGATCATGACCTGAGCCAAAGGCAGACTCTTAATGATTGAGCCACCCAGGCGCCCCCAGATATTGCATTTTTAAAAATATTTTAATGACTCTGCCCACCTTTTTTTTCCAGAATTCACTATTTACTGAACTCAGCTTCATAGTAAGAAATGCAAGATGCTTGAAAGTTAAACATTTTTTCCATTGTTAAAAGCTGCAGTGAAGAATGAATTTTTTTCTTAAGTAGTCCAGTCTTCCCGCTCCGTCTTTTCATGACATTTTGTCTCATTCTCTTGGCGTTAGGTGACAGTGGGAGGCAGCTTTAGGGAAAAAAAGCAACTTTAAGCACATAAAAGATGTCATCCAGAAAAATGATGTAGAAACAAACAGTAGGACTTTAATAAACTTTAGTGTTTTGTTATAGTCTTTTCCCTATGTGTTTGCTCATATATCTTTGTTTTGGATAGAGTCTAAAGGGGAAAAAAAAAGATTGTCTTCTGAGTTATTTAAAAAATCTTTCTCTGTCTTTAACGAATGGTTGACTGGATATTTTGTTAGTCAGTAGGCTGGTGCGCAGTTCTTTCATTTTCCCTCCTTAGGGACAAATGGTGGGGCTGTACTTCTCTGCCCCCTTGAAGTTAGGCATTAACCCTGTGAGTTGTTTTGTCCCCTCTAGCCAGCATTTGATGCTCCTTATTTCTTTCTCAGTTGTGTTGATCACAGAAGCTGGTGACAAGATGGAATTTCAGTCATCCTGCTTCTAGAGATATGGACATAGAGATGTGAGTGAGAAATAAGCATTTGTTTTAAGCCACTGAGATTTCAGGTTTTTTTGTTTTTGTTTTTGTTTTTTACTATTTTCTATCCCTCCCCATCCTGTCAGATGCAGCCCGTGCAGCAAAACAGGTGTTTTTGTTCTAGAATGCCTTCTGCCTTCTACCTTTGTTTATGAGACACTAAACGCATAATTACATGCTTAAGAGGTAAGGGAAGCAAACAAGGTTAGGTCCCCCTTTTTTCTTCTCCATTACATTAAATTGCTCTGTAAAATCAGCCTGTCTCATATTTATTCTTTGATATTTTCAAATCAGTAAACAATAGGGAATTTTCATCGCCAAGAAAATTCTTTCATATTCCATCTTAAGATAATTCTGTTTATATTTTGGCTTTTTAAAATACTTGCTTTTCATTCTGTCTACTGAGGAGGAAAGCTTTCTCACCAGAAGGAGTAGAACAATTACGGCTCATAGGGAATTGAATTCCAAGATAGTTGGAGAGATAGAAAAAGGGCACCTGGACATTTTCAATGAGTTCAAGTTCCCTCGTGCAGACAAATTGTGCTTCATTGAAAAGGTATGACCAGATTTCCACACCATTGAGAGGAGGAAAGCAGACACTGTAATAACACCTCTTTCTTTCTCTTTTTCTCTCTCTTTTGGCCTAGGGGAATGTGGGTAGAGGGAGCACCCCCACTAAGGGATTAGGTTTCCCAGTCTGTCTCAGAGACTCCTGTCTCCATTTCCCTTCCATTGAGGGCTCAGTCACCCTCGGGCTGTTTCCCACCAGTGTCCACTCTCCTCTAGATAGAACCTACAGAAACTCCTGACAGCTGACAGCCTCCCCTTTGAGGCCTACTCCTTCATGGAGCAAAAGGGAAAAAAAAGGGAAGAAAACTTGTCTTGAAAGCCTGCAGACTTTCACACCACAAGGAATGTGTTGACCATATGCATCTTAAAACCAGATGAACAATGTTTGTCCAGCCCTTCAGCTCACCCATGTGCAACCCTATCTGTCCCATGCTCCAAAGCAAAAAACTCAAAACCAGATTTCCTACCAATTTCCTACCAATCTTTTGCTCAAATAAGGATGGAATTGTTAATACACAGTCAGGTACATGTTAAATTATATTGTTCATCATGACATAATTTATCTGCAGGGGACATTGATTGTCGCAGTGAATTCCTTAAAAAAAAATTCTTTTTGCCTTTATATGGGGGCATATTAGTTATAATTATCATAGGCAAGGCCACCTCTGAGATGCTAGGGTCAGAAAACAGACTTTCATTTTCCTGTTTTAATTTCCAGTAATATGGAGATAATGTGTTTCGTGTTTATTTCCCCTTTGCACCAGGATACGTATGGAGTATCCCAGTGTTTGCTCTCCTATATGTTCTTTATACCTGATGGCAGACATAGTTACCTCTTAAAACCTGAACATCAGAAGAGTTAACAGAACTCTCAAAGCTTTTCCTAGAGATAGCTTCTGCAGAGAGGATCTGATTCCTGGGGGCCTACTGCCTACTGCCTGCATTTGAGTGAATCTAAGAGAAAAACATCTGGCCTAATTTATCTTCAGGCATAATTTAATAATGCTGAATGACAACCTTTGGGAAAAATCTAAGTAAGACTTTATGTAACCACTAATTTAGAGTTGTTTAATAGGTAATTCTTATTTGTATTTCTTTTGAAGGAATAGATATTTTGATCACATCAGAGCTAATCATTTTTCTTCATCCTGACATCTAAATGTGGTATCACAGTATAATGAGCTCCCAGCCTGGTTGTAGGCAGAACTCAACTGGTAGAATCGGGACTGAAGAAGGCTAGAAAGCAATAGGGACTGTCTGATTTCATAAAGAGTCTTTTGCTGGCAAAGGTAAGTTTTAATGCTCCATTGCCTCCTTAAAGAGACTTAGCCCATATTTCATATCAACAAATATTGGCTGATTGAAACCAGTTCTGTTTGCTTTGTGCCCTGATAAATATGGCCTTTATTCCTCCACATAGTCTGAGAAACGGGATAGAAAGAGGGATAGACTGGAGAGGGTTGGAAAACTTGGCTAATATTAAGATGGGTAGTACATCAAGCAGAAAAAAGCACTTGCCCCAAGAATGTATTTAGCATAAATCTATATGCCCATACTTAAATTATATCTTAATTCCTTGAGTATAGTGAATCTGGTAGGAGATCTTTGACTTGGTTTTTAGTATAAACACTTATGCTAGATTCTTACCTTATGACTCCAATTAGAAACAAGGATGACATATCACGTAAGACTTTTGGCTTTCAGAAGGCCTCTAGGACATATTATGAAAATATTGAGGTACCTGCTTCATATTTTTAAAATGTTGGCCTTCTTTCTGAAGCCTGGGATTCAGAAATTCTTTTAGCTGTTGCTCATGAAAGTTGTGTTCTAGGTAAAGACCTCTTACTGCTAGAATTATTTATAGCTTTGCCTGGTGAGTTCCCAATTTTATACAGTTTTTAAAATTTTTTAATTATCTGTCTGGATGGATCAAAGTGTATATTTGACAAAGGGCTAACACTCTGCATTCCCAAGTTTTATCTCATTAAGAATTTGGGTTGCCAGTGATGAAGTAAGTGCTAGCAATAGCTACTCTTTTATTTATCTTCTAAAGGAATAAAACATTAACATAAGGCTTAGAAACATGTCTTTTGTATTTTTTAAAAATAGCCTGTGAAAAGAACCAACTAAGGGCTTAGTAATTAGTCTAATGCACACATTGGTCATGAACATTTGGTCATGGACAGTGACTAAAATCGAACTCTAACTAATTAAGCGAGAAGTTGAATTTACTGGACGACTTGTATAAGCCTAAAGCAGCATAGGAGAACACAGGTCGTTAGCAACACCTGGAAAGAAGGAGTGAATGTGTCCAGGACTCCTTCATCTCTGCTTCTGTCCATATAGAAGACTTATTTTCTGGACCAGGCTACTTCCACATGGCTAAAGACTTAGCTTTTAGCTAATTTCAGGCTCTCGTCACATGGGGTTATTTTCAAAAAGCAACTGAGATTTATTTTCTTGAGATTTAGACCAATGTGTCCTGGGGAAGATTGATGATTGGCCCTCCTGTGTACCCAACAGGGACCATCCCACCACCCATCATTAGTAGAGAACTCTTAAGTATCTACAGGAGTATGATAGCTCCCATTCAAATCAAAGCAGGAAGGGATTTTTCATAAGAGAATAAGGAGTTGTGTACTCAAGACAATAAATTCAGCACATCAGTTCTTCCTTGTCATTGTTCCTCTTGTTTTCATTCATTAGCCAAGTTTCTATTCAGTGCCTACCTTGTGCCAGGTACTAGCAATAAAGGAATGGCCAAATAAAATAACAAAATAAAATAATACCACGATGATTATCACTACTTGCATAGACTCTGAATTATAATAAGACTGTCAGAAATGGGGTAGGCAAGGGTTATTTCTATGTGGACTAAATTAGCATTTTGAATGAATATGAACAAGGCATATGGCCTGGTGTCCTTTCTTTTATTTTAAATCCATTTCTAAGTAAATTAGCTGTTTGCCACCTTCCCCTCCCTGACTCTGGTAAACCAGGGGATAAGTGTCTCTAGAGATGGTGATGACATGTTTTATTGTATTTCATTTTGGTGTATGTGTGTGCTTGGTAAATATTTGTTAAATCAATGAATTATTGAGGAGGTGATGTTGTTGTCTAACTATAGTCAGGAGAAAAGGGTGACTATTAACTGTGACAAAGCAAGCATCATTGTCTTTGTCATTCTTCAACATTTAAGTGGTCAGGATCAAATAATTCCATATAACAAAGTCATTTTCTACAATTATCTCAAGATATATTTTGCAACTAATTCCTTCTGGCAGCTACAGCTGGATGCTGTGTCATTTCAGACGAGTCTGGAAGAATAACACTGAAGAATTTTCTTGACTCAGATTGAATGATGAGTAATACTTGCTTTGGAAAAAATTCAATATATCTGTATTTTATTTTCTCCACTGTGCTTTACAGTATGAGGTATATAACTGATTCTGTTGCTGCTTGAGTATTCATTTTTATTTTGTTTGAAACGGATTTTTAAATTATTTATTAAATACTATGTAATTTAAATAATGCAGGCATAAATTATATAAACGGCATAATGTAGAGATTAATATACAATTTAAAGAGGATGAAAGTAATTCGTGCTTCTAAATATGCAAATATTTAAAAAGTATGACATTTCCTCCTTGAACTTTTGCTTTTCTATCCCTCTCCAGGGTAACAATTGGTAATTGCTGGAATATTTTTATATGGTGTGAATGTAAGTTGGGGGCATGTAAGTGTATAGACAACACATACATTTAAATACATGCTTTCTCTATATATACTGTTCTTCAGCCTGCTTATTTTTACTCATCACCTTATGGACATCTTCCTCTGTCAGTGCATATTTTCTTTGAAATGGTGGTATATTTTATGATATGTATGTGTCTTCATTTATTTAACTATCCCCCTCTTAGATTAGCTTTTAAAAAAAAAATTCAAATAATACTTCATCGAACCTGTGGGATAGGCTGTAGATTTCTGTAAGAAAAATTTCTAAAGGTGAACAAATGGGACCTCCTACTTTTTACATTTTAATAGTACTGCCAAATTACCCTCCAAGTAAGTTGGCACCATTTACTACAAGATGGTATATTGGGACAGTGAAGCACTTGGAGACTGAAGGCATGGGTTTGGATCCCAGGTTGGCTTCTTACTTAGGGATCGCCTAGTAGAGGGGAAGTAATGTGTCTGTGTCTCAGTCCTCTGTAACATTAATACCTACCTTGACAGGTGGTTGTAAGAATTAAATATGTCAACATAATTCAAGTTCTTGCAAAATGACCTAGCACGTTTCTATTACAGAATGCTTTCTAGCGTTATGCGCATACTACCTTCTATTATTAACACAAGCACCTTGTAAGAATTCCCAAGATATGGAAATTTGGGGTCTCAACCGATTGCTGCTTCAGAATGTTATCTTGAGGAGAATGCTGGCTTTGTCCATAGGTCTCCATGTAGACAGGTTTTTAGTTTCCCATGTGTGGGCAAAAAAACACATTAAGATCCTTAATTTTCATAATATTGTATTTTGCCATCTACAAGCCTGGTTTTTAGAGTTACTATATCCAAAATAATATAATATAAATAAACTTTAAGTTGTTGTTAGAGTATATAATCCTAATTTAATGATATTGGACCTTGGGAAGACTATCTACTTGGATTATTTTACATAATTATTCTCAATTTTTACATTTAGATTTTTATGAGAGGTTCCATGACAAAATTTATAACTGTCCTTTGCTTGTTTTTGTGACACTGTCATTGAAGATCTTGTTCATAACCACCCAATGCCACTATATGAATTTCCATAGGAGGTAATTCTCTTACTTTAGAAATAGGAAAATCTTTATCAGCTCTGATAAGCTAATATTTCCTTCATTCAGTTCAAAGGAGTTTGCCCCTGCTTTTTAGCTGCCATGAAATTAGTATGATATAACAGATCAGCTTGGTAGCACCTTTATTACTGGGCATGATTTTTCAGTTTTCTCAATTTTGAAATAAATATTTCATTACATTTTTCTCCTTTAACATAGTACAGAAAGGGGCACCTGGGTGGCTCAGTGGGTTAAAGCCTCTGCCTTCGGCTCAGGTCATGATCTCAGGGTCCTGGGATCAAGCCCCGCATGGGACTCTCCGCCCAGCAGGGAGCCTGCTTCCTCCTCTCTCTCTCTCTGCCTGCTTCTCTGCCTACTTGTGATCTCTGTCTGTCAAGTAAATAAATAACATCTTTAAAAAAAAAAGTACAGAAAAAAAAAAAGTAGTGCAGATTTTCTTAAGAAGGTGTGATAAAATAACACAGAAGTTATCTCCACTGTATTTTAAATGGAACATGAAATGATGAGATGTGATTTTGATGACAAGACACTGAAAGAACCTGCCGATACGAGGAGAAGAGCTGCTGATAATCGCGGGGAAAATCAGGGGGACAGGGGAGTAATTGTCTGAGGATAGAACTACCAGGGTTCTAATCTTGGCTTTACTACTTTGTAGCTGTGTGACTTTGGGAGAATTAAATAAACCCCTTTGCACCTTAGTTACCTCATCCTGTCATAAAATGAGGGTGATAATAGTCCCTAAATGATAAGGGGGTTGCTATGAGGATTAAGTGAGTTTATGTACATGTTAGAATAATGCCTGATGCAGAGTCACTGCTGTGTGTTGGCTATTGTTATTATTATAGAAAGAGATAGAAGGAAGTGTTTGAAATCACAGATTATTGAGCTTTATCTCGACTCTCAGGGAAATTCTAGAGTGTACTATTAAACAGATGACTCCAAGCATTTAGAAATGGAAGTAGTGATCCCTGGAAGGCATTATGGATTCTCTAAGTTAATTCCTGTCAAACTAAATTAATTTATTTTTGATAGGATTATTAGAGTTACATATCAGGAGGATGCTCCTGTTGGAGCTAATTTTCAGCCAGTCACTTGAAGTATAATTAAATGAATTTTTAGAAGATTGAAGATCTATAGCTGAGTGCATTGATTGGCTAATCGGGATCCGTCTGAAGGAAGATTCTAGCAGCAGCCACACTGTTGGGGCTTTGTTTTCCATGGCTTTGTTCAGCTTTGTCCTGAGTAACTTGAAGGAAACATCAAAGTCATACTGTCAAATGTGTGGATATCACAAAATACAAAGGGAAACTGGACAGTCAAACAAAAGAATGATGATTCCAAAAGAACTTTATAAAGTAGGACAAACAACCTTCTTCTAAAAAGATGAAATTTGACTGAGATAAGTATTTTTCACATTTGTGGATACCACAAAGTTTACCTGGTACCTGGCATAAAAAGATATTTGGGAATGATAAGATTTTAGAGCCCATAAAAATGGATTGAAACAAACCCTAGTGCATTGAACAAACATCCATTTACATCCAGTAAGTTTGGAAATCTATACCACAGAACTATGCATGTGATTTCAGAAACAAATGTTAAAAGTTCTGGAAGTTTTAGTTGGTTGACAGCCTGAGGACTGCTAAGAAAGAGCGAGTGTCATACTAGTTTGTATTAACATAATTATATGAGTTAGAAAAGGGAGGTAATAGTTTTACTATATTATGTTTCACTCAAATTATGTTTAGAGTAATTATTAATGGTATTTAGCTAAATTCATTCAATTAGCATAATCCTTAAAGCATGTATTTTACAAGTGATGTTGGCAAACTCAAGAATGTTCAAGGGGTGTTTTGTTAGACAGTGTCTGCAAACCATTTTATGTGAGGATTGATGGAAGCAACTGAGGATCCATTAGCCTAGAGATGAAAGAAAACTGGGCCCTTAATGGTGTATTCAAACAAGTGGCAGCATATCATACGAATAAATGATCGGACCCCATTTTGTAAATTCATACAACACAATCACTTTACCTTAAGCTTTCATGTTAGGAAAGTGCTTGTAATTTAATATTAAATAATTGTCACATTCAAAAGCAAAAACTAAGACTACATAGTAGAAGTCATAGGAAAGCAGAATTTTTACTTGATGCACAGAAAAAAGCTTTTTAATAATTAATGGGTTTTAAATATAGTATACTGCCTGCAGATTTCTGTGGGAGAAGTATTTCTTTCATTAAAGATGTGTTTTACTTTCTAAAACAGTTTCATCTGAATCATCATTTAAGTAGGTATTAATATTTTTCTTTTACCCCTTTTAGAATGTTGCAGAAATCCTGGATTTCTCTCACTTTGTTTTTGCTTTCTGTTTTATATGTAATGACAACTGTTTCAAAAGATTAGAAACTTAATGAGGTAGAACAAAGTTGCCAAAATCCACAGGAAATTAGAAGTCACCTCTCAGTCCCATAGAACTTTATCTACAAATTCAGGTAATGATCACTCTGAACTGTTCTAGGCCTCACAAAGCCATTTTTCTATTCTCAGCTGTGCTCTGTTTTATGAGGCTGCACAATTAAATTAATCTTATGGACAGATTTTTTTTGATGGGTATTCAATAATACTCTATTATAGTTGCTTGAAAGTTTATCTTGAAGTGTACGTGGTTGGAAACAAGTTGTTACTGTTGATATTCTATATTTTTTCTTGAATTGTAACACAAGTATAGCAGGATAATTTGTCCCTGTACTGTGCTTTTCTTTCTGGGTAACACAGTAGTGTCTAGAATAGTGCCATATGGTCTAACCTTCCTTGTTAAACACAGTTAAAAAGACTGTTGGATGCTGAAACTAGGCACAGTGTGTGCGGGTTTACCTGTGAACCCTGAGTAGAAGTTTGGCCATGCTCAGGCGATGAGGGGTAGCAGGAGGAGACTTGCCATATTCATAGAAGCTGGAGTGCAGTTTACACAGGAAATCTCAAAGAGAGACTACATCTAATGCCCATCTTTTTTTCTTTCTTTCTTTCTTTCTTTTTTTTTTTTAAATAGCTCTTCTCATTTTCTAGGATGTGCTCAGAGGGGTCCCCACCCCCAAGCCAACAGTGTTAACTAATGTTTATTAGCACATACTGCTCCAGGCGGTCATTTGGCGAATTGGAATAATAAGCACTTCACATTCATTATCTCATTTTGTCCTCACAGCATTTTTATAAACGAGGAAATGAGGAAACTGAGATCCAGGGAGGTTAAATATCTGAGATCAGACAGCTAGTGAGTAGGGGCTCTTGGTTCATCTGATTGCAGCTCCCATAACCTCAGAGAGTGACTGGACACATCTCTCCAAATTAACTTGGCCTCTGTATTAGCCTGCTTGGTCATGCTGCAGCCTGCGGATGTGGACATGAATGAGGACCAAAGCCTGCAGTGTAGCAAGTATAGCATTAAGCAGATACTGCTAATTATCTATTTGACAGGTGCTACCAAGGGAAGGTACAGTTTAAACCATTATCTGAGAGTTCAAAGAAATATTTGATTGTTCTTAAGTGATAGATTGCTGAAGTGGGGATTATGAGGTAGATACTGTGTATAATATCTTGATTATAGACCTTCCATTTCTGCACAACCCCTGTGCTCAGGAGGAGAAGCAATTTAATGTTAAGTAGAAGAAGCCGAGTTCAGTGTCAGAAGGGCCAGACCCCCTCACTTACTGGCTGCTGGACCTCAGGGGCACTTGATTTTCCTGGAGGCTGCTGTTTCGGGGTGAAGTAGTTTGATACCCTGATTCTCAAGGGTATCAAAACAAAATCCACACCTTTTAAGTCACACATTCATAAATACTATGGCAACATATAATTTCCCCCATAAAATGCATGCAGGTAGAATAGAAAAATTGTATCATGTTTAGACCCTTAACTAGCAGCCACATATGTTAGGAGCAGAGAACAGCCTAACTGAGCTGTAGAAATCGGGCAGTCAGCAAAGTGCTGTCACTTTCTATGTGGTTGATTTCCTCGTCTGAATCCTGTCAGTGATCCCAATTCATGTTCCATCAGAATGACATGGACATTTGAGGTTTCTCAAGAATAGTGGAAGTAAGGAATGTTAAATATATGAATCCCAGAGTCTACTGTAATATGTGGAAAGCTCCTACAGACTTAGCACAGAATTGCCTAGCAAGTAGGAACTATTCTTATTACATTTAAATATTATCATCATCTGTATTATCATGTATACGAGTCCTGCTTTCCATGTACTAGCTTTTGATCTTGAAACAATTACTTCAACTTTGTGCATCGCTGAGAAAGTTAATCCTGCCTCCTCAGTGCATCTCACCACGTTGTTGTAAGGGTCAAATAAAATAATACATGTTGTATGAGAGCAAATAAACTGTATTATGTGAAAGCACCCTTTAACCGTACAGAGCTATGTGATGGTTTATCGTTATAACCCTTAAACCATTTACCTAAGGCCTGAGACCTTAAAGAGGTAAGCATTTCAATCAACTGCCAGCCAGGACTGAGGGAAGACAAGCTGGTGTTAGAAAAAGGGAGGGAGCTGGGTGCTCACTTAGGATTCCACAAATCTAATCATATACCATGGACGTGTTTTCAAATTGTGGAAATCTCTTCCTTTTGCATTCTAAGAAGTAAGCTCAGAAAATTTTGTTTAGGACCTGAAGGACCAAGATTTTACCCATTAGGTGAACATTGGTCCAATATGTTTATCTTAGGGATGCTGGAGATGACTTTTGTGTTTGAGAGACACCAGGGAAATCTGGAATAAGCCTTAAGATGTTCAGAACCTTTTATTTATTAGATTAAAATGTTTGAACCTAAAACATAGAAGAATACATTCTTAGCTTGGCCTGTGCCCTTAATGATATGGCAAACCATATCTCTTTTCTTCTCTTAACTACATTACCATCCTTTCTTTGCGGGGCTTTTTGTTTTGTTTTGTTTTGTTATGTTGTCTTTTTTTCCCCGCCTTCTACTGGGACTTTTAGAAGTCTGGAGGAGGTGGTTTCTGGACTGAGTCTGTCTTGTCTCAAAGTAGCATGAGGCTAGATGTTTTTGAGATTGGTTCTGCGATAGTCTTATAAGTAGAGAAGGTGAAATCCAGTGGTGTATTTGGCAATTCTATGCACGTGGTGAGGTCTTGTGAAAAATACAGGGGGCTCCATTGCTAGGAAGGTGGCTGATTGTACATAAACGTTGTATCCCTCGCCATGGAAATCCCCCTTTTTGGAGAGCCACGTTAAATCTGAAACCTCCTGGGGAGTAGCACTGCAGAAGAAAGGAGGGAAAGGAAGATTGAAGGGACTTTAGTGCATCAGGCGGAAGCATGAAAGGTGCAAAACACAGCTCTTAGAGAGTGAGAGTAAAGTGGACTCACAAATAGGGCTTGAACACAGGAGGGTGATTTGTTTTTACAAAGAAAGGGAGGGCATTTTATGTAAAGATTAAGCACTGTGACAGACCGATTTGCGTAGAAGAGACATTGATATCTGCCCAGTGGTTCTAATTACAGTCTTCCCTTGGCAAGGCAGCGCTGATCCTTGTAGCTGTGGATACTCTTTGCGAAACTCGGCAGTTTTGGGGACCTGTTTTTGAGGAAATAAATGACAAAGCAGCTTAATTTTCGGCAAAAAATTTTTTTGAAAGAAACTAGATCAGTTTTTATCCAAAGTAAATAATATAGGAACGAGAAAACACAGAAGTGTGGGAAAGGAGACCCAATTCACATTATTTGTAGAAAATATGATTCTGCATTTCTATACTGTTAGAACTATTAAGAATTCAATTAGCTGTTCATATAGAGAGTAATTATCACAGTTCAATGCCTTTGTATGTCTTAGCAATAAAACATGAAAATATTATATGAAAAAGTGTATTCATAGTTGCAACTGAAAATATAAACAACAAAATGCTTATTACTGTTTATGAAACAAAACTTAAACACATGGAACACTGTGTAAATTTCTTAAAAGTTTAATTAGATGTCTCATTTAATTCCAATCTAAATTTCATCTGGAAATATAAAGAATTGAACAATTAAAAATTTAAGAAGGAATAATGAGAGCAGTGGTCGATCCAGATAGTGAAGTGTATTATAATATTAGAGCGATTTAAAAGAGTGTGGTGCCATTTTGGCAGTTGGATGAAAGATCAGGGGGTCTTTCAGGACCGTGGATGAGCCTCAGGGACAGTGGTTTACGGTTCAATTTTTAGACACCCTGAAAATTCCCAGAAGTGCCTTTGGCGATTAGAGGGAATAAGTATGGGGGCTATGCGCACTCTCCTCTCCACCTTAACAAGGGTTGCTCTGCTTTTGTGCATTTTATATATTGGGTTCCCACATTTATTTGGTTTCACATCCCAAAGAGTTTTCATTGCCCTAATATTAATATATGGTAGAGAATGACTCACTAACCGTGACTGGCTTTTGAAACGAATTATAGTGGGGAATCTTGACTTATTTATAGGTGGTGGGGCTTAAGTCAATGTTTCACCTTGCTACAGAATGATGAGTTATAGATGAATTAAAAAGTAAAACCATAAAAATATACTTGAAAAATATTTCTACAAATATTTTATTTTTATTATATTTTATGGTTTTATTTTATTATTAATTTTATTATAATCAAATAATTTTTTGCCTGCTCTCTGGTTAAAAGGAATCTCTAAACCTAGGACAGAAGTCAGAATGGAAAAAACTGATGGGTTGTTCGTGTGAAAATAGAAAACTTTACCTAAACTGATGGAGTTGTTCATGTGAAAATAGAAAACTTTACCTAAAATACCCCCAAAAGAGCAACAAAAAGGATAAATATCTACTGTTTATTTACAAAATAATAAATATTATTTTACTATATGAAGAGCTTTTATACATTAATAAGGAAAACAGAAATATCCTGTGATAGCCCATATGATATTCATTTGGAAAAAAAAACCCCAAACTTTGTCCTCATTAGTATTTACAGAAGTATGATTAGAGTAACAAATGAGCCATTACTTTCTGACCTAATAAGGTGGCAAATACTACTAAAAGATAAGCTGAATCTTGACAAAATTGTGGTAAGAGAGGCAGATTTAGTTCTGTTTGGTGGGAATATAAATTGTTAAAATGTTTTTGGAAGCAGTTGGCAAGAGACATGACAGAGTTCACATCCTTTGAGTAAATAATACTCTAAGAAAGTTACGTTCAATATATTCTTTGTTGAATTTTAAAAACAATACAAAGTCTATCTTCAGTGAAGTGTTAATTATGATGCCCATTTTGAAGAATTCGTATTGCATAGAGAAAATTAAGATAGCTAACAATATATGCATATACTTTATATAATTATATTACACTGATATGTATGGATAGGAAAAACTAGAGGCAAAACACAAACATTTAGCAGTGGTTAATATTCTTGTTTTGAGGTTTATGGGTACATTTTGTTTTCTATGACATAGGTATGAGTTTGTGTTTTTCTAGTTTTTACTCTCCAAAAATAAAGTCATTTTAAATGGCTATTATCCATGGAAAACTTTAGAATTTCATTTTCCGTTTTGTCGCAATTAACATCATAATTGCCCAAGCCTGTTTCAACATGTTTTGATTTTCTGAAATATTTATTGGCCCTATAAAATCTTATTGTGATAAAGAGTCTTAAAAATTGTGAGTTATCTTACTCTCTTCCGTGCTCTAATGCATCCTTGACCCCAGTTTCTAAAGAGGTAGGTACAAGATGGGAAACAAATCAGAAGAACATGTTAAAATCAAAACAGGTATTATGTAACCATGAAAACATATCTGAATATTATTTGTATTTGAAAATGTCAAGAAGGACCATTCGGAAAGTTTAATTTTGCAGGGCGTGTGGAACTGTAACGCCTCATAGCCAAGAGAGTGTTGGGGCAAAGGGCAGTTCCTCAGTCTGGAGTTTGGCCCTGGTAGCATAGTGTGCTGTCTCACTCTGACTGTGGTTCGTGCCCACTGTGGTGCTTGAGTATGGCTGCCCGTGTGTCTGATTCATGTCTACGCCATGTGTCACATTATTTTGATGGTAATCAATGTTTTGTTCTGTGAAGGTAATCTCTCTCGCTTTTGTTCTGTTCATGTTCACACAGCTAGTTCAGTGAAGCTTGTTCACAACCAGGAACCTCTCCTTCTCTGTCTCCTTTCTCTGTCTTGCAGGAACTGAGGGTGGCTTCTGGTGTTTTGTGTGGCTTCATTTCCTTCCTGCCTCTCATCCACTTCATGATGTAATTCTTGGCACTTTTACTTCCTTTGTAGAGTAGGATGTGATGTCATAGAGAAGGGGACAGGGCTATCCAAATTCTCTCAATTGCTGGGAGGAGCTGCCCAGGTGTGCTGAGGGGCCTGTACTCAGGAAGAGAAACAGGGAATCCTCCACAGTGAGTAACCCCACTTTTGAGTGCACCCAAATTTCTGTTAAAACGTTGCCTAGTACGCTGGAGTTTCCTCTTCGGCCCTTTCTAGATTTAATCAGTTTGCCTTTTGGACATTCCCAGTTCAGCTCAATTTTCCTCCTTTCTCTCCCTTGTCCCCTCTCCCCCTCATTCTGCCATCCTGTGCCTCTCCCTGCCAGATTCCCTCTTCCTTGCTTGCTTACTTGTGTCTATCTGTGTCTTTTGACCTTCTGCCCATATCTCTTATGAGAGACCATGAGTGTCCCCAGCATTGCCTGTCATTTGGGGTGATGCCCACCCTTTATATGGTCCATGCGCCCACAGCATCTCCTTTCAGTAATTCATAAGTATGCACCGTTCTACTTACAGTTCTCGCCCTTTTGTTTTCATGTCTATATCTTTCCCGCCTTTCTCTGTGATCTAATCTTTCCCCTTTTCAGCTCTAAGATGCAGTTTCCTTCTTGCCTTTTTTTTTTTTTTTAACCAATATTTTTACACATTAGTCCTCTTCCCTATACAGCTATGCCTATGTTTCTTTTTCCCCCTTCCCGGTTTTCAGGTGAGCTCTCCAGTGGCCTCCTCTGTGAGGACCGTTTTCCTTCTTTCCTGTGGGCGTACTTGTTGCCATACCCTCTTTCTAGAGTAGCTCATATTGCTAGATTCTTTAAAGGACTTACCAACTATGGCTAAGGGACTGATCTGGACTGGGAAGAATGGGAACATTCCCTGGGAAATAGAGAGAGGGGAGAACAGGAAATGGGCCCCGATGGTGAAGGCTGGAATGGGGCAGGCTGTCTGTAAGTCACTGGAGAACCTTGACGAATAGAACCTTTGCCAGCGCTGGCTGCGATTTGGCCATGAGAGTTAGGTGAGATCGCAAAGCTATTTTGAACAGCTTCAGAAGCCTTTTCAATTTCTAGTTTTTTAAAGTGACCCTGTTAATAATTATGATTGTTCTAGTAAATAATCATAAGTTAGAACTCTAGAATGTGCAGAAGCTCTGTACAGCATCTTCAAGTAGGTGTTGTCTACCCTTGGAGGAAGTCATTGTAAGGACGCGTGTAGACTTGGTTCTCATACCCGGAGGTGGCCCCTGTCTATAGTCCGTGCTGGTGAGCAGAGTGGACACTGTTGTTGATTGCCCTCCCTACATCCAGTGAAATCTCTGGATAAATAAAGGAACTTGATTTCTAGGTCTGATGGTCTCATGCCTGTGGAAATAATGAGCCATGCCCCATGCATTCTCCACACTTTGTTTAAAACAACTCCCTTCCACTCAAACATAAGCAGGCCAGAAGGGGAGAGAAAGAAAAATGGGACTCAGTTCATAAAACTGAGATGGGCTGAATGGGAAGAGGAAGGGGTTTACTTGAAATTAATTGAAAAAGGCAGAAGAAAGGAAACTGAGCTGAACTGGAACACACACTGTAATAACTTACTTGGATTTTTGTATGCTTTTTTCCCCATTTTGGCCATGAAGGATTTTTTTCCATCTTTTTTTTTTCTTTTTTTTTTTTTTTTAAATACAAAAGAGGTTGATCAAAATGTGAATCCAGTGAGGGTATTTCTAACCAGCACTTTGTTCCCTGCTGTTGGTAGTGTCTAGGCTCAATGTTTCCAAGGTCCTGGAGATTTAGGAAACATTTTAATAGCCTGAAAATCTGTCTTTAACCATAAAATATTTGCTATTTTTAATAAAGGAAATTATAAACATTTATTAACTTTGTTTTCAGGTTTCACATTTCTTTCCTTTTTATTTTTTGTTTTTGTTTTGGTGTGTTTGCCTTTGTGACCTCTTTTTGAAGAATTACCCCATGTTGCAGAAATTGCCGTAAATGTCCAGAAAAGAATTACATTCTCACTTTGGACACCTGAACTGTGTGATGAGACCTTGTTTTGACATAACAGCCCCTTCCCCTTAAAAATTTTAAGGAAGCCTTGCATGATTCACACACATTTTTATTTTGTATGCTTCCATACAATAATCTAGGAATTTTATGTTTATTTTTATTTTTTAGGCACTAGAAAAACACCCCAATTCACCAATGACAGCAAAGCAGATATTGGAAGTCATTCAGAAAGAAGGGTTAAAAGAAACAAGGTCAGTATTCATATTTACATTTTCTGTTTTCTTTGCCACTAATTGCAAAGCGGTAGTGTATCTAGATTTTGATATTGTAGTTGATTGTGGATTCAGTAATTACCTGCAAATTCTTTTGTGATTGCCAAATATTTGGATGACCCAAGATTTCCTTGTAACTGCCTTGGCTTAATAAAATACATTAGACAGGTTAATATAGAATGTACTTTGTTAACAAAGAGCCTTGCTGCATGAATTAGCCCTTCACTGGAGTTACTCCTCTTTCTCTGTGTCTTGTAAGAGGAGCTTTTGTTTCTGAAAGTAAAGAGGAACACTTTTACAGGCTTAATAGATAGATCCCAGGTTATAAAGATTAGGTCACTCTGATAAAACTCAAAGTGCTAATAAACGTGGTTGAAAATTTAGTCGTCTTATATTTAGAATTCCTCTGCTTGGAGTGTCATTACTCAGCTATTGAGCCTTTAAAAAATAACAATTTTATTGAGATATAACTCATATACCATAAAAGTCAAGCCTTTAAAAGGCTTAATTCAGTGGTTTTTAGTATATTCACAGAGTTGTGCAATCAACACCACTATCTAATTTTAGAACATTTTCATCACCTTGAACGAAAGTCCATCCCCCTTAAACAGTCATTCCCCTTTCCCTGCTCCTTCTAGCCCCTGGTAACCATGATTCGACTTTTTGTGTCTGTGGATTTGACTGTTCTGGACATTTCATATAAGTGGAATTATACAATATGTAGCCTTTTGTGTCTAGCTTCTTTCACTTAGCAAAATGTTTTCAAGGTCCATCGGTATTGTAGCATGAATCAGTATTTCATTCCTTTTTTGTTGCCAAATAATATTCCATTGTATGGCTATGTACTCCATTTTGTTTATCTATGATGAGCCTTTATTTAGTAATTAATGTGACAGTTTTGGCTTTAGCCACCAGTTGAGGGCCATATTGATATTACACAAGGAGAAAAAAGTTTGTTACGAAATAAAATACATAGAGCTGTCATATGAGTGTGTAATCGTCCATGTTACATAGAGCGAATTACTTTTATATGAAGTTATCTACCTATAAGCCATTGAGCATACAGTAGTTGCAGCTTGGTGAAAATCAGAGCTGCAGAGCTATCTTTTGGGTGTTTTTACTGATACCGAGATAGAACTGCTGAGAGAAAGGAGAATCCTCCTGAGGCCAACTTGTCCTAAAAAAATCAGTATCATCTGTAACCCTTCTTACTGTAAAGGGTAGATAACATCAGCTTCTAGCTGTTTAAAATGCATCCTTTGCAAGTCTCATCCACAAACATCACGATTTAGAGGGGTGTAAGACATCTGGCTCAAATTTTCATCTCTGTGTTGGAGGCTTTTTCTGCCTGTTCTGAAGACACAGCCTAAGATAATGTAGCTACACCGTTTGGAAGAGTCGTGTCCCCAGCAAACTGTAGGCCACAATGGGGAGAGAAGCCACTGACAGAGCCTAACAGCTCTGGTAAGGGTGATCCTATTCTCTGAAGTTAGAAGTCAGCGTGCAGAGTTAGGGAGCAAAATGGGGACCCCTGAAATTAATTTTCTCCTTGCTGCCTGTCAAAAACCCTGAAAATATTTATGCCATTTAGAAAGCACTGGAAATGTTTGTGCAGCAGCCAAAAGAAAAGAGGAGGTAAAAAAAAAAAAAAATCTAAGGATATCAACTCCTGTTGAATGTGGGCTCTGTGCCAGTGGAATCTGCCAACGTAGACATAAAAAGCATCTCCTGGAAGCAGACATTTGAAATTTGTTCATTACGATATTCTTCTTAACAAGAGTGACTATGCTGCCATCACTTATGTACCCTGAGATATAAAATTCCTGTACCATGCCTCTGAACAGCATTTTAATTACACTTATTATTGTAACAGCATTATTTCCTATTTTTCAAAATGCTGGTCTTCCCGGAACGGTATATTAAAGGGCTTTACGCATATGTAGTTAACAAAGCAAAACACGAAACAGCTTCTTTAAAGAATACTGAAGTGGAAAGACGTAACCTGCTATTTCTCTGAATATAACCCTCCCTCTCTACCCCCTCCACCCAATTATTGTGTCCTTCCATAAGGAAAAGAACATGTTTGTTGTTACAAATACTGATGAACTAGTGTGGTAATATTGGATGTACCTGCGAGGAATTCACAAGTGGGATAAGAAAGGGAACAGGCAAAGAAAGAGACCCTGGTTCTCCCTAAGTTCTATTCGGTAAAATCAGCTCTGCATCGAAGGGCCTCAGACTACACATTTTCGTTTGTATTTCTTTCTGCTTTCTTTGAGTCCTCTCTCTCTTGCCAGTTGTGATCTGTTATTTATGGTCAGTGTGTCTGTGACCACTCTTCCCTTGTTTCCTGGTTTGCTTATGAGAATCATCTCTAAAACAGGAGTACATGCTTTGAGTGAGTTTTGGGCTTTGCTACCTGTCATGTAGGTTGTTATGTTTTGCCCACTTAATGTACTCTTTTGCTACCTTCCAAGTTCCTAAATGTTTTCCAAATATTTATGGTAGCAGAGTAAATGAAGTGTAACTGTATCTATTTTTCTTAAGTTACATTTAGAAATTCCACCATCATAAAGTCACACATGGCTGTTTAATTTCTAGGTATTTATTAATGTGTTTTCTAAGAAGTTCGGGTTTTATGATATGCCCGATTGAATGGAGGGGGAGGGGAGTGATTGTGAAAGTTACTAAGGTGGCTGTGACCTGCTGGTGGTCTTGGTGGATGAGAGGTTACAAAAGTGGTCGTCCCCCAAACAGTCCACCACTGTACCTAGCTAGCATTTCTAGAAAAGAGAAGACTGGGTCTTAATCCATCATCATTCTGAACCTGGATACCATTTGTTTCACTGGTGGGGGGGGGGTGGTCCTTCATTCTGTGTGATGCTGACCTCACTGTCCTGTAATTTTGTCCTTGTTTGTCTACCTGCACCCTCCTGTGGGCTCTTTAAGAGCAGGGTGTCTAAGACTCCTAGCACTCAGCGGATAGTCAATCAATATTTGTTGAGTAAATAATCTTTCTCAAGATGTTAATTTTCTGGTGCTTAGTGATGACTTCTATTTGGTGTTAGAATTTTCTTTTTAACATTATATGTTGTATTTTCCATCCTATTTAATACTTTGTATGTTCAAAGAGAACCTAACAGTTTTGTGGGAATCCCATTAAATATATGCATGCTGATAATATGTGAGAAAGTAAGGCTATTGTGCTGTTGCCTGTTTTCAAACGCTCTAAGTGCCTCTGGTTTAAACTTGTAATTTGTAATAGAAAACACACCAATAATTTTGGCAAAGCTGATACGAGTATTTGAAAGAGTTCAGTATATGTGATATTGTTAATTTATTTGACTGCGATGAAATTCTTGACATTTATGCTTTTTCTCTTTTCAAGTGACACTTTAAATTGCATACTTTTTATGTAGACATGATAAAAAGAGGACAGCTTTTCTATATCATGTTCTTTGTATCTTTTTCATGTTATCGATGAAAATGTGTAGTGTGTGATTAATTTCTATTTGGAAAAGATAGACTGAAAAAAGTACTTTCTGTGTGGTTTTAAAAAAGATCAGAAGGACATATGATTTTTGTTGAAAAAATAGTATCATGGCATGATTTGTTAGAATTTTTAATAAAAACCTATTGGGTAGGTTTTCATTCCCTTCTGTATAATAACAGAAGATTTTTATCAATATAATCTATGTATTTGCTTTACTGATTCTGAGTATTCGCAGAATTCTGTTACTTTGTGTTGATGAGTTGTGAACAATCGATAAGACATAGCTGTTTGGGATGCTTTTCATATGATCAGAATCTTATCGTCCATCAAATAGCCATGCTGCTTGTATAGAGGGGATAAAAATATGTGTATTCCAGTCTGCTGCTTTTGTGGATGGATATTTGATATGCCTGTTTGGACTGCTTGACTAAACATTCCCCCTTCCTCAGGGAGTTAGGGTGCCACTGTAGAATATGGTCTTGTCCGCAGTAATTTCAGTACATGTACTGCCAAAGTGAGCACTTGTCTCCAGTAATTAGAAAGATGTTCATAGACAAAGAGAAGTAACTCCAGTTACCATGTTGGTTTGGATAACATTTGGGGTTGTCCTAATTCTGCTTTTCTGGTTTTGGTTTGCTTATTCAGAAGTTCTAATTCCTTTACAAAGAGGACTGAGGGATTTTTGATGCCTGAGGATATGTTTTTCTCTGCTCATGTAATTTTTAAAGAGATGCTTCCAAAGAAGTATGTGCTCTCACATAGGGACACCTCCAGGGGCAGCAAGGGCAAGCAAGCAGGCTTGCAGCACTTCCCGAGTGAGAGCAGAACAGTCATTCCTCAGCGAGGGGTAATGTCTTATGTGCTGGGCGTTATCATTACGAGATACCCGTCATTACGGTAGCATGAACCTTGATTTAGTTTTCACATTATTTGCTAATAGGCAAATAGTTCTATAGTGGAGATAAGGCAGTGGAAACCCCCCCCCCCCAAACACTCCATATACACAAAGCAATTAAAAAAACCTCTGTTGGTTTGGGGGCATGGCAATATTTATGAAGTACATTTTTACAAGGTTATAGATGTCTGACTTTACAAAAAATCTGTTAGATTTCATCAACTGTTTGCAGAGCAACAGCCTATAATTACGTATCCCAGTAGGGACATTTGAAAAGCTTTATAAACAGTCTCTGTCATGTTTAGTGTTACTCAGAATATGGATGTATTTTTGATTTTGCAATGTGGTATATGCAATTGACAGCCCAAGATTTTGTAATTATTCTGGTATCAATGAGAACTTTTTCCCCCCACTGATAATTCTTAGAATAAATTTGTTTTTAGCTACTTGCCTTAAGGTTCTGCATGTTTTCTGTTTTGCAGTCCGTGTTATGATATGCTGAAATTAGGATCTCTGCTTCTTACTGTGGTTTATTAAAGATGTTGCATTTTTCTAGGGGGATAAATGTCAGAAAATTCTATTACCATGTATAGTGACAAACAATAAAATTTCTTGGCATTTCTCTTGGTGAGATTTACGTTTCTAATTAGTACTATAGGAGATGATTCTTTCTCGCTGCTGAAATGTTTTGTCTAGAGATAAGAAAGAAACACAAATAATTTCTACTGCAAAATCAATTCTTATCTCCAGACTCCATGTTGGCATCCCTCCTTTCACACTGAAATGGTGGTCTCGTTTGTGCTGAGGCATTTTAGAATTACAGTGTTAACTTGCAGTGTCACCCCTGCCATTTGCTAACATCTAATCCTCTCATTGTGTAAATGGTGGGCATGGTCAGCTACTTAGAGGGGGCAGATGAGACAGTGGGGTTATTAAACAGAAACACAGGACAATCTGCATTTATTTAGGCATGTGTGTAGCTGTGTGAATATGAGTGTGTAAGCGAGCCTTGAGAATAATTTACTTCTTCGCTGATATAAAATTTTACTTGTCATCATTACTCAGGTTAGAAGTCTCAATCAGTCATTCCCAACTCCCCCTTCTGATGTCCCTGTGAGCAGTTGGTTCTTGGGTCGTGTTAGTTATACTTCTTAATTACATCTTTTTTTCTTTGTATTCCTACTTCTTGCCATTCAGTCTTTGCACTTAAAATTTTTTAACTAGATTACTGTAGTGTCTTCTTGTCTGATCTCTTTAAACCCAGTCTCCCCCATTTTAAATACACTTCTTTTCCCTCGAACAAACGCTACCAGTTATAGTAGGATGTCTTAACTGATAATCCACAATATTCCAGAGAATATATTGCACCTAGCAAACTATGAATCAATAGGTATCATCCGTTGTCTGTTTGGTGATAATTAGTTGAAACTGGGTGTGGTACTTTTTTCCTAGTCACATGATTACCTAAATAAATGCATGATATTCTGATAATTTAGGGTTTATGATGTAAATGATGAATGCATACATTATATCTTAAAGTTAGAAGGGATTTTGAATTTGCAGTCTGGTCATTTATGCATATATTTTGTTCTTCCCCCAAATCATCACTTAAAATGTCATTCACTGGCATTGTACATAATTAACTTGCTTTAAATTAAATGGTGTAAAACTGGTTAAATAAGAATTCAGAAGTTATACATGGATATCACTAATTGTTTAAAAGTAATTTTGCAGTCTGTCACAAATTAAACTTTTTAAGCTGTATTTATTTATTTCTTTATTTATTTTAGTTTCAGGTGTACAGCGTGGTGATTTGACAGTTCTGTACGTTACTCATTGCTCACCATAAATGCGGTCGCCATCTGTCACCATACGTTATTACAGTAATATTGACTGGATTCTCTATGCTGTACTTGTAATCTCCATGACTTATTTATTTTAAAATGGGAAGTTTGTACCTCTAAATCCCATTCTCCTATTTCATCTAAACTTTTCTTTTCTCCTAATTATGGTTATTTTGCTTTTTGTGAAAAGGTAATTCAGGAGAATAAGATTATATATTCCTTTGGAAGCATTTCCTGAGTTAAAAAATAATCATGTGAAACATTGCCCTACAAGGTAGGGTCCCAACTGCTAACACCCCCTAATCGAACTGGATGTGGGCAGATTTAAAGCCTTAGTAGCCAAGCATCTGCTATTGTAGCCACAGGTAGCTACTTGCCTTCCGCTGTGACTTTTCCTGTGTTATCTTTTCATGATTTGGGAAGGTAGAAGTAGAGCCCCATGAGGCATTCATGAACTGTGTCGTGGGTGTGCACGCATCCTCACACACACAGTGTGTAATTACCACAGTGTTCCATAAGAGGCTAGAAGATTGGGTTGCCAGAAGGAGAAGTAGCACTTGTCTGCTGGAATGCCTCGTACCAATGTAATAATTTGGACCGGGACTTCTCTAGTTCGCTGAGTCAAGTCGTATTAATAGTGATTGGCTTAGTCTGCTTAGGCTGTCATAACCAACATAACCAAACACCATAGACTGGGTGGCTTAGACAAGAGAAATTTACTGTTGACCATTCTGTAGGCTAGTAGAAGTCCTAGGTCAAGGTCCAGCACAGTAGGTTTCTGGTGACGGCTCTCTGACTGCTTTGCAGATGGTCCCCCTTGCACTGTGTCCTCACATGTCCTCCCCTGGGTGTGTGCGTGCAGAGAGAGGGAGGGTGAACTCTTTGCTGTCTCCTCTTATAAGGACACTACTCCTATCAGATGGGACCCCATCCTTATTAGACCTCATTCAACATTAATCACTTCCTTAGAGTCCCCGTCTCCAACTATAGCCACGCTGGGGCCTAGGGCTTCATCATAGGAATTTGGGGGGCACAAAAATTCAGTTCATCACAGTGATTCTGAGTTTGGAACTTTAGATTGCCAGAGCTTATGGCATAACATAAGAATATTTCTAGGATTTGGGATATTTGATTAATCTTGGAGGGTATTTACAACACTATGCTTAACCTTGTACTGTGCTTCTGTTTTTACATACTCTTAATGTGTATTTTCACATGTTATTCTTAACATGTAAACCAGCAGAACACTCAGCTTAAGTTTTCTGTTCAAATACAGTGTGTATATTCATATAACATAAATTGATTTGGATTTTATTTGAAGCCTTTGGTAAAAGTAGCTGTGCTGACTGCGTGTAACCCTCAAGGCATCAATATTCACTAAAGAATGCAATTATAGCTAAGAAATGGCCATTTCTTAAAACATCTCTTTATTCTGTCAAGCTTTCTTTCTCCATTCTTCCAAATAATTGAACAAAAAAAGGTAATTTAGGTGATTTCAGCTTTATCAAGATCTAGGTATAATTTACTCCAGAAATACTGAGCACTCTATAAATATTTCAGTGCAGAAATAGAAGCAGAAATGGATATAAAATTACATTGTATGTGAGTCTAAGTATCCTATGCAGATGAAAACCTTTGGGAAGGAATAGGCATTAAACTGGGGTGATTTTATTTAATCTTTTTCTAAGTGGTATTTTTCTCTTTATCTCTTAATTTCATTGCTTGTGGTCTTAATTGCCACATGCCTGTGATTTTAGTTTTGCTCCGTTGTTTTGAACTTGACAACATAATTCAAATGCAAAACAGTTGATATGCTGACATGGGGACTTCTTTTTATAGTTGATTTGTTTTCAGAAGAATGAAAATTACGACGTTTTGTTAAGCCAGGTTTTCTAAAAGCTACAGCGTGTAATTCCTAAGAACAAGTCTTAGTTCCTTCAGGACAATTATGGACTATTTATCCTGCAACTCCAGACAGGCTTAGATGCAGAATCAAATTGATACCGTGGACTGGGATTCTGCCTGAAATTCGGGTGATTTCTATCAATATTTTTTTTTAAAAAAGAAGTTAAGATCTGTTTTAGGTGCTGTGCAAGGCTTGGGCTCAGGCTCCAGCCCTGTCTTCAGTCTGACCAGGTCTGTAGGTGAAAAGCTTTGTCTGGTCCCTGCTGGTCAAGTTAGAGGACATCAGAGAAGACAAGAACGTTGTGGAGATGTCAGTATCATAACATGATGGTAATCAATTAGATACTTACTGAGTGCACTCAGTGTGCTCACTGTGTTAGATCCTGAAGTTTTGTGGAAGCTTTAAGGCATGTGTTCATTACATTAACATTTATGAAGCACATACTATGTTACTGAGAGGGTAGAGATCGCTGGAATAATGAATGAATAAAATGTAGTCCTTGCTTTTTAAGAATTTAACAACATGGTTCCAGACCATTTTTCTGTGTCATTTAATTAGGTCTTTTAATCTTTTCTCTGTGAAGCATGTCTTCTGCCTAGTGCATAATGATGAAAAAATATATGTATAGTTAGTTTAATATAAATATAAATATACACACACACACTTAGTTTTTAAATTTAGGAATTTCTAATTCTCTCTTGAATTCTTGATAAAATATGTGATATTCCAACATGTCAAACAGTATTGTCTTTCCATCACAAATATAAGGCCATTACAGTAAGGAATTCACATCTTTGTATCCATTAATCTCTTTGACATAGGGCTGAGATACCATGCTTTATGCAAATTAATGAGTAGGGGCTTGATGGTTAAAAGGATTCCTAATTTTTAAAAATCATTTGCTTATATTAGACCCAATGCTGAGGCCTTTACATGAATTATCTTTTTAAAAACTTTGTGGTGGGTTGATGATATTTTATGACCCATTTCACAGTTAGGGAAACTGAAGCAGGTGCGTTTAGGTAACTTGAGACCATTCATCCAGCTAGCAAGTGGCAAATCTTGGATTTGATGTCTGATTCAGAACCAATTGCATTTAACCTTTTTAAAATATTTGTAGCCTGAGCCTAATAAAATTTTGATTAAGGGAAGTGTTGGTTATGTGATTCTATTAAGTAAATTACCTCCACCCCAAACGTATCCCCTTTAGCAGCTTTTCGGGCTAATTGTTGAGTGTCTTATATATTACTTAGTGAGGTTAAAGTCGAGCCTATGGATAGGTATGTTCAGACTCTTTAAGTTTATAGCCTAATTACAAATAGGATTGAAAGGTGGAAAAAGACATTCATAATCTATTTAAATTTGGGGAATGCAAAGCCTCAGGTGGGTTTTTAACTCTTATGCTTGTCCAACAAGAAGGTGACTTTTAGTGAACATTTGGGCTTACAGACAGCAGCAAAGCATATTCGAATGTACCTTCTTACTGTTTGTTTTAGAAGGTAATGCTGTGAGGACGGGAAGCATGCCTCAGGTAATGCGAGGATCAAAGGCTTCATAGGATTCTCACCATATCCTTGTTGGTATTGGACTTACAGATTGAAACTTGTTTCTGGGGAGCTTGCAAACTGTGACCAGTCAAAGCATAATTGCTAACAAAACTGTAGATATTCCAAGCAGCATTTTTAGAGGGGGGCAGTGCCTCCATTTGTGAAACAACTAAATGAAAATAGATGGGATCGACTAAACCATGCTTAGATGGGGGAAGGGGAGGCTAAGTTATTAACATTGTTCTCCTTTTAAGAGGTGCATCTAGGGGAAGAAAGGGAGGCCTGAATGAGTGAGTATGGTTTCAGAAGCAGCATTACTGCCTTTTTTGGGGGAAATTATGTTAAGCAAAGAATGAGCAGATGTACTTTACTGTCATTGGTAATCTATATCATAACCATTTATCCATCCTTCCTCATCTCATCCGTCCATTGTATTTCCACTGGGAGGTATAAAAACACTACTCTTTCCTTTTTATTTTTATTTTTCATTTTTCAAAAGACAGATGTAAAATTTCCAAGCAGAGCACGTTCTCCTTTAGGCCACTATAGCTAACCTGAATTCATTACTTAGTTCTTTTCCAGCATGTCTGCATGAAATATAACAATTTGTACAATGGTTATTTTTCAATTTGTTGCTTAATTTGTGTTTATTGAAGGTGACCTGCTGGTTCTAGATACAGAAAAATGGCATGCATGAAGATTTGTTGGAAAAAGTTGTCGATGGTGGTAAAGTCTAAATGGCTCCAATCTTAAATTCTGAAGTATTAAGTTGAGCAGAGATCACTTTGGAATTCCCCTACACCTTCACCCTAAGAGGGAAAGTCCTAAAGCAGGAATACAGAAAGTACTGTTTGGAATTACTCAGAACAGTTTTCACTGCTCACTTATTTTATCCAGCCCCAATATTAAAATGGCTAACTTGATTTTTCAAGTTAGAATTTATATAATTTACTATTTTTAGTTCCCACTCTTTGGCTGCCACCTCTAACTTAATTTTCAAAGTTTTATAAATTAGTTTGGATATGAGATACAATGGTATATTCTTCTTTTCTCATGAAAGAGTGATGAGGAATTGTGTAATAGTATCTGTAGAAATTTGAGTAGGAGCAGATAATTATCTAAATTTTAAATTTAGTCCCTTCCTCACTCAATTTTCAACCACCTGGTCACCTAAGCGATTTCCAGTCTTTTTTAGAAGAGTTTCTTGGGATAAAAAAAATGGTGGGTTGAATGATTCCTAACAGCTAAAGAAATAGACTTTGGAAAGTGAGGACTATTTTACACAAGGGGCCTTTTGCTATTACTGTTACTATCCAACTCTAAGCAATGCTTTTGAGAATTTATTTGAAAGCAAGCTTCCTTTAGAACAGTTATTTACTACATTGGGTTGCAATCTGAGATGAGGTTTAACTCAGCACTGTAACATTCTGTTTCTGGTAAGGACTTTGCAGATCGTATAGTCTTCAACTTTTATTTTACGGATCAATAAGGCAACGCTTAGAGAAGATGAGTGGTCTGCATAATAGAACTAGTAAGTATCTGACTCATCTTAAAACTTAGATGAGGCTGATCAGTTCTGAATTTAAGAATGTGCAAACACCTAGTAGTAAGGGAAGGCAAGACCACATTAAAAAAAGAAGATAAATCTACTCTAAGGTACTATTAGAAGGGACATGTCTTTCAATTGATTTTCCTGAAGTGATGGGTTTTCATTGATCCAGTCTCCCTCTGTTACCTGATTTTATGTGCCTCCAGTAGTACATATTTGTAACACTGTTGGCAGGAGTTAGGGGTGTGGGAGAGATTGCACTGTAATTTATACGTCAACTAGGGATCCGGTATTCTCGAATTTGGCCTCAGTAGCTCCCTTGTTGCCATCAGGACCTTGCTCAAGGGACTTTGGGAAGAACAGGGGAAGAAGTTGCAACCACCCATGTCCCTTCCTCTGTGGGCTGATGTAGCTAGCCAGTGAGCTCAGTAAAGCACAATGCCTTAGATCATTTTATTGAATATTCTTATTCCAGTTATTCTTTGGAATGCCTGCAATATGAGGTAAGATGTGAAGGAAGGGTGAACAGATTTGCGTGCAGACAAGTTGGTGCACACAGGTCATCCAGCAGCCGTTCTCCTCTGTTCATATTTCCTTTTGGGCTCTTGCAGCCTGCTTGCTTTCTTCATTCACACTCTGATCATGTGTTTTTGTTTACTTATTAAATTTTCCTCTATTCACTATAAAAAATGGATAGCAATTAAATATTTAAATGTAATCACAATAAAACTGAGTGGACTGAGAAGTCCAATGTGTAAATTGTCAACTTATAGCAAAAATCTGCTTTTCACTTATTGATTCTTTTTTCTGGCATTGATAACTCATTTCACTTTTCTCATAAATGGATCTTTAGTATATCAGTGTGATATGGAATATATTTGTCATTATTTTATGGATTAAGTGAGGTTAAACTCAATATAATTTGGAGCTATCAAATTCTTATGAATTCATGATATGTTGTCTTATTCCTCACTTACAATATGATAATATTGATTTCTGACCTTTCCTCTGCCTAGGGTTGTTATATAGATTAAAATTTAAAAATAGATTTGAAAGCCTTTTATAATTATATGTTGCTGACTATATTAAACCCTTTGCAATTAATTTAAATATGTTCAGGTTATTTTTATTAGGTTTTGAGAATTGAGATCCAAGAAATTACTTTAATTTTGCATTTACTTTATAGCATATCCTATTTACATAAGCTAGTGTATAATTTTGCATGCATATCACGAAGTGCCAGAATAAGTGATGAAACAAAATAAATGTTAATTTCTCACATTATATTTGGAAGGTAGGTAGTCCCAGGAATGAGGAGATAACTTTGCTACATCAGGCTATCCAGGGAGTCAGGGTCCTTCTGTCTTATCGTTCCCATTATCCTTAGGATTCTGTCCTCATCCTGATGGTCTAACATGGCTTGCCTCCAAATCCATGTTCCAAGAAGCAGCTGGAAGAAGGGACACATGCCATCCCTTTATTGATACCTTCGGAAGGTTGAGCATAATGGTTTTCCTCTTGTCCATTGGCCAGATATAGAGTTGCACTTAGCTGAACAGGAAGCTGGAGAATATAATCTTTGTAGGAAGTATGTTCCCAGCTAAAATGTAGGAGAAGTCTTCACTATAGGGAAAGGTAGTTATTGAATTATTGAAGAGCAACTACCAGCCTCTGCTGTATCTGTTTTTAAATTAAATTTCATTCTTGGGCTTGGTATAGGTTAAATATGTATTATCATATTTGACATTTGAAAACATTATTACCTATTTACTTGACTTCATGCAAACCTTCCGTATATTTTCAAGTCTCTCTGACTCTGCTCAGCCTGTAATGACCTTCACATTTCTTGTCTTCCACCCCCCCACCTCCAAAGCCCAGTGCCAATGTCCTATACCACTTCCTCTGGAAAGAATTCTTTAATTCTATCTCTAATTCATTATTTTATCCTTCCTACTCCTTTATAACATAATATGTGTGTTCCTTTGTTGTAGCATCTAATAAACTCTCTCCGATTTTCTCTTGTTATAATAGGACGGCAATTTCCTTAATGGTAGAGTTCATGTCTCATTGATTTGTCTCTTCCCCATGGTGCCCTTCATGTAATAGGCTCATGATATTTTCTGATTGAGTGAATGGAAATTTTAATCCTCTATTTCTGCTTCTAGCATAATGTGTTATCCTGGATAAGTCACTCAGTCTTTTTTTTATCTTTCCAGTAAAATGGGGGGAAATTGCAACTCTTTGTCTGCATCATGAGACTGTTATGAAAACAATATAATTTGGAAAATGTGCTATCAATTGTAAGATATTTGATTAATGACATTTCACTGCTGCTTTATTAGGAATGTGGGGAAATTAATCAAGATTAAATAGATTTCAAGTCAAATTTATATTCTAAGATATTCCACAGTAGTGTTTTTTGCACATTGGTGCCAAAAGGTTGTTTTAATAAATATGCAATGTTATTTAATACCTAAGTTTTAATCTAAGATTTCTTAAATTAGATTATGAGACTGATGCACTGCCCACTGCACTAAGAGGGCCATTAAGATTTCTTAAATTAGAAAAGGGATTTTAGTTTTTGTTCTTAACTCAGATGCAGTGATAAGATTGAAAGCCATTGTAACTAGATTGAGCAGATTCTGAGGTTTTTTTTTAAGACTGATTTATTAATTTTTAGAGAGAGAGAGAGAGAGCATACGGCATGTGAGCAGGGGGAGGGGGGAAAGGGAAAGAATCCCAAGCAGACTCCCTGCTGAGTGCAGAGCCAGATGCCAGGCTTGATCTCAAGAGCCTGAGATCATGACCTGAGCCAAAATCAAGAGCTGGTCGCTTAACTAAGTAAGCCACCCAGGTGCCCCAATCCTGAGTTGTTTTTAATACATCTGTCAATGTCAGTGTTGGAACGCTAGGATCAGGGATTTTCCCAATTTATAATATACCAACAAATAAATAATTTTCCGTTAAATAACATGGTTTTGGGGGTGTCCTATTTCTAACTGAGAAACTTTTTCTAGCTAGCTTTCATATTTGAGCCACTTCAGCCTTTAAAAAAAATTTTAAGATTTGTTTGTTTGAGAGACAGCATAAATGTGCACAGTGGGGAGGGACAGAGGTGGAGGGAGAGAGAGTCTCAAGGAGACTCTGTGCTGAGTGCTGAGCCCGACAACAAGATTCGATCTCAAGACCCTGAGATCATGACCTGAGCTGAAATTGAGAGTTGAACACTGAACTGAGGGAGCCATCTACATGCCCCTGGGCCACTTTAGCCTTTTGAATGAATGATATTGATGAGGTATTTCCTCCTGTCCCTACCCTCCAGCCTTCTGTGTGTTGACGTCGAGTGTCCTGACAGAACCTCCTGCTAATTATCTGATTGGTGTGGGGGGGGGTTGAGGGGGGAAGATGTGTCTCAGAGTCCTGTGTATTTGTCCTATCATCCAAATTCTGTTTGATATTTGATCATGAAGCTTCAAATATACAAAATGAAATTTTGGAGTATAGACTTCAATAATAATAATAATAAAAAAACCTTTGCTATCTCTGAGGAGGTCTCCATTTAAACATGTAGGAAATGATTAATTATTTGGAAAATCTGTGTCATTACTTGTGTGCTTCTGTCATTAAGGTTCTCACAGTTTTGGCTTGTTTAATATGTATTAAATGTTCATAGTATACTGGGAGTTTTCCATTATACTGAAATGGAAATGCTTTCTATTACACTAAATAGGACAGAATATATTTTACTTTCGAGTAGCGATCTGATTTCCAAGATTCTACTAAATTACATGCATGCTAATGCTTAGCTTCTGTTGATTACTACCATTACTCCTACCCTGCTACCTGTTTATCATTTAAGATGCAAATTGTCGCCTCCCGTGGGCAACGTTCCCTATGATTCTCAGGCAGAAAGACGGATCCTTCTTCTATATTTCAAGGGATGTTTTAAATGGATTTTATCACAGGTGTTTTTGTTTATATGTCTTTCTTTCATTTAAACTATAAATTGCAAGATAGCTAGTGGCCTACCTTACTGATGTTTGTATATCCTGTATTCATAGATTATAGAAGATATCTCAGCAAATGTTTGTTTGACTGAACATATATCATTTATAGACATCTTTAGCTGACATATATATATAAGGGTTGGTCCGAGAAGACACTCATACTCACTCTAGTTGGTCAGACCCTCTGGTTACACAAAAGAGGGTTAATATATCAAACAAGAGGACTTAAAATTTTAGGAGGAAAAACATTGTGTATTGCTAAGCACCAAGAGGACTGTAAGTTTGAGCTATCAACAAAGTGGTCTATCCCTTTCAGTATAGTATTTTCTAGGTCCTTTGCCTAGATGATCCATTTAGTTTCTGCATTTTCCTTATGAGAGCTATGTCACTTTTTATGAGATGCAGTGGAGTTAGTGGAGACTGTCCAGAAAGAAAAGTATATATAATGAGTATTATTTTTGATATAAATCTCAGGTCCAAACCAGTCTAGTAAATTTCTGGGTATTTGGTATCAGTGGAATAGTTGACTTGGGAACCAACATATATGGAGTGGTAAAGGAGGCAGTGCACTGGATGGACTTTCCTGAGATTTTTCATTTTAGTACAGCCTGAATATAGCTGACAAGGATGGGATGAGTCTGGCCGGTAGAGCAAGTGATATGGAGATTAGAAGACAGAATTCTATTTTAAATGGAATTATATATGACAGGCTGTCAGATAGCCATTTGCTTAATGCAAATAATAATTTAGGGTAAGTACATAGGAAATAATGCTACAGTGATTTAACCCATTTAATTTTATTTTAGGCACATTCTGGAAATAGAGAAAGTAAAATTTTATGCTGAGATTGAAAGTTTTAGTTTTCAGTATTAGTTTAGGAGAAAGGGGAAGCAAAACGTAAATACACAGTCTTTAACATTGTAATAAAAGTCTCAAGATGATAAAAATAGTGCATTCTCTGGTTTAACTTTGAAAACTCTATATAATATCTGTTTGTTTCTTAAAAGCCTATTCATTAAGCAGTGAGAGGAAAAATTGATATTTTAAATAAGTTGATTTGTTCTGGTTATTTAACATATAATAGCTCTTGGGGCTTCATTGATCATTTCCTTTTTTTCTTTTTTTTTTCCCTTTTTATTCCTACCATTCGAAGTTGATATTCATTCAACGGTTTCTGGTCCTGTCTGCATGAGGAGCAGGTAGAGAGTTCCTTGATCAGTAGAGATTCTGATAATACAGTCGAGGCCAGGGTAGCGAGGATCATGAAAGTGGTGTCCACATAGCGGGGTTCAGGAGGAAGAAAGCACACGTTTGGTAATATGAAACAGAGCTTCGAGAGTTAATCTGGCATTGCTTTCTCATCTCCCAAAAAAGCCAAGGTTATTTGTTTTGTTTTGTTTTGTTTTTTTAAACACAAGCATAGTTTGATCCATATACCAAGTTTAGAAGATTAGCCTTGGAAACCAATATTGTGTTTTCTCTCTTCCCTTCAGGACAGAGTATATTCCATTTGGGACCACCTCAACTACCTTCCCAGGCAGCTCCAGGTCTTCATACGCTGTCAGTTTACTTTCTACTATGAAAAGGATCTTTCCTTGAATGTTCATATTCCACCTTGAGAAGGCGATCTATATATATACATAAATATAGGATGGATTAAGCAGCTGTAAATAAATATGACATAGTAGAAGAGTGGTTTGTGGGAGTTTTACTATATATACACATATATAATATTTTCCAGTCTGGTTTCAGACCCCGGCATGGCTTGGAGACAGCGTTGGTGTGTATGAAGGATCTTCCTCGAATGAAGGATTTGGGACAACTTTCCATGATGATTATATTAGAGCCTCAGCTGCTTTCGTGTTGGTCATGAGGTGATGCTGAACCGAATGCTTGAACTAGCAGGAGTGGCTGGGATTGCATTGGAGTGGTTCCGTTCATTCCTTCCGGGTAGGTACCAGCTAGTGACGGGTGAAAATGGACATCGAGGGTCTTCCTGTGTGGAACCGCGTGGTTGTCACTCATTCCCCCGTTCATGTTTAGTGGGTTTGAGAAGACAACTAGACACCTGAAGGCCAGGCAGTGTGATTTGAATGACTGTGTCGAAGGTTATGAGGGTGATTCCCAGATGGATGTCGCTCACATACGTTATTTCTGTTTTGTCAGTGTGACAGTGCAGACTAGAATCGAAACTGAGAAGTGTGACTTGTTGGAAAGGGAAAATTCGGGAGGCCCCGGTGTGCTTTCTAATTCCTCTGTCTGAGTTACAGTTTGTGTAAACTGTGGCCGTATTTTGACTACCAATTTATCTATACATGCAAATCCTATTGCAATGTCAGATAGAAATGTTTTATTTTCCTTTTCGTTACGTATCTGAGCCTTCTTCCCTGTGAACATTGACTGCATCTCCATGATCTTTCTTGCTGAAGTTGTAGTCTGCTTGTTCACCCTTTTGCTTGGGGCTCTTTTAAGCGGAGTAGCCTGACTACATCAATAAATATTCTCAAGGATGATGGCTGATTTTTCCCAGTAAATGTTTTGCTTTATCTTCACTGAGAGCACTTCATTATTCTAACCCTGTTTTACTAAGAATCAAATTGAGTCGTACTTTTAAGGAGTTTTGCAGCATAAATTCTGTCTTTCTTTCTTTAAACTGCTTAGGCATTTTAAGTTTTTACAGAGAATATGCTAGACTTTCTTTAATTTTGAACACGTTCTTTAGAAACTTGATGCCTTTTCTTGGCTATTATTTATTTATGAAATGTTATTTCAGTTATTTTCCTGTAGGGTAATGAAAAGCTTGCTGAGTGTTGAACATGGAGGAAGTTTATTAGGCCTAATAGTAGAATACAGGTAAAGAACTGAAAAGAAACACAGATGTATGTGTCTGTAAATATCATTAGAACTGTCTGCTGAATGTCATTTTGGCAAAAGGGCAGGAAACTAACATTTATGTGGTAACTGATCAGTGTCAGGCACTGAGCCAAGCAGTTTCTATTTTTTAGTCCATTTAATTCGCACAGTAACATTGAGGAGTAGGTGCTGTTTCTTCATTTTACAGATGAGGAAATTGGTGCTGAGAGAAGTTAGGTGTTTTGCCCAACTTCACACAGGTATAAGTGCAAGATCTGGTATTTGAGTTGGGGTCTTGCAGATTCCAAAGCTCAGTCTTTCCGTCATAGTCAAACGTTAAGCCACAGGCAAATGTCAGACTTGAAGTGGGGGTCCCAAAGGGAAGGAAAAAAAAAAGAAGAAGAAGAAAAAGGATGCCTGTCAGGAGGCATGAGCAAACCAAGGAGGAAATGAAAGACAGAAATGTATTAGCATCATGATTGTTTTGAAAATTTCTAGAGTTTTCTTAAAACTCGGTTTAACGAGCCAGGTGACAAAATGAACAATTTTAGGATTGTCAAAGTTTTGCCACTTAACGGGATAAACAGGTTTAGAATTTTGGATTTTATCTTTTTGGGCATTTGTCCATTCTCTGTTTTGAAAATGAAGTAGTGATACCCCACATTGGATCCTCGAAAACTCTAAAGCTCCGTGTGGGGTCAATCAGGTAGCAATTATCTGAGAAAAGACAGTGAATGAAGACCAATTCTAGGTGTTTAGTGTTTATAAAAGCTTTTTTTTTGTTTGATTATCCTTTTATTGTGTCTACTAAACTTTGCTATATGGAACCTCAGCTTACCATTACCTGTAATGTAGGACATGGTGCTTAAGACTGAAGATGTGAATTTTTGTTGTCTGCTTACTAGTAATATATCTGGATTTCAGTAAATACTTGATTTCATCTTTAAATGAAATTTAAATCAATATGATCAGTTTTTCTTTTCATATTGACAGGCAGCTTGCTCCCACCATCACACAATAGATTTATTTCAGGCGTAGCCAGAGAGAACATTGTTTCTGTGTGTATAAACTGACATTTGTCAATAGAAAAGTACTGTACCATATATTAAAGCTATTATTGTTATCCTAATGTGATATACTGTTATTAATTATGTTAATGGTACCTTATGAAACACCCCCCAAAGGAGGTAAAGCACTTTAACTATAATGATTTTCAATTTCAATGATATGTTTTGTCTACTAGCGGCTCATGAAGTAACAGTCATAATTGAATTCAGCACCTTAAGATTTCCTGACTTAGCTTAAGTGAAATATTGATTTCATGGAATTAGGTGGCAGGTGCATCGAGGAACTATTTCCTGAAAGCTTTAAGTGGCTATATAAAACCTCAAGAATATTAATTCAGGTTCAATGAGTGGGTTGGAGTCGTGCTTACTTCAGATGTTTGCCAAATGGCCAGAAGCCATGATATGTCAACTTTTGTTTTTTGAAATATTGAGAAATGAAGGAGGACACAAAAATATTTCCCTTATTGTTGCATCAACATAGAGATAGTTCTCTGTAGTTCTAACAACTGCTTAATCAGTTACCCTGTAGTTAGTCGATTAAATAGGGGTCCAGTTGAAAATAATTTTTCTTGAATTATTATCATGGCTCACCAGTTCTCTTCCTTTCCACTCTGATTCCATTTACATAATTTTCTCCCTTTTCGTTACTGGAGTTGTTGTCTGGAGGGTCTCTGTGTGCCTGGCTGGAACACTGATATTGATGTAAAATAATGTACAGGAAATCTTTTGTCTAAAGATACATTTTTCCCCATGGGTCATCAAAATGCGCATTTTGTCCTAAGGAAGATGTTTCTTTCTATAAAACAGAGGTAACACATATATAACGTATTAGTAGCATTACTTTTTGAATTTATTAATATATATGTGTGTATAATTTTACAGTTTTCCAAAACCATTAGCCTGAAACCAGTGTTGTTTATTCTCTTTTTACATATGCATTGATCTGAGGCTCTTATCTTTATCTTACCGGGTTTTTTTCTTGTATGGAAGAGTATTAATGTGGCTTGTAGGAGACATAACCATTCCGCAGTCCCCGCTCCTAACCTGTCCCTCTCATGAATTATATTTTCCTGAGGGTGAAATTAAAACAAGAACTAGGTGTATTAAATTTCTCGTTGGCCTACTGCCAGACTCTTAGATGTAATTTTAAGTGTCAAATACTAAGTTTGGGGAAGGGAAGGATGCTTCAGATTCACTAGGCTTTGTATTTATTCTTCCTTTCTCAGGGCATATTGTTTCCATGAGACCTTGCCTAGAAGTTAGGCCTTTTGTAAAACTTGTTTTTGCTTTATAATTAATATGAATTTTGTGCATGTATTTCATGCCCTCCCAAGTAACTGTGACGTTTGAATTTCACAAAAATTCTGTTCTGTAGCAGAAAGCTATGCTGACTAAATATCTTTCAATGGTAATACTTCTAATTAAAGCCGATAACTGCCCCTGAACATATTGCCTTAAGAGTACATGTGGACAGAGAAAGAGGAAGGGAAGGAAGGAGGAGAAAACGCAACTCCATGAAACTGACATTTAACTGTGGCGGGAATGCCGGTCTTAAGAGTAGTGGTTGGTGTAGTTAATTTTAGACGTTTCCTTTATCAAACATTTAAAGGTAAAAATTTCCCCATAGCCAGCAGAACTCTGAGCTGAATTCCTTTGACATTCTGCTGATCAAGGAATTTCCAATGAGTAGTACCAGATTGTTCTGCAGAGGAGTAGGAGCATGAATCAGAAATGGACAAGGAAACTGCTCTTATTCTTTCTGAACCATAAAAAGCCATTGAAAATGATAAATGTTTATTGCACATGTAATGTGTTCGTTGCATTTTATATTGAGGAAGATATGTACCTGATTGAAAATTTACATATGAAAAGTCCTACCATGGGGAAGAAAATTAGAAAAATTCAGATCCAACATTTGAATTCAGATCCAATATTTCACAGTTCAAAGAGTGCAAAGGAAGTAATTGACATAATTGACTACAGAAATTTTTGTGCCTGCATATCAAAATATATTAAGTGACAGTAGAGAAAATATTTTTAGTTAATATGCTAGAGGTGTTAGTTATATAAAGAGATTATTAAAACAGTTAAGAAAATAAATGATGATCTTAGAGTATGATGCTCAAAGGACATGAGCAAAGGAGCTCCAATGTATAAAACTAAGGATTAAGCAAGGAGCATTTGATCCTACTAATAATCATAGAAGTGCAAAGTAAAGTAACCATTGGAGATTTTTCTTAGTTTACCTAATAAATTAATCAGTCCATGCACTTGACCCTGAATCCAAATGATGCTTCCTGTTATATATTACCAGTGAGAATGTAAACCAAAATAACTCATTTGGAAAGCCAACTGGCATTATTTGCAAAAGGTCATATATCCTGAATTAATAATGCCACTTTTGTAAGCCTGTCTTAAAATATTCCAGAATATAAGAAAAAATATATATGCTAAGATATTCATATTAATGCTATTTCTATTATAAAGGACATAATTTAAATGTTCACCAGTGATATCAGTGCTTTTCAAACTTGGCAGCAGATCAGAATCATTTGGAAAGATGCAAGAAAATGCATGATGTCTGGACCCTACCCAGAGATTTTTACTTAATAAATTTGGAGTTGCCTAAAGATTTACATTTTAAAAATTCTAATGTATAGACAGATTGAAAATCATGGACTTGAAACAAGTTGATAGGCTATTTTTAACCATTTGATTTATTTCTGATGGCTTTAGGTATAGTATAAAAATATTGTAATTCAACATTTAGGTAAATTATAACTTTAGAAGCACACCAAAAAAATAGGCTAGAAGAAAATTTATAAAATGCTCAAAGTTGTTTTAAGGAGTTCAGATTTTGAATGATTTTCCCCATCTTTTCATCCATTGACAGATAGTGATGTTCTTGTATTACCTTTTAAAAGAAAACTTGTGTTTAAAAGAAAGATTCCTACTAGCAAGATCCTCTAGGTAATTTCCTATTTATAGATTATTTCTACCTATGAATACAGGGATTTATGCTGACTTCTAAAATAATCATATCCTGAGGTTAGAGTTACACCTCATTATTATAATGAAATCCTTCGCAGGATTCTTTTTTTCCTTTTTGTCATCTCAGAAATATTTTCTCATGTACTTTTCTGCCTGTTGGAATATAATAAGCTCAAGTCAGTCATTTTTCCTCTTCTTTTATTGCTCTACATCTGTGCCTATCAGTTTTCACCTTTCCAAATACCATTCTCCATGCTGATGGTTCCCCAGTGTTTATCTCTAACCCCAGCATTAACTCTGTGATGCATGTATCTATCTGAATTCTGGATGCATACCTTTAAATTAGTAAGTCCAGAATGATATCCATCATATTCCAAACCGATCTCTTCTATTTTAACTGTCTTAACTAATTATACCACTATATGCCCCCAGCCACCAAAGCAAATTCCTTCTCTTCCCTGATCTCACACATCTAGTTAGTTTTTATGTCTTACTGATCCCCACCCCCCAACACACCATATTTCTTCTCATGCAGTTCATGACTCTTTCTCCATGTCTCTAGCCTACCATCCTTGCTCTGTTGAGGTTCTTGTCATCTTCCCTGCTGTCCAGTACTGCAGGCCCTAATCCATCTGTCTTCTAGGCATGTCTCATTCCAGATCTATACCCATGCTAACAGAGGGACAAGGACATCTTTGTCCTTAAAATTTTCTGGGGCTCTTTATCATCTCTTGCATGAAGACAAAGCTCCTGGCCATGGGATTTAGACATGTGCATGGCATAGTGCATATTTTCCTTCTGGAAAACGATCCCACCCCTACTTCCCCTCCCCCTCCCTCTCTGAAAATACCTCATAAATAATCAAGTTTCTGTGCACCACATTCAGTTCTGTCCATCTGTGTCTTGTTCATGCTGTTCCCTCTACCTGGAATGACCTCTTTACTTCCATTTTGGATAGATTAACAAAAATTTAAAGATTAATGCTATCCACCATTTTCTGGGGTGGGGAAAACAATTACTCTCAAGGGAGGGTAATTTGGAAGAAACTATCAACATTTTTAAATCATCCTTCTAATCTAAAAATTCGTTCAGGACTCTGTTCTGGAGAAATAGGCATACATATTTTCTTCGTCTGTTTGGGCAGCTATAACAAAATACCACAGATTGGGTGGCTTATAAACAACAGAAATTTGATTCTCAGCGTTCCGGAAGCTTCAGAGTCTAAGATCAAGGTGCCTGCAGATTTGGAGTCAGGTGAGGGCTCGCTTTCTGGATCATAGATGTCCCATTACACATTGAGTCCTTATGTGGGACGGGGACAGAGAACTCTGGGGTCTCTTTTTTAAGGGCACAAATCCCATTCATGAGGGCTTCCCCCTCATGACCTAATCACCTCCTAGAGGCCCCCACCTCCACATACCATTACATTGGCAACTAGGTTTCAACATATGACTTTTGGGGATTGGGGACACAAGTATTCAATCTATAGCTCATATTTAGAGAGAAGTATATACCATATTATTTATTGCAGCATGATTTTAATGGGAAACATTAGATACAACCTAAATGTTATAAGGAAATACTTTAAAAATTATGACATATCTACTCTATAGGATATTAAAAGTAGTACATGAATATTAAGAATATCCAATAATCTGTACAATAGTAAGCGCAAAAAATATTCTGTGGGAAAATGTCCTGGTTGTGTCATTAAGCAAAAAAGCATGTACCTACCAGTGTGCACAAACTGGTGTCATTTGTGTTGAAAATAAATTTAAAACACCAAAGTGCAGATTCGGATGCAGGCATATTTGATTGCAACTCGGAAAAGCTCTGGACGAGAACATGGCAGATCCCTGGTAGTCATTACTTCTGAAGTAGTAGATACAGTTAGAGGAAGTTGAGAGGGACTCATGACTTTCAGTTCTGTGTAATGATGGACCTTTATACTTTCCATATAAATTCTGTGTATTTATTTACTTGCCTAAAACTCTTCAAACAATAACATAAATGGACACAGGGGAAGACTCTGATAGAATTAGAGAGAAGCCAAATTGTGGGTAAAAGAACAAAAGCAAGAGTGATTTTCTGTTTTGAAAAGTAAAATACAATAAAATGCCATAGACCAACAACCCATGCCTGGACTTCACAGTTGTGGACATGTTGCTTTGGATTGTTTTCAGATGAAGTCTAGCAGGAAAAGCTGGAGTTTCATTGATTTCTTTCTTTCCTCAGAGGTAGCCTGTGTCATAGATTTGCTATGTACTGTTGTAGCTCAGAATTAATATAGTTTTACTATAAATATATAGGTGAAAATATATATGTGTCTATCGCTTTAATCTATTGGCGAATATTTAATTTATGGACATTTTTCTTCTTAAGTAATGTCCCTTGATGAATGTGCATGAGTTTTTCTAGGGTTTATCCCAAAAAGTGGAACTGCTGATCTGTAGAGCATGCATACTTCTGTTTTGTTTTGTTTATCACTAGATATTGCCAGATGTCTTTCCAAATCGGCTGTGTCAATTTATATTCTCACTCGAGTATTTTGTAGTTTCTATTTCTGGACATTGCCAGTACTTGGTATTGCCAAGCTTCAAATTTCGTTCTGTTCTGTAAATTGTGAAATGTTACTTTATCAAGAGCCTCTGAATGTTTCATGAGTGTCCAAGCCTGGCAGGCCCCTGAGGGGACCACAAAGAACCCTAAGGAAGTTGGAGTCCTAAGTTGCTAGATGCTATCAAGCAATGTGGTGTCAGACGCACAAAATGAAATGCTGCCCTCATGGCACTGGCCGTAAAGCCTCAGGAATTTCAGAGGTGATCACGGACTGGAGAGGTCGTGGGGAGTTTTTAAGAGGTGAAGGTGAGGGGACCTTGACAGATGAATTCGAAGAGAAGAGAACAGAAGGCATTGGAGGTGAAGGGGGTAGGTAGACAGGCAGCATGGCTGGAATTAACAGGAAGCCGAGAGTCAAACCATTATTAATTGTCCTTAAAACCGTAGCCAGAAAAGGATTAGCAGAGCTTTAAAGCGCACCTATTTTAAGCTCATCATTTTACAGATGAGAAGATTGAGGCCTAGAAAAAGGAATCTTGTATAAATCATTGAACCTACTTGACAAGTGTGAAAAAAAACAACAACAACAGGGGATATTTTTGCTTATTTAACTTGGACCTCTGATGGATTGAAATTCAACTTGACTAGATAATGCAGGAGTTCAAGTGATAGCATCCCTCCCTCCCCTTTCCTCTCCATATTTTGCTCCTCTTTCCTCTGGTTAGCCTTATTCCTGGCAGGCTCTCCTTGTGGAGGCAGCCGTAGACATAGACATAGACATAGACACCAGCTAATCATTTTTGTACCTTTACAACTTATGTTTCTACTGAAAATAAGGTAGGTGATTTCTCTTTATTTCCATATCAGTTCCCCAGACTCCCGCCCTTTGACCATTTCCTTTAATCTGGCTAGCCTTCCTGGTGGGGAAGTAGGACCATTTCACTGATAACTAACCTGGAATCATATTACTGAAGAGGGGAGAGTCTCTAAGAGACAGGAATGCGTGGCAGGCGTCGGTAAGATCGCCAGTCTGGTCTGAATGGTGTGTCGGGTGTTTGACACACATGATTGGAGTCATCAGTTTAAATAGAATATAGATGATAGTCACGGCAGGTGCCTTATGTCCACAAATGCCGGATTGCAACAACTGCCGTAGCAGTGATCTAGTTCATCTCAACAAACGTGTTTTGAGTACTTTGGGATTGCTTGCCGGATAATACAAAAATAAATAAATAAGTGACTGTCCCCTAAGGAGTTCCCAAAATTGCAAGTGGTATGGGGCGGGAAAGTTAGAAGTATAAAATTTTTGTTATTTTATTTTTCAGTGTAGAAGTATAAAAATTTTTATGAAACTATGAGGGATATGCAAAGTGTTGAGATTATAATATAGGAGTATCCTGGGCTCACAAAAGTTGTCACCATACAGGCTGTAGTTAAAAGTTTTATTCTGAGTGGTGAATGGAGCAAGGAGGGGGATGCGTTTCCAGGCAGAGAGTTTCTTATGAACCAAACAGAGAGATGGGAAACCATGGAGACACGTGATTTCCTGGGTTGGATCAGATTCTAGGAGAGGGGTCTGAGAGTGAAGAGTAATCTGAGTGTTGGAGAAGATGAGGTAGGGGAACTTATACTGTAGGGGACTGTAATTTCAGCTTAAAAGTTTATGCTTCCGGAACCACTTATTTTAAAAAATAAATAAGTAAAATCCAGTGTATGGCATGGTCTGGGGCATCTAAGTGGTGTTTTTGTTTGTTTTTTTAAATGAGAACATTGCTTTGGCACCATTGGGTGGGCTGCACTGGAGCAGGGAGATATTGAAGGCAGGGTTGGGGCTCTAGGACTGTTCTCCTGTGAGGCAAATAATGTTTGAATTAGGATGTTCAATTGAAAAATGAACTTTGTTGAGGCACGATGATTTGAAGAGTCTGAGAAATCCTTTAGTCCTGGGTGATGAGGGGGAGGATAGTACCCATCACTGAGTGAGAGAAAAAGAGAAACAGGAGGAGGTTCACCACTGGGAGGATGAGTAAGATGACCTTTATTTGGGGGAATATTACAAATACATAATATTTTCAATTACATGTGGATACTATTTGTAAATTTGTCAATGCTATTCAAAGTACTTGGATATGTTTTTCAATTTTATAAATTTACACAGGGAAAATTACTCACCATACTGCATTATTTTTTCCACAGAGGAATAGATGTTTTGTATACCTTTAGAATAATATTTTAAGCATTTGGCTAATAAAATTAAACATTCCTGAGAGTATAACTGCTAGGTGCTTTTTCCTAATGATCCTAGTGGTAAATATAGTATAGCATTTCCTCAAGTATATTTCTTGGCATGCTATAATAGCGATGTTGCTAAATGATGCGGTGGGGAGGATTTTTTTTTTAATTGTTTATGCTTAGGAAACAGTGAGTTAAGGAGGTTTCCTAAATAGGAGTTTTTCAGACTTTAGTGTATATTGTTACTGTATTTAGTAATTTTGTGAAGAAGGTAGCATGCTGCTTTTCCGAAACTCGTTTGACAGTCCTTTTGCAGCCTCACATGGGACTAATATTCCATAGAACACATTTGGAAATGCTGTAGTATGAGCCATTGCTAACAAGTTGGGGGAGGAGGAGTACAAGTAGAATGTAGAAATTCACATTTTTATATGAAACTAATCAATCATACCAAATATAATTGTTTCTTAATATATGAACTCCTCCATTTTATTTTGGAAGATACATTTTTTGGCTTAATTGAAAATATTCTCTTTGAGATTGCACTGATGGGGAAAATAGTATAAAGGCCTGAAGAGCCGCCAGTGGCCCTGGGTTAGTTGCCTCTGCATTGGCGTTGGTGACATAAGAAATTGGCACTTGATTCCATCTCAGTCATCTCCTTGGAATAAACTAAGGACACCATTTAAATTGGAAATGATTTTCCTCCTGTTGTGCCACATGCCTCAAGGCTCCTTTCTCCTAGATCCCTTGTCATTTTGTATGTATTCAGAGAATTCACTTGAGTTCAGCCTGCATTTCTGTTATGTGCAAAGCACTGTCAGAGTGCAAATTTAGTTCAAGATTAACTGGACATAGATAATGTGCTTAATAGATGTTTATTCAATTGATGGATTATGTTATTCTTTAGTGATCCAGTTCTATAAAGAGACATCTCAGTTGTGGACCTGACTCCCCTACCACATTCTCTCATTGTTCTTTCTTTTCAGTTTGAATAGGTAGCATTATCTGAAGGAGATGAACAGCAATGTCCTCTTCGGCAGCCTAGTTCTTAGAATAACGAAGTCCACCCAGAAGGGCATCAGTGCTATAGGTGGCACGGAGCGAAGAGGGAGCCAACCCCATTTACCATTTGCCAGCATCTGGCTTTCCTTTGTGTGTTTGTATCGAGTGCTAAATATTCTCTTTTTGGCATCCAAGGTTAATTAAGTGGAGGAGGCAACTGTGGGGAGAAGAATGTGGTGGGGGGATTGGGAAAAGCATGGGCTTTGGAATCAGAATAGAATTTGGATTTCAGATGCATCACCTAGTTGTTCTTTGACTGCAGTAAGACTTCATCTCTCTGCCTCAGTGACATCTGCGACGCCGGGCATCATGCGTACATTTCGTGGTGGCCATAAAGAATATATAGAATAGGGAGGAGAGCCCAATCCTGGTACAGATGCTTGGCAAATGGCAACCATAATAACATATTTATTATTATCATTCGTTTCCTTCTGCCTTTACTGAATAATGTTATTTTCAATATTATTTACATGTGAAAGGCTGTGGGGTTGGAGTGGAAGCTCGTTCACATCTTCTCTTATTTTTGCTCATGAAACGAGAGTGGAATTAGACAAAATCTTACCTGAACCAATTCTTTAGACAAGTTAGGAAATATTTAAATTCTTTTCATTTGCCATCCTTTGTCCCTCTAGATGCTGGTTGCTTTGAGGAGGAGGAATATTCATAATAATAACTCACAATTGGGACGCCTGGGTGGCTCAGTTGGTTAAGCAGCTGCCTTCGGCTCAGGTCATGATCCCAGCGTCCTGGGATCGAGTCCCACATCGGGCTCCTTGCTCGGCGGGGAGCCTGCTTCTCCCTCTGCCTCTGTCTGCCAGTGCTCACTCTCTCTCTCGGTCTCTCTCTCTGACAAATAAATAAATAAAAAAAAAAAAAATAACTCACAATTTTCAAACACTTACGGTATGCCAGACACATTTCTAAATGTTTTACGTGTTTTAACTCATTAATTCCTCAGAAGAAACCCTTATGATATAGTGACTTTTTAATATCCACCTTCTGTACTCCAGGAACCTGAGACCCAGAGAGGTCAAGTCTCGAGTCACACAGCTAGTAAATGGTGTAGCCTCTGTTGAACTCAGGCTGACGGGCTCCAGAAGCCACAGCCTTATCCATTGTGCTCTACTGCCTTTCCTGGGATAGCAGCGGTAACGGGCACGCAGAGAAACAGTGGCCGACGTCCAGCTAGACGTGCGGTGTGTTGTTTGCTCAGTGTCTAGTAAAGCAAAGATTTATAGACGCCTCACCTCAGGATTTAGTTGGAGGTCTTTAAAAATTATAATTTTGGTTATAGGCTTTAGTTTATATTTTTATAGGCCCATTTCTCAATTTCCTTATAATGTTTTAAAAGAATGCTAAGCAAGCCCTTGTCCCTGTTGTAATGTTTTGAGAACCTTTGTCTCCTAAAACGAAAGGTCAATTTAATGAATACGGTTGTATGAGCCCCTGGAGTCTATCTGGTGGCAGCTTGGTAATGTCTTCAGAGTGAATGAAAGGTCTAAGTTCAAATCTCTGTTTATGTTCTGAGAAGACTATCTCTTGATATTGTTCAAGCCCATCAGAGCCATGTGTTTAGGTTTGGAGTCTGAAATTGTTTCTCTAAATTTAAGAATTCACTTGCACAGCATATGTCATGTGACAATTATTTCATGCCTCAGTCTGTCCACTTCATAAGAGCGCTGGGCCTACTTTTCTAATTTTGCCTTAGAGACATGTTGAATATTGAAAATCATACGGATATTCTTCACATGGAAATACGCAAGTATCTTCCTATTATGACCCATCTCTTGAGTTAATTGGTTCTTCCCTATTTATTTTTATATTTTTAAAACTCTAATATTATTTCTTGTATGTCTGGGCTCATGAAAAATGTTCGTTAGTGATCCTAGAGGCACTATAAAGTTTGGGACACTATTTGTGTCTTCAGAATCAAACTTCAGGGTTGCCATAAGTCATTTTTTGGTTAACGTTCTATGTGCTGAGATTATTTATGTAATGTTTGAAGCTTTTAAGTTTTGTTTTGTTTTTTTTCAGTCATTCTCAAGAGTTCCAGACTAGTGATAATTTTTCTCCAAGAGTAGGAAGCTAGTTTAGCCTTGCCTTTCTAGAAGGTTTTTTTAATCATCTAGGTTCCTGATTGATCCATGGATATTCACTGTGCCTTTGTGTGCTAAGAAGTCATCGACACTCAATGGGTAGAAATAGTTTGTTCTCCTCCACTCGTCATGACCTACCCTATTAAAGATGTAAATAAATAGACAAACCCAAGAGTGCATTACTCATTTTTTAAGATTTTAAAAACATTTTGGCGAAGTGTAACATATACAAGAGTTAGATGCACAAATCCTAAGTGAACACTTTAGATTTTCCAATAGTGAATGCAAGGATCCTCCCTCGAGAACTAAAATATCATCTGCACACCAGAGGCCCACATAATTTCCTCTCAAAAATAAATCCTTTAAACGATAAAAAAAAAAAACATATCCCTTAAAGTTAAGGTATTCTCTATAAGCCATCAACACTGGAAGTACTTGAAAGGAGCTATTATGAATTTTTTTGGAAAAGAGAGTGAATGTATATTTGTTTCTGTTAATTTGTATTAATAACAATTAGCACAATAACTGTTAATAACACAATAAATGCTGCTTAACAGTTGCTTCTTGCATTTGTTGAGTTTTTAGATTCACTTTGTTCAGGATTAATTGTTTGATGTTCCCATATTTGAAAAATGAGATTAAAATGTTTTTAGGAAAAGCTTTCATCTGACATTTTTAAGAGATACTTAGTAAAGTAGTTAAAAATTTGGGTTACTTGAGAATATTGTACAGCATTATTATTTTATACATAAAGGAATGGAGGACCACAATTATGATATTTTCTTTGCCATGTCTATAAATATTCTTCCAATTGCATTCCCTGGCTGTTTTTTTGTGGTTTTAAAAATTATTAAAATAGATAAGCCATCCATTCCCTTCCCTAAGTGTGCACTATTAGTAAAATTTTATGTGTTCTGTCAGCAATTTGATGTGATAAAGCAATGGTTTTCCTGTAGTTCACACAGCACCAGGGCTCTGCAAAGCATCTCTGGGGGTTCTTTGATGTCTAGACAGTTTAAATTATGCCTGCTCCCCTGCCTCCAAATTCCACCCCTGTTCTGCTTCAGGGGTTGTGGGAAATGAAAACAAACCAGAAGGGTTCCACAACCCTACAGTCTAGGGAGAAAAACAAACAAGTAGAATAAGCTGTATATCTACCCTGGCAGGTGTATAGGGAAGGGCCCAATTACAGAGAATGGTAGAAAAAAAAAGAATTAGGGACAAATATTGTCCTTCTTGCTTATTTCTAATTATATTCCTAATATAGAAATACGTGTGCATTGCAGACAAAATCAAAATGTGGTCGAGGCATTAGAGAAGAAGGTTCGAGTTGCCTTTTACCCCAGCTCCCCAGTTCTTCCTCCCCATTGGCAGCCAAATCTCCAAGATTGGTGTGTTTCTTATGTAGTGTCCTGTTTATTGAAATGGTAAGATGCAGAATTGCATTCTAAGTTGGAAAACTAACTTTTTTTTTCTTCCTTTTTTTCTTGGTTTTCATTTTAAAATTCGGGACACCATGATTCTTCCAACCCATCTTTTTAGAAAGTAAGTAACTTTTGAAAGTTCAGAGTGTTGTTGTTGTTGTTGTTCTTAAAATGCTGATGCTTTACTAGTTCAGGTATACATATACACATACACATATTTTACTACAGAATTTTTAACTTTTAAATTTCAACTGAGTCAATTAACCCTTGCCTCAACTGTAAGTGAAATGTTTTTAATTCATTAAAAATATAAATTTTTACATAGGTGCTCATGCTACCTAAGAATACACTTTTTACATATATTTACCTCACCTTCCTTCACACGCACAGTAAATCATTGTAATATATATTCATATATAAACATATTTAAATAATATGAATATAAATATCTTTTGCTTAAAGTGGGCCAAGGCATGCTTTCTGGCTTTTTTTAATATGAAAATAATAAAAATATATAAATAAGACTTTTATTTATTAATGTTCAATAGCAAGTTCATTAAGACATTCATTTCTTCAGGAATAGCAATCCAAATTTTCTAGACTGTGTGGAGTTGTTGAGAATAATAGCAATAAGTAAATGGTATGAAAAACTTTTAAAAAATTCGTTTTCCTATGTGTATTCTGCATTAGATGAAAGTTACCTTTTATTAAGCATTTAACTCTATTGATGCTATCGTTTTACTGTTTTTAAATAAAATGGATCATATAATTAATTTTTTTTTATGTTCAGAATTTCAGGTGGTATGCTTACAATTAAGTGACTAATCAGCCAGTGATTTGAGATGTAAAATTTGCATTTCGTTGCAGATTATTTTCTAATTCTTCTAAAATGCAAATGTTGTTTAGTTCTGAAATAAAACAAATTTCAGATGTTTGTTTCCGGAAAGATTTGAGAGAATTATAGTGATCATTGAGACTTGGAGATATACTGTCATGTGATTGTGAAGTACATATTTTTAAATATTTCCATAGTAAATCTTGACTTTATGGAATTAATAAACAGTATAATTTAATAATATATTCATGCTCAACAGAGCTTATTGTTTATATGAAACTCGGTGCTTATCACTTGTATTTGCAGCAAGCATAGCATTAAACTGCTACTTAATATTCAATTTATCTTCTACAATTATCTTTTATTTACTGTACCTTAGAAAGAAAATGTAAATTATAGTGATGTTAAATTATATTTGTTCAGCATTGTTTAGTTGTCTCAAAATCTGTATTATTCTTTCATATTCTAAATCTTTAGGACTTTAGGAAAAAACAGGAAGAATGTGTGTGAGGTTCCATGTTAGGTGGACAATTTTATTGTTATATTTTTAAAAGTCTACATTCTTTCATTTTTATGTATTGGATTCTTTTTTACTTGTAGTGTTAACATCCTCTTGCCAAGTCCCTACAGAAAGTCTGTGTTTCTGACAGTTTCACTAAATTAAAACTCCACAAATCTGGCATAATAATTTCCTAGCTTCAAATTGTCTGTGCTTTTATCTAAAGAGAAAATGACAAAAATAGGCATTTCAGAGTGCTCAGCATAACATGTACAACATTATTTATCTGGAATTTGTTCATGGACAGAGATATTTCTGGGGCAGATGAATCTACTTTAACTGTATAAGGTATGCCTGGCTCACTTGAAATATGAGCAGAAAGTCTTTTGCGAGGAAAAATAATGAAACAAGGTCTGTAAACTTGGAGAAGCTTCATGAAGAAGGATATTACATAAGCACACACATTGCAATTACCATGTATACTTTAATGTTATTATTACATTGTTCTCTGAACACATTCAGATTAGGGTGCTCGCTTCCTGTCAGATCCATTGGGATCATACTGACATGTTGGCACAGAGAAGCTACTTCCTAAAATAATACTGTGTTCTTCTTACTATAATACTCATAAACCTTTATAACTTATTGCTTTATATGTCATATATATGGATTTATATCATACACACACATACACACACACACTCATATATACACACACAAACATATATGTGTATATTTGTGTGTATGTATGTGTGTGTATTACAAATACATACAAAGGAGATATATATATATCTCTATATATGTAGATTTGGCTTTTTTTCATTTTATTGGTGGGTTTTCATAGTAGGCAAGAGATTTCCTAATTTTCGTTTTTAGAAACTCTTAATTTAGAAACATAAAATAATGTTTCTTTCATGGAAATTCAAACCTTCCTATCATGGGGCTCCATAATCTTATCTGAGAATATTTTGGGTTAAATACCCAGAACCCCTAAGACACAAATGGGGTGGAGTAAGGCTTCTACTCAATAGTGGTTCAACCAAATATTGATCTTTCAGCATATTAGGAAGTAAAATGTACATGAAAGCGTAAGTAAGTGAAAGTAATAGTTCTGGCTCTAAATTCTAGTTTGCAAAAATATTAGTTTGCAAACAAAACCCAAAAGAGGTTCTAAAGTCTACACCAGAAAATACCTAACACATACATTTTACACATCTTCCTAGGTATAATGAATACATTTCAATAATGTTTGTACAAATGTGCTTTGAAATTTTTAATCATTAGTTTAATGCCAGTTGATTTCTTTAAAAAATGTGTTTTCATAATTCTGTCACTTGCATCTTTACTATAGAACATAAAGCTGGGCAGAATTCCCAAACACTTACTTTTTTATTGACAAATCTGAGAAAAGGATGTCATTGTAGAAGCTGTATCAGGTATAAACACAGATACAGATTTTTTATTTGGCCATGTGAGAAATGCAATCCTGTGGGTAACTTAAACACTTGTAATTTCAAATCAGTTCTTCCCTGGTTTCTTATTATTCTTTTGTTGCTTTTCAACCTATAGGCTGGAGCTGTCCTTGAACTTGGTTTATTTGATCACTCAAGTGCAACCATCAAGTTGTCTGTAATATTTAAAAACTGAGGCTTCGTGGTATTATTTGTAAAATAACAGCACATAAACGTTTGGGCTTTGGTTTCTTTGATAGAGAGTGTTGGTTGCTTTATGAATAAAAGCATAATTTCAATTCAGGAGACTTTTTGCCTGAAGCCTATAAGACAGATGCATCTGATTAACTTTGGCAAAACTGGACTGGCCTGTTATTGTAATGTAGATGTTTTCGGGGTTGGGAGGATATTTTAAAAAGGCATGTGAGAAGGTCTTTTTTTTTTTTTTTTTTGAGAGAGAGAGACAGAGAGCACCGTTTTGCTACAGAAATTGCATCTCAGATTGCTTCACTTTTGCACACTTTTATTTTCTAGTGGAACTTCTCCATTAGCCTGTCTGAATGCAATGCTTCACACTAACACTCGAATAGGGGATGGAACATTCTTCAAAATCCCTGGAAAGTCAGGCCTTTATGCTCTCAAAGTAAGTTGGATTATTCTGCATATTATGTCTGTTATTACTGTGTATCATGAATTTTTTCAGACATTTGAAGGTAAACAAAATTAGGTTTGGGTGAGGGTAGAAAAATGACCCCTATGCCTTTTAAATGTTTTCAGATGTCTTAAAAAATGATTTCATATTAAGAATAAACAATGACATTTTTCTTCAAGGAAAGCATATCTGTGGTTTCACTCTAACATATGGTAACGGAAAATAGTTGTGGCTTCCTTAAAATTCTTGATTCTTAAAAATTTACGTGGAGGAGTACCATGAATCTTCAGCCAAGGGCTTAAGATGATCACAGTTGCTGTAAACTATTTGACTTAATGACCATAAGCTGATATACAGACTTCACACCTGTATGCCTTTCTGTCTTTTATAAAAATAAATTTATCCATTCGTCTCAAAAAGATGCTAGTTTAAATTAATCATTCAATTTTAAAACAGCAGTAATATCAAGGGAATTTTAAATAATGCATACTTGTATGAGAAAAATAGAGGAATGAAATAAAAAACTTCAGATAATGGAATCTTAATTATTTTAGTATAACTTCCAACTAGAATGGGAAATGCTAAGATGCAAAATTCCAGAGGATAAAAGCTGATGATCTACACATGGTTGTGTAACTTGGAACAAATAAAATCAGTATATTATTTCTTATAGTTAAAAATAATTCGCTGCTTTAATATATGATGGATTACATGTAATGTTCATTAATGTCCTTTGATAAGGGCGTTTTTAATGCTGAAACTTATACCTGGCAAAGAAGCAGGGGTTCTTTCTCTGCTACGAAGCATTAAACCCTTCTCATTGTATGTTTCAGAAAATTACACAGGTTAATTAAAAAGACTTGTATTATTTCAGTTGCTTTTTGTAGCTACTTGAGTATTTAATTTACTGGTAAAATTCTGACTTGTGAAGCCATTTCCTAATATAAGGAAGACTGTAGAATTGAAAAAAAAAAAAAAAAAGGTAACAATGTATGCCAGAAGGAAACTGTTTTATATAGATTTTAAAAGACCTAAAAAATCATCCTTGTGGCAGTGTGCTTTTCCCAGTGGTTTGATTTTTAAAGGAGTGATTTTACATTAAGATATAAATCTGTTGAAATTCCAAATCACAAGTAACAGTGGTAATACGTTAGGATCCTGAAAATATTTTAAATGTTTTCAGTTGCCAGTACATCTCCATCATAAGTCTTCATTTTTTTAAAAAAAAAATAATATAGAAAGAGGAGTCGTCATGCCCAGCTGACGGAACATTGGATTTAGGCTGTGAGTCTGAACTGGATGGCGCGGAAATGGCGGAGGCCAATACCAGCGGAGAAGGAGATGGAGGTATGTGTGAGGAATGGCAAGATATAAACCTTATTCTCTTACAAGTTATACAGAATTCCAGGAATTCAGTGATTGAATTCCCAACCGTTAGAGATACAGTTCCTTCTCTAAGTGTTTACCACCTGCATCGATTCATCATCAAATAATTTTGATTCAAAAGATTGGCACAAAAGGAACGTATGCGTTCTTTGCCTTTTATTTTTTTTTTTCAACAATAGGCTTTTCTGGATAATATTCTTGAGTGTTATCAGTATGTTTCTCCTGTAAGGTGAGAGTGTTACTGGAGTTATCTAGTGGTTTTATTCTTCTGTGAGGCAGAGAATGCTAATATTTTCTCTCTGATTGTGTTTCTTTTTCCTGTGATCACGAGTAGTTTTGTGACAGCTTTGTTCCTAGGTTTGTCCTTTGTAAATGAAGCCTTGGATTAATATTCCTCCCAATGAAACATGGGCCAAATAAGTTATATTCTTTTGAAACTCTTTTGAAAAGTGAGTGACCCTTCCAGAATTTTAAGGGGGCATTTTCTGCTTCTGAATTCTATCCATGTTAATTCATTTTTATCTTTCTCGAGACATTTACATTATGATTCCATTGGTGTGTATAATTTCCTTACTGCAGTTTTAACAAATCTTTGTTCCACCAACGCTGCTGGACTTTTTCCTACCCTACCCACTAGTCCCACAAAGTGGACCCGGAGCATGATTTGGGAGGAAGACTGTGTCATTAAAGCCTCGGTTGGTGGACTCATAGAAATCAGTAAATTATCTTTAAACAAACAAACCTTAAAGGATCCTTCCAGAAATATCGTATTTCAGTAATAGCCCAAAGCCATTCATTTTATTAACAGCCATAGGAGTCTCTTTGTATTCTGACTGGACACTTCTGCCCTTTAAGCTGGTCTGCTTTCTGATAGTCCCCATGAGACTGATTTTGCTTTGGTGCCTATCTAATCTGCAATAGAGGTTGTGAATTAAGGTAGGAAACAACAGATTCTTTGTAAAAAAGGCTGATGTTGACTCTGTAGACTTCTCTCTCTCTCTTTTTTTTTTTAAGCCAGCTTTCACTGAATTTGTTGTCCCGATCCTTATACCTTTTAAAAAACTCAGCTCTACACCATTGTGTGCTAGTACTGTGAACTTCGACAGGTCCTTGTGGTTACGGAGGGAACAAGGAAGATGCATAGCAATTTCTGCCTTTCTAGAAGGGCTGGTAAATGGGCAAACTGTTTCTCTTTAGGAGGATGAAGGGGAATCATTGGGTCCTTCCTCTTGTTGCCCTGCCTGCTTTAGTGACCACTTGTGTGCTCTGTCTCTTTCTCTCTCAACCTGTATATTGAGGTATTATGTGCTGCGCACTGTTTTCAGTACTGCAGTTACAGCAGTAAAAAACAAGAACAAAAAGAGACCTCTCACAGATCTTAGGTTAGTAGAGAGACAGGTAATAAGCAAAATAAATGTGTAAAATGTGTAGCTTATTCAGTGCCAAAAAGTGATATGGGACAAAATGAATGAGATAAGAGAGAGAGAGAGAGGAGTATATATGAGAAAAGATCTGAAGGGAGTTAAGGGAGCAGGTATTTAAGGGGAAAGAGTTCTAGGTGAAGAAGCAGCCATTACAAAGGCCTTGAAGCAGGAGAGTGCCTGGAATGTTCAGAAATATCAAGAGGCCGTTGTGGTTGAAGGCCAGAGTGAGCAAAGGAGAGGATGGTGAGATACGAAGTCACAGGAGTTCCGGGGCCAGATACTATAGTGCCTTGATCTTGCCTTTTGCTTTGAGCAGGATGTTCAACTCTTACAGGATTTTGAGGTAGAGACACAATGATCTCACTTAGATTTTAGAAGGAGCAAAGTATAGTGGAAGCGCTAATTTCAAAAATATATATGGGGGTGAGGATAAAGGACAAAAACAGAGGGAGGGACCAGTTAGAAAGCTATTTCCATAATCTAGATAAGAAGTGATGATGGTTTGTAAAAAAGGAGTAGCAGTGGAAGTATTGAAAAGCGATTGGCTTTTGGATATGTCTGAAGCTAGATCCAGCAGGAGCTGCTGGAATTAGCATGGTTATGCAATAAAGAAAGGAGTTGGAGATAACCCCAAATTGTTAGTGTTATTACCAAATAGAAGAATTAGCACTCTCTTTAACTTAGATGGAAAATCTGCAAGTGAATTAGTTTTGGGGGCAGGGGGTTGTTGATCAGGAGCTCAGTTTTGAGCATATTGAGTATGACATTCATTTTTACCACCAGAGTGGATGTGTTAAATAATTGGACTTATCTGTCTTGAATTTATGGGAAAGACTTTGCTGGAGATATACATTTGGAAGTGATTGGTTTATAGACAATATTTAAACACGAGAAACTGGATGAGATCACAAAGGAACTGAAGGGAAATAGAAGAGAGAAGAAGCCCAAAGACTGAGCTCAGGGGTATTTGAATTTTAAGAGCTTGGAGAAGGTATGGAAAATAATTACAATAAATGAGACTGAGGATGAATGGATAGGAGAGCATGTTGTCTGTTCTGGAAGCCAAGTAAAGAGAGTGTTTCTTGAGTGAAAGCACCTCAGATGTGTCAGATACTTTTAGATATATCAACTCATAATGAAGACTGAGCGTAACCATTGGATTTAGCTTTTTGAGGCTGTTGATGAACTTGACAATGACAATTTCTTTCTAGTGGTGAGACCACAGCCTGAATGGAGTGAGCTCAAAAGAATGGGAGACAGAAATTAGAGACCCCAAATGTAGCGGATGCTTTCAAGGACTTTTGAGGTAAAGGGAAGAAGTGAAATGGGAAAATGGCAAAAAGGGAAAGTGGAATCCAAAAAAGTAATTTTTTGATATGAGAGAGACACAGGAGAATAATTCTACACTGATGTGTAAAATCCAGTTGAGGACGAAAATTTGATAACGAGGAAGTTGTCCTGTGGCCAAGTGCTTGATTAGAGGAGAGGAAATGGGCTATATTAAATGGATGAAGAGACTGGCTTTATTTAGGAGTATAGACAGGTGCTCTAAGGAAGCAGAGGGGAAAAGTCAGGGTATTTGGATAGAAGTGATGGTAGGAGAGTATATGTGGGAGGGGCTTATGAAAATTTGCTTTTTATTGCTTCATTTTTCTCAGTGAAATAGGAAACAAGTTCTTCAGCTCAGGCTGAGGACCAGGGAGGTAGTTTTGCAGATTCAGGGAGACTATATGAAATGTTTGTCTAGAGTCAGGCAGCAGTAAGTATACTCTCAAGATTGCTAATTCTGAATTTAATACAAGGCTAGACAACATGGTTGAACTTTTTCCAGTCATGTTCATGACCACTGTTACAAGTGCAGAGTCAGTACAGAGTCGGACTTGACCAGAGTTGGGATTTTGCCAGGTGTGAATGAAGAAGTGATAGAGGGACGAAGGAGTTAAGGGTGCATGAAATGGAGTAGATAAGATCAGTCTCTGTGGTGGTTACGGTGGTTATGGAGGTGAGTAAGGACACGATTATGTGAGGGATGGCGTGAAGGGGGAGGTCTTCTTGGGGTGGGAGGATTGTTTGATCTGGTGTTCTATAGAAAATGAGTTAGAAGAACAAGTGACTTGAGAGACGAATACACGAAACTGAGGTTAGGAAAATATTATGGAATGTATGTCGGAGATGAGAGGAAAGAAAGAAGGAAGCCCGGTGTAGGGCTGTGATGAACGGTTGGAGCGTTCACTCTCTTCCGGAGTGGCCTGACTGAAGGGACCATCAGCCACAGCTGAAATTCAGCAGCCCTCTGTTTGCCCAGCCAGTGTTAGGGGATGGAGCTGAGTCTGGAATAGAGGTCACCCATCCCAGTTCCAGGCCCAGTAGTACAAGATGTGTGGAAAAGAAAGGGGCTTCCACCTGAGAGGGTTCTAGGGTAAGTAGAGTTCATTGGAGAGAGCCAGGTTTTTTGTAACTCAAGATGTGAAGGGAAGTTTTCAGAGAAAAGATGGAGGCTAACAGATTTTGCTAATTGACTACTACTGAATTTCAGAGGAAACAGTGGGAGGGTTTGAGTGGCTAGAAAGGGGTGGAGGACAAGGCAGGAGCACTCAGCCAACAACTAAAACAAAGTAGGGAAAGAAAACTCCCCTAATTTGAAATGTGAATAGGAACTTCACAAAATAACACATACCCGCACATCTCCAGCTAATGTGACCAAGACTAAATTTTCTGGTCTCTCCTTTGAAGTTGCATTAGAGAAATTGTTTTGGGGAATCACTGAACAGATAGTAAATAGCTAGTTTCCTTGAGTGTTCCTTGACTTTCCCACTTTTGTTTGCATCTTAGGGCAAACCACAATTGCTTCTTTTTAGGACAAGGATATTTCCTATTCACATAAATACCATATATTTCTGCGTATAACCCATCAAACTTGCCACACTTAGATATTGAAAAAGACTGCCTCCACTGTCCAGACTTTGTAAGCCGTATCTGGTTTAATCCTCATAATGTTCGTATGAGGTAAATAATCTTTCTAGGCTCTGTTATTTTTTTTTTATTTCCTATTTTTATTTATTTATTTATGCCTGTGAGAAAACAAACTTAAATATCTCATCCAAGTGGCAAGCATAAAACCCAGGCTCTAACTGCCGTGATCCTCCCTTGGAATCCCAGGGAACACTGTTAGCCAGGAGTCATTGATACAGTTTTGCTTTTCCCACATTTGTGCAAATCTGTTCTGACTATAGACTTGAGAATTTGACAAAGAGGAACCCCTGGCTTATCTGAATTAAGGAGTGGGATACCACATGACTTCTTACAAATCAATAATACAGTTCCTGAAACTGAAGCAGTTCAGGTGATTTCCTTGCTAATTTTGTTTCTAACACATATTTGAACCAGAAGTTAGAATGGATACAGTTTCTGTACTTCTAACAGCTGTACAAATATACTTTGAAAATATAATCAGAGAGAGAGAGAGAGAAGGTGGGGGATGTGTGGGGTTGGGAGCCAGGGCACGGAGAGAACGAGAGGGGAAGGAAATGGGGAGAGTCCCACCATCTGTTTTTTTTTTCCTTCTCCTCTCCCATTCCTCCTTTGGGATGAAAGAGTGGGAAGTGCTGGGGTGAATAATAATCATCAATTGATAACATACCCTTGTGGCAATCCAAAGAATAAGGCTCTGCTACCGTAGAGTTCTTTCAAATTAATAATTATCAACTGACATTCGCTGTACCATTAAACAGAGTAAGCACAGAAATATTTTTTTTAAAAAAAGACACTTTTAAAAAACTGGTAATAGAAAATCTTAGTAGCTTGATTCCAATCAATAACAGTTGAAATTTTAGATCTGAGATGATAATAGTAATGCTTGAGTCCTCTTCTCGCAATCAATTGGCCAGAGAAATATTCTTATTAAATGGATGATCTTTTGCCAAGATACTTTGTTTTAAAGTTTTTTGAAAAGTTTTACAGTGTGGGGAAGGTGGCATATTATTGATTATAGGATTTACAAGACACACAGAACTATAGTTATGTGTATGTTTCTTTGACTCCTGCCAAACAGTTTCTCAAGTTAATAAGAATTAGACATACAGGCTCCAGAAAGTAAACTCTTCAGATGTCACAGGCTTTAGCTCTGGAAATTGAAGAGTGATTTAGGTGAATCACTTGATATATCTTTGTTGACAACCCATAACCATTTATGCCAATATAAGTATAGATCTCTGTCACCCAAAGAAAACATTTTGAATTTTATGGGCTATTTTAGTCAGAGATCTATGGGTATATTTGTGTCGGAGTTGTTCTCCGAGCATAATACATTGGTATATCATGAGTTTGCTCACACATATTAAGTTGACTTACAGTACATTCCTGGCTGCAAAACCCATACATATTTTATATGAAATGATGGCATCACTAGATAGTCTTCACCCTCTTCACCTTCTATTTATAAATTGTCATTAACAAGAAAAAAATGAATTTCTCTTTCCATGGCCCTGATTTATATTACATGTTTAAAATCAAAAGCGACCATCCTATTTATTAAAATAAAGAAACTGGAGAATGTACAATTTTCATCCACAGAGATCAAAAAAGGTTCTGCTTGTTATTAACCCTAATGGCTTTCAGGGAGGAAGCAGCACTCTAGCGGGGGAATTAGTATTTTAAAAGTCTCTATTTAGGGGAAAAAATTATAGAGAACATATATCCTATGTTTTAGTCCTTAGATCCCAGGATAAATAATGATTCCAACATTTGAAGAATTTTATATGGTCCTTTTTCATTATTCTTTATGGCCAGCTTTATAAGTGGGTTTCTGATCGTATGATTCTTGGCAGGGTTGTGTTAACTTAATGAAACATTATTCAGCTCGCTCTTTGTTTTCATTGGCTCGGAGGCCGCAGTTTAAGGGGTCTTTTTTCAGAAGTGAAAAGTGCTTTAAGATGGCCTGAAGTGTGTGGATAGGATCTCTGTTGAGACATCAATTACACACAGATGAGGAGCCTCCTGGAGGAAGTGAGAAGTGTACTAATGAAGGTTTACGTGCCCTCAGGGAGTAGTCATACTGACAGTTTATCAGTGGCAATTTTATAGAAGGGATCGGGGAAAAGAAAACGAGGGGACTGTGGAGTTGTGAAGACAGCGTTTCGAGTAACTTTGGAGGATGCTGGTAACCTCTTTGGTGTTTCTTTTCTTGTGGTGGTATCGGTCTTGTTGGGCTGGGGGTTTTTCAGTAGCTAGTCTGTGGTTCCCCCCACGTGATGGTACTTAGGATGGAATCTGTGCCTTCATCTGGGTGTTCAGGATGCATTTCTACCTGCCAGCCACTCCTTAGAATCTTGCCCATGAGGGAAGGGAATTCTTTCAGCAGTTGGACCGGGTCCCCTGATTTTCTTAGGTTAAGCTAATTTGTCTTTGCTTTAACATTTCTTTTTCCTTAACAGCTTTGTTAGCTCATGGAGACACCTGTTCTACATTGGTGGCCTGGAGAAACTTAAGTATGTGAAAATTATATTGTTTTAGTTACACATGGAAGAAAATATGGAGGAAAGAGAATACTCTTCATAATCAGAAATGACCATTGGCAGGATATCAGACCTCCTCTGCCCACTCTTTCCTTTTTCTCCCTTCTTTCAACCCAGCCCACAGCATTCATGAGAAGTACGAGGGACTTCAAGTTCATGTGGGCTGGACCCCAAGCCAGCATTTGACTTAAGCCAGTCAATTCAGCTAGATAATATTCTAATGGTAAATGTCCAGAGAGATCGGAATCTCAGGCTCCTTTATATTTGTCTCTGTGTTTTGATAACCTTTATAGTCAAGCATGTTTTCCTTATGCTGAAATCTTTATGTGCATTTAATTGAACTAATTTTCTCTCCCCCCGCCCCCCGTCTGATGATGAGGAACAGCTGGGCATCATCTAGATACCACCCCTTCATCTTAACTTCTTCAAATGACTTACCCCAGCTCTTTCATAAATTTTCGGTTTACTATTTTCCATTTCTTTTACCCATTAGGGACTTCTTTTTCTTACATACTTCCCCTTGAACTGTGAACTTTGTTCTTGTATAAATGGATTTTGGTCAGTTTTAATAGCCTGGAGTCATGGAGGAAAAGAAAGTTTCAAAGTGCAGATAAAGTGACCCACTTAAGTGTACTTTTCCCTTCTTTTCTTGAGCTCTGAAACATTTCATAATATCGAGATAAAGATTGCAAGGAGAGTGTGATCTCATAATAAAAGCAAACTTCCTTTCAAATAAAACCAGAATTAAAGATTTTCCCTCAGTTAATTCTTCTTAACTAGCCAGCTTTCTGTTTGATTTATTAGTTTATAATTAGTATATATGAACAAAGCACCCATTCTTTAAAAAGCGAAGTACTTTTTTTCATTGGTGCCAGATAACCCGTTCTCTCCTTTTAAAAGTGACAGTGTATAGCCATTTCTCAGTTAACCACCTCAGTACCTTATCTAACTCCCTTTTATTATATACTAGAGTTGTCTTTTATGTGTCAGAGGATAAAGTACTTAGTGGTGATGCCCACAAGTGGAGGAAGCATTCACCCTTGACCTTGTACCAACCTTTTAATGATACTCTTCTTGCTTGCTTCTTGCTGTTTCTGGTTTTCTGAGTGGATTGCTGTATTTCTGTGTAGATGTTTCAGGAACGTAATGCAGTGTAGAAGATCACAGGTATTGTGCAGCATAACAGAAATAGCTTCCACTGTTCTGCCCTGTGCAAGCAGTTCATCGTGTCACTGCTGTCCATAATTCTGACAGAGGAATCTGTTCCGACACATCTGTAGGCTGTAGATGTACCTACAGATCTGGTACCTGTAGGGTACGCTTTTCCTATTAAATACTTTTATTTCTGGCTTGAGTTTCTCTTTTCTGAGTCTAAAGGGATATTTTTTATGGATACCCAGAGGTATTAGTGTAACTCAATGGCTCCGGCGATAAATTAAGTGCCTGTAGGAGGGATTCCTATAGCTGTACCCTCGGTGTACAAATGTTCTTCCTAGTTAACTTGGGAGCTTCTATGTCCTGTCCAGGGCAAACCAAAGTGTCTGTGAACCGTTGGGGGATCCTGCAATGAAACTGCAGTCCGTCCACTTCTGTGATATTGGGTGAGCATCACTTGTAGCCTCTGATATCAGCCTGATTACATCTCGTTTAGGATCATGTTCTTATTGATAGAGATTGCTAGTGTAATTATCATCTGATTAGCCATTCCTCTTATTTGCTCCCTTTTCTGCAAACCTCTCTGCCTAAGAAGAGGGCTTTATTGGGCTAATAAAGCTGAATATAACATACAGTAAAATTTTAAGTTATTTTAGCTATATTTTATTAGCAGATGATATTCTAAATATTATCGAGTATCAATAGGTAAAATGTTTAGGCAGTTTCTCCCTTGAAAGTTTCTTAGGGGAAAATTGCTATTTACATTACTTTAATTCCAGTATTTCTCTATGTAGTTGCTGGCCTTTCTTGGAATCTCATATGTTTTGAATGTTGTCTGTTGGAATGAGGGAAGTTGTTTAAATTCCAGTATCTGTACCTATCTTGGAATAAGGAATGCTTTTAGAGAAGGTAGTTCTCCTTAGTCTGGATCCAAAAAGGATTAAGGAATTACCTTTCCTCTGAGAGAAATGGAATCCAGGAAAGATTTTTGGGGTCAGATGGGGTTTGCCTGGTCCTCATTAAGTCATTTTTAACAGTTTTTGGCATGTATTTTGTTACTATGTATATCCAGAACATCTGATATGAGCAATTTCAATATAAGTATGATACATAAAATGGACACAATCCAAATATAAGCTTCTTTGATTATTTGCCATCCAAGGATACTTTTGAATTATGTGCTTGTTGATCTTTCAGAACAAATTTTAATTATCATTGGTAGGTTTTCGCACCCTTGGTTTTCCTCAGATAGAATTAATAGTTCTATACCACAGTTCCTAGAAAAAAATACATTTTAAAAAAGCTTTATAGGTCTTGGGTTTTATTCGCTGTTGTCCTCCAGCATTTGATACAGTGTTTGGCACAGAGGTGCTCAGCAAAAGTTTTGCAACTAAATGAATGATTCATAAATAAATAAGCTTCCTCTAAGACTCAGTTGTCTTTTAAAATGTGATTGAACTCTATCTGTGCACGGTGTTATCCCTAATATACTCTGTGCTCTTCAATTTATATCTTTTGTTTATAAAAACTATATTAAGCCTATAGTGAATGTCTGGATTATTTCTACAGAGAACTATTTTGATAGCATCTAGTTTGATCAGAAAATTGAAAGGGAGTAATTGAAGGGAGAACTGATAGAAATGAAATGGATCAAAGGCTGCTCTGCCTGCCTGGATTAGACCTGGGAACATCAGTTACCTCTGATAGCCTGTTACTTATATCATGTGGTTTAGTGGGACATACAGCAATTAATATTGTTGTCGCAGGGACTCTGTTGTGTGCAGATCCTGGTCTGCGGTGTGGTTCTGCCCTCACATGGCTCCTGCCATTTCAAATAAGCATTGTGATTTCTAATTTTGGCTTTTGAATTATTTTTATTTCACTATGGAAAAGCCCCAAACTGTGACTTTCCTCTTAAAATAAGGCAACAAGTCAGGATGGCAGAAGGAAGTTTATTTACAGTGCATGGCAGGTCATGTGACTTTCCACCGATATGCAGAGGATGTTTTGTTGTTTGGTTTCCATATTTTCCCTACTTGATTTTAGGATGATTTTAAAAAGGTTTCATAAGATAGAAAAGAAATTCACTTTTTATGTATGCTTTTCCATAATAATTGAACTCTGCTTTGCTGACTTCCCCTTCCATGAATTCTTAACTAAAAACCAGTAATTGAATGTTGATATTAAAAATAGACACTTTAGATAAATTTCATTAAAATCAAATTTGACAGTTTTGCTTAATAAACATTTATAGATCAACTGCTCTGCACCTATCTTTGCAACAATGTGTAAGTCCCTGAGTGGCTGAACTTGTGGGTGGTGAGGCAGAGAAGCATCGTTTGCAGAGAGTGCCCTGAATGCATACACTAGGTTCCAAGGAAACAAGGCAAGGGGAGGAGTGAGTCTACCTCAGAGATGGGCATAGTCAGGAAGGCTTTGGGGGAAGCTGTTCCAGGTTGGTATGCCAAGATGAATTCTCCAGGCAAAGAAATGGAGAAGGGTATTCGGATGAGGGACAGTCGGAGCAAGTACAATACAAGTCACTGTGTTCAGGAAACACAGAAGGTTCTTGGTTGGTTGGACCAGAGAGGATGGGAGTTGGGGAGGCAGACAAGACTTAAGATGAGAGAGAGACAAAGTCAAGGTTGCGTTCTAATTTCTCCCTTCTTTGTGTCTTGGTTTAAAGGTCAAAGCCCTCTTGTACACTTGTCAATGGATTAGTGATTACACTGGGGGGGAGTAGTGCCCAAAGCTTCTGTCATTCAACTTTAAAAAATATGAGCTCTAACCCATATTTTCTAGTTTGATCTCATTTTTGAAGTTGAAGGGTGAATGAGCGAGGGGAAAGAGGAGGACAACGCGGAGACTCTGCGAGTCAGAAATCCAGTCTTGCTGGGCAGTCACCAGTTTCTCTAGCCTTCAGGACTGTCTCATGATGACGAGGAATCTTCCATCTCTCTTTGCTCCTGAGGCTTCCAAATAGAATATTTGGGATGGGAGGTTTGGGAGTCTGAGTGTGAGTGAGAGTGGAGGTAGTTGAGCAGCAAATACTAAGAACCTCATTACCTGTTTGAATTTAAAACAAGCAGAGTAGCCTTTAACTATGTCTTTGGCTTTGCCTAGTTTTGGCAGCCAAGCAAAATGTAGGCAGAAATAACATTTCTGTACCTTTAAAAAAAAAGCCTTTCCTTGTCTTCATTTTGTCCACCTACAGAAAGGGCAGGCAGTCTTGTGGGGTTTTGAGGTATAAATCCTGGCATTCATTTTTGTGATCATGCCAGTGAAGTTAGAAAAAAAAAAACCACCAACCCATTCTTGTTTGAATGCCAAAAAGATATCACTTTCTAAGCTGCCTGTCAGTGTTTGATATTTATTTCATAAAACATCTGTCCTAATTCTTCAGTTTCCTGGTTTCTGTTGTAATTTCACATACGGGGGGATTTCCCTTGGTCCTTTCCTTAACATTGATTTTTCTTTGGCTTGTATTTCAGAGGCCAAACCAAGTACCTTCTATAAATATTCAGGCAAGTGTTTAAAATGAGCTCTGCATTATTTATTTATCACATCTGTTATTAAGAAAGCTGCAAGAATGAAGTGAAAGTGAAAACCGTATGTTTTGTCAGAATATGAAGCTGCATGAACCTCCACAATCCAGCTACTTGGTGTTTTTCTCTTCAGCCGCCCTCATCATATACATGGCAAAAGAATGCATAAAATCACTCATACACCCATATTAAGGGTCCATTTTTGTCAGTACACATACACACACACACACCGTATGCATGTACACGGCACACACGCAGGTGCACTGTTTGGAGCCTATGGATGGCACTGTGCATTTAATTATCTCTTGACTTTTTCCTTAAAAATAAAGTATTTGGTTTTTTTAACCCAAAGGCACACTCATTTATAGATTTCATTTTCTATTACATTTACTTTTTGTATAAGTTCCATAAATATTTGATCAGAAATAAATAATTTGGGGGGTGCCTGGGTGGCTCAGTGGGTTAAGCCTCTGTCTTCGGCTCAGGTTGTGATCTCAGAGTCCTGGAATCGAGCCCCGCATCGGACTCTCTGCTCAGTGGGGAGCCTGCTTCCCCCTCTCTCTCTGCCTGCCTCTCTGCCTGCTTATGATCCCTGTCTGTCAAATAAATAAATAAAGTCTTTAAAAAAAAAAAAAAGAAAGAAAGAAAGAATGCAGGAAAAATGGTTTGATCCAGGGAAATAGGACCAAGCTCCAAAGAGGGAATCAGGGAGGCAATTGACTATGGAGGAAGGAATTCTCATGATGCTTCACTTGAGCATTGGATGGAATGTGAGATATAGCAAAATAGAGGTTTAAGTTAAAGAAAAATGAATCATCTTCAGAAAAAAACTTCATAGGACTGCTTGATGCTATTTGATTTTATTGTACTCCCCTCCACCTGAAGTTCTGGGCTCCAAATGGAACCAAATCTTCCTTTTGGAAACACTAAATACATGTGAATCTCTGTGAACTTTGTGGAATGGTGAATTTAAATGAAGTATGCATTATATCCTCTGGTAGCTGAACAGGTATCGTGATGCCACGTGGCTTCCTAAATCAGAGGGAAGTAGAGCAAGTTCTAAGATATCTCTTGTGCTCCGGAAGGAGGGCTGACTGTACCATTTACTGTCGCAGTCAGATGAGTACAGGGGGGACGAGGCTTTCATTACATACAGACTAATTCAGCATCTGTTGTTTTTGGATCCTGCTTCATTTGGAGTTTACCTTTGCAAGACTTATGAATAAAAGCACTTCCTAAGCAAATGGGTAAATCTGTTCAGATGTCCAGTGTGCAGAACTATTCTGCTGTTTTCCCTAGGTTCCCTAAAAATCCATGGGTGGCGTTTGGCTCTCCTTTTTAACTAATCAGTAAGTTTCCATAGTCGAGGTAGAAGTACTACTCTAAGAATGTAAAGTAATAAAACAGCTTTGCTTCTGGCTGGGCTTCTGTTGCCACATATAGGTCCATCCAACTGGAATCGGTTGTCCCCCCTGCGACCTTCCTCTCAGTTCCTCAGTTAGCCTCACTTCATAGAGACTTCAGAACATTAATAAGGCCATCAGTGTAATCACGTAAAAGTAAATTTATCTTTGAACTATAAACCAATAGTTAATTTCTGATATTTCTTGATGAGTAAGATTTGGCAGAGTATTATAATTTACCGTAGTGATCATTGCAAGGAGAAAAGCCTAGGAGCCATAGTCCGTGGGAGCACTGTTACAATTTCTTAACTATAACGTTTAGACTGTTTTAAGGAAAAGTATCATATGGTATCAAATAGAAACAAGTCACCTGATCATTAATTCAGGGACTTCTCTCAGTCTGTCGATGGGCAAATCCTTTGGCTTCTTCAACCAAAGTATTTCCTGGGCCAATCACTGTCACCAATAGTTCTTAATTTTTTTCATGTCTGTGGTTAAATGACTTGATCTCCCTGCCCTTATCAACTTCCTATTTCAGTACCTTCGGGATGCAACCAAATTGAACTTCTTTAGACACTGAATTTTCTGCATCAGTTCTGGGCTTTGAGGACAAATATTTTAAGTGCGAGATTATGGGTCTGGCCCTGACTCCCAGCTCTGCTATTTTGTTGACTCTGTTACTGTGGGCAAGCTATTGAGACTTTCTGAGCTCTAGTTTTCTCTCTCCAAAACAGAGGCAGTACCTTAATGTCTTGCAAGGAAGCAGCAACGATGTGGCAGGGATGAAATGAAATCACATATGTAAAGTGCTTCGCGTTAATAACTAACAATTACTGTCCTAATCTTGTTCCTTTTGTTTGGTCCCCAGTAACTTGATTACTTTCTGTCTTAAAACAAAACTTGACTCTTTTCCCCCAACATTCTCCTTCATGAGCCGCATTTTTATTTCTAGGCAACATGTGCTTGAGTCTATCTAAAGCAGCTTGAGTGTCCTCAACACTGTGCACGTGCATATGCTTCCATTTTTGACTAGAATAATTTTTACTCCTCCACCTGCCTCTAAAGCTCAGGTCAGAATCTTCTCAAGTTACTGTTCCTTCGAAAATTTTCTTGGATTAGTGTTAACCCTGGTGCCCTTAAAAAGTCATATTTTGAGCTTTTCCAATATGTTCTCAAGTTATTTTTTTCCATCTAACTTCCGCTTGCCTCCTGCCTTTGACATCTGCCTCCATTCTGCCACCAATCACAGCACTTCCTGACTTTGATTTTCCAAATAACACCTTCCCCTCTGGTGTGCACAGAAGAGGGCCTGCATCTCTCTGTGGCCAGAGACCAGTCTCTTCTCTCTGGTGGACAGTTTGAGGCCTAACGATGAGTGCCGGCCATAACCCAGGTTCCACAGAGCCACGGGTGAATGTGAGCCCTTGTCACCCATGTCAGTGAAACATTGGTTCTTCTAAAAAACAGCTTTTTGAAGAAAATGTCCTCTGTAGAATAGGCAACAGGAAAGTTTGATTCTGGTAAAAGTGGGCAGATTATATGATTCTCTGCAGAAAGCATGATGTTCTTGAAAATAATTGCCTTAAATTGACCCCCAGCATCTTGGCTTTTATTTTTCCTTCTCCGTGATAGATGACTTGGCCCATAGGACAAGATAAACATGTCCCAGTAGGCCAGGAAGTCTATAGAAGGAGGGCCATTAAATGGAAGAACACCAGGGCCGTTGGTAGATTTGAAACACAATTTCATGAATTTACATTGTTTCTTCAAAAGACTGTGCATTGCTCAATCTGCATATTCAGATTTGGAAAGTATCTACTGACTCCCAAGTCTTAAGGCAGATATTATGCTCTTTTATATGTCCGCTCAATAGCCCTATGGCATAGGAATTAACATCAATTAGTGGGTAAGGACACGGGGTGTAGAGAGGTTACGTGTAACTGTGACCACACAGTTATTAAGTGATCCGTTCTCTCAAATCTAGATATTCTTCTTGTCACTGTGGTATTTGGCTTTATTTTAGGTATCCATTTTCAATTGGAGAGAAGCTCCAAGTGAGTTAATTACAGTGGATATAAAAAAAGGAATTCAAATTAGTAATATCATTATCTCTCTCTGTTTCTAGTTTGTGCGAAGCAGGTAAACGATGAAGCATCTTCCACTCGAGATTCAAGCCTCACGAACACAGCGGTGCAAAGCAAGTTAGCGTCTTCCTTTCAGCAACACACCAAAAAGGCTCTGAAACAGGTAAGAGAGCTGCCATTCATTCTTTGTTCGACCTCCTTAAAATAATGGGTGTGAGGTGGAGAAGGTAAAATCTGTAGGAACATAGCAGCAGAGAGCAACAGAGATGTCCTGAATTCAACTACTTGCATTATATTCATACACTAATTTTACTCCAGGCGAAAAACTAGGAGAGGCTTGGCTGAGAACTTTGATGTAAAATAGAAGAAGGAAAATGTTCTTGGAGCCATGAAAACTTATATTACGATTTTCTTGTGTGAGGTTTATAGTAAACATTTTGGGTTCACAAATGCATTGCATATCTTGAAAATACTGTCTCTGTGGTCTTGTGCTTAACTAATAGTTGATATAAAAAATAAACACATAATTTCTTCCTTGTGACTGAGACGCATTAAGTTACGACTAGGAAAAAGAGTAGCTGTGGCTTACTTTTATCAAGAATGTCTACCAGTGAGTGTTTGGTGCTGAATGGAGGTTAATCGTGCAATATCATCTTGATACTACCTAAGTGGTCTTGATCTCTGTGTCCTTGCGCCAAGGTGGTGATGGGAGGGAATGGTTGCAAGGTTGGCTTCTAGGTTCTGAAACACCCCGGTTTGAATTCCTGCAACTCTGGGCAAGACACTTCTCTCCTCTGAATCTCGAATTTCATGTCTAGAGAATGTGGGAAATAATAGCTCCTTTCACATGGGAACAATCCGAGAGAAGTCTGTGAGGTGAGACGTCGAAAGCACATGGCAGAATGAGCGACCCCGACCCCTAATAGCCACTCAGTAGATGTTAGCTATTGCTGCCGCACCAGCACATTCCGAACTGGGTGTGGAGGAGGAGGAGAAGATGCTGTGCTTAGATGGGGACACTGCGTGATGGTAATGTGCTCGATAAGTGGAAAGCTTCTGTATGTGACCGTTCATGTGAAAATTCATGATTTTCCCTTGTTTAACTGCCTTCCTCTCCCATATTTATTTTGCTCTTTCTATGACAGCCCCCCTCCCTCACATCTCCTGCAGACCCTGACCAAGTGTAGGAATAGAAGTACCATTCTCGTGATATATTTATAACAAGGAGGAGAAGAAATGTTTTTAAAAAATTATTATTTTTTTAAGTCTCACTAACCTGTAAAGCTACTTAATATCCTATCCAGTTTCCTAGACAGCCCTTACCTTCTCCTCTACTTCAAACAAGGAAACGTAAGAAAGAAACTCAACATTTTTGTACTGAATTACATTACTTTTCTATTCTGTATTAATTATTGAAATTGCAGTATTTCCTTTCATTGGTATTATATATAAAGTAATTAGTGTTACATCAAATAATCTTTGATGAGCTTGCCATTTATATCTTGTATGATGTTTTAGACCAAAGAACAAAATTGAATTCAGTGTTGAGATCCCTTTTTAGTTGATGAAATAAAGGATGGATGGCAGTAGGGAAGTCCAGGAAAAGGCTTATGCAGGCAGCAAATGGAATGCAGATAATAAAATACTAACCAGGAGAGAATGAAGGATACAAAGCTGGATAACCGGTACTTGTAGCATTTAAAAAACATAGATGCAGTCATAAATGAAAGTCAGACTTCTGAAGGGCAGTGATTTAGAAAATGTCTACACCATGAAATAGTCCTGTATGTAAACGTAAAGATAAAAATTCAGATGTATGTCTTGTCATGTCTCACTATTTTTTACTTTCTCCATTTTGGTTTCATATCATTTGAACATTTTTTATAATGACTAACTTATTTCATAACTTTGAGTTAGTATTTTTGTGTTGTTGCAGAGCATGCGTTCATGGAAAGTGCCACTCGCTTGCTTAGGATCTAAGTCTCTTTTTAAGAAACCTGTCCTGTAAGCTTCTTAATGTCCCAGAAGAGCTGTGTAGTAATTTCTTAAAACTTCATATTGTATAACCAAATAGCAAATTAGCTACTGTGGGAAGATGGCACAATATGTAGCAGATATGCTAATGTTTGATTAATAATCAAATTCATATTGGAAATTCATTAGAAAAAAAGCTGCTCTTACAGAATTTTGCCTAGATTCCCTGTAATTGCTGAGTTTCTTAAGACAGCATTTCAAAAATTGACTGAACATGAGGCATTTTAAATTGTAGCAGCCTCAGCAAATGTGTAGCTTTCTTTTCTTTTGGATAGTTGAATGGCTACGACCATGTAGAATTCTTTGTAAGTGTACATATACATATATATACATACATGTACGTACATATGTATGTGTTCTCTATTCGTAAATATATGTTTTGTGTGTATATATGTGTGTATAAATCATCTTATGAATGTAGGGCCAGCTGAATGACCCTAATGACAATTACATTAGCTAACATTTGCTTTTCTGAATTCTACGCATTATGCTCTGTATTTTATATATACTGTGTCATTTAATCCACATAGAAATCCTTTAATGTATGTACAAGTATTCCCATTTTTCAAGTGAGGGAAAGAAGGCCCCGAGAATTTAGATGACTTGCCCACAGTTGTTCAGCGAGTACATTTTGGAGATGACACTTGAATCCAGAATCATAGTTTCAGATTCTTCCCTTTTAACTGATACTGCCTTTTAGCATATGGTCTATATAATATGATAGATGAATTTTTTACATTATCTCTAGAAATTTACATTCTTCAGCATTTGTATAATGTAAGGAAAGCAATACAGCATAATCATTAAGAATATTATTTTTGAACAGACTGTGTATGTTCAGTTTCAACACACATTACTGGCAGACACTCAAATATATCAATTATGCAGCTCTTATCGTTTTGCTGGAAGTATATTCAGGGTCAGTCGGCCTTTAGTAGTTTGGCTGTCCATAGGCCAGTGTACATTCTTAGAAAGAAGTAGGTGGAGCTATGGTGAGGAAAAAAAAAAGAAAGAAGTAGGTGGAGCTATGGTGAGAAAAAAAAAGAAAGAGGTAGGTGGGAAAAAAGAGAAACAAACCCAGTAGCTTTATAAGCATAAGTGTAGTAAAAATAATAATAATAATAATTTAAAATAAACCCTCAGGCAAAATAAGCCAGATGTAATTTCTCAGATCTGAGGCCTCCATAACCACCCAAATTATGTTGCATAGAGAGTGGGTCCTTTTACTCAGCAATACTGCCGATCGCATTGTAATTACAGTCTGGGCAACATGGAGGCTAGAATGTCCCTTGACTACTGACATAGAATATTTTCATTGCTTCTAAATATTTGGGTCTCTTTTACCTTCTGATCATCAAAATGTTAGTTAACATCCTATGTTAGATATAGTTGCATGAATAATATATTGTTATCGTGGTAGATTTTTTTCTTTCTGAATACACGTATTCCAAATAAACACATTCAGAGGCCTCCGGAGAGTAGCAGCTTGCTGATTATTACCTTGTTCCCTGACTTCTTTCCGCCTTGTTATTTTAGTTATAATGATCCTAAAAAAATATGAAATGATTAGATTTTGAATTTTAAAGAGGAAGGATTAAGAAAGATTAAATTTTGGGAGTTTTGAAACAGCAGAATCAAATGAAAGATTAGGGAAGGATGAGTTCTGTGACGATGGAATGTAACATGGTGTAGAACAGAACCTTTCTGTGTTGTTGCTGTTGTTTTATTCGACTTCATTTTTTATTTAGGGTGGTAGAATTTATTCATAAAGTCACAAGTATTTTGCCCTCTCCTCTTATCACAAAACAGATATAGTGTTGGTATTTTGCTTTAGCTTTATGTGTTTGACCAGTACCATGAAATTCCAAAGGTTATGTTGCACGATAGCAGTTTCTTGAACATGGGCATTGACATTTAGCCTGAGAACAACCGTGCAAGTTGGTAGTGCCTGACTCAGCCAGCTGTTTCCTATGTGTGTATTTCTAATTATTTTAGCATTCACAGCATGTGATATTCTCAGATTTTTCAGTGAAGGGCTTATTGCATTCAGTGCATTCTTAAGTTACATTGTTAGTATTGTTTTCCTATTACAATAAAACAGGCATTACTTGTTTATGCAAATTCCAAGTTAACACAAATGCCTGTGATTTTAGGTTTTATTTTATTTTTCATTAGAGTAGAAATGGGAAACCATTTCATTTTTTTTTAGAGTTATCCGACAAGCTTTCTGTTGAAAAAATAAAATGTTTATTTAAAGGGTTGACTTTTTTGTTTGTTTCTTTTTATAAGAGACTATCAAAATACATGTCTAGAGAAAAGCATACTCAGTCCTCATCTTTTGATTTCTTTATTTTTGCTTAAAGCCAGAATTGTAACTGATGCATGATAGGATCTTTACTTTTCCCTGTCTGGTTTAGCTCTATTATGTGTTTCCTTTAAAAAAATAAGTTTATTTCCAAGTTTAAGCCTATAAATTTCTTTCATACTGAATAACACCTGGAAGTATTAAGCTTGGTTAGTACCATATACTCTGTGGAGCTTGGTCATGTTGGACATTACAGACGTGAGCAGCTTAAAGGTACATTCCTTCACAGTAGACTGCATTTACACTTGCCTTCTTCTTGTTTAAGTTGTTTTGTTTTTAAAGATTTTATTTATCGAGAGAGAGAGAGAGCTGGCGCTCGCATAACGTGGGGAGGGGCATGGGGAGATGGAGAAACAGATTTCCTGCTGAGAAGGGAGCCCAATGTAGGGCTGGGTCCCAGTACCCTGACATCATGACCTGAGCAAGTCAGAGGTTCAACCCACTGAACCACCCAGACACCCTGACTTAAGTTTTGATGGTATTTCTTTCTGGATTTGGAATTACAGGATTTAAAGTTGTTCAATAAGATATTCCATTAGCATTCCAAACTAGAGCTAAGTCTTGAGTAGTTGGAAAGTACTTCAGTGACATCACCCCCTCAAGTGAATCTAGACAAATGCAATAAATCTTATTTATGTAATGTCAGTGTCATAATAAAACCATGTTACAGATTGAGCAACAGGGCCACCTCTAGCTAATTGAGACCTTTGGTGTCTAATAGAAAAACCACCTCTCACAATTTGTCACAACAAAATAAAATCTCCCCTTTCAGGGTAGCCTAATGGAGAGCAAACCTCCCACGACCAGCTAAAGTGACACTTCTGGGGATGCTTTGGTGGCTCAGTTGGTTAAGCATCTGCCTTTGGCTTGGGTCATGATCCCGGGGTCCTGGGATTGAGCCCCGCATCGGGCTCCTTGCTCATCAGGGAGCCTGCTTCTCCCTCTGCCTGCCACTGTTCCTGCTTGTGCTCTCTCTCTCTCTATCTCAAATAAATAAATAAAATCTTAAAAAAAAAAAAATTAAAGTGACCCTCCTAGTCTTATTTTCTTAATCTAATCATGGCTTTATATTTTCCAGGCTGTGGGATATCCAAATTTAAATAATGTTAACTTGCATTTAACTTCTATTATTTGTTACATATAATGTCAAACAGGAATTTTCTTACTCTTCTGGAATTTTAGCTAAAGCTCCAAGCTGAGGACAGTGGGATAGAAGTATACCTATTGTAAAGAGAGTGCTAGACACAATATCAGAAGACTTAGTAAGAGACGCCAGATGGCCCTGGACCGTCCCCCAACAGCCAATATAGAAAATAGCTCAAGAGTCATTTGAAGGAGCATTAATTGAATGGATTTTATAAAACTAGATAGAGCTCTGCTACATCCTCTCTATCTTGGTGAAGGGAGGTACAGTCTCACTGAGAGGAAGACTCAGAGAGAAACACTAGTGAAGGGTGGAATTTTTCCCAGGAAGGAAACCTGTTGTCTCACACACTGTTAGGCACACACACACACACACACACACACACAAATATATATGTGATATATACTCTCTGTATAGTTATAATTAGATAATAACTATATATAAAGTTGTAACTAGATGATAGATATGTGATTGACATCATTTGTATAAGTAGATAACGTACACCATACAAATCTAGCAGCTGGCCTTCTGCCTCCCCAAAGATTGTGATGCTGTAACTATGATAACACTAGGTGAGACAACTTTGACCTCTTTTTCTCCTTGTTTTAAACTCTGATCCTGGGGCACCTAGAAGAAGTGGAAGGAAATGGAGGAAGAGTAATATCAGGAATCTCTTTGCTAATGAAGTTTTTTGAGGTGAGACATATGTGTAGCCTGGGGAGAGCAGAAAGAAGACTTCATATTAGACCTCATATCTTTAAGCCTGAAAATGAGACTGTATAAATACTTGAAGGCAACCCAAGAAGCTATGTGTTCTAGTAAAATATTGTCCAGAAATGAGAAAGGAAAATTGGTCTGAAATGTGTAAGGCAATATTAGGAGAATAAAGTTATTTCTTGATTGTTTTATGCTGATTTCTGCCTTTTGAATAAACCACTTTATTCAAGAGGGCTTTTCTATTTTTTTTTAAAGATTTTATTTATTTATTTGACAGGCAGAGATCACAAGTAGGCAGAGAGGTGGGCAGAGAGAGAGAGAGAGGAAGGGAAGCAGGCTCCCTGCTGAGCAGAGAGCCCAATGCGGGGCTCGATCCCAGGACCCTGAGATCATGACCTGAGCCGAAGGCAGAGGCTTTAACCCACTGAGCCACCCAGGCGCCCCTGGCTTTTCTATTTTTATTAAAATTATTTCTAAGAATTTTTATTTATCCTTAGTAATTATTTATTGAACACCTAGTGTAGCCTAGGTAATCTTCTGGGCACTTGGGGATATGTCAGTGAACACAAAAAATATGAAAATTCCTGTCTTTCAGAGTCTATATTCTGGGTTGGGGAAGGGAAGAGAAAATGACATTACACAGTATAATATATTTTCCATAGGGGGAAATAAATTAGAGTGGACGGTGGGAATAGAGAATATGGCGGGAAAAGCAGTAAAGAGTGTGCTATTTGAATGTTTATGTCCCCTCAAATTCATATATTGGAATCCTAAGGTTCAGTGTAGTGGTATTGGGAGATGAGCTCTTTGGGAGGTGCCTGTTACAAGCGTGGAGCCATCATATATGGAATCTATGTTCTTACAAAAGAGACCCCACCGGAGCTCCCTGGCCCCTGCCTGCCATGTGAGGCTGCAACGAGGAAGAAGCCTGCAATCCAGAGAGGGGGGCCTCTCATGATCCCACTGGCACTGTAATCTCCAGACTGTGGAGAATGAACTTCTGTGCTTTACAGGTTACCCAGCTTGGGGTATTTTGATAAAGCAGCCCAAATGGGCTAAGGCCATGAGTCAAGTTTCAAGTGTATGAGGAAGTGAGCCATGCGGTCATCTGAGGGAAGAGTGCAGCACGCACGGAAGAGAATTCAGGCAGAGGCTCTGAGGCAGGGGGCTTCCCAGAGTGTTTTAGGACCCCCTTCCCTAAATTGCTCCAAATGCTCAGAACTATTAAGAAGCTTGTCCAAGGTGTGAGATGCAACGTACTTCATGCAGTGGAGCCTGAAAATGTGTCCTGAAGCAGTGCATGAAGGCGAAGGACGCTTTTTTGGTGGAAGACACACTGTGCTTTCTCTTCACTGGGCCTCTGCGGCATCTTTGGGGCAGAAGTGCTAGAGTGGTCCCTATAGGCTGTGGGGAGAGACCGGGCTTGTAGAGCTGCCTTTACTTTGAACATAAATCTCCTGTTCCTCATAAACCCACGGCAATCATTTCAGGGAATTCTTTTCCATTTCTGTAATCTTCCTAGTCCTTCTTCCGAGCTACCCCAGCTATTTATTCCTTGAACCGCCAAACACCTTTCCCGATAGAGATCTTAATACCGTCTCTTTCCCTGACTGGAGCTTCTGCCATTGTCACGTGGTTCTCTTTGTCATTTGGGTTTCGTCTCCACTGTCACCTCTCAACAGCTTTTTCTTCCCACCCCAGTTACTCTACCTCCTCGTCTTGGCATAATTTTCTTAGTGCTTGTATGTGTGTAAAATTATGGTGCTTATTTTATGTGGTTCCTTGTCAGTCTTCTGCTAAAATGTAAAATAAAACAAAAAAAAATTTTTTTTTTGGTCTTGTTCATTGCTATGGATCTGCAGTGTACTACAACAGAGTAAGTCCTCAAAAAAACGAACTCATTGCGGAATGGGTCAATTATGTAAGAAGTAACATTTATTGGATATTTACTGTGTGCTACAAATAGTATTAAATACTGTTCTATGGATTTCCTATTTAAAATATCTTACCAACACTATAGTCTTTGTTTCATAGGGAGATTTTAGCCAAGTAATTGACCCAGCATGCTCAGCTGCTTAGTTCCTTCTTTCTCTGACTCTGCAACCTTGCCCTTACCCATCACCTCACACAGTTATTAAGATGCCTCTGCACTGGTCCCCAATCGTCTGCAGGTCAGCACATTAGAAGAGGCGGTTTTTAACACCTGTTGGGCAATGGTCAGACTCATTTATTTGGGGAGGTGAGGAGCGTTGGGAATGGTGTGGAGAAGGTCTCAGAGATTGGTGGCCTCAGGCTGAATTTAGCTCAGAGTCATCTTTGTTTTGCTTGGTACTTTGTTTAAAAACAGGAAAAATCACCTAAAAATCCAGTTGTGTTGCATTCTTGAGTACTAACTGCCTCCCCCCATGGGGTGTGTGCTTTTCTCACTTACTTCAGCCTCCCCCTCTTTCATTGTCTCACCCCAGTGTCCAGAAAAGCATTGCCCTTTTCTCAGGGGATTGTGAGGAGACTTGCAGCATAGGTTAGAGCGATTGATGTGCACCTCGTTGCAAAAATCGAGTCAGACAACCCAAAACCCCATGGACAGTTAGCTTCTTTACTTGCAGGAGGAACCCCCTCCAGCAAGAGAACAGGAATCACTATAACGTAGGGGCCTCTGTACCACCCGCCTCATGCACGTGGCAGGTGCCAGAGTTCTCTTGTGTGGAGTCCACTCTGTCCCAGACAGCTTAGTTCCTGCGCATTGTTTTCTCCACCTCCACCCACATTCTGATCTGCTTGGAAGTTGTCCATTGTCTCCAGAGTCAGATAAATCCTGCTCTCTGGGAAGTGAACTGGAATCAGCAGGTTAGCCTGGAGTGACTGTGGATCAGTAACTGTAACCCAGATGCCCCTTTGGATAACTGGCCTGGGATGCTCCTCAGGTTTGCCGAGCAGCTCTCTACTTGAACTGCTCTGACTAGCCTCACAGGAAAAAAACAACCTCCCAGCTTTTGCTGTCTGCCCCTAGAAATGTTATTCAGGGTCAAATAGGACGCATGTTTTTCAGAAGTAAAACAGAAAAGTATGCATATTTTAAATACACTTACGACAATTTTTTTTTATATGGTGGGCATTTACTTTTGGTCACCTATGGATACGTTGCTTCATTTCAGCATTTAAAAAATACTGTATTTAGAAATTGTTGTCCAAGTTTCTGAGCAGTAAATACATATTTAGAAAAATATTATTGAATGGTCTCAATATTGATTAGTATTCCTCTATCCCTACTTTGGCTCCACCTTGATGCTATGGGTTGTTGTTGCCATTATTATTATTATTTTTTAAAGATTTTATTTATTTATTTGACAGAGAGAGATTACAAGAAGGCAGAGAGGCAAGCAGAGAGTGAGAGGGTAAAGCAGTCTCCCTGCTGAGCAGAGAGCCCGATGCGGGGTTCGATCCCAGGACCCTGAGTCATGACCTGAGCCGAAGGGAGAGGCCTTAACCCACTGAGCCACCCAGGCGCCCCGTATTATTATTATTATTATTATTATTATTATGATCTCATCTCTGTCATGGTTTCTTTCTGTCCAACTACTAATTTGTCTATAGTACAGTCCTCTCAGCTGTAAAAGATGAGGACAGAATTTTTATCACTTTAATAATTATTTACCACAAATGCTATAAAAAGACTTGTCATCTTTATGATTCCAGGTTCTAGGTAGGCCCTTTGTTATTTCACCTCTTTTTTTCTTAACCAGTATTTTCAAATATGTACCTACCCACCCTAACATAAAATGAATGCTTTTAAAATACCCACTTGGATTGCCAAGGGAAGAAGTTGATGTGCATGATGTATAGACTCCTAAAAGTTAATCATTCTTTGTACAAGTTTTATTGTCTTACGGAGTGGGCAAAAATGGACTTAATCGTAATATAAGGCACCGTGTTGCCTCGTTCTGTTTTATTGTTGGACTGATGGGTTAGTGTCTATAAAGTGCCCTGAGCTCTTCACCGGGCTGTGGAGATTTAATGCAGTTGTGTACTCCTGGAGGAAAGAAAGGGTAAATGTCTTAAATATTTGATAGCACGCATACGCTCATTAAATACATTATTGACAGCAAGCGGAAGGCGAGGAGGAGGGCATTTTGTTCATTTTTGTAACCCTTGTCCCCCACCCAGTGCCTGCTACTTTATAAAGGCTCAGCAGATGTCAGAACTGAAGGGAAGCCGCTTGTGTTATCCTTAGCCAACAGTATCATTTGTAATGGATTTCCCAAGCCATCCACTTTTCCATCCGATTCTAAATCTCATCTGAATAGGCCTTCTCGCATCTAAATGGCATTTAATTTTTTACTTCTGTAATTATTTGATTGCTAAATCTTACAATCTACAAGTTGGACATTCAACTAATACCCTTTGCAAATAAAATGACAGTGTTTCTGACAGCAGGGGATAAACGGGCAAGGCAGTATTTTAGGCGGTTTTGACAACTTCTAGTCGAAGAACATTAATCAGCTAACTGAGTTGTTATAAAATTGGTCAAAATGACACAGAAGCCAGGAATAAAAATGTCTGAGGCTGTCTGTGGTCAGCCTTTTAACCTTCCGAGGAGTTTTAGCATCCCTGTAACTGTGAATTTAATGTCTCTTCAGTTTCACGTGTTGAAGACCCTTTTTATAACAGGTAATTTTCTGTGTAAAACGATCCGCCAGATAAGCTGTATTTCAGAACTTTTAAATGTCTTTTATTATGTTATCATCCCGTAGTTGATTCATTTATGAAACACAAAGCACTCCCATTTGGAGAGATTTATTCTCATCTCCATTTTTTTTTTCCTTCCTGGATTTGCCAGAACACCGTCATGTTCGTGTTCTGAAGGTTAATGCCCAAAGTCAAGCAGACAGAAGCCAAGTGCTGCAAGGTTTCCAAGATTAGGACTGATTCCCTTCACAGAAATAAATGATTCCTGCCATGTTCAGTGATTCTGTGCAGCGCTCCCCACGGCTGAGCGAGTGCGTCAATACCGTAGTCCTTACCTGCCGTACATACTGACGACACTCAGTGTTAACTTGATTGACCGAGCAGTGCACTGGAGAGGACGCACCTGCAAGAGAAGTGCAGACACATCTATTTTTATCCCGGTCTCGAAACATTTATTTTACATTTCTTTCACTTGGGAGTCATGGTTTCAAGTTGCATGGGCTCCCAGGCCACACGGCTAAGGTAGAACAGACCTTTAAGCACTGCTTTGTTTTCAGAATTATACTCCAAATGGGCTCAGGTAGCTGCCCTTTGCCAAAGCCCGACTGTCTGCTTTTGAGGGAAAATGACATGAAGATGACTATTGAGAATCAGGACAAATTAGTGACTCTGTGGAATTTAAGTCTCTTAAGAGGTTGTATCTAATGATGGGCGAATGGATCATTTAATTCAATTAGGAGAAATCATGTTGGCTATATTTTTACGTTACATTTTATTATCATGTTTTGTAGGCTTTGAGGCAGCAGCAGAAGAGAAGAAATGGAGTCTCAATGATGGTAAACAAGACTGTTCCTCGTGTTGTTTTGACACCATTAAAGGTGTCTGATGAGCAGTCGGATTCGCCTTCAGGTAAAGAGCTAAAATACTGTATGCTTGGCCAGTTTCTTCCCGGAGGAGACTTCTTCACTGAGAGAGATGTCACAACTTTTCTCTGCAACCGAATAATATTTCTACCTGAGGTTTCGGTTTAAATTTTTTTTTATATACTTTTGACTCTTTCAGTGAGTCCAAACTAATAGGGCATTTCTCTCTTAAGAGAATAAAAGACACCAGCGCCCTCATCATCAAAGGACTTCATTTGCTAATGTCAATAGGTGTAAGGAAATGTGTGGTACTGCTCCGTGGATTTTTTTTGTTGTTGCTTTGGCTTTTGTTTGAATGTTGAACTTTAATGGTGGACCACATGCTGATGTGTAATGCCATCAAAAGCAGTTCTTCCGTGAGTGTGAATTTGTTTTTCAGTCTTCTGCTGCAAAAATCAGCCATCCTTTATTAGTTTCTGTGTTCTGGGAACATTCTTCTCACCTCAGTGCAACCCTGACCTTTTCTTCTAATTTACCTTCTGTCACTTTATCAGCTGTGTACCATTCTGTTTATTATAGATTGATGTTTGCATTTTCTGGTCCTGTTTCAATGTTAAGTTATTTAGAAAGGTATGATCTCTCCTTTTCTTCAAGCTTCTCCTCTTCCTTCATGTTTCTGTCTCTGTCTTGCATCGTCTCTAAATGGTATAGAATTGTCGAAGCTTATCCGTGTGTTTTTACAAAGGATCTGAGTGTTTCTTTTAAAAGCTATCAGATCAGTGAAAGTGGTTTTGACTTCACTATTAGGCCATCTGTTCTTGCTTTTTGTTCTGTTTGATTGATTTATTGGGCTTTTCTCTTTATATCCAGCAGAGAAATCAGACTGTGGCCAAAGGTAGTGAATTAACTTATAGAAAAGGAGATTATATCTATGGTTTTTGAAATAATTTTAGATTTTTTCTTTTCAAGGACAGCAAGAGGAAGATAATGACATAATAACTATTTCCTTTTTTAGGATCCGAATCTAAAAATGGTGAAGCAGACAGTTCAGATAAAGAAATGAAACATGGGCAGAAATCTCCCACTGGAAAACAAACAAGTCAGCACTTAAAACGATTAAAAAAGTCTGGTTTGGGTGAGTGTTCAATAGACTACGACATTTCACATTTTAGAGATTTATATCTTTTCCAATGAAATGATGGAAAATTCTTAGAGCATTTTTTAATGGTTAAACAGGGAAACTTAAAAATCTTTCCAGTTTATCTAAACCAAAAAAGATACCAAATAAGAAAATACAGTTCCAACAGATTGGGCTTAAGCATGTTGCTGAATTTGTAAGTGATATTATTGGGTAAAAATAGGAGACTTAAAGTGATCAGTGTAGTCAAGAAATAATCTGCCAAGTCATGGTTTTATCTACCGTGCCATATTTTGTTGCTGCAACTGGGCTACACTTTATCAGAATATACTGTATTGGGGAGAAAAATGCAACTTTTGGGAAAGAGTTCATTCAGCCATCAAGGACATTGTCACTGGGGTCTGTTGCCGTAAAGTTGCTCTGCTTTGCTTTTCATCTGTGCTGCTTGAAATATTCAGTAGTGCTTGTCGGAAGAACAGTGTAAAATTGCCGAGAAGTATAGGAGGCCCAGTCCCCGGGTCCTGCAAGTCAGCACCAGGTTTTCTTCTGCAGATCTCCTTCCTGGTCATTTGCCTCAGGAACTCAACAGCAGCATTCAGGGAAAGCGTTACATGAGAATTAGAGACAAAAATAAACCTATCCAGAGCCGAACATTGTAGTTCTCTCCCGAACCTGCCTTGCTGGATGTCTAGACCTAATGGCTTCACTTCTCTCTCTCAGTTAGTCCACCTCTGAGGAAGGGTCATGATAAGGACCTGGATCATTGTAACGTTTTGTAAAATGGTTGGTAGAAACTCAAAAGTTATTGACCTGAACTTTATTATTGGTGTTGCCACTTACTTTCTTGGCAACTGAGGGTAATTCTTATATGCAGTTCATCTGTTTGTAAAATTCAAGTGAGAGTTTTACTTAATTTCTCCCTCTCTTTCTCTCTCCCTTCCTCTCTCTCTATGTATATAATAAAGGCTTACTATATACTATATATAAAAGTTTACTGATTGTCTATTATATACCAGGAATTTTGCTAAACCCTGGGAGCATGCTTTCAATAAAAAGTCTTTGAATAGGATTTATATATCCTTAGATAAGATCTCTTTAGGGAAGCAGAATTTATTTTTGTTTTATATTCTTAGTGTGTAGCATAATTACCTCTTTTGCATTATTTCCAAAGCTAAATAATTTTATAATTTTTGGTGTAGCCCAAAATGTATGAATGTGTGTTTGTATATAACCTCACTTACATATATGCTATTATGTTTTTTCCTAGTCTTTTGGGGGTTGAAAATTAAGTACTTTAATAGGAGTAGCTTCTAAAATAGAAGACTGTAATGGGAGAGTGATATGTAAAGAACGTACTAAAAAAATGCCATGTTATGATACCCTAAGTAATTTAAAAGTCAGTGACCTACAGTTAAAAATGACCTACTACCAACGTCAGTAAAATCAATGCCATATCATGAGTTTAAAAAAAATTCAAGGCACAGGGGCTTCCCTATGTAATTCCTTGGCTAACTTCAGGATTGGGAGTCAAGAAGAGTGTGTATTATGTCTTCAGGATCCTGTCAGGTGTTCAGGTCTTTAGTCAGGAGCTCTTGTCTTCCAAACATTGTAACCTAGAAGCCCTGCATGGCAATAACTATCTAACATGTTAAAAATTGTATTGTCAGATTATTTTAGCTGACTTGTTAGCAAATTAAAAAGTTGATAAAGGAAACCACTGTGTTCATTTTAACTTGCTTTAAAAGAAAAAAAGACTGCAAAGTAATGGAATAATGAAGCTACCTTAATGAAGGGATGTAGAAGTGAAATCATATTTACTGCCCATATTTAATGCAGTGGTCTGTGTCTTTCGAGATAAATTATCTCATTTAGTACTGCTACAATTATGTACAGTAATTTCCATTTTTCAGCTGAAGAAACTGAGACCCAGAAGGTGTCCAGGAGGTTTTCTGTAACTGACATGGCAAAGATACTAGCCAGGGTATAGCTAGCTCCGAAGTGTAGACCATTACCTTGGGGGTCTGAATGTCATGTCATCCAGCCCTCACTGTGGACCTGCAGACATCACAGAGGAGCAGCAGATCCTCTGTCACGTGACAAGCTCACCACATGCTTTAAAATGCAGGTTCTCGGGACGTCTGGGTGGCTCAGTTGGTTGAGCGGCCGGCTGCCTTCGGCTCAGGTCATGATCCCAGGGTCCTAGGATAGAGTCCCGCACTGGGCTCCTTGCTCAGCAGGGAGCCTGCTTCTCCCTCTGCCTCTGCCTGCCTCTCTGTCTGCCTGTGCTCACTCTCTCTGACAAATAAATAAATAAAATCTTTAAAATGCAGGTTCTCTAGTTACACGGAGAAGGGCGAGCTAGCAAGTCTAAGATTTCCTGTCTGGTCCTGTAAAATCAGGCAGATAGAGGAAGAAGATGTGACTTAAAATAAGTCCATTAAGGTTAAAAAAAAAAAAAAAAAAAAAAGAACCAGAAAACTGCCAAGAGAAGCTGAAGGTGATTACCGGGAAGCAATGGGACCGATGCCTAAGCAGCAAGCAACCGGGGGGAGTGACTTATTCTGCGCCGAGGAAGTCCGTGGTGCTTAGGAAGCGTTCAGTAGAGGCCCAGCACTGTAAAATAAAAAGCGAAAAAGATGGAAGAATGAAATGAAAAAAAGAGTCTTAAATGTAACCATTTCTAGACAACACCCCATAAATCTTTTAGAGAATAAGGTTTTTGATGTTCTGTGACCTTATGAATCTTACAGAGTAAAAGAATCTGAATGCTGTGAAGCATTTTCACATCGGAATGGTCTTTAAGATTCCTTGAGGCATATTTATTTACATTTTACTCTCCCCTCATTGCCATTAAGTTGTTAATTCCTTGGGTACAGTGACCTTCCTGTCTGTCTTTGAGGCCCTCCCCACACCCATTACATCCCTCTTGTTTCATAAGAGCTGAATGAGTTGTGGATGAATTGTGTTTAGGTAGCGGAAGGGGTAGTAAGTTTGGATGAATGAGGCATCCTGTAGGTTTCAGCTTGCTTACACACCCTTGAATAAAAATGGTCCTGTGCTCCTAGGAAGGGTCATTCTTGTCTAGCAGCAGACACAGCAAAGAAAGATGAACCAGCCAACACCCAGTAGCCAGCCAGACAGGGAGAGCTGTTTCTCCCTGGCGTTCTCCCCATCAGGGTCAGACATTTAATTCATACAGTTTTAGAAATGTGCTCTGAGCCATCATTGCCTTCTCTAGGTAGAGGTACCTGTCTATAACTCCTAACCTGTTGAAATCATTCTGAATTAAAACAAATGGTGAAATCTTTTCTAACTGACATTGGTAACGCTGAAACTAAATGCAGTCAAAATCAGAGGGTAGGGTGTGAGTCTAAATTGTCATCCTTATTGTGAGATTTCCCTAACATATAAAACACTTCTCGTTGTCCCCCAAGTGCTTCCTTTCGGTCTGTGGCAATTCTCAGTCAAATTGCAGGCTAGTCACCTTAGTCAGGTAGAGATTTCACTTGGGTCTGGAACCTCATGCATTGTAGCCGAGGGCCTGGGCCGCTTCCCTGGGGAAACTGCTGGATAGACGCACTACAGACCTCCTTCAGGTCCCTTCACATGCCAGCTTCCCTGAAGAGGGTGAGGAACACACAGTAAAAAATTACCGGGGGGCACCTGGGTGGCTCAGTCAGTTAAGTGTCCTACTCTTGGTTTCAGCTCAGGTCATGATTTCAGGGCCATGCACTCAGCGGGAAGTCAGCTTGAAGAGTCTCTCCCCTGTCCTCTCCTCACTTGCTCTCTCTCTTTCTCTGTAAAATAAATAAATAATTCTTTCTAAAAAAATTATTGAACATTTGTATCCCTCAATCATTCTAGTCCTTCTGATGGTGATCTTGAAACTTTTACAAGAAATCTATCACTAAGCATGGGAACCCGTTACTTCTAACATAGGTTTTTGTTTGTTTGTTTATTTTCTTTGGTTTGGTTGTTCTCGTCCATGCTTACGTACGAAAATTACGAGACTATTTCTCTGAGTGGCTCTCTGATTGAATAGACATGGTAACAGAGTGAGTGGGTGCAATTGAATAAAATAATGGGTCTAAAGACTGTTTCTCTAATGATGTTAAAATAAAAATAGGTCTGTCACCCATTTTTACATCTTACATAGTAGAAACACTGTTCCGATAAGCATACAAACAAATGCTAACAATATCTACTGGGCTCTTTTATTGTCAGAGGGCTTGCAAATTAGTATCATAGTAAATATTAGATCACCAAGTAATCAGGCAGTAGAAACCACAGCTGGTGAGATGAAAGGTTGGTGACAGCTGAAAATTGGGTTTGAAGTACAGGTTTTCCTTTTTTTTTTTTTTTTTTAAAGATTTTATTTATTTATTCAACAGACAAAGATCACAAGTAGGCAGAGAGGCAGGCAGAGAGAAGAGGAAGCAGGCTCCCTGCGGAGCAGAGAGCCTGATGGGGGGCTGGATCCCAGGACCCTGGGATCATGACCTGAGCCGAAAGCAGAGGCTTTAACCCACTGAGCCACCCAGGCGCCCCTGAAGTACGGATTTTCTTGCCTCATCAGTTGTTTCATAGCTTCTCTCCTGGCCTGAGCAAAAGATGGAACTCATTTAAAACTTCCCCTGTGGAGCTTTCTGAGCTAACCCTGGCTACATTATCATCCCACGGTCTTTAGGGCACTTAGAGGATGGGTTGTAAACATTGAAAAAAAAAATGTTTAATTATATTCTCTCCTTCTACTTTTTTTTGTATTAATTTCTCACATTTTCCCCTAACTGAAATGTAAGTTACTTCAATTGGGGGTCATTGACCTAAACCAGTTTTTAATTATACTTCTTCCTACCTGATCACACAGTAGGAGTTTAAAAAGTACTTGCTAAACAAATCTAGTCTTCTAATGGATTATCTCTGAGAGGTTTTTAATAAATGTCTTTACTAAGCCCAACTCCTAGGATTCATTCCAGTGTGTTTTATTGGTTTAATCTTTTTGTAGTGAAGAATTAGTACTTTGCTGGTTTCATAAAATGTTACATACTTTTAAAATAAATCAATGAAGGAAAATTAAAATAAAATTCAAATAATGTCCCTAAATCCTATCATCCAAAATAATTTTCCCAGTGTTATATAAACATGATTTGACATCTTTTTTTATAATCACGTGCATATAACTCTCAGTGCTCATCACAAGAAGGGCCCTTCTTTTTTTTTTTTTTTTAAAGATTTTATTTATTTATTTGACAGACAGAGATCACAAGTAGGCAGAGAGGCAGGCAGAGAGAGAGGGGGAAGCAGGCTCCCCGCTGAGCAGAGAGCCCGATGTGGGGTTCGATCCCAGGACCCTGGGATCATGACCTGAGCTGAAGGCAGTGGCTTTAACCCACTGAGCCACCCAGGCGCCCCAAGAAGGGCCCTTCCTAATACCCTCACCCATCTAGCCCATCCCCCTGCCCACCTGCCCTCCAGCAACCATCAGTTTGTTCTCTATAGGTAAGAGTCTCTTGTGGTTTGCCCCCCCCATTTTTTCTTTCCCTTATGTTCATCCTTTTTGTTTCTGAAATTCGACGTATGAATGAAATCATATGGTATTTGTATTTCACTGACTAAATTATTTTGCTTAACATAATGCACTCTGCTCTGTCTGTGTCATGGCAAATGGCAAAATTTCATTCTTTTTGATAACTGAGTAATATTCCATTATGTATACATACCACTTCTTTATCCATTCATCATTTGATTGAAATTTGGGCTCTTCCCATATTTTGGCTGTTGATAATGCTGCTGTAAACATCAGGTACACATGCCCCTTTGAATCAGTATTTTTGTATCCTTTGGGTAAATTCCTATCAGTGCAATTGCTGGGTCATAGGGTAGTTCTATTTTTAACTTTTGAGGAACCTCCATACTGCTCTCCGTAGTGGCTGCACCAGTTTGCTTTTCCACCAACAGTGTAAGAGGGTTCCCCATCAGCTATAGCTGCTGTCAAAGAGGTTGCTGCCTATGTTCTTCTCTATGATGTTGATGGTTTCCTGTCTCACATTTAGGTCTTTCATCCATTTTGAGTTTATTGAGTTTATTTTTGTATGTGGTGTAAGAAAGTGGTCCAGTTTCATTCTTCTGCCTTTGGCTGTTCAGTTTTCCCAACACCATTTGTTGAAGGGACTTTTTTCCATTGGATAGTCTTTCCTGCTTTGTCAAACATTAGTTGACATTATAGTTGTGAGTCCATTTCTGGGATTTCTATTCTGTTCCATTGATCTATGAGTGTGTTTTTGTGCCAGTACGGTACTGTCATGATGACGATAGCTTTGTAATAGAGTTTGATGTCTGGAATATTGATGCTTCCAGCTTTGCTTTTCTTTTTCAAGATGGTTTTGGCTATTCAGGGTCTTTTGTGGTTCCATTCAAATTTTAGGATTGTTTGTTATGTTAAAAATGCTGGTGGTATTTTCATAGGGATTACATTAAGTGTATAGTATAGCATTAGTGTAGCATAGTATAGCATTAAATGTCTATACTGCTTTGGGTAATATAGACATTTTAACAATATTTTTTCTTCCAATCCATGAGCATGGAATGTTTTTCCATTTATTTGTGTCATCTTCAATCTCTTTCATAAGTGTTATAGAACACTTAGTTTCTATTGAACACTTATAGAACATTAGACTTTTTTAAAAAATATTTTATTTATTTATTTGATAGAGATTACAAGTAGTCAGAGAGGCAGGCAGGGAGAGAGGAGGAAGCAGGCTCCCTGCTGAGCAGAGAGCCCGATGCAGGGCTCAATCCCAGGACCCTGAAACCATGACCTGAGCCGAAGGCAGAGGCTTTAACCCACTGAGCCCCTTGACTTTTTAAGTACAAATCTTTTACCTCTTTGTTTAGGTTTATTCCTCAATATCCTATTGTTTTGTGCACAATTGTAAATGGGATCAATTCCTCGATTTCACTTTCTGCTGCTTCATTATTGGTATATAGAAATTCCACAGATTTTTGCATGTTGATTTTGTAACCTGTGAATTGACTGAAATAATGTATCAGTTCTAGCAATTTTGGGGGGGTCTTTTTTTTAAGATTTTATTATTTGAAAGAGAGAGTGCAAGAGGGGAGAGGGGCAGAGGGACAAGCAGACTCCCCCACTGAGGGGGGAGCCCAGTGTGAGGCTGGATCACAGGACCTGAGCCAAAGGCAGACACTTAACCAACTGAGCCACCCAGGTGCACCTTGATGGAGTCTTTTCGGTTTTCTACATAGAGTATCATGTCATCTGTGAAAACTGAAAGTTTGACTTCTTCCTTGCCAATTTGTATGACTTTTATTTCTTTGTGTTGTCTGAGTACTGAGGCTAGGACTTCCAGTACTATGTTAAATAACAATGATGAGAGTTACCCAGTATAACTCTCAGGAACATCCCTCTGTTATTCCTGACCGTAGCAGAAAGCGTTCAGTTTTTTCCCATTGAAGGTGATTTTAGCTGTGGGTCTTTCATATAGGGTTTTATAATGTTGAGGCATATTCTATCTGTTTCTACTTTGGTGAGAGTTTTTATCAAGAATAAAAAGTTGCTTTATGTCAGATGTGTTTTCTGCATCTACTTAGAGGATCATATGGTTATTATCCTTTCTGTTATTAATGTGGTGTATCATGTTGATGGATTTGCAGATATTGAACCACCCCTGCAGCCCAGGAATAAATCCCACTTGATCTTGATGAATAATTCTTTTAATGTACTATTGAATTTGATTTGCTGGTATCTTATTGAGAATATTTTCATTTATGTTCATCAAGGATATTGGCCTGTAATTCTTTTTAGTGGGATCTTTTCTGGTTTTGGAATGAAGGTAGTGCTGGCTTTGTAGAATGAGTTTGAAAGTTTTCCTTCCATTTCTGTTTTTTGGAATAGTTTGAGAAGAATAGGTATTAATTCTTCTTTAAATGTCTGGTAGAATTCCTCTGGGAAGCCATCTGGTCCTAGTCCTGGACTTTGTTTGTTGGAAGATTTTTTATTACTGATTCATTTCTTTGCTGGTTACTGTTCAAATTTCCTATTTCTTCCTGTTTCAGTTTTTGTAGTTGATATGTTTCTAGGAATTTATCCATTTATTCCAGATTGCCCAATTTGTTAGCATATAATTTTTCACAATATTCTTTAATACTTGTTTGTATTTCTGTGGTGTTGGTTGTAATCTCTCCTCTTCAATTTGTAATTTTATTTATTTGGGTCCTTTCTTTTTTCTTCTTATAAATCTGGCTAGGAATTTATCTATTTTATTAATTCAAAAACCAGCTCCTAGTTTCGTTGATCTGTTCTACTGTTTCAGTTTTGTTGTTATTGTTGTTTCTATCACTTATTTCTGTTCTAATCTTTATTATTTCCCTTCTGCTGGCTTTAGGCTTCATTTGCTGTTTGTTTTCTAGCTCCATTAGGTGTAAGGTTAGTGTGTATATTTGAGACTTTTCTTCCTTCTTGAGGTAGGCCTGTATTGCTGTATACTTCCCCCTCAGGACCACTTTTCTTGCATTCTAAAGGTTTGGGACCATTGTGCTTTCATTTTCAATTGTTTCCATGTATTTTTTTTTTAATTTCTTCTTTAACTTCCTATTTAACCCATTCATTGTTTAGTAGGATGTTCTTTAGCCTCTATGTATTTGTGATCTTTCCAATTTTTTTCTTGTGTTTGACTTCAAGTTTCATAGCATTATGGTCAGAAAATATGTATGGTATGATCTCAGTCTTTTTGTATTTGTTGAGGCCTGATTTGTGACTCAGTATGTAATCTCTTCTGGAGACTGTCCCATGTGCACTCGAAAAGAATGTGTATTCTGCTTTTTTAAGATGAAATGTTCTGAATATAGCTTTGAAGTCCATCTGGTCCAGTGTGTCATTCAAAGCCATTGTTTCCTAGTTGATTTTCTACTTAGATGATCTGTCCATTGCTGTAAGCAGGGTATTAAATTGTAAAATTATTGTATTAATATTAATGAGTTTCTTTATGTTTGTTATTAATTGACTTATATATTCAGGTGCTTCCACATTGGGGACTTAAATATTTACAATTCCTAGATCTTCTTGTTGGAGAGACCACTTTATTATGATATAGTGCCCTTCTCATCGTTTGTTACAATCTTTAGGTTAAAATCTAGTTTGTTTGATGTAAGTGGGGCCGCTGTGGCTTTCTTTTGATGGTCATCAGCATGATAGATGGTTCTCTATCCCATCACTTTCTATCTGCAGGTGTCTTTAGGTCAAAAATGAGTCCCTTGTAGGAAGCATATGGAAGAGTCTTTTTTTTTTTTTAATCCATTCTGATACCCTTCGTCTTTTGCTTGGAGCATTTAGTCCATTTACAGTCAAAGTAATTATTGTTAGATGTAAACTTAGTGCCATTGTATTGTCTGTGAAGTCATTGTTTCTGGAGATTTTCTCTGTTCCTTTCTAGTCTTTGTTGCTTTTGATCTTTCTTTCCCTCTTTAAATCCCCTTTAATATTTCTTGGAGGGCTGGTTTAGTGGTCACGAACTCCTCTAGGTTTTGTTTGTCTGGGAAACTCTTTATCTCTCTATTCTGAGTGACAGCCTTGCTGGATAAAGTATTCTTGGCGGCATATTTTCCCCATTCAGCACATTGATTATATCATGCCACTCTCTTCTGGCCTGCCATGTTTCTGTGGAGAGGTCTGCTGCTAACCTTATTTGTCTTCCTTTGTAATACAGTTAGGGATTTCTTATTATTTTTCAGCATTTTTTCCTTATCTTTATATTTTGCAAATTTTACTGTGATATGTCTTGGTGTTTTCCTGCTTTTGTTGATTTTGATGGGAATTCTCTGTGCTTCCTGGAATTGGATGTCTGTTTCCTTCCCCAGTTTAGGGAAGTTTTTAGCTATAATTTTCTCCAATAAACTTTCTGCCCCCTTTGCTCATCTCTTCGTCTCCTGGGACTCCTATGATATGAGTGTTATGCTTTATGGAGTCACTGAGTGCCCTAAGTCTATATTCATGATCCAATATTTTTCTTTCCCTATTCTTTTCAGCTTCATTATTTTCCATAATTTTTTCTTCTATATCACTTATTTGTTCTTCTGTTTCTTCCATCCTTGTAGTCATTATATCCAATCAGTTTCACATTTCAGTTATAGCATTTTTATTTTTATTTTTTGGCCTGACTAGTTTTTATCTCTGCAGTAGGGGACTTCCTGGTGTCTTCTGTTTTTCTCAAGCCCAACAAGTGTCCTTATGATTTTTTTTTTTTTAAATTCTGGTTCAGACATATTACTTATATCTGTTTCAATAAGATCCCTGGTCATGACCTTTTCCTTTGTTTAGGATGAATTCCTCTATCTTGGCATTTTGTCTAGGTCTCTGTCTTCTTCTCTGTGTAAGGAAAGCCTGTTATGTTTCCTGCTCCTGAGAACAATAGCTTTATTAAGAAGAGGTCATACACTGTCCAGAGTCTGGCACTTCAAGAAGTGTTTCTGGTGGATACTGTGTGCACTCTGCTGCTGTGTTTTGGTTGCTCTTTCCCTCAGGTCAGTCCTCTGCAGAATTTCTACTTGCCTGCAGTGAGAAGTGTTTAGATCTTGTCCAGAGTGTGGCAAGTTTTACCCCAGTGTATGCTGGGCCTGCTTGTTAAAAGAGGCCTGATCCTATTTCCACTGGAGCTGAAGCTCTCCTGTGGTCAGTAGCCTTGGTGCTTCGGCAGGGGTGGGGTTTGTGCTGGTCTTGTAGGGGAGGTGCCTGTTGCTCTGGCTCTCAGACTCACCCTAGTAAAGCAGCACCTGCAGAGTGCAGTGAGGTTAGGCTTGGTGTAAGTGGCTCAAGCTTCCACTGCGGGTGCTGTGCTGCTCACTGAAGTCTGTCCCATGTTGATGGGTTAAAATGGCATCAGCCTTCTCCTTCATCCCCAGGGAGGGACACCTACTGCTGTCCAGAAAGCCCTCACAGAAGAGCAACAAGTCTCTCCTCATGTGTCTGAGGCATCCCTCAGATTCCTGCCTTCGCTTCTTCTTCTGGGCCATCTGCTTACCCGGCAGCACAGTGCATGTGTGTTTGATCTCAGGCATACTGGCCGTTTTAAAACTCCAAACTTTTGGGACCCAGTGCAGCGTGGACCCATGCAGTCCTCTGGGGAGGGTCTAGCTGCGCTGGGGCTTGTGCCATGTTGTTCCGGAAGGGCGGTCACTCCAGTGCACAGGAGCTTGCAGTTTAAAGGGCAGCATGAGTTCAAGTTAGATGCCCCCAGAATCCCATTGGGCTTCTGGTAATGGATAGGACAATATAGTGACACCTGCTGGCTCCTTTGTCCCAAAAGGCAAAGCCACCTCTCCTAGATGCACTATAAGAAGGGAGAAAATCTCTCCCAGTGTATCCTCAGACTACACCATCTGTTCCCAGGCCTCTACCCACCTCCTCCACAGGAGCACCTTTCCACCCACCAGGCTCTACAGCCATAACCTAGAACTCGAAAACTCCAGGGTTTAAGCTGTATGGGTTGTAAACACTCAACACATCAGCCCCCTAGTTTCTCTAGTCAGTGGATTTGGGGATGAGTTTTCCTTGTGTGAGCCCCTGTGCATTGCTCGCTCTCTCTCTCCCTCTCCTCTCTCTGCAATCAAGGCTTCCTCCCCTCTGCAGCAGACACAGTCCTTTTCTTCCCTAGATCATATCTATATACCTGCTACCCTCCACACTGTGGCTTCTTCTCTCCTTCCAGTTGTGCTGCTTGTTCTATCAGTCCTCAGATCGATTTCTTGGGTGTTCAGAATGATCCAATATTTCTCTAGCTGTGTTGGAGGAACGAGGCAAGCATAGGGTTCTACTACTCTGCCACCTTAACTCCATTTCTGGAGGCTGAAGGTCTGAGATCAGGGTGCCAGAAGAGTCAGGTGAAGGCCCTCTTCTGAGTCAGACTTTGCTTATTGTCACCTGGTGGAAGAAAGTGATTTGACATCTCTTATTGTGTATCTATAGCCAGAGATCATCTTAGAAAAACTGTATTCACCATTTTAATTGAAAGTACTAAGTTTAATTAATTTTAGCTGAATAATAAAAAAGTAAAACCAAAAAAATAAAATTTCTGTACATTGCCACAAAATATATTCATATTTAAAATTTTCTCTAAAGGTATTAAAATATGAAAAACTGAAATAGTGATTTTTTTTGATACTCTTTACAATATTGGACAATCTATTATAAAGGATGTATGAATAAACACAATTACAGACACTCCTACCCCCATGTTTTTGTTAGCTTTATTATTTTTAAACATCAGGGTTGCTAACATTTATGTTCTGTTTTGTAACCATTATCTCTATAGTTCTTTAACCTCAGTGCTATTTTTTAATGCATTCAATGCTACCCAATAGACTCATTATAGACTCATTCACTTCATTTGTGAAGTCTATGTTGAATCACACTGTAGATGATTTGCTTTTGTCCTATGATAAATTTTTTCCCCTTAGACTGAATCTTTAAAGTCTATTTTTCTCTGAGCTCTTTTAGAATCATTCCTCTCTAATTTCTTTGAAGACAATGAAGAATTCTTTCATTTTGAACTCTTTTTGTATTTCTTTGGGTTCCTCTTGTAACAAAAGACCCTGGTCTGCATCTTGCATGGGCTCCTTCCCTCCAGGTGGGTATTATGTCTGTGTCTCTGTGTTTGTGTATTTTTTGCATAAATCCTCTGTGGGTTCCCTTCTGGGAAACAGGAGTTTTTATTTTATTTTATTTAAGATTTTATCCATTTATTTGACAGAGAGAGACAGCAAGAGAGGGAACACAAATGGGGGCAGTGGGAGAGGGAGAAGCAGGCTTCCCACTGAGCAGGGAGCCTGATGCGGGCTCAATCCCAGGATGCTGGGATCATGACCTGAGCCTAAGGCAGATGCTTAAAGACTGAGCCACCCAGGGGCCTGAAATAGGAGTTTTTAAGCTTACAGATTACCTACCCATTGATCAACAAGTACACCAAAGTCTGCAGCCTTCTCAGATGGGTGGTCTTTGAAGTCCCTTGGGCCTAAATAATAGAGAATTTCCCTGACCCTGATTGGACATATTCCACATGATTTTTATCATGATTTTTATCATGAGGTCAGCCTAGTGTCTTCTTGTATGGCATAGATTCTCACTGTGGTAATTTGGCAAGCGATGCTTCTCTTCCCTCCTTCTCTGGACTTCAGCTACTTCACTCTCTCTGGTGTCCAGGAATTAGATACTAAAATGACATCTTTTTCTTCCTCTGAATGCTGTAGGGAGATGAGGTACCAGCTCTAATGAGATAAGACAATCAGATATAATTGGATTGTTCTTAAGCCAATTAAGAGTAAGTGTGTAAGGATAATTAAAATGGGATTAAACATCCTGTGTGGCTACAAATTTAGCAATAAGTTCATCTGCTCTGTCTTTGTTCCAAAATTATGGAACATTTATTGTTTAGTTGGACATCTTTGAAATAGATTTTCTTTTGGGTTTGTCATTAAAAATTATGTGCCTCTCTGAATCTTCTTTTATCAATGATATTCTTAAAGATTTTAAACCATACTAAATAGTAATCTATAGCATAAGTATTGCTTTTCACATTGCTTACAATATATTTTTCAAAGTCTTACAATTTTCTTATTTCCCTAGCACTCCTCCTCAGTCAGAATAACTCTTGGTAAATGACCTCACCTCCTTCATTTGAGATTATTTAGGCCATAAAAGAGAATTAAACAAACTCCTTTCCTATATTTCTCAACATTTCTGTCTCTAGGTTTTGCCTTTGCCTCCACTGCTGAGAAAAGAAGCTTCTCCCTAATTCTTCTCTCCTAGTGTTTTTTTTTTTTAGTTGTGAAATATTTTAAACATAGAGAAAAATACAGATACTAATAAAGCAAGACACCTATGTACCTACCTCCTTGACCAAACAAACATTAGAGTTTGTCAGATTTGCTTTAGATTTTTTTTTAAATGATATGAATTTTGTACTTTTTTGTGTCATATTGGTTGATGATTTTTTTTTCTTTTTTCTCTTTTTCTTTTTTTATTATGTTCAATTAACCAAAGTATAGAGTACTTCATTAATTTTTGATGTAGTATTCAGTGATTCATTAGTTGCTTATAACACACAGTGCTCATCACCACACATGCCCTCCTTCATTCCTATCACCCATTTACCCCGTCCCCTACTTCCCTTCCTTCTATAACCCTCAGTTTGTTTCCTGGAATCCAGAGTCTCTCATGGTTTGTCTCCCTTTCTGATTTCTTCCCATTCAGTTTTCCCTCCCTTCCCCTGTGGTCCTCTGCACTGTTCCTTATGTTCCATATATGAGTGAAATGATATAATAATTCTTTCTCTGCTTGACTTATTTCACTTAGCATAATCCTCTCCAGTTCCATTCATGTGGATGCAAATGATGGGTATTCATCCTTTCTGATGGCTGAGTAATATTCCATTGTATATATGGACCACATCTTTATCCACTCATCTGTTGAAGGACATCTTGGCTCCTTCCAGTTCGGCTATTGTGGGCATTGCTGCTATGAACATTGGGGTGCATCTGCCCCTTCTTTTCACTGTGTCTGTGTCTTTGGGATAAATACCTAGTAGCGCAATTGCTAGGTTGTAAGGTAGCTCTATTTTTAATGTCTTGAGAAGCCTACAAAACTAAGAAGCAACCCATGGAATGGGAGAAGATAATTTTTTTTCTCTTATACTGTTCTTGTTTGTCCTTATTTTGAAATAAAGGTATATTAACTTGAAGTGAATTGGAAATATTTCTTTATAAACCTATTCTCTAGAATATGTACAAAATGGAAGAGTTCCTTAATGGACTGGTAAAACTCATCGTTAGGGCAACTTATATATTCAGTATGTATGTGAGGTGGGGAAGATGCCTGTTTATCCATTTTTTTAAGTTTCTGCAAATTTATTCAGGTCTCCTATTTTAAATTAAATTTGAATATTTATAAACCTGAAAATAGTTGGTCTTCAAAGATATTGGATAAAGTCATAGTATTTTCTTATGCCACTTAAAATCCATTTTTCATTATGTGCCATGTGTACTATATCTAGAATTATGTCCCTACCTTTCATTTCTCTATATTTATACCAAGTCTTACCAGAGGTATATCTATTTCATTAGTCTAATACAAAAAACAAAACCAAACCCCTTTTTTTGGTGTTGATGGTCTTCATTGTCCTTTTCTATTTCATGAATGTATACTCTTATTTTTATAATCCTTCCTTCTTTCTCAAAGTTTTCTTATTTGTTTATTAACTCCTTGATTCATACACTAATCCTTGAATTTTCAGTATTTTTTTCCTACTCTGAAATAGATATACTTTATCTTTTAAACCGAGTTGCATTTCACAAATTTTGGCATTGTCATTTAGAATCCAAATATTTTCTAATTTCTATTAAATTTTCTTCTCTTTAGCTTATGAAATACTTAGAAATGTGCTTTTGAGTGTCTAAATATACAACAGATGTGGGAGGATTGGAGAGTTGCCGTGTTTGTGTTATTGTTACCTAATTAGATGACATTTAATACTGTTCATCATTATTTGTAGAGACTTGCTGGTCAGTTTTTGTGTGGTTTACTGTTCCTTGAGTGATGACAAACATTGCTTTCTCTAACAGCTCAGTGCAGTGCCCTATGTTAAATTCATTGCTTCAACATTGATTATTGAGTTGTTAAAATTCTCTTATTAAGACAAGTTTTTTGTCTGATGTCTCAGTTTCTGGTAGAAGATGTTAAGACTTCCCACTAGCATCGTGTAATGGCACTTTCCCTTTTAAGTTCTCTCAGTTTCAAGTTTTTTAATGATATGCTGCTTAAATGATTGCAGATTTAAGGTCATTATATCTTCTTAGTGAATTCATCCTTTTATGATCTTTCTCATCCACAACAAGGTTTTCTACCTTTGCTTATGTTGTCTGATGTTAATATTGTTGTATTATTTTATTGTTTTGAGTCTCAGCCTAGTACATGTTTATTTCATTTTCATCCATTCCTTATGATTTTTAAGTTTATTTCTTGTAAGCAGCATGTAGCTGGATGGTATTCCTTTTTAAATCTAGTATGAAAATCCATTTATATTTATTTTTATTTTGTTGGACTTAATTTTTAATTTTCCCCCGCTTTTATTCCTTCCATTTGATGCATTGAGATCTCCTTCCATGCACTTATTTGGAAATATCACTCTTGTTGCTTCTAGTGGTCACCTCTAGAGCTTTAACCAAGCAAAGAACTAGTCCAAATCTCTCCTTCCCAAATCAGACCGGGGTTTATGTAGCGCTCTCATTTCAGCCAGCAGTCCCATCTTACATGCAGTTATTTTCCATTTTATTTCCTCGTTATTTAACTTATTTACTTTATTTAACTCTCACTAGTTCTTAGTATTATCCTTCAAAGTTAATATTTACTTGGACCTGCTCTGATCTTTTAGTCTCTTAGTTGACCCATGGCTTCTGCAACCCATTTATTTCTTCTTTGATTTAATTTCTTCATTTGTTGCGAACAGCCACTAATGATTATTTTAGCAAGATTCTCTATAGAGTTTCCATTTTTTTTTTTTTAAGATTCTTTATTCATTTGAGAGAGAGACAGAGGACAAGCAGAGGGGAGAGAGAGAATCTCAAGCAGACTCCCTGTTGATTGTGGAGCCTGACTAGGGCTCATTCTCAAGATCCTGAGATCATGACCTGAGCTGAAATCAAGCTTGACTGAGCCACATTGGTTCCCCAATCCTGAAAATGTTTTAGATTATTGCCATCATCTACATTGATACTTATATTCTCTTGACCCTTTGAAGATATTCTACTGCTATTATTCATTGATAAAATTTCTGTGTCTTATTATCATCCCTTTGGATGTAATCTGTTTTTCTAAAAAATTGTTATAAGATACTCTTTTTGTTTTTGATGTTTTGTTTCTTGAGATTTGGTATATTGTGTTATCCAAGAACTCATAATTTTTTCAGTTCTAAAAATGTGAGCCATTAGCTCTTCAAATACTGCCTGCCCTCCATCTGCTATTTTGAATCTCCTGTAGATGTTCATTCTGACTGCTTATGCCATTCCCCATATTTCTTCACTATCCTATTTTGACCTGTCACTTTTTATGCTGCATTCTAGATATTTTCATCAACTCTGTATTTTAGTTAATAACTCTTTCCTCTTCTGTGTCCATTACCTTTTTTTAGTTTAAAAACTAAATTTTCATTTCTAGGTGTTCTGTCTGGTTCTGTTTCAAAGTCACTTATTCTTTCATCATAGTTCCCTGTTTACTAATAATGACTTTTATTCTGTCTTTTGTCACTAATTATTTAAAACAAGAGTTGGCAATTTTTTCTGCGAAGGGCTGAGTAGTAAATATAGGTCATGCAATTTCTGGCACAACTATTCAACCCTGCATTGTAGTGCAGAGGCACACCTGGGCAGTTGCTAAACAATTGGGCTTTTACTATGTTCCAGTAAAACTTTATTTACCAGAACAGAAATTGGACTGGATATAGCTCATGGGCCATAATTTGCTAACCCTTGATTTAAAATATACTCTATTAAAACAGCTCACATTCAAGGTGTTCTCTTAACTCAAGTAACTGAAAGTAATTCTTCTCTTTGATGGATCAACTGGCTGTTTGTTAGAGTGGATTATCTTCTTGTATGTCGTAATTTTGAGTTGTGAACTCTACACAGAGCCTTCTGTTGAAGCTCAGTGTACCTTGAGTTGTAGAATTATCCTTCAAAGTGTGTTGGTATTTTAGACCCTGAAACTAATATTTTTATAAAGGATTGCTTTTTAAATTATTACTCTCAAAATACCCCGAGTGGGAATCTTTTGAACTAATCCAAGTGCTTAGTGTTCAGCCTTATATATGGGAAATCACACAACTCTGAGCTAGCTATCAATGCCTCTGTTAAAATTAACAGAACTCTTAGTATTATTATTATTGATCTATGGTTTTATAGAATCTATAAAAAATTGTAGTTGTTAGCATTTATGCTCCCAAAGTTTTTAAAATCCTGCTTAATTGGAAGACCATAATTAAAATACTTCTTTATCTAGACCTGATGCTACTTTGACTAAGATATATAGATGGTATTGAGTGAAGTATACATTATGAAAATAAAATACAAGTAAGACAGGACAAAAACACAAAGGAGCTTTGGAGAGTTCTTTCTGAAATGTCACTTTTAAAAGTGACAGCATTAGATGTATTATTGAATGTGTTCAGTATGCATATATATGTGTACATACATGTACATGTTTTCCCCAGTCTTCAGTGAATTAATGCTCTTGCTTGTTTATCACAGGACACTTGAAATGGACCAAAGCTGAGGACATTGACATAGAAACCCCAGGATCTATTCTTGTCAACACTAACTTGAGGGCATTAATAAATAAACATACGTTTGCTTCCTTACCTCAGCATTTTCAACAATACCTCCTGCTTTTGCTCCCAGAAGTGGATAGGCAGGTAAGTAGGAGTTTTAAGACATTTGATATTAGTCACAAGGTATATTATCATGAAGTGGCAGTTCCGTTATCAAAGATGACTGATATGTATGTGGACCGTTTTTATAACAGTATGGTCTATTTATAATATATAGACTATGGTGTGTTTAATTTGCCAAAACAGAACCATTTTTATTATCAGTAGAGAGCCAATTCAAATTTTAAAATATAGCACACTGCTGTGGAGTGAAAACAACAGACCTTTCCACGTTGGAAAGGGAAAACAAAGAAATCAAACATTCCATTATCAAATAAATCTTTGAAGTAGCTGCTCCTTTGCCTGGAGGGAATATTGAAGTGCAGCAATAAAAAGCCAGGGTTTCTAAGAAATTATGTAAATGTTTTTATTCTCAACTCTTTCCAAAAAGCATTTAAAATTTATGTTTGCAGTTGCCTTCTGAGACTCTATCATCGTGAGTGTGATTGCCTATAAATAATCACCTTTTATCTTTTTTTTTAGTATAACTGGAAATGCTTTAAGTTTATTTTTGTATTTTGAAAAGCCTCTAAAATAAGGAAATACAAATATAGACCCATAATAGCAGGCATCAATCATCTTCTAAAGCTGTTTCCTTAGAAAAGGAAAAAATATTTCATCACATAAACTTTTATTAAATTTCACAAAAGTTATTAAATGGCAACTAGGAAAAATTTCCTTGTGATTCTTATTTCAATAAATTTTGACACTGTATATAGTTTCCAGTTGATGGACATAATGTGTATGTGTTTATGTATTTGCATTTCAAAATGAGAGGTACATCCGTATACTGAAATGGGCGAGATTGATTCAATATTTCCACATTACTTTGAATAAATTTTCTTAGCTTTTTATTTGATTCCATTTTCTACTAACTTAGCTGCCTTCTTTCGTATATATTTAAAGTGTGATGAGCTGTGGTTTTCTACCACTCGTATGTATCTCTTTGGTGGAGATTATTGTTCACATTTAGAAAAAGATTATTTTGATTTGGGGTACATTTCTGTTTGGGAGTTTGCCTTCATTCCATGAAAATGTGCTTAATGTTTACTATGAATATGGTATGTTTTAGGTACTTTGGAGTAATGGAAAGACAGTAAGTGCCTTTTAAGTATTTATTCATGATTAAGTATGCTTTAGTTGGATACATAAGTTATATTTGTGAATAATCAAAATGTGAGGTAGAAGCAGTTAAGACTAGAGGGGAAAGCACAAGGTATACTGAGCTTTCATATGCAGAAGGGAAAAATCGGAGACAAATTTAAGGTCCTTGCATTGGGCCTTGAGATGTAGGCAGGATTTGAATAAAATAGATGGAAATCTATCAAGTGAAAAGTTCAAAGATACAAAATCAAGAGCTATTTTCGTGGGAGTCTGGATTGTAGGAAGAACCGTGCAAAAGAATCTGGACAGACAAATTGGAATTCAATTTTGGAAGATTCCTTGAGTATGAGGCTAAGGAGTCTGAACAGTGTTCTCCCTGTGTTTGCAAAGCCACTGAGGGCTTTTGAGCACAGCTGTAATAGAGTAAGATTGTTGCTTTTTAAGAAATTTATTCTGGCAGTATTGAAAGGGAATGTAGAGATGGGAAGCATAAAAGTGGGAAGGGTTGTTAGGAAGCAATTTTAGTTGTTCCAAAAAGGCAAAATGAGGGCTTGAATTTGGAGAATAGTGTTGAAATTAAAGAGGAGGAAGATAATGTGATCATCACCATCATTATCGAGTGGTAGCACTTTTACATTTTGTCAAATAACACTTGAACAAGGTGTAGGGAGAAGCCACTCATCACTCGGGTTTTAAATTTGTGTAGCTGAGAACTGAGTTTGGAAGTTAAGAAAAACTTTTTTAAGGGGGGATTGGTGAAAGAGACTGATTTATTAGCTCTAGAACTGTTTCCTTCATCTCAGCGTACGAGTGGTTCACCTTGTTTACAGTTCTGTCCACGGCTCCTGGGATAAGATTTGGCACACACAAGGTACCGAATAAATCTTTTGGAATGAAGAAATGACAAACTGCCCTAGGTTTAGCCAAATATTTCGGTAACCCAGAAGGCCAGGCGAAGCCTAGCATTTTTTTCAACCTGTAGCAATTTCTGTTCATTTCTTCCAGTCAGCGTGAGAAGTGTAAATGCATAAGGCCCAGTAGCTGTCCTCATATAACAAGTAGTCCACCAGCAGATTACTCAAGCAGTAGTTACGGAGCGTGCGCTGTATACTCTGTACACTTTGCTAAATACAGAGGATGAAAGTGGAGAAAGACCACCTCACACTGATCTACAGTACACTATGCTCATTACTAGGTTAAGAAGTCTAATAACTGGGCAAACCAAATTAGTGTAAGACCAGGAAGAGCAACACAAATGTCAAAGTAGACTTTTAAAGAAAGTCTTCTGTAGGGACAGAGGACGAAGAAATTTAATCAGAAACTAGTATTGGAGAAGATTTTATAGGTGGAACGGATACCTCAGTTGAGCCTTGAAGGGCTAGTATTTTGCAAGAAGAGCCGACAGAAAGTGAATTCTATAGAGGGAGAGCATGTCATTTATGAAGATCTGCTGTTTGTGTGTTCCAGAAGATTTAGTAGTTCGGTCTGACTGGCTTCTCCTATGGGGGGAAAGTGGGGAGCTCCTCTGCTGACAGGGAGTCTGGTTTACAGCCTTCGTGGCCTGGTTGCAGGTTAAGCTCTTTGAACTTTTTCTGAAACCAGTGGATGCCATCATAGAGTTTTTCAAATGAGAAATGACCTGGTTACGATAATGTAAACAGATATTTTCATGCCTGGACATAGGGGAGGGAAAAAGGATAAATGAAGTGCACTCCGTATTTTCTCCTAGGAGCTAGTAACCCTGTGAATGATGAATTGGACAGGCAAAAAGATAAGACACAGGGAATCTGGGTAAGAGACAATTGCAGTAGTTGAGATATGAGATAAGAGTATGACCTTGGGCATTGGCCTTGGAAATGAGAAGAAAGGACTGAATTCCAGACATAGTTTTCAACCTACTTGAGTAGGAATAAATGACAGATTGCCTGTGGGATAGGGTTGTAAAGGGTCTAGAAGGCAGCTGGATATTTTATCTAGGGTGACTTGGGAGAACTGAAAGGCTCTATGGGCCTATCAACCGTTTGATACCAAGAAATTTAGAGCTCTGTCTCTGTGTGCCTTGCTGGAGGTGAGCTGACGCACCCTCTTTCCTGTCAGGAAGGGGGGCGGGAGACTTGATGCAGCAAGCTCCCCAAACTGCTGCTGTTTCAGTACAGCTTAGAAATATCAGTGGGGTTGGATGCCACCACTTTCTGGGCCAGAATGACTAGAAAAGGCATGCAAATGTGAAGCTAATTACATGGATTTATTTGAACCAGTGGAAAGTACTATAATTATAGGAAATACCTCAGAATTTCACTTGTATGAAAGCTTGTCTTTATGTATCTGTACCGAATGTGAAAGTCCCAGGTTTCTTGTTTCCTTCCTTTGACTCCCCCGGTTGCTGCCAGATCTCCCCCCTGAAGCAGTCCCTACCAGCCTCTGTCCGACTCTAGACCATAGAAAGCTGGGGATCATTCAGTAGTTACCTCTTCAAATATGGAAGCTAGGTTTCCCATTTATCTTATCAGTGCCAATTGTCATTCTGCCAACCTGTCTGGTGTTTTGTTTTTCTGTATTTTTACTTTTCTGTCTTTTATAAAGGCCTGCTTATGTTACATTTCATATATATTAACTCTCGGTTTTTTTATGACATTTTCAGAACTAGCTTTATATGTATTTTTACTCTACACATTATACTGCAAATAACAGAAATACAACTCAAACTGCTTTAAATATAAAGGGATTTATTGGCTTAGGTAATTGGAAGATAGACATTAGAGTGGGCTTCTGGTTGTTGGTCCTGGGATCTACTAATTGTCAAGAACGCCTTTCATTATTATTTAATGAATTGATTTTAAAAATTGTCTTTCTTCTTGTTGGCACTACTCTAATCCCCCCCCCTTTTTTGTTGGTTTTTGTTTTTGTTTTTGTTTTCTAATTCCCTTTTGTGATAGGATGACTACATGAATCAAAAAATGGGTACTTGGCTTCTTGGTTCACCTTCATGGGGAAAATGCTTCTGTCCTAGTATTTCAAGGAAAAGGTCTCAATTCACACTACTGGTACTACTAAGATCACAGGACCACTTCTTAAACAATGCCTCTAGCTAAGGAAATGGAATATGCAAATTGTTTAGAGCCACTAGACCTACCCTTGAACCTCAGCGTGCTCACCAGCTCAAGTAAAAGGGCGCACTCTGATAGAGGTCAGGGCTACTTTAGAAATCTGGTTTTTAGGAAGTTATGTTAGAGGATACACAACTGGGGTGGGGGAGAATCTTGGCAGTCCACTAACAGTCAGTGCCCACTCCAGGGGGTAGGTATTGAGTTTGGTTTTAACAGATTGGATTGAGATGCTTCTACTGTATAAAATATTGAGAAGAAATTACACAGGTTTCAAAACTGAAGGAGATGGAGTTAGTTTATAAAATCTACATAGGTAATGGTGTCAGCTATGGGATTTGATGAGGCTACCAGATATAGTCATCCCAGAGGAATACTTGTATTTATGAGAGGGTGTGGATGAGAAAGAGTATGGGAAGGAGCCAGGGAATAGACAGGAAATAGCAAATACTTCAGAGATCGTCAAGTGCAGGTTGTAGACTGCCAGCAGTGGCAAATGGACGGTAGGAGGTCAGTGGGGAGTAGGTGGGATATCTTTCCTTTGACCTTCTAGATCCACCTTTCAGCTTTCTTCACTCTGCTTTGCTGCAGGAGGCTAATGGACTAGAGGGGTGATAGACTCTAGTATTAGAGTCCATATTAGTATGGACTAATGCACCAGGGGCACATATGCGTTCTGTTTTTTTTTTTTTAAACATCTTTTTTTTTTTTTTTTCTTTGTCAGAGAGAGAGAGGAGCGAGAGTGAGCACAAGTAGACAGAGTGGCAGGCAGAGGCAGAGGGAGAAGCAGGCTCCCTGCGGAGCAAGGAGCCCGATGTGGGACTCGATCCCAGGACGCTGGGATCATGACCTGAGCCGAAGGCAGTGCTTAACCAACTGAGCCACCCAGGCGTCCCGCGTTCTGTATTTTTTTTTTAAATTTTTTTAATTTTTTAATTTTTAAATAATCAGACACTTTTAGAAATTTGAAGAAGATACATTAGAGAATTAGTTTCCAGCCTGGTAATCCTTCCAGGACCCCCCTTCCTCCAATATATTATGACTCTAATATATTTGCACCTGGCACCTATTCGTTGGCACATAATTTTTGTTCGTCCCAATACTGCTGATGTTTACTTGATCATTTTGATTAAAATGTACTTGCCAGTCTTCTGCAGTACAAAGTTGCTTCTTCCCTCATCTTTAAATAGTATCTGGTGAGGAGTTTCTTTTAAATTATATAAATATCCTTTGTCTCCAGACCTTCAGTTTATTCATTTATTTGTATCTGTACGGGTTCGTTGTTTTTTATTTCTTCAGTAGATTACTATGCTTGAATTGCCCCGCAGTTGGTCACTGAGAGCCTGTCCAAGCTGGCTTCTGTGTCTTCTGAGGTCTCCATTGCCTTCAGATCCCTTCATTGTTGTGAAGCACACCACATTGTCCCAGTCTCTTCTTATACTTTTCTTGCCCAGGCTCTGTAACGACCCCTTTCTTCAAGGAGCCGTGTTTCCCTCGAGTGGAGGATGGTACTTAGGAATCAGGAGCTCACAGCACGTGTACTACTCTGTGTGTGTGTGACTACCTCCTAACCTCTGTGTCAGGGAGACAAGGAACATCTTACAGAAGAAAGAGCATAAGTCTCTCAAAATGTATAAACACAACATAATTTATATTGACATTTATTTCTGTATCTATGTCTCTATCTTGTAAACCAGGAATTTACCTCCAGTCCTAATCTAATACCCCATGGTTTATTCTAGTTTTCTCTCTTTCCGTAGCTGACACTGACATTGAGAAACCCTGTTTTTATTACTCTTAATATATCCAAATATTTGGTTAATCCCCTTATAGGTAGCCGCTCTTCCATACTGCCCCATGATGGTCGTCTTTACTACACTCAGGCCTGGACTACGTGGCAAGCTACTTACCCACTCATCCTGCTGAGGCACTTTTCCCTTCCGGCTTGACCTCTGACACTACATATCAGGTCGCTCCTCTGTGTAGGCGGTGTTCCTCACCGTGCAATGGCTCTGCAGCTCCTCTCCAGGCTTCCCTCCGTGTGGATACTACCTCACCCCCCTAGGCTCTGTGATCGCACTTTGGGCCATCATGCGTCCCTCTGCTCCTTTTCTGGCATAGGGGCCTATATTGTTTTAAGCTTCAGGCTTGAATTATTTGGAAGCAGGAAGAGAAGGCCCCATGGATTTTAATTGGGTTCAGCTCTAAGAGAGCCCCAACAGAGCTTTGGGCTAAAGAAGAGTGAGATTGAGCCCCTCACCAGCCCTGTGTGCTCAGTACATGATGCATCCATCAGCCAGCTCCTATCAGAAGGTCTTCTCCCTATAGCTCTCTTCCTGTCCAAGTTCTGACAAACCCTTTCTCCTGGTACCCTTCAGGTCCAATACTACTTCCCATTATTAGCTTTAGTTTACTGAACTATCTTTGGTGGTTTGCTGCACCCTGATCATACCTTTCTTTGTAAGTAGTCCCTTTAATCTACCCTCTTTAAATGATGCTAACTTGAATGAGCCATCTGTGCCTGCTGGGACTCCTGACTGACAGACTTTGTGAAGATGTAGAATTATATGGATACAGGTGAATTCTAGTGGTTCAGGGAAGGGATAGATATATATTTCATTCATTCATTCATCCAACCAATGTTTACTTAACACCTATTATGTGCCAGATAAGCACTGATAATACAAACACTAATAGAGTAATAGTTCCAACCCAGAGAGAGGTGATGGTTCTTGAGGGGAGACAGAGATGTAAAAGCCTATAGTTACAGAACTAGGCCATGGCGGTGGTATACACGTTGTGCTATAGGAGCAATGAGGAGATAATCGTATTTTATAGGTAGGAGTTAGAGAATGCTTTGAAGAGAATGTGTCATCTAAACTTCATCTGGAAATACAGAGGAGGTTTACCAGGAAAAGGAGTGTGGTAGGCATTCCGAGTAGAGAAGACCATATGTGCCAGTAATAATAGTGATGATATATAGTGCTAAGCCTCCTACATCAATTATCACTAATTCTTGCTGTAACTCTCTAAAGAGTTCGTATTATTAACTCTGCTGTATATCTATGTGGAAATAAGGATTGGGGAGAAAAAAAGGATTTACCCAACTTCTTCCAAGTAAAAACATAGGAGCCAAAATTTGAACACGGATTTATCCATCTCCAAGTTCATGCTCTTTGTTCTGCATGGCATCCCTTGCCCTCCAAACACAGGCAGAGAAGTACCTGTTCCCCATCAACATATAAGTTGAGATGGAAGGGGTACAGAGGGAGTAAACTGAGATTAGAAGGGGGAGGTTGGAGCAAAGCTTTAAAAAAAAGGCCTTCTGTGTCAGTGAGCAATGTAGAATCTATGAAGATTATATGTTTGGAGTGTGACGTTGTTAGATTTATGTTTGAGAAAAGGCTTCCTTTAAAGGAGTGAAGCGTGAAGTGGAGGAGAGAGATTCTCCCACTTTCCACCTTGCTGTGCTTTAGTCATTCTGTCTTCCTTCCTGCCCCTCAGACCTACACCTAACCTTCTATTCCTCATCCCTGTGCTTGCCGAGAGCGCTGCTAGAAAGGCTTCAGGGCATCTTGCGGCAAGGCCGGCTTCTTCTCATCCCCGTCAGTGTCATCTCCTCACAAAGGCTTTTCTTGTCCTCCCTCCCACGTCAGGTAGCCTCTGCAGTTGTTCTCTGACTTACTTTTCTGTTTATTTCCCTTCCAGCACTTAATCATTGTCAATAATTACTTGCTTTTGGATTTGTTCATTTGTCTTCCCTCATGAGAACCCAGGACAGTGACTTTGTGGCTTTCTTCTAGTCACTGTGCCTGGCATGGAGTAAGGGTTCAGTAAATGTTTTTTGAATGAATCAATGAATATAGGGTAGGAATCCACTTAGAAGCTAGTGTAACATGTCCAATAAACCCAAGAACATAGCCAAAACCATTAAAGAATGAAAAAGAAAGGCCTATTTCACGAGACGTTAGTTTGCTATTGTTGCCATAACAAAATACCACAGATTGGGTGGCTTAAAAACAAATTTATTTTCTCACAGTTCTGGGAGGCTGGAAGTCCAAGATCAAGGTGCTGACGTGGTTGGATTTTCCCGAGGCCTCTCTCCTTGGCTTGCAGAATAGGCTCCTTTTTGCTGTGTCCTCACATGGCCTTTTCTCCATGTACCCACATCCCTGCCATCCCTTCCTCTTTTCGTAAAGACATTGGCCACATTGGATTAGGGCCTTGCCCTACGACCTCGTTTATGCTTACTTTCCTCTGTAAAGGCATGGTCTCCAACTACAGTCACCCTGGAGGCTGGGGCTTCAACAGGAGAACAGGGGGTGGGGTGGGGGCACAAGCTAATCCAACACAGACATTTTAGAGATAAAACCATCAGGACTTGGTAATTGGATTTGGGTGAGAAGGAGGAATTAAATATGTATTTTAGGCAGTAAGTGTTTATTGCACATTTGAGAATAGCAAAAGATTGTTATGTCTTAAAAGCCAGGGTAGACTTAAACATGTTTTTGTCCAAAAATTGAGGTTGTTGAGGGGAGAAATTGAAGATAGAAGAAAGAAGATTTGAAAAATTGACCAAGTTTTAGAATAGATGGGCCGGGACTAAATTGGAGAAGAGGCTGGTTTAAGGGGGGAAAAAAAGTACTGATTTCTGAGATCAGAGAGAAGAGAAGCAGGAACGGAGGAGTGAAGAAGAGGAGGAGTGAAGAAAAACCGAACAGGAAGCACAGCGGGAGAGTGAAGGACTTTGAGCTGCGCGGTGGTGTGTTTGCTCAGCCACTAGAGGCTTATGGGTGTCAGGAGAGTAACAAGGCTTTGGCAGGCAGCCTGAAGGGTGGTTCTGAGGGTCCATCCTGGTGAAAAAGTGATTGCTCATCAGCCTTGAGGCCCCGTGTGAGGTTAGATGGCAGTGGGTCCTGCTGGTCTGCGTCCATGTTTTTCACTCCAGCCGTGCTAAAGATTTGTGTCTTTGGCTTGGTACTAGATGTGCCAGGAGTTGGATTTTGCCAAGACTGGAGATTTTTCAAAAGCGCACTTTGAAAGAGCTGAGAGATTTTAGGGGACTCTGAAGTGCTTTTTGGAATGGTTGATTATGGGGTCCAGACTTTAGGGAGAGAAGTTAGGGTTGGGGGCTGGAGTGAGTGGAGGTCTCAGGGAGAGGAAAACATGGCATTAAAGGAAGAAGGATATGTGGTTGAGTTCAGTAGTATAGGTCCTCAAAATAACACACTTCAGATGTAATCAGGTTTTGGTAAACACATAGGTCAAAGCTATCTTTTGGCCACCGCATGTTGGTTCAGAGATCAAACCCAAAGAAACTAAAGGGTGAGAGCAGCGTTAGTCAACACTAGGGAACAGGGAGAATTATAGCTAGTTCTTCCTTCAGTTCCCAGGTAGGAATATTGCCTGAATAAATTCAGTGCTTGTGTTTGTAGCCGGACATGCCTTTGTGCATAACTCTCTGCAAAATGTGCCTGGATAATTTTTAGAACTTCCTTGCATATATACATAGCAGATCCCTCCTTTCTTTAAGAATTTGTACTTCATAAACTGTATCTACATGGAACAATGCTGTGACCTTTTAAAATATACGTAGCAGTTGGCGGAATAAATGTCAACTAAAGTGGAGTCATATTTAAGTTTTTATTACACTTTCCAGTTGAACATCACTGATGAATAAGTTGTTGTCATTTCTGTCATCTGTATCATTTTCAAGTGATGTTCATCTCTGCCTCTATGTGGTGGTACTGGGACTATTAGGGCTGTTTCTCCAAACACTGGCAAGACCATCCCCCAACTGCTTCTAAATAAATTATGCCTATTATTTTTGTCCAAATGGTAATTGCAGCATTTCAATCCATTCTTACTAATCTCCCAATTTTGTTCTGCATTCATATCTGTGTCTCTATGGTCTGTTAAATGACTAGCCACGGAAGGATATGTACTGTGTAGGCTCTTTAAAATCCTATCTAGCTTTGTGCTCTTCAGGTTTTTGCACTCACTGGCAATAATGCACATAATTTTAACTGTGGAGAATGTCATTAAACTAAAATGGAACATTTACACAGTTCCTTTTGCAGAGAATTTTGGACTAGGAAAATGAATGTGTGTGTCAGACATTTTACAGCACATGAGAATGTGATTTATTGATTTCTGATGGCTCTGTTGGCATCAGTGTATATATTTAAAGAAGTCACGCAGCCTTTATAAATGCAAATGGGAAAGGGCTTTCCATCTTTTTCCTCCATGGAAATAGCTCATACATTTGCAATAACTCAGGCTCCTCTTAGAGATTGCTCTATGTACTGTATATATTGATTTAAAAATTATACCGTTATTTTATTCTGCAAATAATGTTTATAATGAAATGTCAATTTACCTAACAGATTATAGAAATTCAAAAGTATTAAAGATATGAAAAAATACTGGTATCTTAAGCCTTTAGGTAAAAAGTAAGTGTGTACTTGAGATGTAATTATTTTAATGGAACTGACACTAGCTTTTTTTCCCCTGCTTCTGAAAGCATATCTTAAAGTACTTAGAAAATCCAATATTCCTTCTAGCCTAAGTCACTTACTGGCAATAGTAAATCCTACATGGCCAAAGAAATCCTCGCGGACCACGCCTGGTATTTCCATGCTCGCCATTTGAGCTTTATGCTTATGGAGGGCAATAATACTATCTGGATATTATCCATTTCTTAGCTACCTGGATAGTTAACATCAAATCCTGTTTATCAGTATCTGCTTCAAAGTAGGTCAAATAATGTATAAGACTGGATTGAAGTACATATGTGCAAGTAATTGCATGTCATAGGCAATCTGACAAATGGAGCATATTTCAATCCTGTGCATAAGGAAGTTAATTGAGGAACCTGAATTCATTTAGTCTGGAGAACATCCCATTCTGTGCATGAAACCACTTTCTTCCTCCTTTATAGGCTTTACTGCGCGGCAACCTCGTGGCCTGAGAGGCCGTCTTTGGGCATGTATGATCAACTACCTATGATCAAGCATACTGGATGATTAACTGTTTGGTACTATCATTTAGTATTTACATAATCACCTTTGTTTTCATCTTATGTAGGTTTTAAGATAATATGTATATGTGTAATACTTAACTCCGTTTAATGAGAATGGAGAGCAAGGAACTTTAACTTTGTTTCATCACACAAATGAATAGAGCTTGAGAAAGGGAGTCATGCAGATGGCAGATTACACGTTAGTGCCTGTGCCTGTCATTTTTAATAAGGGATATTCTAATGTCCAGGTCACGATGGACCATTATGAACAGGTGTCATACAGTGACTCACCCCTAAATTAGGCTCAAGGGTAGAAGGAAGAAAATGAAATTTCACTCATTAAGTCACCTTTAGAACTTGTAGTAATTAAACCCCATTCAAAAAATATAGTTGCCTAAGAAAACACTTTGGTTCCATTTGCGAAATTTATTAAAGATCGTTGTAAAGAAATAAAGAATCAGTTATAAGCAGGGAGTGAACAGTGTAGTAGTGTTCGAAACTCTAGATTAAAGTGACAGCATTATTTAATTCCCTTCCCTGCTTTTAAATTCCATTAAAATGACACTGGCTTTTCCCGTTATGTTTTTTTATCAGTACTAAAACCTAGGGGAAGAATGCCATCCAGATGCCAAAAACTGTGCGGAATTTCTGCAGGAGATAATGAAGGTGAGGCTAGATTGAGCTAAGATTACTAAAATGAAAGGGGCTGCCTGGAAAGGAACCCTCTTTGTGGGGTCTGACTGAAAGGGACTGCAGATTTCTCTTAGACACAACCAGCTAGGAGTGGTCTGGCCGAGAGGAAAGGGTGGAGCATTGCAGAGATCTCTGTACTGACTCTTTCCGGGAAGGCTCGCTAGTACTTAGTCTCTGAACAGCAGGGCGCCACTGCAGAAAAAAACGTTTCCAGGCTGTGCTTGCTGAGGGGTTGCCTAGTGTTCTCTGTCCAAAAGCTAGCTGTTTTGCTGGTTAAGAGGAGGCCTAGTCTCATTGATGTGTATCCTTGAATATACGGTTAAGGCGTTCTTTATTAGGGAACCAATCCCTCTCCTCACAAGGGCCAAACCTCTACTTGAGCAAGTATCAGTGGGGTAAACATGTACTTTTTGCTGATCCCTTTTCTGAGCCTGAGAGAGCTATACCACGTCCAACAAAGTTTCTGACAGAAGCCATCTCAGTAGCTAATGCTGATCCAATGCCTACTGACCTCTCACTTGGGATGAAAAGAGAGAGAGATCATTAATGCGGCATAGGAAAGATTTAGCAGTTCAAAAAAGAGCCCCAGTGTGACAATTCAGAGAACAAGACTACTAAAACAGGATACCAATGGTTTTGAGAACAGTTGTTAATAAACTGGAGATTTGTGAGAATCCAGTCATTTTTACAGGTATTAACTCAAGTTTTACAGTGAGCCATGCAGTGCGCTGGCCAGTAGGGACACCATGTCACACGAGACTGTGTGCATCTGCCTTCACGGAGCTTCTGGTCCAGATCTGGGAGTAGTGCACGTTCACAGAGCCCCATAGGCATATCATTGGGAGATGCGAGGAGAAGCTTTCGAGGGGGCATCTGAGTGAGCCTGATCCAGTTAAGTTACATGAAAGCACTTTGATGCTTTGAAATCTTAAGATATCTTTAGCAGAACCGGAGCCATGCTCATTTTCTACAAATTCCTTTCATCACTGAGGCATGTGTTTTTCTAGTCTGACAGGTAGGAATGGGCTCTGTGAGCACTGAGCTCTGTTACCTCTATTCATTTCAAGTAGTTCTTGCATGGCTTCTGGTAGTTTCCTCACATATATACACTGATAAAGACTCAGTGGAAGAACTCCAGAATTTTCTCTCTGTGGTGCTATGGTTCACTTCCTCTGAACAATAATTGCCTTCTTTTCTTCTGACTCTCAGCTTCAGGGTCTTGTTAGCCCTGTAGTTGGATGGTGGTGCTATTTACTGAGGTGGGTAAGATTCCAAGAGCTTATTTTCTGTTTTGGACATGTTGTCTCGGAGGTGCATTTGAATAATCTTGAATAATGCGGAAATTTTGAATAAGAAGTTGGCTATATAAGTGTGAAGGTTAAAGTAGAGTTCAAAGCTGGAGTTTAAAGAAAAGAATTGGCAGCCGCCGACATCTAGATGTTAGTTAAAACCATGGATATAAATGATAATGTAGTATAGACCAGAATGAGAAGAGGGCCCAGGACCAAGGTTTGGGCCCAAAGCCCAAGATTTCCAAATCTTAACGCCTGAATAAAAGAGCTTAAGCTGGCAAAGGAGAATGGAAAGTAATAGCCAGCAATGTGAGGGACAGGAAGACCATGTATCACCGAAGTCCAGGGAGTATTTATGGAGGAGGGTGTGATGTATTTAATTTTTAAGTGTTGCATAAAGTGAGGATTGAGAGTTAACTATTGTAGTTCATATATGCTGTTCACTGGTGGTCTTGACAGGAGCACTTTTGGAGGCATGGTAGGGAGGCTATACCAATTTGGAGGGTCTTCAAAAGAAAATGGAAAGAGAGAATTTGGACAGAGCGCCATCTTCCCCTTACATGTGAAGTGAATAGAGAAACAGAGCCGTAGGTCCTAGAATTACTTGACTGCATTGAGGTCAAATTGTTTTTTTTAAGATCACTGTCATAAATGAGGTCTCTTCTGCCATAATAGAGTTGTAGGGTTTGGTGTATTAGAAAGCTATTTTTTTCTTAGCCTTCTTACTCAGTGTTTGATAATTTTGAATTGCTTTTCATTTTATGCTCTTGAGTTTCCCAGATAATCATATCACTTACTAAGGATGGTGATTTTATGTCCTTTCTAATTAGTATACTTTTTAGAACCATTTCATTTATTTGATAGGTAAGAAGGACAGATTAGGGTTTGATGAGGATTGAGCTAAAGAAGGAAAGAATATGGACAGTTGTGTCTTTTAAAAATTTTCGTTATGAAGTGAGATAGTCATAAGGAAAATAGAAGCAGCATAATTTAAGGATAAAAGTAGGATTTTGTTTATTTGACTTATTTGTACAGTTGGGAGAGGAGTTTGCATGTTTGGTGATCAAAGAGATAGAGGTCCCTTGGGAGGGAGCAGTTAAATAATCAAGATAAAAACGGGAAGTTGGTTGCTTATTATAATGACCCCTTAAAAGGAGGGGTGGAGAAGGTAGCAATCAAAGCCTTAGTGGAGAAATTTTCCTTAGAAAGGAGTCAGGGCACCATTTCCAGGAATACTGGAAGAAAGGAAGGAAGTGGGTGAAGAAGATCGGTGTGAAGTTTGGTATTGTAAAACCTAGGGATTTCCTCTATGATTAGTACAGTTTCTTTTTTTCCCTTACAGAAGTAGGAGTCAAAAGCCTGGACAGTTGGTGATGGGTAGGATGAGGATAGGGAGGAAGGTAAAAAGCTTGAGGAGAATGTAGTTTGGAAAAGTCATTGAAGAAGCTCAAAGTGAAAAACCACAGTAGGCTAGCAGGAGAGTGATAAGTGACCCAGAGTTGAAGACTTAATTATCAAGCCTGTTTGCTGAGAAGAGTAAATGTTTACCGAAAGTACTGGATGTAGAATGGTCAGTGCCACCATGGACTGGGCCTTTGTCAATGAGTGTATCTAAATGATGAGGACAGTAAGAACCTTAAGAACCTAACAGATCAGTAAATCTCACCTGGAAAAGGAACAAAATGATGCAAGAAGACGAAAAATGGACTGGGTGGAAGCAAAGGGGTGAGCAGACCGCAGGTCTTGGTCAAGAATGCGTAGAGTAGAGCTGTGTGAACACGCAAGCCAGAAGGAGCGAGGTGGGTCAGCATAATAGCATATGACTAAATGTTATCGTGATGGAGCAGTTTGGAAGGTTTTCCCATTCCCCCCCAAACATCTATAGTCTTCTGTTTATTTATTTTAGTTTTAAGTAGCTCTACAAAAAAATTTAGTTTTTATTTATGATATGGAGTTTGGTGTCTAGCTTAAGAATATTTCTCTACATCAGTATAATACAGATATTCTCCAAAGTATTTTAATCTTTTTTTCTTAAGCTTTTCCCTTTGGATTTTTAGAATTGTGAGTCCTGCAATTGTGTTTTTCTTTCAAGGTTGTTTTCTTTATTGTGGGACCCTGAATTTCCATGTAAATTTTAGGATGACTTGTCAATTTCTGTAAAGAAACCAACTAGAATTTTGATAGGAATTGTCTTAAATCTGTAGATCGCTTTGGAGTGTATTAGCATCTTAATATGGAGTCTTCTGATTCATCAGCAAAGGCTGTCTTTCCATTTACTTGGATCTTAAATTCCTTTCAACTTTTTGTTTTAAGAGTGTAACTTTTGCATTTCTTTTGTTAAGTTTATCCCTTCCTATTTTATTCTTTTTAATGTTATCGTAAATGGTTTTTACCTTCATTTTTTTTGTTTGATGAGAAGCCAGCTGATAATGTTGCTGTAGTCCTTTTGGACATAAATCATTTTTCTCTTTCATTTTCAAAATTTTCTCTCTGTCTTTCAGCATTTTTACTATAAGTGTCTGGGCATGAACAGCTCTGTATTTATCCTAATTAAAGTATATCTGGTGTCTTCGATTTGTAGATTTATGGTTTTCATTAAATTTGGGGAGCTTTAATCATCATTTCTTTGAATATTTTTTCTGCTCCCTTCTCTCCCTTGCTTCTCTTGATGTTACTTCTATTACTCATTTGTTGGTCCATTTAATTGGGGCCCACATTTCTTTGAGCCTCTGGGTTTCTTTGTTTTGTTTTGTTTTGTTTTTTTTGTAATTCTTTTTTCACTTAGTTCTTTAGAATACGTAATCTCTGTTGCTCTGTCTTCAAGTTTGGTGATTTTTCTGCCTGTTCAAATTTACTGTTGAGCCTCTCTAGTGAAATTTTCATTTTAATTATTTTACTTTTCAATCCAGAATTTCTAATTTGTTCTGTTTCATAATCATTATCTCTTATGGATATTTTCTATTTGATGAGACATTCTAGTCATACTTTCCTCAATTTATTTAAGCCAGGTTTCATTCAGTTATCTAAAGATATTTGTGATGGCTGCTTTGAAGCCTTTTTTGTTACATCCAAAGTCAGGACCTCTCACCGGGAATTTTCTTTTCTGACTGTTTTCTGATTGTTTCTTATGCCAGTCTCCTTTACCTGTTTCACTGTGTCTCTCTCCCTCCTCTTCTCTCTCTCTGGACATTTCAAGCTATATTTGTACAATCCGTACAGTGACCCCTCCACCCCTTCTCCAGGGACTTTTCTGTTGTTGTTTTATAATTAATTTGGTTAGAGACTTGGCTGGATTATTTTATTTAAATTGATTTTCCCTGCTGTGTGAACCCTCTAATACTGCTCCTCAAAGAGCACAGCCTGGGCCAAAATTAGTCACGGTGGAGTTCCCTTTGTCCCTTTCCCTGATCTCTCTGTTCAACCGCTATGAATACCTACATTAAGGTATTTTTTTCCCTGAAGGAGGGAGAGTATTTCAAGTATCTCTTTACTTGATACTTGTACTGTTTATACCTTTATATTATCATTATAATAGTTTTGAGGAGTTTGTATTTGCTTTGGGGAACGAGATAATTATTTCATATTAGGTTTTCAATGGTCACAATGAAATTACATTTGCCATTCATAAACATTGTGAGCCGGTTTCTAAGTGTTCTGTTTCCCTGGTAAACAATGGGGATACAATTAATGAGTAAATACAGAGGGTGCTCAAAAATTTTACAGTCCCATTTGGTATCACATCCAACCCCTGGGCTCCAATAATTGCTGCCTAACTGCTATATTGTTTTCAACAATGCCCTGGAGCATTAATTTCTCCAGAAATTTCTGATCCAGTTAAATTAGAGCCCCTTTGCAGGGTTAGTTTTGAGACCGGCGTGTGAGGTTTCTTTGGCCCCCAGCAGGGCTCTTTAGCTAACTCTTTTCCCTGGTTCTCTCTCATAAGTTAGTTAGCCTTGGTTTATTTAGCTTGTTGCCCTTAGAGAGCTTCCAGTGCCCTTTAATCACTAACCAGCAAAATCTCCATTGGTTTCAAAATCCCCTTTTGGCTTGAACTTCTCTCCATTCTGTTTTAAATAAAATTGGTTCCTTTTGGGAGACCCTGGACATTTACTTTGTATCCTGACACATTACTGAATTGCTGTATGAGTTCTAGTAGTTTGGGGGTGGAGTCTTTTGGGTTTTCCATATAAAGTATCATGTCATCTGCGAAGAGAGAGAGAGTTTGACTTCTTCATTGTCAATTTGGATGCCTTTTATTTCTTTTTGTTGTCTGATTGATGTTGCTGGGACTTCTAGTACTATGTTGAACAAGAGTGGTGAGAGTGGTCATCCTTGTCGTGTTCCTGATCTCAAAGGGACGGCTGTCAGCTTTTCCCCATTGAGGATGATATTCGCTGTGGGTTTTTTATAGATAGATTTTATGAAGTTGAGGAATGTTCCCTCTGTCCCTATACTTTGAATCGTTTTAATCAGGAACAGATGCTGTATCTTGTCAAATGCTTTTTCTGCATCAATTGAGACGACCATGTGGCTCTTCTCTCTTCTTTTACTGATTTGTTCTATCAAATTGATTGATTTTGAATGTTGAGCCACTCTTGCATCCCATGGGTAAATCCCACCTGATCATGGTGGATGATCTTTTTAATGTGCTATTGGATCCTGTTAGCTAGGATCTTGTTGAGAATCTTGGGATCCATATTCATCAGGGATATTTATCTGAAATTCTCTTTTTTGGTGGGGTCTTAGCCTGGTTTGGGGATCAGGGTAATGCTGGCTTCATAAAAAGAGTCTGGAAGTTTTCCTTCTGTTTCTATTTTTTGAAACAGCTTCAAGAGAATAGTTATTATTTCTACTTTGAATGTTTGGTAGAATTCTCCAGGGAATCCATCAGGTCCTGGGCTCTTGTTTTTTGGGGAGGTTTTTGATCACTGCTTCAATCTCGTTACTAGATACTGGTCTATTCAGGTTGTCAATTTCTTCCTGATTCAGATTTGGAAGTTTATAGGTTTCCAGGAATACATCCATTTTGTCTAGGTTGCTTAACTTATTGGCATGTAACTGTTGATAATAATTTCTGATGATTGTTTCTATTTCCTTGGTGTTAGTCATGATCTCTCCCTTTTCATTCATAATCTTATTAATTTGGGTCCTCTCTCTTTTCTTTTGGATTAGTTTGGCCAATGAACCTGGAAACACTCTGTTCTTATGAAGTTTTTCTCTCTCTGGGCAAAATCTAGAGCCAGTGTTCCAGAGGTGGGAAGAGGTGCGACTCTTCTGCTTCCAGAGCAGAACGTTGGGTATGGCTGGTAGCCTCTGGTCTTTCTCATCTTGCTGCTGCTGGGATAGAACCTCTGCCATCTAAGTGAGCTAAAATGAGGGCATTCAGGGCCCCACTAATATTGGCCTGTGCCATACCACCAAGGGTAGAGCCTCCACCCAAGTGGTCACTGGGCAGAAAATAAGACCTGTGACTTCTTGGCTATACTTGCCAAGAATCTAGCCTCTGCAACTCAGGGCTGGAGGCGATAAAAGATAAAATTGTCCTGCCCCTTTCACTGAGTGACTGTATACCTTGACTGGGCTGAGAAGAGAGGCAGTCTCTCTTTTTCAGCCACAGACACCTGCAAAGGAGTTACCTCACAGAAGCCTGTTGAGCAGAGTGGGCGGGCTGGGGCTTAAGTGGCATAGACTTTTGCTGTCGTTACAAAGATTTAGTAGATTTTTTGAATAACTCTTTCTTCATTTGCTATCTCTTAGGACAAATTCCAGAAACTTCAATTTTTTTAAAATAGTTTTCATCATTATGATTGTTTCACGAGGGAACAGGTTCACACACTCACAACACCATTCAGGAAATGGAACTCCACTACCTATACATTTTTAATGGGATACATACATATGCTAATAAATACTGATACAAATTGTTTTTCTCTGCTGGTTTACCAAGTATGCCAAAGTCATTTATTCAATAAACCACACTTTTCCAAAAGTGACACGACATGTAAATAATAGATGGATATTTTGATATATCTGTAATATAGTAGGTACTCAACAAATATTTTTCAGTGAAATTCATATTAACATCTTATTTCTATGAGTAAAAGTGCCTCAAAAAAACCTGCTTTATATTCTTCCTATCATCTTTGATTACATTTCACATTTATTCTTCAGTCAGAAGTTACAGTTTTGCTAAGCTTTTTTATATTACAGAAACTTGTAAAGAGAGAGTTGTATTAAAGTATAGATTATCTGCAAACAATGTAGACAGCTTGACAGTTACCATTATCAATACCTATATTAACTACCTGTAGTAGTTGTTTAAAGTACTTTTTTCTCAGTAGGAGACTATTTCTATTTCTTTTGATTGTACCTTTAATCTTTCATTAGTTTTCATGATTTTGAGGTGTTTGTATTTGCTTGGGGAAAGGTAAAATTAATTTGCATTAGATTTTCGGTGGTCACAATAAAATTGCATTTTGGAACTCATAAACATTGGGCCTATTTCTAAGTATCCTGTTTTTGTGGTAGGCAGTGGGGATAAACTTATTGAATAGATGCCTGTACAGGATTTACAGTCTTTGAAAATAACGTGATAAGCTGTAAAACAGAAGTATGCCATTGAACTGTAGGAGCTCAAAGGTGACAATGATGCTTAGAATATATATTTCATTTATTTTTCTTCTTAGAATAATTTTACATCAAGTCTTAATAGAACTGTTTTTATTAATTGGTGTTTTAGTGCCAAGATATTTGTTACTTAAATCTGGTGTTTTGCAAATAGAGATATCATTAAATAAATGGTGAGTGAAGGGAAGAAGGAAAGAATGCATTAATGGATGGTTTGAGGAAATGCTTCATGTGGTTTGATTTCCCCATTTTCTTTAATCTTCTCTTGGGATAGTTTCCAAAATGTTACTTTTTGTACTCTGTGTTCTCATTTAAATTATTCATCTAATGTTTTTATCTATTCAGACATTCCATTGAAAGGAAAGGAAGGAAGCTAGGAAAAGAGAAACTTTGTAAAACAAGATTGAATAAACTCTTCCTAATGTTCAGATATTATATGTTTGATAGCTTATATTAATATATTTCAATATACTACATATTTTAATATATTAATATATATTTGATTCTTAAGAAATAAGGAATATTTTTGCTTTCTGGATGTCTTACAATACACATGTATACATTTTATATTGCAAAAGCAAAATAACTTTAGAGTAATATGAAGCTACAATTTATTGTGTTTTTTTAATATCCCTTAAGAGTATATTTCATTGGGGAAGAAAAAGTATTGGGAGTCCATCCCACCACAGAGATCCATTTCCAAAGCTTGAAGATAATGCCACAATTTTTTATATAACTGAAAATATTTTTCTTATGCCACATGTGACTGACATCTTTATTTAAATTTAAAAATGTGATCAATTAATGACTACAAGCTTTTACATTTATATAAAAGGAACCATATTCAGCAGCAAAACTGTTTGAACTCTAGATTTTGTTTGTTTGTTTGTTTAAAAAAAATAAGTCAGGGGCGCCTGGGTGGGTTAAGCCTCTGCCTTCGGCTCAGGTCATGATCTCAGGGTCCTGAGATCAAGTCCGTATCAGGCTCTCTGCTCAGCAGGGAGCCTGCTTCCCCCTCTCTCCGTGCCTGCTGCTCTGCCTACTTGTCATCTCTCTCTCTGTGTCAAATAAATAAATAAAATCTTTAAAAAAAAAAAGCCAAACTATAGATAATTGTAGAAAATGTTAAGCCTGTATTATTCTAAGCAAGCCCCCACTGTGCTTTGGTCCTTTCTCATTTTATCAATGGCAGGTCTTCCACATTTGCCCCCTTTATCTAATCCTGGCTGTTCTATAGATCAGTTTTTTTCTAAAATTGAGGGAGTAATGGAAGGAAAACATAATTATTTCTCTGTTTTTATATGAACATTTTATTGAAGTGTGATATGCACACAGATAGATGCCCATCTGATAATTGTGTCATTTTATGAATTTTTAAAAAAAATTAACAAACCCTTGAATTGGCACACAGATTTTTTTTAAAAGAGCAAAATATCCTTGCACTTCAGACCTCTTTCTTTGCTCTCTTTAGTTAACACTCACTCAAAGAAACCCACTACCTTGACTTTTGTCACCATCATTTAGTTTTGTCTATTTTTATACTGTGTATGTATGAAGTCACTCATAAGTACTCTGTTTCGTTTATGTAAATATTGTGTTTGTAAAGGTCATACCTTTTGTTATGTGTAGCAGCAATTAATTTATCCTTGTGGCTGTGTAGTATGCCATTGGGTGATTATACCATAGTTTCCTTATTGATTCTCTTGATGGCCATTTGGCTTGTTTTCAGTTTGAGTCTTTGAGTAGTACTCCTCTGAGTACTTTTTCATCCATGTTTTTCTGTTTTTGTTTTTGTTTTTGTTTTTGCCTAAATACAAAAGTCTTTGGGGCATATGACTGTGGCCTAAGTGCTGGATTACAGAGTTTACACGTATTCAGCTTTTTAAAATAGCAATAAATGACTGTGCAAAGTGGTCACCTTAATTCCACCAGGAGTATGTGAGCATTCAGGCAACTTTACCTCTTTGCCATGATGGGATGTTGTCAATCTTTGTAATTTTATTTGTGGTTTTAATTTGCATTTCTCTGATGACTAATGAGGTTGAGTGATGTGTTGTATGGTTTTGGGTATTTGGATATCCCCTTTCATGAATCACCAGTTCAAGTCTTCAGTCCGTCTTCTTTGTTGGGTTGTTTTTTCTTATTGATTTGTGGCAGTTCTTGGTGGTATCTCACGTTTTGGCTTATCTCTCAGTGATGATTCTCTAAATGATGTCCTTAGATGGAGAGAAGTTCTTAAATTTAATGTACCCCAATTTGTTGATTTTGGTTAATAAGACTTTTTTGTGTCATGATGAAAAGAGTCCTATGATACCTCTAGATTTAGATCCACAGACCACCTGGAGTTGAATATGTGCGTGATAATGAGGCACAGATTATTTTGTTTGTTTTATATCACACTCAATTTGCCAAACATGTTTTATCAAAAAGGCCATCCTTCCTCCCACTGCAATGTAATGTCACCTTTGTTTAAAAAAACCAACCAGCCAAAAAAACAAGTGACCAGATACATGTGCATCTGTTGTGGACACTTTTCTTTTACATTGGTCTTTTGTCTGTTTTTGCACCAGTTCATTTTATTTTGATTATTGGTAGCTTAATATCTGGTAGAGGCAGTCCAACAACTTTGTTTCTTTTTTTCCATTGACTTTCAGTGGCCCTTAGTACTTTCATAGAAATTTTGGAATAATAGTATCAAAAGTACATGGATTTTGATCAGGGATGCATCTAAGGTATAGAACAGTTTGGGGGAGAATTGAAACCTTTACCATGTTCTGTCTTCTCACCCATGAATATAGTTTGTCCTTTTATTCATTTAGGTTTTCTTTAATTTCTCTCAAAACCATTGGTAGTTCCCTTAGGAGAGTCTTGTACACCTTTCAATAGATTTGTTCCTATATGTCTGCAGTTTTTTTTTTTTTGGTTGGTATTATAAATTGTTTCTGTTTCTTGTTGATAATAGAGAAATAAATTTTTGTGTATTGATTTTTTCCTACTGAATGTGCTAACTTATTAATTTTAAAGTGTATAGTTTCTTTTGGATTCTTTGAGTATACAATTATGTTGTCTATAGTAATTATAGTTTTATTTATTCTTTTAAAATACTTATGTCTTTATTACATTGTTGAGCAGTATATCTCCACTATGAAGTGTTGAATAGAAGTGGTGATAGCTGCCATCTGTTTCTTGCTTTCAATTTCAGGGACAAAGATTTTACTATTTCAACTTTATGCAGGAAGCTTAAAGCAGATTTTAAAAAGAAGCTTTTTATCATATTAAGGAGGTTTCATTCTTTGCCTCATTTTCTGAGTTTTAATAAAGGGTGTATTTTCTGCATCTATTAAGAGGATTGTTTTCTCCTTTATTATATTAATGTGGTAAATGACCAATGGTCTTTCACATATCGAACAAACTTTGTATTCCTAAAATAAACAAAACACACACACACACATACACACACACACACACACACACACACACGTATAAATGCAATTTGCTAATACTTTGTTCAGGATATTTGCGCTAATGACCAAGGGAGAATTTGGCCTCTAATTGTTCTTTTGGGTGATGTCTTGGTCAGGTTTTGCTTCTAAAGGTAGTTCTGGCCTCTTAAAATCACTTAGCAAATGTTCTGTTTTATTAACAGTTTGTATATGATTATTATTTCTTTTTAAAATATTTGGAAACTCGGGGTGCCTAGGTGGCACAGTGGGTTAAAGCCTCTGCCTTCGGCTCAGGTCATGATCTCAGGGTCCTGGGATCGAGCCCCGCATCGGGCTCTCTGCTCAGCGGGGAGCCTGCTTCCTCCTCTCTCTCTGCCTGCCTCTTTGCCTACTTGTGATCTCTGTCAAATGAATAAATAAAATCTTAAAAAAAAAATTTGGAAACTCATAAAGTTATGTAGGTGTGGATATCTCTTTGTGGAAGACTTAATTACAGATTCAGTTTCTTTAGCAGATGTACAACTTCTCTTAAATTCAGTCAGCTTTTGCAAATTATGATTTTTTGAGAATGAAAAAAATTAAATTCTACTGAGGTATAATTAACATACTGTGCACACATTGGCAGTGTGTACGTTGACAATTTGACATTTGATATATACCCACGAAACAATTATCACAGTTAAGAAAATGAGTAAGTGATATTCATTACCCCAAAGAATTTCCTCATACCCTTCTGACATTTGTACAATAGCAAATCTTACAATCTATAACCATTGTATATTCCATTCCCACCATTTACTTAGATCTTTCATTTTTTAAAATGTTCTGTAAAGTTTTCAGTACACAGCAGGGTTTTAAAACCTCAGCACTAAAAATGTTTTGCACGGGATCATCTTTCGTTTGGGGGGCGGGGCGCAGGTTGGGAATAGTTTTCCAGAGGACTGGCTTGTGCATTGTAGGATGTTTGTTAACGTACCTGGCCTCTACCCTACTAGATGTCACTAGGGTCCCCTACGTCCAGTTCTAATAATCAGAAATTTTCTCTAAATATTGCCCAGTGTCCCCTGTGGGGTAAAATTCTCAAGGCTAATATCAGTGAGAACCACTGATATAGAGGCCTCATACTTCTTTCATTTGGATTTATTTATCCCAAAGTATTTTTCCTGCTATTGTATATGCTAGTATCTTTCTAAATTTTTACTTTCTCTTTGGAGCATAGTGATGACATTGATTTCTATGGATTGTGATCCAAAAATGTCACTAAATTTACTTGTTAATGTTAATAGTTTTATTAATTTAGGCAAAAAACTTGACCTGGCACTTCAAAAAGTATGTTATGAAAAAAGGCCAATAAACTTTTAAAAAGGTGCTCAGCTTCATTAGTCATCAAGTAAACACAAATGAAGCCATGATGCAGGACAGCCACATACCCAGGAAGATGGATAGTGTTACCTACAAACAAAAATGGAAAACACACGTAGACTGTTACAAACGTGGGTGAAGAAGCGAAGCACAGGGAACTACTGTCACTTTGATGGGAGTACACAGACATTTTGAAAAAGTGATTTGCAAATATTTATTAAAGTTGACTGAACATTTAAATTCCCACTTTTGTATCTAAAGGAACCATCTATATGTTTACCAAAACACATAAGCAAAAACGTTTGTTGTAACCATCCTGTTCACAAGACTCAAAACCTGGAAATGGCTGAAATACCCACAAAGAGCAGAAGGTGTAAATTTCTATATGGTATTACAGTGTTTGAATTTACCACAGTGACAATGAGTGATCTACTGCTACCTGTTACAGAATGGGTGAACCTCAGAAACAGAAAGCAAGAGTGCTTGACACACGAAAGTATATGTGCTGTCTAATTCCATCACTATTAGGGTCAAACATAAGCAAAAGTCATCTATTATGTTATATGATCCTTGAGGATTACTACCTGGGAGGTGGCATTTCTGAGTCTTGTCACTGTTTCTTACTCTGGATGCTGGTAACATGACTGTGATGAGTTTATGAAAATGAATCAGGCTATATAGTTGTGATTTGTTCACTTTCTATATATGTTACACTTCAATAAGAAGTTGCAAAAATTTTTAAAAAACCACTATTCTTCTTCCCCTAATTTGGCTCTGCATAAGCCCATCTGTTCTATCACACAGGCAGCTAGAATCACCTTGCTTTTCCTTCCCACCCCTACTTCCCAGTCACCTCCATTCCCAGTATGCCCCTTGCCCACGATGTTCTGAAGTTGGTAGATCTGACTTAAAAGCCACATCATAGGGGTGCCTGGGTGGCTCAGTGGGTTAAGCCTCTGCCTTCAGCTCAGGTCATGTTCTCAATGGTCCTGGGATTGAGCCCCACATCAGGCTCTCTGCTCAGCAGTGAGCCTGCTTCGCCCTCTCTCTCTGCCTATCTCTCTGCCTACTTGTGATCGATCTCTCTCTCTCTCTCTCTCTCTGTTAAATAAATAAATAAAATCCTTAAAAAAAAAAAAAAGCCGCATCATGGCTTCTAATCTGGATGAAATGTATTATTTTTCTTTTTGCTGTACCTTGTTTCATTGGTACTTCATTAAGGTCAGCTAGGAAACTGTAATCAGCAATAGTTTCAGTTTAAAAAATTGCATCCACAATGGGAATGTCTTGACTAGAAAGAATTTTTTCAAAATTAGCATTTTATTTTTTTTTAATTTGTATTTTCTCTTTCATGTGATCATGGTTCACTTTGAAAGGGATGCCTGTGAGCTTCTGAAAATATGTTCAAAGACACAAAAAGTAGATTTTTCCCTCTTTGTCTTATGAAAGGTATATATTTCTGAAGTCTTTTTAAAAGAGTATTGATTCTAACCAATGTAAATTTTCCTGAATTTTTGTCCTTGATTTGATGATCTAATTTAGAATTCCCTACTTATTTAAATATGGATCTACTGGTGAAAATTTTAATGAATTTATCTTTCTCTCCTTTTCTTTCAACCATAAGAGGTTTGTGCATCAAGTTATTGACTTTAACCATATAATGAAATAAATGAATTTGCAGTTTATCCTGACTGTATTGAATTTTTTATTCTATTTCTTTTACTGAAGAGTTGGAAAGTTTTGTTGTTTTTTAAAAATATTTCACCAACCCTTTATTTTATAAAATTTTTAAATTTTATGATAAAGTTATATATAAAACACTGCCAAATTTTATGTATCTCATTGTATTTTTTCCATAATGTTGTTTTAAAATGGTATACTTTTTTCATTTTTTTCAGATTTATTATTTCATTTAGATTTTCTATTTAGTTTCCTGTACTTTAGCCCAACAGAGCAATTTTGTCATTTGAGAATGAATATGTAGATATCATGGTTTTCTTGAATTGATTTCTAAATTAACTAAATTACATCTTATTTTGTAAACAGATGTTTGAATTTACTTTATTGCCATAATTTCTCTATTCCTTTTGGCAAAATACATCATTTTTTATTTCCAATCTCAGTGGCATTCACATTTGCTCTCTTTTTTTGTCTTTATATACAAATTGGATGAATATTCTTCCTATCTAACTTTTAATTTGATTTTGTGCCATATGCCTTAAACAGGCTTTCAAAATATACATAATTTTCTTCTAAAATTTCGCTTGGCTTCCTTTCCCTAATTGTATATGATATTTATATAGCTGCATTTTATCCCTGCTTCTGAGGTAGGAACCACATCATGGACTGTCTGAATTCCCAAATGACTAATTGTTAACTTGTCAGTATACGGTTATTATTTAATTAGATGAAAACACTTTTCAGTTATTATGATAATGAATTGTGTCACTGGTAACTGACTTTTAAACAGCTTGGAATTTTAAAAGCCATTCCTCCTGTTAATCACTTGAATAAAATCCGGTGGTTGACTTGATTGTTTGCTCATAGGTCATACATGTCCTGTGGGTGAGAGCATATGGCCTGATTGGATCACTCTGTGTCGGGGGCGGGGGGCTGGGAGTCCCTTGCACAGACAGTGCTGATTTTTTATGGTATTGCTTCCCTATGAATTCTTCAGGCTCCCACATTCTCACATTTGTGGTCTGGTCACTTGTGTATCATTCAGCAATGCAAAACTTCTGTCAAAAAGATTAAAATTCTAACCATTCCTGCAGTTGCCTTAAAAAGCTGGCGATACAGTCATAGAATGTGCAGTCCTTCTTCTTATATTTTAGTACGATATGAAATTAATTCATTAGTTCCGCACACGCCTGCAATTTCCAGTTTATGCACAATAGATTTTTCTGTAGATATTATTACTTGCTTACTAAGATGAGATCTAGAAGAAAGATATAGAAAGGGAAAACAGGCAATGTTGTTTTGGCAAAAAATTTGAGAACTAATGTTGATTTTACAGTTGCTATTATTTTGCTAAAATTCTTCTCATATTCTTTTTAAAGCCTATTTGTTTATAGTGGTTAATCATGAAGTTTGTTTTTGGCTCTTTGTTTTCTAGTTCATGTATCTATTGCAAGATGTTTGCTTTAGATATTCACCCTTTATAAATGAGCAAAAAAGACATTTTAGCAATTTCATTTAAAGAAGAGCTGTATTATAGTTGTAGAATTGAAATGATTATTACTCGGTATGTACATTAACACAGCTAAATATGGTTTGGCATTCATTAAGATTTCTTGCTTGCTGTCCTGAAAATAGAGATAAGGGATTTGAAAAAATTTAGGTTATTGGGGAAGGAGCCAACCATTTTATCATACTTTTATATTTCAGAATGTTCCCCTAGATCACCTATAGATTGCAGTACTGGCTGACAAATTGAGTTTCCTTGTGACTGCTCCAAAACAAAAACTCCTCAGATATTTTTTAGGCTGATTTTCCTAAGAGGCTCTTAGCTACCCAACCACTGCAAAATTTTTAGCTCAGAGCACCAAGAAAGTCTGTAGGTTCTATAATATTCTGGAGCTCTGTGTAGCATTTTGACATGTGAGTGTGTGTGTGTGTGCGCACACACATGCACACACACACACACATGCATGTGCATTTGTCTATTGTTTATTTCCAAGATGTATCAGTCAGGGGAGAAGCTGTGTTGCTGTAACAAAGAGTTCTAGAAAAGGGCAGCTTAACCGTGGCAGCAGTTTTTCTCTTACATCACAGTCTACAAGCAGTTTAATTGGCCCTTGGTGATTAAGAAGTAGCTCATTCCCAAGGCTGAAGCTGACCCATCCCTGCGCTCACTCCAGGGTTATGGCAGGCCAGTGTACAGCAGTGGTGTGTGCTCACATGCTTATGTTGAGGACTTTCACCCTGTGGTCACAACCAACTGCAAGAGAGTCTCGGAAATATTATCTCTTATGCTGCTGAAACGCATGGGAGGCATCTGTAACTATACCAGTACGAAGGGCAGAAGGGGTCCTGGGAGACAGTTAGCACTCTGCCACATAGAGTTTTCATCTGCAATTTTCATCAAGTATACCAAAGTCACTGTAGACCCAAAACATGTAAAACCACTGATAGAGAATCAGAGTTTTTAAGTAGTGACCCTCTTCTAAATTACATATTTTGTAAAGCCCTTTTACAATCTTTAAAGCCACAGAAAATGTAATTTTCCTACATACACATTTTAAAAATATATAAGTAATATACAGTAACATAGCACACAAGAGAAAAAAAAAAAAGATGTCATGATTACTCAGACCTTCTGTATTCCCGTGTGTCAGTGGTCAGGCATGAGCATACGTGAAGGCATGATGGGGAGTGGAACCGCCGCACACACGTGTCCAATGGCTGTGGTGGCTGTGGCCACAGTTGGAGACTGATAGATTGTCTAGAAATTCAGAGTTAATGTCAGTAATGCAACTTTCCATAAACAACTTTTATAAACATTTTGAATACAACAATTTCAGTATTCTCTCAAAATACATCTTAGGTACATTCCTAGAAAGAAGATACCATACCTATTAAAACCCACGCAAAAAGATGCAACGATGTCATTTTGGATCATCCTTGCGGGCTTTTTTTTTTTTTTTTTTAACATTTATTTATTTTAGAGGAAGCGCAAGTGGGGGAGGGATTTGGGGGGGGGTCTTAAGCAGACTCTCTGTTGCGTGCAGAGCCTAATGCAGGCCTCGATCTCAAGATCCTAAGATCATGACCTGAGCCAAAACTAGGAGTCGGACACTCCACTGGCAGCCACCCAGGCACCCCCATCCAACAGTTTTTACAGCAAGTGCTCCTTGCATGCATGGCCTCTAAGTTATTTGTAAGGCCTGCAGGGTGCAGGGACATTCTCCATTGTGTGTGTGTGTCACTATGTACACATCAGGACCTCTGGATCTTTCTTCTTGGACCACTAAAGTCCAGAAATCCCCCCCCAGAATTGTGAAAAATGCCCCTCCCCATACTAACACACCCACTTCAAATGGTAGGTCTTGGTTTTATAAAGTTTTCCCCTTAGGGGTGTCTGGGTGGCTCAGTCAGTTAAGCATCTGCCTTTGGCTCAGGTCATGATCCCGGTCCTGGGATCGAGTACTGCCTTGGGCTCCCTGCTTAGCAGGGAGCCTGCTTCTCCCACTCCCTCTCTCTCTGCTTGTGCTCAATCTCTCTCTCTCCTTGTAAAAAAAAAAAAAAAAAAAATATATATATATATATATATATCCCTCTAGAACTTGTCCCTGCCTTTTGCTCTTCCAGTCCTTCACACGTGCACACTCACATCCTTTGCTCTCAGCAGGATCGGTTCCCAGGTTTTAGCGCAGCCGTCTTCCAGCGTCCAGCATCCAGATTCCCTTCAGTGCAGGCAGCCACCAGCTCAGGGAATCACACCACTCTTTGTCTTTGTGGGTGCCCACTTTCTCCCAACCTCGCTTCACCCTCCTGTTGTTGACTGTCCCTTCGTTGGGCTTGATCTTTGGGCTCACTGTTATTCTGCTTCCCTTGACTCTACCTGTGTCATCGAACATTGGATCTGGAAAAGACGTTAGTGATCTCTTATTTTAATCACTTCATTTTACAGACCTTTTATAGAAGTTCCAAATGGTTACAGTACCTTGCCCAAGGACCTATGGTTACTTCTACCTCTAAAGTGGGCCAAGGGTATTTCTTACTGCTTGATATTTCTCTTGGGAAGCAAGTATCCTTTCTATCCCGTCCAAGTTTTGCCCAAATTGGCTTCAGACCACACTTGTTTCCTGAGTTAGTCGGTAGATACCAGAATGACCTGTGTCAGCTCTCCTGTATTTCTGTTTGCTTCAATTTGCCCATTAATGTTGAATCCATTCCTTGGCAGGGGCTTTTTCAAGACCCTTGTTCATTTTTGGATAACTAGTTCAGTTAAGATTTATAGTTGGCAGAGTTACTTACCTGGGAAGCAGTAGCGTGCACCTCTTTTTTACATTATTCCTGCTTCTCAATGAAGCTCTCCATGGTGGAGCTGAGTGACATTCTTGTCATGAGCGATGATGTCTCTATGTTTATGTGTAGTTTTAGGAAGGATACTATAATTTTTTCATATTTATAAAATATTTACAGAAAAATCAAAAATGTTAAAACCAGCTTCACTTTTAATGATCTCTTTCCATTTAAAAAGTGTTGGTATACATAGGATTAAAATGTGAAATGTTTGAGATATAGTTAAAGAGACACATGACAGCTAACAAAGAGGGGATACAGCATGGTCATTATAGAGCCTCTCTTGAGTGAAGACCCTGCCTTTGAGCACACAAGTTATTTCAGATATTTCTGAGATCAAAGGCAAAAGACAAACACAAAAATCACGTAGGCTTCATTTTTTGGAAAAAGGCGTCACTGTTTTGCACTTAGGAAGTACCAAACAGCACCCGAACAATGTTTCAATGGCAATTTTGTGAGAATGGCAAGGACATAGTACACAAAGGCCATTTCTTATTCTGGCCTTTGACAGTAGATTGGGAGTTCATTAAACTGGAATTTATAAAGATGTGTCACTTCAGAGGTAGAGTCTAGCTCTTGAATTCTCTAGTCCTCTAACCGGCTTGCTACACTTGTTGCCTTGTTCTCGGAAGGCAGCCTTTCCCATAGTGAAAATAATCAGTAGAACATCAGTTCCCGCAGAATCATCCAACAGAGAGCTGTGCTCTGTGTTTTCAGGAGTCTGAGAAATGCTTTATTCATGTGCACGGTGAAAGGCTCCAAAGTTCCAGAGTGGATAAAATTGTTGAACTTTGTGTCAAGCAGTGTTTCTTGAACTTAACTGGTGATAAAATCTTTTATTTCCCTAGGAACTTCTCATGGATGCCTATCACAGAGAGTCTTTTGGGAAATGGAGAAGTAAAGATTGAAGGTTTGGCATTTAGGTCACTAATCTGTGACATAAGTATTTCAAAGATGAGGTGATGGACAGGCATTCTCTATCACTAACAAGTGGAGAGTTATGTGTCTTGGGATTTTCATCTAGGTGCTTGGTGTAGTATGATTTAGGTGGCATGTTTAGATTTTTGTTAGGAAAATTTAAAGGTTGATTTAGAGCCTTATCTTTATGAAACTGTATCCTCAGAGTGTGCTATAAGTTGAACTGCTGGCTCGTTATTAATTTGCATTGCAGTCCAACTTTTTTCATGGTCTTTGGCTTTTTTTTGCAAATGGAATTTCCTTCTCCAATGAACTGTACACTCTCTTCAAAGTGGAAAATGTTTAATAGATTACTCAGTGTAATACTTTCTAGTTATGTTAGTTTGGCCTTGCTCAGGTTGCAAGAAATGGAGATCTGTTGGGGGCAGGAGGAACTTTAAGTAATTGCAGGGGAGGAAGAGGGAGTTAAACATGCATTTGGCCTCTTTTCTTTTGCTATATGATTCTGGGGTATCTTTGTTCTTCTCAAGGGTCTCTTCTGGTATTTCAGACCTAATCTCTCTCTCTTAAACAAGGAGAAGGTGATTATCTTAAGTCATGGTATGTCTCTCTGTGACAGCTTTGTCTCTGGTACTGGTCTCATGGCCAGTCAGCTATGGCCTTGGTAGTACAGCTGATTTTGCTCCCGGCTAAGAAGCTGATTTCTTGGGGGATAGTAGAGGTTGGGTGACGAGCCAGCACTCAGGCAGCCAAGCCTACTCCGTAAACTAGACTCTTCAGCTGGGATACCTCATTTCAAAGCAGATAGTCCTCTCCAAAGGTTGCTTCTTAGATCTCATGGTATCAGGGCATCTGGGTGGCTCAGTTGGTCAAGCATCTGCCTTTGGCTCAGGTCATGATCCTGGGATCCTGGGATCGAGACCTGCATCAGGCTCCCTGCTTAGCGGAGAGCCTGCTTCTCCCTCCCTCTCTGCCTGCCACTCCCCCTGCCTGTTCTCTCTCTCTCTCTCTCTCTGAAAAATCAATCAATCTTTTAAAAAAAATAAAAATAAAAAAAAAAGATATGGTGTCTGTGTTCAGGTGATATAAACTTAAGAGGACATATTTGAGAATTTCAAGATTTGGAATATCACAAACTAAGCACTCGATAAATGATAGTTGATGTTATTGTAAATTTCAGAATCTTTTAAAATCTCACTCTTCATATGTAGTATCTTAAAATTTCACTCCTTGCTAAGTAGTATACTGGCTTCTTTACACTTACTACTTGTAATTTATCTAACAGCTTTGAAAGTATGTTTGATTTTCTCATTGAGTAATGAGACAAACAGAGACTCAAAGCTGTTACAAAACGGGGACATCTCAGACAGCTATGAAAAAAGCAGAGCTGGGGTCAGCAGCTCCATTTTCTAACTTCACACCCAGCCTGCCCTTTCTCACAGTGGCATGCTGTGTTGCTTACCAGAGAATATCAGGGAAATGTCTTGCATCTATCAGAACGTTTATTTTCCTTTAAATTAGAAATTAAAGATGATATTAGAGGAACTGGGAAATACATACAATTAAATGCCTACCAGAGTATTTCTTCCATTTTCTGGTTTTCACACAATGGATTGATTTAATTTGAAAAGATAAATTGTTCACACTCTGGAATGCTTTGTTGCGTTAACCTAACTGTGGTGTTGATAACCCCTAGGCAAAAACTGAAATCCATTGTCTGCTTTCTTCCCTCTTTGTTACTTTACATCAAGACAGTAACTAAAAGTATCTCCTGCTACCAGCATATTTCCTACAAACTCCTTGTTGATATCCCCTAACAAAAGTGTCTTTTGGATACTGCCTCATCAAAAGACAGGATAGGGTTACACAGATGGGTCAAATAATGATACAACTAAACTGCAACAACATTGGTTCCTCCATGATATTTACAAAGCACCTCATCTGTCACAGGCATGCCAGTCCTGCTCTCATAGAGATTACGGTCTGCTCTTCCCTTATAATCTGTCATCTTTGATAATCCTGTTTGTATTCCTGTGTTCTCTCTTCCTCTCCCCTAGACACAAATACACACACACACACAAGCACACTTATCGATAGGTAATTTTCTCAATTGATAAAGAAGAAGCAATCAAATAAAATTTGTTCACCTCTCCTATTTAAGTTCTCTGTGCTGTGTAACAAAATACCACAAAGTTAGCAGCTGAAAATAGCACATATATAGTATGACACAGTTTTCATGGGTCAGGAGTCTGGGCACAGCATAGCCGATTTCTCTGTTCGGGCTGAAACCGAAACCAGGGCTTGGCTAGCTGCACTCTCCTTTGCAGCTTGGAATCCTCTTCCCCCGCTCAGTTAGGTTGCTGGCAGAATTCACTTCGGTGGGCTGTAAGGTTGAAGCCCTCCACTCTCAGAGGTCACCTCGCTCCAGACGCAATTTGCAGCATGATGGTTTGCTTCTTCAAGGCCAGCAGGAGAGTGTTTCTGCCTCCGTTGGTTAAGATGGAGTTCTCTGTAACGTAATCAAAAGGGTGGACTGCCCACCCTCTTTCCCATTTTCAATTGGCTAAAAGCAAATTACAGGTTCTTCCCACACTCAGGGAAGGGGATTATACAGAGTTGTGACTCCGTGAGGGTACCCTAGGGTGTGTCTGTCACACCTGCTACCAAATAATACTAATAATTATTACAGTGGCTCTCCTTGAGCTCTTTCCCTAAGCCAGCATTGTTCAAAGCATTATACATATATTTATTGGTTTAATAATCACAAAACTCTACAAAGTGAAGAGTTTGTTATTCTTAGTTTACATATGATGAAACTAAAGCATAGAGAGGTGGACCTTCTCAGCTAATCCTTATCCATCAAACAAAAAGGTAAATAAGCAAAAACAATAGCAACACATCTTGGTGTCACATACTCTTCAGCTGTCATCCCTCACTGCGCTGTCCTTTATAACATGGTTCTTTGCCTCCCTTTCCAGAGTTTTGATGGCTTCTCTCTCTTTCTCTCTCTTTTATTGAGGTAAAACTGGTGTTTAATAGTATATAAGTTTCAGGTGTACAACATTATAATTTGACATCTGTATACTAAAGTCATCACTGCAAAATCTAGTTACCACCCATGCCCGTGCAGTTGACCCCCAGTTTCACCCACCCTGACTCCCTTTCCCTATATATATGAGTTTGTTTTTGTTTTGTTTGTTCATTTGTTTTGTTTTATTAGATTCCACACATAAGTGAAATTATTTGGTATTTCTCTTTCTCCACTAGACTTACTTCTTAGTATAATACCTTTAAGGACCCTTCATTATGTTGCAAATTGCAAGATATAACTTTTTTTAAATTGCTGAGTAATACATATGTATATAAATGTATAATTTTTATATATATAGATAGATAATAAATTCCATATCTTCTTTATCATGCATTGATGGACATTTATGTTGTTTGCATTTCTTGGCTATTGTAAACATTGCTTCAATAAATATAGGGATCTATATATCTTTTCAAAAAGTGTTTTTATATTCCTCTGATTGATATGCAGAAGTGGAACATCTGGATCATGGTGTAGTTCTATTCTTAATTTTTTAAAAAAAGATTTATTTCTTTGAAAAATAAAAAATAAAAAAAAATTTTAAAGTAAAGATTCTTTTGAGAGAGTGCATGCTAGCAGGGGGAGGGGCAGAGAGAGAATCCCAAGCAGACTCCATGCTGAGCACAGAGCCCAACGCAAGACTCGATCCCGGGACCCTGAAATCATGACCTGAGCTAAAACCAAGAATCGGACATTTAACCAACTACACCATCCAGGTGCCCCCATTCTTAATTTTTTGAGGAACCTCTGTACTGTTTTCCATACTGGCTGTACCAATTTAGATTTCTACCAACAGTGCATGAGGGTTCTCTTTTTTCTACATTCTGTGGACATTTTTTATTTCTTCTCTTATTAATAATAGCCATTCTAACAAGTATGAGATGGTATCTCACTGCAGTTTCAATTTGTATTTCCCTTACAATTAGTGATGTTGAGTACCTTTCCATGTGTCTGTTGGTCATTTGTATGTCTTTCTTAGAAAAAATATCCATTTAAATCCTCTGCCTATTTTTGAATCAGGTTGTTATTTTGTTGCTGTTGACTTATATGAATTCTTTATATATTTTGGATATTAATTCCTTGTAAAAGATATAATTTGCAAAAATCTGCTCCCATTCAGTAGGTTGCCTTTTTGTTGCAATGATGGTTTTTTTCACCAGGCAGAAACTTTATTTTGACGTAATCCCATTGTTTGTGTTTTATTTTGTTTTGTTTTTAGTCTCCCTTGCCTTCAGAGTCAGATCCACAAAAGTGTTGATAAGGACCTTATGTTCTTATTTTATGGTTTGGGGTCTTACATTCAAGTCTTTAATTCATTTAAATTTAATTTTTGTGTATAATATAATGGTCTAGTTTCATTCTTTTTGCACATGGCTGTCTGGTTATCCCAACACCATTTATTGAAGAGACTGTCTTTTTCCATTGTATGTTCTTGGATCCTTTATTATAAATTAATTATCCATATATGTGTTGGTTTAATTTTGAGTTCTCAGTTTTGTTCCATTGATCCATGTGTCTGTTTTAATGCCCATAGTATACTGTTTTGATTATTGTAGTTCCGTGGTGTAGTTTGAAACCAGGGAGCATGATTACCTCCTGCTTTATTCTTCTTTCTCAAGATTGCTTTGGCTCTTCGGGATATTTTATCATTTCACACAAATTTTGAAATT